>NC_083227.1:98581683-99201371 GCF_032191835.1 Heteronotia binoei
CGACGTCCCTCTTCACCGCACAGCGTCTGCACGGATTTCGCACCAACTGCTCCGCAGAACCCAGAAGAGCCACAAAGTGCCGCGGCTTCTGCATCGCAAATGTAAACCACCAAAAACCAGTTTACATTTGCAACGCAAAAGCCGCAGCTCTTCGCGGCTCTGTGGAGCAGTTGGTGCGAAATCCACGCAGACGCTGCGCGGTGAAGAGGGACGTCGCTCTGGGGTAAGCCCTGTGCGAAAACGCCCTTGGTCTTCAGAGACCAGTGCTACTGCTCATTGACAAAAGTGCACCTTAACGTTTAATAGACTTTAAAGTGCCACAGGCTCTTGTTGCCAGCAAGTGAAAGCAAGAGTTTTCAGTCAGGCTGGCTGCCATCACAAAGAATTCATGATATCATTTTGGGTCAGAAATATCTGGATGAACACTCCCTCCCAGAGACAGAGCCATCTTTGCAGCAATGCCTCATTTTGTGGAACTCCCTGCCCACAACTGCTCCTTCTGGCTCCTGATGTTGCTCATTTTAGTGCAAAGGAAAAGATTCCTGCTTCATGCACACCTTGGATTGATTTTTACAGACTTATTGTGGTTGTTAATATTTACTGACTAACTACTTTAATTGGGTGTGACAGTTTATTAATATTTAAATCTTTTATTTTCTAAGCTGCCTTAGAAATTGTATCTTGGGGATATATATGTATGATAACCTATTTTAATAATAATAATAATAGTAATAATAATAATTTTATACTGACTTATGTGTTTTAACTATAATAGTACCTTTATTAATGTTCTGACTGGAATGTATTTTATGCCAATAAAGGTAACTGAACTAATAATAATAAATTGAAATGTTCCAAAAATTGAAAGAATTCATAGAAGCAAACTTTCCACAATTGAAGAATTCATAGAAGAATTCACAGAAGCGAAAGAATTCACAGAAGTACAGGTATCAGTCTAAGACCAACACCTTTAAGACCAACAAAGTTAAATTCTGTATATAAGCTTTCATGTGCATACACACTTCATCAGATGCATTGAAATAACTTTGCATATAGGTTGGGGGTAGCTGCCAGGAAGGCCTAATAAGAGTCAAGAAGCATAAATAACTGGGTGATAAGTATAGCTGAGATTAGATTAAAGCAGTTTTTAATGGCAGCATATTAGCATACAAATACAAAGAGTTAACAAACAGATGTGAAAACTAAGGGCGTTTTCGCACTCACCTTCAAGTGGTGCGACCACCCTCCTCACGCCGGCGGATCTGCAGGGATTTCGCACCAGAAGCGCCGGCGCACCCAAAAGAGCCGGCGACTTCCGTCGCGAAACCAGCTCAAACATTTTCCTGCTTCTTGGCGGTTTCCGTTTGAGCTGGTTTCGCGACGGAAGTCGCCGGCTCTTTTGGGTGCGCCGGCGCTTCTGGTGCGAAATCCCTGCAGATCCGCCGGCGTGAGGAGGGTGGTCGCACCACTTGAAGGTCAGTGCGAAAACGCCCTCTGTTTGGGTCCAGTCACACCTCCTAGACCAACAAAGTTCAATTCTGGGTATAACCAAGAACTGAAAGACTTAGCATTTGTAGATTCATACTTTCTCAGAAGCATATTTTCTCATGCCTTACATATTAGGTAGAGAGGGAAGCTAGTTGCCAGGAAGGGCTAATTAAGGCCAGATTGGAATAATACATGCACAGCCAAGATTGGAATAATACAGCTGGTAAGGTCAATGAACAGCAGCAAATAGCATACAGATAACAAAAGAATTAACAACAGGTGTGAGAAGTTTGAGTCCAGTGGCACCTTTAAGACCAACAAAGTTTAATTCTGGGTATAAGTGAGAACTGAGTGACTTAGTGTGTGTAGTGAGATAAGAACCTGATATCTCTGTTAAGCCCCAAAGGTTCTATTGTCCTGACTTGCAATTCAGCAATCTCCCATTCCAGTCTGTTTCTGAAATTACTGCAATGTTTTACTCTCCACCTATAGGTAAGGCTTGAGGGAAACTTTTAATGCATCTAATGAAGTACTCATTCACATGAAAACTTATGGCCAGAATTAAACTTTGTTGCTCTTAAAGGTGCACTGGACCCAAATTTTGTTCTAATGCTTTAGACCAACATGGCTACCCATGTAAACCTATGATTTACATGTAAAATCCTTCTTTTCTATAGCTTGTTTTCTTTGATTTTATTTTTGTTTTAAATTTCAGGAAGCTGGTGATGTTGTATAATAACTTGTATGCTAGGTTGAATTTCCTTGTGTTTCTGAGGAGCTGGAGGCAAAAGCCGGGAGGTGGTGAACTTTTTTCTAATCTCTCTACGACCCTTAAGTGAGTCAGAAGGCAGAGTGCCAGTTTGCATATTTTGAATCAGATCATCCAAGATAGCTTGTGTGCTGTCATTCCAGGCTTCCATCCATCTTCTTATTCTGTGGTATTCTTCACTGCTTGAAAAGAAGCCATTTCTTGTAAATTTTTTAAACACTTAAGAGTCTCAGAGTCTCTGTTCTGCATACAAAAATAGATCTTTATTACATTCTAGAGAATACACAATTTCAGTGTCTAAGAAGTTTCAAATGCAAAGCATCCTTTACTTATAGTAGAGCTTCAAAAAGAAAATTGTCAGACAGAAATAATTAGAGAAGGAGCAATGAAATTCTCCATTAGTTCCCAGTTGCACATTGCTTGTTTGAAAACAGTTCAATATTATAAGAAACTATATACCTCTGCTTTCAGTATGCATTATGAACTGGCAGCACAATGGCTATTAAAATGATTTCTTAATATTCAACTTTTCTGTTTTTACTAACTGCCACAAGGCTTAAAAGCAAACCAAGGTATCAAATACTTTGCTTTTAATGTATACAGACAGAATCCTATCAACTTATAAATAGCACAGACAGAGGAGTTACATCATCAGCAAACTCATTTAAAACATTTAGAACCGACTTGTATTCTAAAGGTAAAGGTGCCCTATGTAAGCATGAGACATTTCTGACTCTGGGGTGACGTTGCATCACGATGTTTTCACAGCAGACTTTTTTAAAAAACAGGGTGGTTGCTATTGCCTTCCCCAAAGCAATTTGTTCTTTAACTGCTTGTACTTTAACCTTGTAAATAACTTATTTTACAGTGTAAAACTGCTTCTGAAAATTATAACACCAAAACTATACAATATTATGTTCCATATATAATAATAATAATAATAATAATAATAATAATAATAATAATAATAATAATAATAATAATAATAATAATAAAAAAATTTTATTTATATCCCGCCCTCCCCGCCGAGGCGGGCTCAGGGCGGCTAAAAACATTTCATAAAATTATACAGGGTTTAAAATCACATTAACTTTAAAACATTCAAAGGCCAGAGGAGTGGCAATTCTTGTTTCCAGACCCACATCTTTTATTTCTCAAGGCATGAAATCAGACTCCTTCTCTGAGCTGATGGAATTCAGGTAAGGGGAGATCATCATAGGTGGGGACCTCAAGCTCCAGATGACCTTGTTCTCCGCCCCCCCCCCCACTTGACTACCTGACTTGGCTTCAGTTAGAACCCCCTGGCTCAACCCTGGACTGGACGGACTTTGCTCCTGACTGCATCCAGCCCGTGACAGTGGGCTAATCAAGCTGCTGCTAATGCTGGTAATGCAAACTTCCATGGCAGAGTGGGGATTCAAACCTGGATCTTTCATCACTTTAGCTGCTATGCAACACTGACTTTCATATCTGGACACTCGTCCCACTTAACTTATTAACTCATCAAGATAAAGTGAGGATTTTATTGACTACTACTATAAACTCCTGAAGATATCTCTGAAATACTATTAATACCTCTGAAAGACTAAACATCAACATTGTTGAAAAAGCCTTCTCATACAAAAAACATAATGGTCAATTACACCTCTGTGTCAGACTTCCCAGGTAAAGTAGTTTCCCTACTGGCCTGGTGGCAGAAGACACAGTGCAAAGGCAGTGGTGCTTCCACATGGCAGGGTTCCTGGCTTTTTCCTTTTCCCAGTGCCCTGCAGTACATTCTTACCTATCCTGCACAGCACTAGGAGCTTGTTCAGGGTTGCTTTGTTCAAAAATTTGGCAAATGAGTACTATTATACTATAAAAATGTTATATCAATGTGTCTATCAGGTTATCTGAATTTCTAACTTTCATTTTAAAAAAAGTAAATCTCTAGCCCTTTTTGTTGTTGAGAGATAAGGGTAAGGTTTGGACAGTTGGTGGGAACTCAAGAATGAAAGGGGAGAAGGAAAGGTAAAAGTATTAACATGCTAACATAACTAGATTACTAACGTTGTAATTGAATCTAATTCTGTGATTTTACATTTTAAAAGAGGAGGGATCTACAAAAGTTACTCTTGGAAAAATGGCAGATAATCCTGATGATCTGTGCAAGATTTATATCCAAATAATATGATTAAGCGGGGGGATCTCTTTCCCTTTGGTCATGGCCTCTGCAGACAAATGGGGCTCTTATCTTGTAGTTAGCTTTGAACTTCAATTCTTCTAGGCGTAGGATGAGATTGCTTCTCTGAAACCAAAGAAAGTGTAAATTCCCTTTCAACTGGTAAACAATGGCTGAAACCAGACAGCTGGTTTGGGGCAGCTTGCAGCCGCCCCGAAGAAAGCCGGCCAGAAGGAGAGTGACCCGGAGCTTCCAGACAGTGCTGGAAGGGGCGGGCCTTGGGTGGCCGGGGAGCATTTGGGACACTCATGAGTCCCGTTCGCGGCTCCCCAGGTGCTCGTAAGGCGCCCTCCAGCCTTCTAGACGGCCGGGCGCCACCCCAGCAAAAAGGGACCACTTTCCAAGTGGTACCTTTTTGAGGTGGTTGGAGCATCCTCAAGGACAGGGTAAGAGCAGGACGGGGTGGGCAGAAGATGTTGCCATCTGGACAGTTTTTTTCGGTCAACTTCAGAGGTGTCTCTGAGTCGATCCAAAGTGCCAGTCTGTAATCAGCCAATGAGTGTCACTTAAAGCTGAAGGCTCCATATCATTACAGGGACAATCGATGATATGATCTTCCACTGCTGTTGTGTCTACATGGAAGTCCTGCCTTTTCATCCCGCAATGGAGCATGGGGGCTGTAGTTTCATGGAAGTGCTGATAATTTTTTGTTATAACTAATCAACACTCTTCACAGAACTGTGTTTCTAAGTTGCTTTAATGGTATCTACCTCTGTTAAGAACATTTGAAATTTAGTTTTCATTTAGGCATGCCCTGGGTGGAACAGGGTGGAACCCATGGCAGAATGGTGTAGTAGCCTCAGCAACTGGGCAGTCTTTACAATCTGGCCTAGGAAAGAAGAAGATATTGGACTTATATCCCACTCTATTCTCTGAATCACAGAGTTTCAGAGTGGTCACAATCTCCTTTACCTTTCCCCCCACACACAACAGACACACTGTGAGGTAGGTGGGGCTGAGAGAGCTCTTACAGAAGCTCCCCTTTCAAGAACAACTCCTGCAAGAGCTATGGTTGACCTAAGGCCATTCCAGCAGCTGCAAGTGGAGGAGTGGGGTATCATATCCGGTTCTCCCAGATAAGAGTTCGCAAACTTAACCACTACACCAAACTGGCTCTCAAAAAGTATGGAGAGAATAAGCAAGCCTAGGTTGCAGAACAATCTTTGAGGTAAAATAGTGACCAGTGTCTGCAGTAGAAAAAGGTGTTTGGATCTAGAACAAAGCTGCCGATAAGGTGAGTGAGACTTGATTTGCTTTTCTAAAATTGCTGGGGAGCATTATCTAGGGTTGCTGTGGGAGGGAACTGTGTGAGTGCTTGGTGCCTGCTGGAGAGGGGTTTCTGATTGCTTTTGTGTAGCTGTTGCTGAGTGAGGAGAGCTGTTTGTCTGGAGGTGATTGCTGGCCCCACCCTCTGCTGTTGCTCTGGCTGTTGAGTCAGAGGTGGGTGGGGGCTTGAGCCTTTAATTTGCAAGGCTCATCCTTGCCAGAGGTGTGAGCCGAAGGGCAAGAGCCAAAGGGCAAGAACCAAAGGGCTCTTAGCCTGGGGGTCTAGTCTGGGGGTTCTGTAGAAAGGTGGGTAGTTACCCACAAGTAGTTTCAAGTGGCAGTTGGTAGTGGGATTTAAAGAGAAGTGAAGATAAAGAACATTTTGAAATGGATTGCAGCAATATGGCTGGTGAGGGAGCAGAGGCAGTGACATTTAAAGACTGTGGAATGTTTGTATTTCTACCTGAGAGTAATACGAATTACACATGCAGCAAATGTAAGTTAGTGGCCCTGCTGGAGGAGAAGATACAGGGACTGGAGGCACAATTGTCCACACTGCAGAGTATAAAGGAAGGTGAGGATTTTCTTCACAAAACGCATGAGGAGCTCTTGAAAGGACAAGAAGAGGGAGAGGAAATGGTATCTCAGCAAGTAGAAGAGAACCCAACACAGGAGGAGGGTTCCTGGAAAAATGTAACATGAAGGAGAAAAAATCAGGAGATGTTCTGAGCCCCTGCCGCTCAGCAATAGGTTCCAGGATCTCCCCACAGTAACTGATTCCGAACCATTGGAACAAGGGCTACTTCCCCAGCCTCCACGAAGTTTGAAGAAAGTTTCTCAGGATCCTGTGGATAAGAAGCCTGGAGCTTCTGCTCCCCAATATAGGAAGAGGAAGGTGGTGGTGACTGGAGACTCCTTGCTCAGAGGGGTGGAGCCCAAAGTGTGCCGACCCGACTTGTCATCCCGAGAGGTCTGCTGTCTGCCGGGTGCATACATCCAGCATGACTTCTAAAAAGTTGGCAAAGATGAACAATAAGATGCCAAACAGATGTTGGAAATGTAAAAAACATGAAGGTTCTTTTTACCATATGTGGTGGACTTGTGAAAGAGCAAAAAAGTATTGTCAGATGATTCAACAAGAAATTTCTAGGATCTTGGGATATAAATTTAAGAAAGTTGCAGAGACTTTTTTGTTGGGATTACAAATGGAAAAATTTCCAAAAGAAGATAGAACTATAATTTGGTACTTGCTCTCAGCTGCTAGGACATTGTATGTGCAGTTGTGGAAGCAAGAAAAAATACCAGAAAAATGGGATTGGATTGTAAAAGTTATGACATGGAGTGAAATGGACAAATTAACAACAATTTTAAGAGACTGTGACTTATAAGTTTTTAAGATGGAGTGGAAAAAGTTTAGAAGATATGTAGAAAAAGATTGGAAAATAAAAGGACATTGGACAATTTTTGATAATGATTAAGTCTTAGAAGGAAGAAGAATATTAATCTTTGTTTTTATTATGTAAGGGTACCTTTAAATATTAGTATTTTAAGTAAATAACACCGGTGGGGGTCAAGTAATGGGAGGAGGGGTGGTTACAAAGTAATATATGGGATAGATTAAAAAGAAGTTATTAATGATGCAAAAAATAGATATTGTTACCATACGTTACTAAATAAAATTGTTTTAAACAAACAAAAAAGAAATAGAGGGAATGCTTACTAAATTTGCCGATTATACTAAATTGGGAGGGGTTGCAAACACAGAAGGAAAAAACAGGATACAGGATGACCTTGACAGGCTGGAAAACTTGCCTAAAATCAATAAAATGAATTTTAACAGGGATAAATGTAAAGTTCTGCAATTCGGTAGGAAAACTCCTATGCATAGTTATAGGATGGGAGAGACTTGTCTTAGCAGTATTCTCTCGGCTTGACTTCGCGAACGAAGATTTAAGAAAGGTGCAGTAGTCGACGTCTGTTGCAGGCTCGCTGGTGGCTGACAAGACCAATGCGAGACAGGCAAATCCGGCCACAGTGGCTGCAGGGAAAAGTCTGATTTGGGGTTGGTGCTGTAGCAGTACGATTCTTCCTCGATCTCATTTTGTCCTCAAGACCAGCTATGCATGCGTTCTCAAAGGAAGAGACAGCCTGGTGGATGGTGTGCCTCCATGCTTTGCGATCTGAGGCTAGGTCAGACCACTGTGATGGTTAATGCAACAGGTACCAAGGGATTTCTTCAAGGAGTCCTTGCACCTCTTCTTTGGTGCCCCTCTATTTCGATGGCCGGTGGAAAGTTCGCCATACAGGGCAATCTTGGGAAGGCGGTGGTTTTCCATCCTGGAGATATGCCCTGCCCAGCGCAGCTGCGTCTTCAACAGCAATGCCTCGATGCTTGTAACCTCCGCCTGCTTGAGGACTTCAGTGTTGGTCACAAAGTCACTCCAGTGGATGTTGAGGATGGTGCGAAGGCAGCGCTGATGAAAGCGCTCAAGGAGTCGCAGGTGATGATGGTATAAAACCCACAATTCGGAGCCGTAGATGAGGGTTGTCATCACAACAGCTTTGTAAACATTGATCTTTGTGCCTTTTTTCAGATGCTTGTTCCTCCACACTCTTTTATGCAGTTGGCCAAATGCACGGTTTGCCTTTGCCAGCCTATTGTCAATCTCCTTGTCGATCTTGGCGTCTGATGCACCCCAGGTAGCTGAACTGCTGGACTGTCTTCAAAACTGATTCACCCACAGTAATACAAGGAGGGTGATAATCTTCCTGGGGTGCAGGCTGGTGGAGAACTTCTGTCTTCTTCAGACTAACTTCTAGGCCGAATAGCTTGGCAGCCTCTGCAAAGCAGGACATCATATGCTGCAGAGCTGATACCGAGTGGGAGATAAGTGCAGCATCATCAGCAAACAGTAGCTCTCGGATAAGTTTTTCCATTGTCTTGGAGTGGGCCTTTAGTCGCCTCAGGTTGAACAGGCTGCCATCGGTGCGATAGCGGATGTAGACACCATAGTCATCATGTAGATCTACTGCGGCTCTTTGAAGCATCATGCTAAAAAAGATCATAAAGAGAGTTGGCGCGAGAACAATCCTTGCTTTACACCTGTGCTAATTGGGAAGGGCTCCGAGAGATCGTTGCAGTGTCTGACTTGGCCTCACTGGTCTTCATGTAGCTGGATGACCATACTGAGGAACCTTGGGGGACATCCTAAACGTTCCAAGATTTGCCACAGGCCGTTCCTGCTAACAGTATCAAAAGCTTTGGTAAGGTCGACAAAAGTCACATATAGACCCTTGTTCTGTTCCCTGCATTTCTCTCGGAGCTGCCTGAGAACAAATACCATGCCAGTGGTGCTCCTGTTAGCTCTGAAGCCACACTGGCTCTCTGGGAGGAGTTCTTCTGCAATGGTGGGCACCAGTCTGTTCAGGAGTATTCTAGCAAGGATTTTGACTGCAATGGAGAGCAGGGTTATCCTCCGGTAGTTGGAGCAGTCTGACTTTTCCCCTTTGTTCTTATGTAGAGTAATGATGATTGCATCGCGAAAGTCCCGTGGTAGTTTGCCTTGTTCCCAGCATGTGATAAGTACTTTATGAAGTGTACTATGTAGTACTATGCCCCCATGCTTCCAGATCTCTGGTGGAATTCCATCAACTCCTGCTGCCTTGCCACTTTTCAGTTGCTTGATGGCTTTAACAGTCTCTTCTAGGGTGGGGATCACATCCAACTCTGTTTTTACTGGTTGAAGTGGGGTGAGGTGGATTGCTGAATCTTGAACTACGCGATTGGCACTGAAGAGATCCTGAAAATACTCCGACCACCGGTTCAGTATGGATGCCTTGTCTGTGAGGAGCACTTGGCTGTCTGCACTACGCAAGGGACTCTGAGCCTGATATGATGGACCATATACTGCCTTCAGGGCTTCATAGAACCCTCTTAAATCACCAGTGTCTGCACACAGCTGGGTTCTCTCTGCAAGCTTGGTCCACCACTCGTTCTGAATGTCTCGAAGCTTGCGCTGGAGGTTGCTACATACAGCGCGAAAGGTTGCTTTTCTCCCGGGACAGGAGGGCTAAGCAAGATGTGCTTGGTAGGCAGATCTCTTTTTCGCCAGTAATTCTTGGATCTCTTGATTGTTCTCGTCAAACCAGTCCTTGTTCTTCCTTGTGGAGAACCCGAGGATTTCTTCAGAGGTCAACAGGATGGTAGTTTTTAGGTGTTCCCAGAGTGCTTCTGGAGAAGGATCTGTGAGGCAACTGGGGTCCTCAATTCTTGTCTGGAGTTTTGCCTGGAAGGCAGCTTTAACTTCGGCTGACTGAAGGCTGCCAACCTGAAACTTCCTCCAGGGGATACCGCCTCTCCTGGGTGTAGATTTAAAGTGAAGACGGAGATTGCAGTGTACAAGACGATGATCCATATGACATTCTGCACTGGGCATTACTCGGGTGTGTAAGACATCTCGAAGGTCTCTCTGGCGCACCAGAATGTAGTCAATAAGGTGCCAATGCTTGGACCGTGGGTGCATCCAGGTTGTCTTCAGACTGTTCTTCTGCTGGAAGATAGTGTTGGTAATGGTGAGCTGATGCTCCATGCAGAATTCTAGCAGGAGGCGCCCGTTATCATTGCAGTTACCAATGCCATGTTTGCCAAGTACTCCTTTCCAGACTTCCGAGTCTTTACCTACTCTGGCATTAAAGTCGCCAAGGATGATCACCTTGTCCTCTGTAGGGGTCTTCCGTACGAGGTTGCGTAGATCAGCATAGAACTTGTTCTTTTCTGCAGGATCTGCTTGAAGGGTTGGAGCATACACACTAAAGAGTGTTGCATGCTGCTTGTTTTGAAGTGGGAGGCGCATAGACATGATGCGATCTGAGTGACCTGTTGGCAGGCTTTCGAGTTTAGAGGCAATGGAGTTCCTGACCATGAAGCCAACGCCAGAAAGGCGGCTCTCAGCCTTTGACTTACCCGACCAGTAGAGGGTATAGCCAGCACCGTGTTCTTGAAGACTACCTTCCTCAGGGAAACGGACCTCACTGAGAGCTGCTATGTTGATATTCAACCTGAGAAGTTCGTGGGCAACTAGAGCAGAATGTCGTTCAGGGCGACCACTGTCTACTGTGTCAAGCATGATTCTGATGTTCCAACACGCAAGCTTTAGTCTTTGCACACTTTGTGAGGCAGGTGCATGCCTTTTCTTTATTGTTATTTTTCGACCGCAAGTAAGGATGCCTGTTGACCGCGGCTAGCCAACGGGGGGGGGGGGGGGAGACGAGCTTTGTTTAGGCCACCTTTTCTAGGCCCCTCTCCATACGGAGCAAGCAGTGCTGTCCCTAAATAAGGCTGCTTGGTCATTCAGGGTGGTGCCGAAAAATGCTTTCGTCTCTGGGTCAGCATCAGGCGACCAATACCCTGAACCGCCTACATGCAGGATCGGGACTGCAGTTTCCAGTGGCATCTTCCACCTGCCGTTTCGCCCCTTGCCCATCGCTGCAGGACTTGGTATGTTGTGGGTTGTGTATGAGGATACCCATACCATACCAAACCTTTAATGGCATAATAGATTCAGATAAAAATACACAGAATATAAAAATTTAAACATTGGAGATAAAATCAAAATAAAACCGAGCTTACAGATACATTCAAACATGGTCAGAATTAAATTTAAGGATGTCAGCCAGAAATTTTGCCACAGCCTCACTAACCACCCCCTCAGTATCACTCAATAAATAATAACAGGGTGGCAGAATAGACAAATCTGGAGAAAAAGAAAGCTTGCCAAATAAATCTTTACGGAGGTTATGGTAAAAAGAACAATCAAGCAATATATGCTGGATTGAGTCAGGGGTATTCGCTCCACAGGAGCAAAGTCTGTCGGCTAAAGGGACTCGCTGATATCTCCCTTGTAAAACTTTGGAGGGAAACGCGTTTAGTCTGGCCAACATAAATGCCCTGCGATGACTTGGAGTGGTTAGGTCTGATAGATAATTGGGCATTTGGCCACAAAAAGCATAAAGACCTAAGGAAGCTGGAGAGCAAGTATAAGGGAGAGTTGGCCGTAATTTCGTTTCCTCCAATTCCCACAGTCTCAGTTTAATACATCTGAAGATATATGACTCTTCAGAGGTAGAAAAATCATCTACCTCTAACCCCAATTGATTGAGTTTAGACAGAAGCACTGCTGTCCAGGACGAAATATATGGGTCTCTTTTCCCATACCCTTCAGGCCTGCGCAGAGGAATTTTTAGGTGAAGCGCAGTGTGCGCAGTACAGGCTCCACCCTTTCACCATGGGATCATCTGCCATGGCCCAGTAAGCCGGGACGCCGGCAGCGAGTCCTCTAGGTGGTAGGTGTTACATTATCGAGCTCTGTCTTCCCGGGCTTGATGTTAGAGTTTTCCTTCTCTTGGCTGGTGAGGTTGGTGAGCCCAGCCTGCCCATCCGATTATACTGCCGGACATTCGGTTGCACCATAACGTGGCAAACTCTGTGAAAACGCGGGGCGGGGGGGGACCAGCGAGAAGGTGTTGCCACAGATGCAGTAATGTAGGGGAGGCCATTGCAATGACCATCTGCAAGGCATAGCCAGACAGTGACCACGCAGCGTTCACTACACCGGGAAAGGAGAGGCGATGTATTGCGCATGCACTTTCCCTGGGGGGCAGTACACCCAGAGGGAGCCCACCCACCCCCCATCCCCACTACTTAGCAGTAGTATGTGTGAAAAGGATCTAGGGGTCTTAGTGGATTATAGTGGATCATACGCTGATCATATGCTCAACTGTGTGATGCGGTGGCTAAAAAGGCAAATGCAATTCTGGGCTGTATCAACAGAAGTATAGTGTCCAGATCATGTGATGTAATGGTATTGCTTTACTCTGCTCTGGTAAGACCTCACCTAGAGTATTGTGTTCAGTTTTGGGCACCACATTTTAAAAAGGATATAGACAAGCTGGAACAGGTCCAGAGGAGGGCGACGAAGATGGTGAGAGGTCTGGAGACCACGTCCTATGAGAAAAGGTTGAAGGAGCTGGGGATGTTTAGCCTAGAGAGGAGGTGGCTGAGAGGTGATATGATCACCATCTTCAAGTATTTGAAGGTCTGTCATATAGAGGATGGTGTGGAATTGTTTTCTGTAGCCCCGGAAGGTAGGACCAGAACCAATGGGTTGAAATTAAATCAAAAGAGTTTCCAGCTCAACATTAGGAAGAACTTCCTGACCGTTAGAGCGATTCCTCAGTGGAACAGGCTTCCTCGGGAGGTGGTGGACTCTCCTTCCTTGGAGGTTTTTAAACAGAGGTTAGATGGCCATCTGACAGCGATGAAGATCCTGTGAATTTAAGGGGAGGTGTTTGTGAGTTTCCTGCATTATGCAGGGGGCTGGACTAGATGACCCTGGAGGTCCCTTCCAACTCTATGATTCTCTGATTCTAAGATTTACAAGATTACTCATCTGCCCTTCAACCTTTTCAGTCCGGCTTCCTCTGTCCTCCCTTTGGGACAGAGACTGCTTCCACATGAAAACACTATTCTGGCTTTTCTCAGTTGCAAGTTCTGCTTCCATCTGAAGAGCCCCTGCGACTGTGCTTTTTCATGGTTGCCTTCCTCCACCTTTGCTCCACTTTTTCTTGGTTTGTGTCTCAGGCTTTCCCCCCTACACTTGACACTTATTGCTGAGGGTGGCAGTGCTCTCTCTTCCCCCCCCTCCTTCCCAGTTTGGTGTAGTGGTTAAGTGTGCAGACTCTTACCTGGGAGACCAGGTTTGATCCCCACTCCTCAACCTGCAGCTGCTGGAATGGCCTTGGGTTAGCCATAGCTCATGCCGAGCTGTCCTTGAAAGTGCAGGTTCTGTGAGAGCTCTCTCAGCCCCACCTACCTCACAAGGTGTCTGTTGTGGGGGAGGAAGGTAAAGGAGATTGTGAGCCACTCTGAGATTCAGAGTGAAGGGTGGGATATAAATCTAATACCTTCTTCTTCTGTCTCTCTCTAGCATGCATGTATCAGTATGGAGGAATATCATAGTAATGTTGCTTTTACAATATAACATTAGAAAGGCTATTAAGAAGGGGGGCACTGAAGGTACCTGCAAAGGAAAGATCAAACACAGGTTGTCACTGCCCACTGCTTTTCTGAACCTGTTCTGCATTTGTTAATGTCCCAGCAAACAAAACAAAGGCTGCACACACTTACTTGAGAGGAAGCATCATTTAATTTAGTGGAAATCTTCTGCACATTTACATGAACACAATATTGTTTCTTAAAGGACAGTCACTGCTCCCTGCCCATTAAGTTCCTGATACCTCAGAAAAAAGCTACAAAGACGGTGGGGAAGTAGGCAGATACAGGCAGCACCTTTAAAAGTGCAGCCAACATCATAACAATTCTTTCAGGTGTAAAGGTGGTCTGAAGAAGAATTGAGAAAATGGGGCAAGGGGAGGAACCTGAAGAGCAATGACCTGCAAACAATAGTTTGTGAAAGCTTGGGAGGAAGCCAATGTAGTTTGGAAACTAAGCTGCAGCAAAAGCTCCTTGTGTAAATGCTCAGAGATGGCTTGAGTTGCTCTAAAGCTTTAGTCTGAAAATTATTTTAGCATGAAAACTGAAAGAGTATTTAATTCTGGATTTTAATCAATAACTTTAATGTTTTATTTTGAAAGTCGCCTTGGACTGGTTTTTTGGAAATATAGCATTAAAAACTGTAGATAATCTCTGTTTTCAATTGCATAAGAGAAATGTGTTTATTTTAATACTATTGGACATTTCTGCTGCTTTTAACAGAGCAGATTGCTTGATTTTGTTGAGATGAGGTACTGTACACAATTGGTTCTGGTCTTTTTCTGACTCAGTGGACTCAGAAAGTCATAGTTAATGACTGAAGTCTTGGGGATGAGACTTATCCTATGGTGTTGCGCATAGTCTGATCCTGTCACCAGTGTTGTTTAACTTGCATGTCAGACCTTTCAGTGAGATCATCCAATGCTTTGGGGTTGTTTTTTAATTTATTTATATAAGCCACAAAAAAATACCAGTCACTATCTTGGGCCAATAAGAATGTGGTGGTCAAGATGCTGGTGGATAACCACTTACATTGAGCCAAGGCAAGACAAATGCTATGTTTGTTGAGAAGGTGAACACTCTGGAATGGATTGCTCTGTCCATTTTGGATAAAGTAGTATTGATCTTGACTAATTCTGTGGAAAGTTTAGCAGCTAAATTAGATCATACTTGTTAGAAAATCAGATAGATGTGGTTACAAGAATGGCTTCCTTTCTGCAGAACGACCTTGTGCAGAAATTATCTACTCTTTTTAAATCTGCTGATTTGATCATGCTGATCCATACTTCTATAACTTTGAGATGCACTCTTGCAGTGGAGTCACCCCTGAAGACTATGGTAGCAGTCAGACAAGCACTTTGATCCAATGTTGTTGTTGTTCCCTTCCAGATTTAAAATGCATAAATGGACAGCAACATTTATCTCCTGTTCCCCATTCATTGGCATCCTATTCTGACCTGCTTTCGAACAGGAGTTATTAGGCACCGGGGAAAGTCTGGTCTTTATGGATGTCAGTGCTTTTACCCTGCACTTCTGGACGTCTAAATTCCCCTGCTGTGAACTCAAGCCAGTTGAGAAATGTGAACCTTCCCATCCATTCCACCACCACCACCCTCCTTTTGATCAGGTAGTGATGTGCACAAGCACATAATTTCCCCTGGGTCATCAATCACCACCTGTACATTTCTGTACCCAACACTCTGTTAGAATCAAGAGCCCCAGGAAGTTGTTTTTAAGTGACAATTCTCCCCAAGCTCCTCCTGTTTCTTGGGCTTGGAAAGCTATGGAAATGGTCCCTAGTTAGGCTCCCAAATCGGTAGGGAGTCTGGGGGTGCTGGCAACTCTACTATCCATCCCACTTTCCCCCATGCAAACTATGTTAGCAGAAAAAGGGTGGTTGTTTGAGAGCATCCAATGATTGACACAAGAGTAAATGTACTGAAGTCAATCAGGCTACTCCCATGTAAATCTGCACAATGCTTACATCCCCCCCCCCCATGTATTCCAAGGAAGAGAGGCAATGCCAAGGAGGTTGAGAGGGGCCACAATACTTGGCAGACGGATTGCCGAGCTGTCAAAAAGGAGCCAGAACTTCAGATGTGCTTCATATGTTTATGCACATGTATGAAAGACAAACAAAAAGCATGCCCTCAGACTGCTCACTCTGTCGTTACTACAGAGCAACAATCTGAATGGTGAGCCACAGAGTGAACATGTGGTGAGGCGGGTTAAGAGTGGTATGTTTGGACAAACTACTCAGGAATAATTAACACTTGATAAAACAGAGGTGTGGCCAGATCACACCAAGCCTGTCATCTGACCGCAGCCTATCTACAAGCTATATTTGGCACACAATATAGCTCCTCATCTACTGACAACAGCCTGCATGTGTTATAATATTATTTCAATCTTAAGACACATCCATTGGACACATATATGATTCAAGATCCAATTGCACATGCTGATTATCATTTTTAAAACTTTACAGACCAGATCACATATATGAATGGCTGACTCTTCTTGTATGAAGCTGTGAACCAACTCAGATCCTTGAAGAACTTCCTTCTCATTGTCCCTTCCCTCACATCTATTCATTCTGACACAGTCCAATCGGTCACTTGTGACTTCATCTCTTTGGAATGGTCTCCACAAAGGGATGGAGGGTACCTAATAAGCTAATTTCTGGAGATTATACATGTCTGCCTTTGTTAAAAGGGATTTTGATAATACATGACCTCTGAAGTCACTGTTATAATCAGGGCTTTTTTTGAGCAGGAACACAGTTTGGCTGGCTTTGCATCAGCGGTGTATGGCCTAATATGCAAATGAGTTCCTACTGGGATTTTTCTACCAAAAATGCCTTGGTTATAATTATTATCTATTGTATTTTCTGTTGTAATTAAGTTTTTATCTTGTTGTTATGTGTGTTTTAATTACTATACGGTTTTTGTTGTAAGCCACCTTGATTCAATGCTGATGGCAGAATACGTATATTTTAATAAATTAAAGTTTTAGTTATTTTGAAGCTGTTAGATCTTGCAGGCCAAATATGGCCTGAATATAGTGTAAATTCTGCCAACAAGCAGATGAGGTAGTTGAAAATTTCTTTTCTTTTTTTAAGAATATCAATGGATTTGAAGTTCTCCCTACCATCAGTTGAAATCAGACTTGGCCCAGCTATTACAGATAACCATGAAAGCTATTTCAATGTTGAGATTGCCCGCAATGTCAGATTTTAGAAAGAGAAGAGGTCAAAACCTAAACAGAGTCCTGAACTTCTCCATGACTTCCCAGTTCCCATTATATTGAGGGTATTTAGAAATGCATTCCTAGGACATTGTGAGCCTAAAGCATTCCAGTGCAGTAAAAGCTTCAGCTGCTGCTTTTTTTTTTTTAAGGACTGTCTTTCCCAGTAAATGCCTACCTGCCGGTTATGCTTTTTGTAACAGATTCTTCTTACTATTCTAAGACCTGTCCTGTGGAGCTGCCAATAAAAACACACAATGCACCCTCTTGCCAGATTCCAGTCTGGGTTAAAATAAGAGTCGGGTTTGTAAGATTTTCAGTGCAAATGAACAAAATCAAAGTATACTAAGCCCCTCACAGAAAAAAACTACTCGTTTCGCAGTTGTGGAAGCAAGAAAAAATACCAGAGAAATGGGATTGGATTGTTAAAGTTATGACATGGAGTGAAATGGATAAGTTAACGAGAACTTTAAGAGACTATGATTTAGAAGTATTTAAGATGGAGTGGAAGAAGTTCAGAAGATATGTAGAAAAAGAATGGAAAGTAAAAGGACATTGGACAATCTTTGATAATGATTAAGTACAAGTGGGGGGAGGATACGAACGTTGGTTCTTATTAATTAGGGGTACCTTTTATAATGATTAGTACACCGGCGGGGGTCAAGTAATGGGGGGAGGGGGAGGTAGAAAGTAATATATGGGGGGAAAGTAGTTATTAATGATATAAGAAATTGAATATATTGCCATATATTACTAATAAAAAAAACTACTCGTTAGACATACATACTACAGTTCCCCAGATTGATTTCCTTTACTGTATTTATAGTCTGCCGTTCTCACTGATACTCAACACAGATTACAAAATTTAGCAATGCAACAGGAATAGTACATGATATAACATAAGAACTGCAAAAACTGGATTAATTAGAAAACAATGCAGTTAAAACAAGAAGTGCAAACAATAAACAGTGCCATAAACTACATCTCTTATCCCTTTGATACTGTATACCTCTGAACAAGCCCAGTTTTCTACAGCTCAAATACTTTTCAAACAATTTCATTTTATACCTTATGACAGAAGTATGGGACCATTTCTGACCTCAGGCAAGCCTTTCTACAAAGTGAGAGCTACAGCAGAGAATGTGCTGGTACAGCTAGCTGCTGATCTTACTCATTTCCAAGGTAGTATTTTCAGCAAACTTTGTTCAGATGAGCACAGCTGTTGCAGTGGCGAATACCAGGGGAAGTGATCCTTTAGATGTGTGGGTCCTAGTCCACATACCTTAGAATTATAGAATCATAGTGTTGGAGGGGACGTCTAGGGTCATCTAGTCCAACCTCCTGCATTGTACAGGAAAATCACAAGTACCTCCCCCTGCCATCCTTCTCATGAACTGCCTAAGTTCACAGAATCAGTATTGCTGTCAGATGGTAATGCAGCCTCTGTTTACAAACCTCCAAAGAAGGAGAGCCCACCATCTCACAAGGAAGCCTGTCCCACTGAAGAATCGCTCTGACGGGTTCTTCCTAAGGTTTAACCAAAAACTCTTCTGATTTAATTTCAACCCACTGGTTCTGGTCTGACCTTCTGGGGCAATAGAAAACAATTCTGCACCATTCTCTGTATGACACCCCTTCAAGTACTTGAACATGGTGATCATATCACCTCTCAGTCATCTCCTCTCCAGGCTAAACATACCTAGCTCCTTCAACCTTTCCTCATAGGACTTGGTCTCCAGACCCCTTACCATCTTTGCTTCATCTGGTGTTCCCTCAACGATTCTCCCTTCCTGTCCTTCTTTACATTATTATTTATGAGTTAAAAATATTTGTTTTAGTTTTGGTTTGGATTGTTTTAATGAATTTTTAATGATATGTTTTTATAGTTCATGGCCCTGGTTGCACAAGAAGGTGGCATACAAGTTTTCTAAGTAAGCAAGTAATGAAGCAAATAAGTAAACATAATCACAACCCAACCACTCAAAATAGCACATAGCTTGTCTCTGTCCCAAACATGCATCAATAGTTCTCAAAAAAAACCAAACCCCAACATTCCTGGATAATAATGAAAAAACAAAACATTAAAAAAAAGATTTAGTTCAAAAGTCACACAAACCCACAGTTTAATTAAACTAAATAAGGTTAGCTAAGAAATGTTTAACCAGTCATGGTTGGAAGTTGCTTCTTTAAATTTAGTAAGTCAACTATGATTTCACATGAAAAACAAACACTGGACATCCTGGTTGTTCTCTGGCACCAACCTTATACATTACCTGGGCTCCAGAGTCACCGTGCCAAAACTGAAAACTCATCCATCTTTTGCTACCTGTTACCAGCATAGTCTCCTTGAATGATAAAACCACTTGGAAATTAAATCTTCACTGCACAAGTGAACCATAGTTAAATCAATGTTTTTAAGTTATGCCTGACCCAAGAGAGGATCTTAAACCACATTTTTGTATTAGTTTTTTTAATCACAAGTAGGTTTAATAATGGCTATGTGCAATGGACAAAAACCTGGTATAATTTCACAGCACATGCCACAGCAAAAAGTTGTGTAAATTTGTGTTTTGATCAAATACAATGTACCGTAATCTATCAAGTGCTCAGATCTTCCCTTCAGAGTGGAGAAAACACTTTCTGTTTTTTGAACATATATGAATGTGAATATGCTTTTCAAAGAATCTTACAATTCTTTCAGACATAGAATGCTGACATACTACTGGCCATTTCTTACTCTGGAAAACTCGTATTCACATATTTTTAATGATACCATACACACGTACGCACATGAAGCTACCTTATACTTAATTAAACCTTTGGTCCATTATAGTCAGTAGCATCTACTCTGACTGATAGCGGCTGTCTAAGGTCACAGTGTTTCCTCTAAACTGAGTTAGTGTGAGCTAGCTCACAGTTTTTAGCCCCTGGCTCACATTTTTGTCTTAGCTCAGGAAGGATGGCCCCAGAGCAAACTAATTTATACAGTAGCCAAATTGCTCACTCATAATTTTCATGCTGATAGCTCACAAAGCTGAGTTTTGCTCACAATACTCACAGCTTAGAGGGAACATTGAGCTCCTTCAAATTGCCTACTACCTGATCCAATTAGCTGCTGATGCCAGGAATTGAATCTAGGACTTTCTGCATCCAAAGCATAGGCTCTTCAACTCAGTTACAGTTACATTTTCTCATATCATAGGATAGTAGGTGATTTGAATTGACACTGAATTCCCCTTTTTTTGCAAAAATCAAACACAAACCTGAAGGATACTCTCATACAAGTGTAATATAATGAAAATGACTGATATGAGTTATAGTAATTTAGAAACCAAAGGAAATTTTTCAGATCTGAGTTTACTTCCATACTGCACAAATGGAAGGTATACAAATGAAGTATGGAATACTCCTAAATGGAGGTGAATCATGGAATGGAAATGATACAGCCTATGACAAAATGGCTTCATTGTTGGAACTCACTTTTAAAAAGGGGCTGTCCCTCCTAGCAGCAATACCCTAAGTGGCAGGAAGCAGATTAGGTCCCTCTAGGAGCTGGCAACCCAATGGAGGAAGTGGGCAGAGCAGGGTCTGCAAAGCAAAGCAGGCCGGTTCTGCCACACAGACAAAAGATTCATTTTCTCAATTTGAGTCATATGTCATATGACGCTGCCTTATACTGAACCAGACCCTTGGTCCATCAAAGTCAGTATTGTCTTCTCAGACTGGCAGCGGCTCTCCAGGGTCTCAAGCTGAGGTTTTTCACACCTATTTGCCTGGACCCTTTTTAGTTGGAGATGCCGGGGATTGAACCTGGGACCTTCTGCTTCCCAAGCAGATGCTCTACCACTGAGCCACCGTCCCTCCCCTAAGCAAGCCTTGGATATGAATTTTATTTAATCTACAGTAAATGTAGCTGACAGCACAATTAAAGAAGTTATCAACTATCCAAGAATGTTGAAGACAAAACCAACAAGCACACAAGTAAGCAACAAGTTCTTTTGCACATGGAACAACAGCTTCACAGTAATTCCACTACCAGTTATATTTTATATTTATATTTTGGGATTTTACAGTTTGTTACAGAAACAACAAAGCCTGAAGAACAGGCTGATTCTGAACTTTGAAGTTCATTGTTTTTCATGAGGACTTTCACAGCTTTGCTTACAGATGTTCAGTATTTTTAAAGCCTTGGAAATTGTGGTGTAGCAATAAATTAGACACAGCAATTTTGAAATAGGGAATAATATTGATATCAAAATGTATTGTGACTCAGTTTGTACTTTAAAAGCATTCATGAGAAGTTACAGATATAATGGTACAAGCATCTTTTTAAAAAGATGGCCTGTGTTTCAAAAACTACTAAAGAAATACATCACTATGCTATCTGGAAATTGTCATGGTAACAATGTGAGGAAAAACTCCCTTACAGAACATCATAATCACCAGCTCAGTTGCCAGAGCAACTGGAAAAGTGACTCGCACATATCTGGCCAGAGAGTGTGAGCACACCTATCCAAGGGCAAAAGGGACTTATGCAGTACAAGCAGCCATAATGCTACAAAGGCACTCTAGACCGGTACAAGAGTGCCCACCAGGAGAACAGAAGACTTCCCGTCGTTCCATATGACGTCTATCCAAGCAAGTGAGCGGAAGAGACTGTGCCGCCAGGAGCTATCCAGGTGAATGGCTTTGAAGCACTGACCATGGAATCCACCAAGGAGGGCTAACACCACACGCAGAATCTTCCTACCAGGCTTGACTCCATTCCAGCGAAGCGGACAGCTCACGTACACACCAGATGTCACCTGTGCCTGCAAGCAACCTACCCACCCCAGGAGTGGTTAATCGTCCAACTGCCACTTTCTTTGTTTGACGGAACTCAAGACAAAGACTAGTGCCAAGGAGAAGACAGAAGAAGAGAAAGACCATCTTCAGCCAGAGCCAAGTTCCTTTGTACAAACTGGGTGTTACTTAGGCCATGATTTGACTCTCTATTGTCACCCTTTTAGATAAGTCTAATAGTCCTAAGTATCTCCCCACCCAAGTAATCTCTCTATTCTTCTTCCCAACTGTCATTTTGGAGCCTCCCCTTGGTCCATTTCAACCTGAAAGTTCACTCAGGTATCCAGTATACAAGCCAGTCCATTGGTCAGGAATGGGCACCCAATTAGGTGCCACCAATGAACTTTCTATTGGTTGTCGCAGTAGTCCAGCCCTTATGGTCATTGTGAAACCTCCCCTTTTTGGGAGGTCATACATCAGCTGACCACCATTCCTCCTCCCTTGTACCTCCCCTCCCCTAAGGGCTCAAGAGAGTCCTTATAATCTGTGGACTAGCTACCCACAGGTGTGCCTCTATCAGTATCCCAATTCCACTGCATAGATCCATCCCCGATTCCTGATCAGTTTCGGGTCCCTTCTCCCACTTCTTCGCTCGTCACCATTGGAGCCTTCCTTGAAGACTACGATCGGTAAATATCACCCTGTTTGTCTACCCATGTGTTCCCCTATCTGTCTATCTATGTTTCCTAGGACTAAATGTGTGATTTTATGAGTATTTTATTTTGTATGGAAGACTATATTTTTCTTAATAAATTTTAATGGTTTTCCTTAATTAGAGTCCCTAATATTTTAAGCATTACTTTTCTGGACGTGGAATCCTGTATACACAGGTAAAAGATCCTGAGGGAGCCAGGTGCCCACCTGACAATTCCCCAACCTCGTTTTGAGGGCATTTTGGCTTACAACAAAGTGTGTTTTTATGACTTAAATTCAGTAGAGCAAACAGGCATTTAAAAAGCTCTTGTAACTTTAGTATAAACCAAGCAGCACTATTGCAAAGCTGAAACTGCTTGCACCCCCTGCTTTCATGAAGGCACAAGTAGATGTTCGTAACTGTAGGAGACAAATCCTTTTAACAAGACATTCTTGAAAGGTTTCCTTTTAAGAACAACACAGAAGTATTTAAGTTGTTCCATCTACAGACCCTAGTAATCAAGATTAAAGGCAGACTAACTCTTCCAGGAACAGAAGCAAGTTTTTCTGCTATGGGATGAGCTCTTCTTCTCCCATTCTTTCCTCCTCTATTAACAAGTGCACTTGGCTTTTAGTCCTGTAGTTACCTCTCTCCCTGTGCTTCAGCAAGACTTCAGATTATATTCTGATATTGTAAGAGTGAAAAAATGTATGCAGTAAAGTTTCTTTTCCTACCATGTGAGTCACTATGCGTAACCCATGCCCACCTCTTGGAATGCAATCCTAAACAGAGTTATGCTCTTTAAATCCATTGATGGCTGTGGGTTTAGAAGGCAGTGGGCTTATCTGTTTAGCACTGTATTGTTATTTAGTCCCTAAATCACTCACTTGAAGATGAAAGTAATAGATCCTAGACAAACTTGAGGTAATTAAGCAAAGTAGACTTGAGCACATAGGCATAATCATGTCTCCCTCTGTTTGAAGTTGGTACTAAAGTTTTTTTTAGGGAAATGTTGCAAACTACTGAATATACAGTTAATATATGGGAACATGTAGTGTTATAAACAATGCAATTCTACACATTGATTTCATCAATCTTACACTGAACAAATTCTACTACTCTTATGAGATGAGGGAATATACATATTGAGTTCTAAAGTGCAGACAGAGTGCAGGCAGGATAAAAGAAATAGGGAATAATTCCTGATAGAAAATGGGAATAGTGCCACAAAATTATCACTGTGAATATAAACAAAAACAATCATGAAAGTATTATGGAAGTCAGTGCAGATTTTTCTAGCACCCACTTTAAAGAAATACCTGCAAGGTCATACAAAGTGTTGGATATAAACAATATTTGTGTTTGCACAAGACTCTTCTGTTAGTAGAACAGACTATCTGCCTTTCGCCTCCTACTGCAGCCCACTGATCTCCCCGATGAATAGTTTGAGGGGCAAACTGGGGATGTACATCAGGAAGGGAGAATTGATGGAAATTATCCCTGCCCTTCTGTTAGCAAAAAATATATTCTGGATCCAACATAATAATTGTGTTTAAATGAATTGTATTTTTGCACATTTTTAGTGACAGTATGAAACTTTTAGGACATATCAGCAGTCTAGCATTCATCAGCAGTCTATCACCACCCAGAAATTCATATATTTGCTATCTTATATACTGTCTGAGAATGTGGATGAGAAGATGATTCAGGGTCTTCATCTCAAACAGATCATTTGCAATTGCAAAATCATCATATAAAAATCACTATGCACCAATGTATTCAACTGATTAAAACAGCTCTCTTTTAACCAACTGATCAAATCAATTAATTGTATTTAAATACTTTCTTACATTATCGAAGACTTAAAAGATCCTGCTCTGAGTCAATAAAGTAAGTCAAAAAAATTCAATATTAATGTAATGAAAGTACAACTAATTTAAGAAATAAAAACATATTTAATATTTTTCCTTCCTTCCCATGGCTCTGTAACACAGCACAAATGAAAATAGCCTTAAAAAACAAATGCACTTAACTCCCAGCCTGACCAATTAAAATTTGCCCTTCCCAATTAAAACTGGCCTCTACCTGTTAATAAAGTGTTAGTTGATTAATCTACCAATTAAACCAATTAAAGCTGACAGCCTTACTGTACACTAGAAAAATAATCAAAAGGACACCAGAATTCTATGGACTCCTAGCTTTTCACTTCCACTCTTGTTCTGTCTTGCTTTCTCAGGCAGGAAACAGGGCTTTTTCATGTCTTCATCCCTTTTACATCTCTATGTTCCTGCATCCTTTCCCATTTAATAGCAGCTATTCTGCTATAGCAGGGGTGGCCAACGGTAACTCTCCAGATGTTTTTTGCCTACAACTCCCATCAGCCCCAGCCAGCATGGCCAATGACTGGGGCTGATGGGAGTTGTAGGCAAAAAACATCTGGAGAGCTACCGCAGGCCACCCCTGTTGCTATAGGGTCCCTGGTGAGACAGTGCTCAAAATTATACCAGCTTCTGAACTATAAATTCATATCCTGTAGCATTTAATCAAATGAACATTGTACACACTTTAACAACTTCAGAATAATTTCAATAGAACAGCCAAGTTAGTCTGTTGCAGCAAAGTAAAAAGACTTAAGTGACACCTTTTAAACTTAACCAACTTTATTCTATCATTAGCTTCTGTGAGTTAGATCTCATTTTTCCAGATGCATAAGAAATGAAAATGAAAATTTCACCTGTTATAAATCATTCATATGTGAGACCCTGCATAAGGAATTATAAACAGAAATACATTTAATGAACGATGAGCATGGTCACAGATTCCAGTCATCCATGCGGCTCAGTTACAGAGAGAAAAACAAGGGTATTTTCCACACAAGGATGTGTGTAATTTCTCTGTGGCTGCTGAAAAAGAGCAGTTACAATGGGGTTTCTGACCTATCCTCAGATCGCAAAGCATGGAGGCACACCATCCACCAGGCTATCTCTTCCTTTGAGAACGCACACATAGCTTGTCTTGAGGACAAAAGGAGATTGAGGAAGAATCGTATTGCTACAGCACCAAACCCAAAACAGACTTTTCCCTGCAGCCACTGTGGCCGGACCTGCCTGTCCCGCATTGGTCTTGTCAGCCACCAGCGAGCCTGCAGCAGACGTGGACTACTGCACCTTTCTTAAATCTTCGTTCGCGAAGTCAAGCCAAGAGAGAGAGAGAGACAATGGGGTGTCTACATGGCAGGCTTCTCCACAGTTTCACTGCCCTAGTTCCCTGGCAATGGTCATATTCCTCACCATGTGAGACAAATGAAAGCTGGGAATTCAGAGAATCTGAGAGCACATATTGTTGTAAAGTTACTGCTTTTAAGGGTAAAGTTGCTGCTCAACTATTATATGCTGTTCCAATTTGGACTGAAACAATTACTGAAGATCTGGATAACCCACAGCAGAATTTTTTGCAATAGATCTCTGGAATCCCTAAATGTGTGCTCGGAGTTGCACTGTGGGTCAAATTTGGCCTGAAATTCCTTTAAGCTCAAGTTTGGATCAGAGCTCTCAAATGGAAGCTCAAAACCTTAAGAACTACTCCGTCTGAGGTACTCCTATATTTGGTAAGTCAAGATAAATCTTACACTGCTTGGGACAAATTGTTGGACTCCAAACTACATTATCTCAAGATCTCGCAGGATATAATCTTCTACTGGGATATCAAAGAACTTTTCAATACAATGAAAGAACTCATTGAAAAGCTTGATTATTTAAGTACCACTCTGAGGTCCAGATGCACCTGCTCCTCAGCTGCAACTGGAATTCCACCTCTCGAAAAGATGCCAGATTATATGAAAAATGTAACTGCTTCAAAATACATAAGAGCTTTTATCCTCAGACATATGAGTATGCTACCTTCAGGGGTTAACAGTAGATGTTATGTAAAGCACCCATATTAAGACAGGTTATGCCCATGTGACAGTGGGAAAATAGAGACTATAGACTGCTTGATCCTACTTGATTGCTGCATCCATTCAGAGTACAGAAATGAGTTGATTATTCCTCTTGAAGGTTTGTCTTCTGTGTCACCACCTGCTAGGTGACATGGCTTTTGAAAGATAAACAAAAAAAAGCCACTCTGGCCATAGCCAAATCCTTTTCAAATGTTGAAGCTCATCATAAAGCTGTTCAGAACAGATGGGTTGATGGAACTGTAATTTTATCATTATCAACAAGCAAAGAATAATTTTGGTAAGAGTAAGCTTGGTAAGAGAAGATTGCCATATTACCTTAAAATTATCTTCAGATTTCTGAAAATTGTACAGTTTTCTGGATAGAGATGAAGACTTAAAAAACTGATGAGAGGCACTCAATCCTGAGTTTATCTAATGCTATAATATAATGGATTGTGAAGTCTAAATATTATTTCTGATTAAAGCGAAGCATTTCCTTTGCACGTATAGGCTTTGTGAAAGTGGTCTCTTGCTGAGCCTTTCATATAATTGGTGCAAAATACTCTAAATACTGTTGTTATTCAGATATTAATTAGAATCCAGAATCTCCCTCTAAGCAACTACTATCTTTTTTTTTTGAGAATATCAGATTTTCCTAGTGTACATATCATTTGGAGGGACCCATAATTTCCCCTTTGCTGATGGAGCCATGGAAAGTAGGAGTGCTCTTAGAATGTATAAGAATATATTAGTGTCCACAATATGCCTGCTTAGTGATGCTTTCACACAATCTACTACCACATCTATTCTGTGGTACAATAGCACACAGTTGACAAACACTTGAGGTGACACTAAAGGCAAAATATGGAGATATTTTTGAAATCAGTTTTACTCCTAAAACACTCATGCAATGTGTTGCAATTGTACCACTTCTAAAAATACAGTGAAAAAGGAAACAACAATATGGTGTTGCTATATAATAGATAGTCCATCTCATTACATATGGATTTAATACCAAATTATTGCCTTTGAATCTGAACTTCCAGAACTATTCTTTAAAAGTAGTATAGGCACATTTTAACTGGTTAGGGTAAACAGCAAAACATGAAATATATGCATATACATTTTATTAATATAGAGATACCATGATTGTCTTTCTATAATGGAAGCTGAAATGGATTAGATTATTAGAATTAGACTATTTAAAGCAATTTGTAATATTGCCCAAACTTCAAAAGCTAAAAAAAACCCACCACTAACTTACCAAAGATTGTTTTAGAATTAACTAAGAATTTTGGTATCTATTTTAACAAGGCATATTGAACTATAACAAAAAATATAGAGTTTATGACAAGAAGTAAACTCAGCAGTCATTCTAATGAAGACAGACATAATAATAAAATGCCTCAAATGGGTTTCTTAGTCATTGCGTAAACTTAGTTTCCTTCCCATATTTACTAGAAAAGACAGGTGTGTATACTAATGAACATGGCTTTGTTTGCAGAAAAAGCCCAGCAGGAACTCATTTGCATATTAGGCCACACACCCTGACACCACCATTGTTTCACACAGGGCTTTTTATGTAGAAAAAAAAATCCAGTGGGAACTTATTTGCATATTAGGCCACACCTCCTGATGCCAAGCCAGCCAGAACTGTGTTCCTGGGCATTACTGCTTAAAAAAAAAAGCCTTGCTAATGAATCAACTACTAGTCTAACAAAGTTTTACTCATGGTATAAGCTTTTGTGTGCACCCACTAACACAAATTTGTTACACTGTTTTGCCATGTGATCCTAGCTTTGTATCAGTTTGCACTCTTAACCCACCAACTACATGTACTTCAGCCTATTGTACCTTATCCCCTCGTCTGAAGAAGTATGCCTGCATACGATAGCTTACGTTCTGAATAAAACTTTGTTGATCTTAAAGTGAAACTTGACTCCTACTTTGTTCTACTGCTTCAGACCAGCACGGCTGCCCACTTGGATCTATCTGCTATGAAAGAACTAAGACATTTATCCTACTGCTGTGAAAATGTCAGTATCATGTTCAAAACACAAAATACTGTTTGGCTTCGAAGGAAAGCATAATACAATATTTGAATATATCCATGAAATGGGGGGAGGGGGAAATCAGTTGGTTGGTTGGTTATTTGGTCCTACCTGTGGGTCAGAAAGTCGAGACAGATCAGGGTACAAGTAGAATTTTATTCCCTCGGAGGCCCCAGGAAGTGTTACTCCTCGTATCAGCAGAATCAACAGCATGACGTAAGGGAAAGTTGCAGTTACATATACAACCTATGAACAAAACAGAGATAATAAATAATCAACGATGCACAACCCATATACTTTCAGTTCTTGAAAGGTTTCCCTATATTCAAGACATTCAAACATCCTACCAGATAGAGAGAGAGAGAGAGAGAGAGAGAAGCAGGCAGGCAGGCAGGCAGACAGACAGACATAGATATATATATAGATATATATATATATATAAAGATATAAGAATGTGAGTTTAGCTATCGCCAAATTTTGTTTTTATGTTTTTTTTGCCTATTATTGTTAGCATTTAGTATTTGTTTTCTGGTTGCTGAATATATTGAGGAGATAAAGAGAGGATGCCATCTTCACGTAGAAAAGATAGCTTTTGGAGTAGCACCAACAGGAACTGTAACTTCCTAAGATCTAGAGCAATACCACAACAGATAGGCAGCAATCAACCAACTAGTACAGGGGTATCAAATGTGGCCCAGGGGCTGAATCAAACCCCCATAGGGCTCCTATCAGGCCCCCGAGCAACTGGTTGTCATCTGCTTCCTTCTCCATCTCTCTTACTTCCCTTTCCCATCGCCGCTTGCTTTGCCAGGCTTGCTAATTCACACAGAAACTAAAGAGCAACGCCTCTATTTTCTCCTATGGCTGAGGCTTGTGGACGAAGGGGGTTGGAATAGTTTGCTTTGCCAGGTTCTCTCAATCACATAGCAGAGCTACTGAACCAAGCCTCTCTTCCTTCTATTGGCTGAGGCTCCCTCCCTCCTGGTCCCCTGGGGAAGAAAGGAAAGAGCCAGAGCTTCCTTTGCACAGTTCTTTGGATTGCACAGAAGAAAGCACCTTTAAGACTAACAAGTGCTAATGTTTTGAGCATGTTTTATTTTAAGCTTTTAAAAAATCTTTGAGTTTGTCTGTGTCCTTTATAAAGTTTCTATCTCTGCTACCTGGCATTACATTTTATGACACACATGGCCCGACCCAACAAGGTCTCATTTATGTTAGATCCCGCCCTCATAAAAATTAGTTCGACATCCCTTAGCTAGTAGGAGGTATTGTGAGAGACCTCTGAAAAGAGTAATATGTATAAAATACAATCATTTCAGTTCTAGCTTATTCACCTACATTTGAGTTTGTGTTTTTTCTCATGCCTCTTGCTTAAATAAACAATATTAGTAATAAATAAACAATGTTAATATTAATAAACAATGTTAGTGTTAAATAATGTTAGTAATTTTATTATACTTTGTGAAGAATAAATATTTAGTATAGAGTCTGAATGTTTTTTCCTCCCTTTTGCCTTCTAATGATTCCCTTAGAGACAACTCATTTTTCTCTCCACCACCTCTTTTCTTTTCATTGCTTGTATGCTAAGTGCTGTCAAGTTGCTTCCGATTTAACAGTGACTGCATGAATTAGCAATCTCCCAAATATCCTATTATTAACAGCCTTACTCAGGTCTTGCAAACTGCTGTCTCTGGCTTCCTTAAGGGAGTCAATCCATCTCATGTTGGGTCTCACTCATTTCCTGGTGCTCAAACATTTCCTAGCATTATTGTCTTTTCCAGTGACTCTTGTCTGTCATAATGTAATAAAAGTACAATAGCATCAGTTCAGTCATTTTGGTTTCTAGGTAGAGTTCAGGCTTGATTAAATCTAGAACCAGTTTGTGTTTTGCCAATCCATGGTATCTGTAACTCTCCTCCAACACCACATTTCACATGAATCAACTTTCTTCCTGTAAACTTTATTCACTGTCCAACTTTTACATCCATACATAGTAATGGGAAATACTATATATGAATTGTCTTGATCTTGGCTACCAGCAACACACCCTTACTCTTTTCTAGCTTCTTCATGGTTGTCCTTGCCATGTCCTTCTCAACTGCCTTCTGATTTCTTGGTTGCAGTCTCCCTTTTGGTTGATGATGGAGCCAAGGAATATAAAATCTTGAATAATCTTCATTAATAATCTTAAAGTTGTGTGATTCCTCAGTAATCATTACTTTTTGATGTTCGTCTTGTAATCCTGTATTGGAACTTCCGTTTTAATGTTCATCAGCAGTCATTTCAAATCTTCGCAATTTGCTGCCAGCAATGTGGTATCATCTGCATATCTCAAATTGTTAATGTTCTTTTCACTTAGACAGATCCAAGTGGGCAGCCGTATTGGTCTGAATCAGTAGAACAAAGCAGGAGTCAAGTTGCACCTTTAAGACCAACCAATTTTTATTCCAAACATAAACTCTCTTAAACACACTTCATCAGATGAGGGGATCAGGTATTGTGAGTGAGTGTGGGTTTAGCATATGTAATAAGATAAAAAAACCCCAATATCCCTGTTCAGTCCTGGAGAGGTGTTTGTTCCAAGTTTCATAATAATTTGTAATTCAGCAATTTCTCTCTCCATGCTGTTCTTGAAGTTCCTTTTCAGTAAAACAGCTACCTTGAGGTCACCCATTGAATGCTTTGAAAGCTAAAGTGTTCTCTCAAAATTTCTCAGTTCTTTAATTCTTAATGTCAGATTTGTGTCCATTTATCCTTTGGCATAGGGTTTGTTCTGTTTGTCCTATGTAGAGAATGAAGGGCACTGTTGGCATTTAATGGCATAATGTTGGAAGATGAACAAGTTAATGAGCCTGAGAATGTGTAGTTAATGCTGTTAGGCCCAGTGATTGTGTTGTCTGGGTGTATGTGGCAGCAAAGTTGGCACTTGGGTTTATTGCAAGCTCTGGTACCGGTGTCCATGCTCAGATGAGATGCTGTATTGTTGTGGGTGAGGAGTTGTTTGAGATTAGGGGGCTGTTTGTGTGCAAGAAAAGGTTTACCCCCCCAGTACTCTTGAAAGAGAGCTCTCGGGGGAGTGGCTTTGACCAATATCCGGTCAGGAGCCTTTGCCTAACGCTCTCCCAGCTGTCTCCAAAGTTATATCTTTTTTTACCCCTTTAAACTATATTTTTTGAACTTTTGAAAGATGCCTCCGAAAGGGGGAGGGAAGACCAAGCAGAAGGAAAAAAGCTTTCAGCCTTTAACTAATTTCTTGGAACTGCCTTCCATCTCCCACGCAAGGTTGGAGAGATATGAGGAACCAGCTGAAGAAAGTCCTCTCACGGTGAATTTATTGTCTCAAGCTATGTCTAAGTTAAGACAAGAAATACGAGAGGACATAACTTCTGTGCTTCAACCAATGTGTCAGCGTCTGGATGAATTAGAGAATTCTTGTAAACAAGCAACCCAGACAGCACAAAAAGCGTTAAAAAAAGCTCAAGAGACAACATCAGATGCATGGATGAGAGAACGAGTTTTAACAGTGGACTTTCGTGGCCAGGAGCTGTGCTTAAAATTTAGAGGTTTTAAATCAGATGTGGAAGCTGAAATGGACTTATATATATTCATGGCAAATTGGCTTGCTGAAGTAACCCACCTGGAGGTCGAAATTCTCCCACTCATTCAAAAAGCATATCGTGTTGGCAAGGTATGTGAAGACAATTCGTCTTATACCAGAGATATTGTGGTGCAGTTTAAGGATTATCGAATGAGGCAGAGTCTTTGCAGAGGCTAGAGAGAGAGGAGGCTTGGACTACCAGGGGTTAAAGATTCAGGTCTTTCCGGATCTCCCTCCTGAATTTTTAAGAATCAGAAGAGACCTTAAGGACACAACTGCCAAATTGCGGGACTTAAACATTAAATTTAAATGGCTACAATCAGGCAAACTATGTGTCCAAAAAGGCTCCACTTCGTTTACAGCATATGACACAGCCTCGGGTGAGATACTACTCTCTAAATTGACTCCCTCCTCTCCTACATCAAGAGTTAATAAGAGAAAGGAATGCTCTCCTCTCGTCCCTTCAAGGAAGTTCATGTCAATCTGGAAGAAAATATGGACTCTATTTAAAAGAAACTGAAGCAACAAGAAAAGGGAAAAGCTGAAGAAACTTATAATTTATATTTATTGATTTTTCTTTCAGAATTAAGGGCTGGGTGGGGACAGCTGGTGAGAGCACCTGGGTAATATCCCTCCTTGTTTAATTCAGTCCAGGTGAAGAAGAAAGAGTTTGTTCTTGACCTTAAATTTTAAGGTCTCCAGGGACTGTGATATATAGTTAGAATTTATTCTTTATGGATTTTTTTTTGAGAGTAGAAGGAATAATCAAGATATAGAAGAAGAAGAAGGAAAATAAGAAGTTATATTGAATGCTTGTAGTACTAAGTTTTAAAAATCTGTTAGGGAAATTAGCATTGTTAAGCTTAATTATTCCTCTGCTATAAAAAATAGAAAATATAAATAGACTATATAAAGTATATAAATTGGTGTGGAATGGTAACACATGAGATATCTTTAAGTTGTGTTGTTTTTGATTTGTTATTATGGTACACCTACCTGTTGGAACAGGTAGTAATTGTAATGAGTCTATAATAAAAATTTGAGATATGAAAGAGAGCTCTCACTGTCCAATAGAGGTTGTAAGTTGTTGATGATACGTTGAACTGTTTTAAGTTGAGAGTTGTGGGTGACCAATTCAATCTAATCCAATCCAAATACCTTTATTGGCATAGAAATAAAAAGTACAGCACAGCAAATTTACATGGAATTTCAGCTATAAAAACCAGTCAAACATCAAGAAGGGGAGCTAGTCTTTTGCTCCCTGATTGTTATGGCAGCCAAAAGGTACTTTGCAACCAGGCTTGTGATATGGGAACATTGGTCAGATAGTTGAAAAAAAACTAACTTTGCTTCAGGTAATCCATAAAAATTAGACAGAATAGGTTTGATTATACAGTCCCGCACTTCCCCATAAAAATCACAATAAAGTAAGATATGGACGACCCTTTCAAGGTGCCTTCCATTACATGGGCAGACTCTATCCTGATAAGGGTTGTTGGCAAACCTCCCAGACAATACTGCTGAGGGTAGAACATCGAGTCTTGCTAACATAAAAGAGCGGTGTAACTGGTAAGTAATCTGGGAAAGGTAGGCAGCAGGCAGCCCATGATCTGGGAAGATACCAAATGCTAAAGGGGAACAAGTTTTATGTCCAGAAGAACAAAGGGACTGTTTCTCAATATCTAAAATCCTCTGTTTCAGGATTCTGAATGCCTGCGTTTCACTTAGCATATAGAAGTTGTCCAAGGGTATACCTATGGAATGTATTTTCTTCTGGATCTGACTATACCAAGTGGAAACGAAGGAATCCGCTAGCATCATATGGATATAACTAGCAGGGTCTGCCCTAAAGTGTAGGCGTAGCCAAAACTTTATAGTTAGTAGCCATGCCCTGGTCTCAATCAAATGGGTTCCAGTCTCTAGGCACATTGCAGCATAGATGACACAGTTGGGGACCCTTAAAAAACGGTGTAAAAATGCTGTCTGAATTTGCTCAAGTTGGAAATTGAGGGCGCAAACCCAAATGGGGATCCCACATAACAACTGAGAAACTATTTTAGCATTAAAAACACGAATGGAAGCTGGGACAAATTGGTTGCCATTCTTGTAAAAAAAGCTAACCACCGCAGATGAACTACACCTTGCTGAGATGACTGCTTGCTTGCGTTGTACTGCCCAGTTATGATTATATTGGAAAAAGACCCCCAAGTATTTGAAAGATTTCACCTGTTCAATATTATTTCCCTTGAGGCACCAGCTTTGTAGTTTCCAGGACTTTGAAAAAAACTAAAATTTTGGATTTTACATAGTTTATAGACAGGAAATTTGTCTCACAGTATGAAATAAAAGTGAGTAACAGGCGCTTGAGGCCCTTCTGCAAACGTGACAGTACAACTGCATCGTCAGTGTAGAGCAATAAAGGGATAACGGATGGCCCAAGTTTAGGGGAGCGACTATCAATGGAGAGCCAGTTTGGTGTGGAGAGCCAGTTTGGTGTAGTGGTTAAGTGTGCGGACTCTTATCTGGGAGAACCGGATTTGATTCCCCACTCCTCCACTTGCACCTGCTGGCATGGCCTTGGGTCAGCCATACCTCTGGCAGAGGTTGTCCTTGAAAGGGCAGCTGCTGTGAGAGCCCTCTCCAGCCCCACCTACCTCACAGGGTGTCTGTTGTGGGGGAGGAAGGTAAAGGAGATTGTGAGCCGCTCTGAGACTCTTCAGAGTGGAGGGCGGGATATAAATCCAATATCTTCTTCTTCTTCAATAGCATTTAGAGAGGGGGCCAGATCATTCAGGAATAAATTAAACAAATAGGGGGCTAGAATACAGCCCTGTTTGACTCCTCGATTGGAAATGATCTTTGAAGTTAATGCACCTAGGTCGTTAAATCGCACTTGACAGCTATTAAGGAAATACATTTCATGAATAAGAAAAAGTAGGCGTTTATTCAGACCCATGATGTCCAATTTGTTCCAGAGAAGATTCCTTTTAAATCAAAGAAGGCTGCAAACAGCCTTCTTCCCCCTCGACCACTGTATTTCTCTATCAGATGGTTAAGAATTATACAGTGGTCCACTGTAGACTTGCCAGGACAAAATCCGATCTGTTCCCTACTTGGGAGATTTTGCTGTTTCATCCATGAAGTGGGTTTTCCCAAGAGGTGTCTCACATATAATTTGCCTGCTATGTCAAGCAGACTAATTGGGCGATAGTGTTCTCATTCTTGTGGGTCATTTGTGGGTGACCACAAGTGGTGTTCTGTTATTATCTCTTTTGGGTCTGTCTTCTAACAGGTTTCCTCTGGGTATCCTTCTGGCTTTGTTAATCTGTGTCCTGACTTCATCAGGTGGATACTTTAGTTCCAAAAAGGTTTGTTGTAGATCCCTCAGGTGAGAATCTCTGTCAGCAGGATTGGTGATTCCTTGGTTATGAATATGAAGCTGTGTTCATGTGATAATCTATTTCTGATACACATGAAGAACTTTAACTTGCAAGAGGTAAGAATATTTTAGATTTTCCTATGTATTAAATAATAATTACTGATTTTATCTTGGATCTAATGTGTGTATTGGTGTCTCCCCCACCATAAGTATGTGGAAGTACCCTCTGTTCTCACATAAGAGTGGAGAAAAGCCTATATTATCAACAATGCCAACCCTGTCCTGAAAAATATTCTGGCAAGTTTTTCTGTTGATGTAGCCTATGTTGTCAGGCATCCCTATCCCAAAACAAAACTTCTACTTTTATTCTCCACCTATTTATCCTCCTCCATTTGCTTCCTTACGGTAATTTATGCATTCCGTAACTTGTTATGATTGGGTTCATCTTGACAAGTGCTTAAAGATTCCTGTATTTTTTTCCCCCTTTTCTCAACACATAAACCTCTCCAAATAAAATGAGAACTGCACAGTTTCTAATTGCACAAGATCCTGGTTTAATTGCCTGTAATTGCTTAGTGTATTAATTTGCATACCAATGCTCAAACTAGTTGTTACAAATCACTTCTATGCCTCTGCAATGCCAATGTCTTCAATGAGGAAAACAAAAACAAATGTCCAGTCTGTCTGTGTTTGTACTACCAGCTTTTTAAATTTGAGGTTAGTTTTCTAGAGTACCTTATCAGAAATCACAGTATACAGTTTACAGTGTAGCAAGATTAATTCAGAAGAGATGATACTGAGTTAAGAAAAACAATATAGCACATCATTAATCTTCTGAAAGAGAATAGGCAGCATCTATCCTAGTAAATTTAGCCATAAAAGTTAAAAATAGGTTTCTCAGGCTGCCATTATAACACATCATTTCACACTCATCATAGCAACTTCAAATCAAGATCAATTAGGTAAAATGAGGTGGCTGCAATTAATTTCATTCCTGTATTTTCCTTCTATTATGGCCACAAAATATTCATAAAATGTTCTTTAGTTGACAATGAATACTCTCCCCCAGTACTTATAACATGCAGTGTTATTTCTTATCATTCCTACACATTAGTTATAGTCTGTGATGATGTTGCTAATAACAAATTTAAATCTGTATAGCATTAAACATACCCATGTGTATGTATGTGTGTGTATTTAGACACACACATATATCTTTAATTTCAAATACTTGGAAATGAAATCCGAACTACAAGATTTTGGTTTAAATTCTGTTTAGATTTCCCCAGGGAACAAGGGGAGGAGCATTTCACCAACTCCTCCCTTTTGCAGCAGCCCCAAACACCCCAAAATGCTGTTCGGGGTGGGGAGAGACAGAGGATTACTGTCAGCATCAATTAAAGATTAATGACTGGGAGTAAAGGCAGGTTGAGAGCCTATGTTCTAGACAGCTCTGTAGGTATTCAAAAGTTATCAAGCATATAATGTGTATTCTCTAACCTTTCTGAAAGTAAACCAGGGAACGAGGCAAAGTTTTCTTTGGGAATTTCTTTAATCACATACTTCTACTTATGGTTCTTTTTATTCCTGTTAGAGACTTTATCTGTAATTGCTTGATTTGTATTTGATTGACATGCATATTTAAAGATTTTTATTTATTCTTATTTGTAAAATTAGTTTAATATTTTGGTATCCCTAGCTTAATAATTATATAGTTGTTCCACATTAAGAGACATTATGCTTTATTCTTTTTGCTTTGTCAGTGAGAAAGAACCTCCAAGGGAATTTCAGACAAATCAGGTGTATAGAACACTGCATACAATGGAAGAGTACATTCCTAGCTCTGCCACTTTAGTACAAAAAATAAACAAGACAGTCTGATGCTCTAAACCAGGAGTGGCCAAACTGTGGCTTGGGAGCCACATGTGGCTGTTTCACCCATGTTGTGTGGCTCTCAAAGTCACCACTGCCCTGTTGACCGGCTTGGAGAAGGCATTTGTCTCTTTAAATCACTTCTCCAAGCAAAGCCAGCTGGTGGCTTAGAGGATGCATTTAAATTCATAGTTGCTTTCTTTCCAGCTCCCAATCCCTCCTCCCTTCTCCATCTATTTTCCTTCCTTCCCTCCTTCTTTCCTTCCTTCCTTCCTGTCTTGTGGTTCTCAAACATCTGTTTATTTTGTGTGGCTCTTATATTAGGCAAGTTTGGCCAAACCCCTGCTCTAAAAACTCAGAAAACACTCCTCCCTCTTATCCTGACCTAGCCTCATTTGCCAAAACCTCAAAACGCCATATTTTCCTCTTTGCTGTTACTCCTCTTTAAGAACATAAGAACATAAGAGAAGCCATGTTAGATCAGGCCAATGGCCCATCCAGTCCAACATTCTGTGTCACACAGCGGCCAAATATATATATATATATATACACACACACACACACACACTGTGGCTAATAGCCACTGATGGACCTCTGCTCCATATTTTTATCTAACCCCTTCTTGAAGGTGGCTATGCTTGTGGACGCCACCACCTCCTGTGGCAGTGAATTCCACAGGTTAATCACCCTTTGGGTGAAGAAGTACTTCCTTTTATCCGTTTTAACCTGTCTGCTCAGCAATTTCATCGAATGCCCACGAGTTCTTGTATTGTGAGAAAGGGAGAAAAGTACTTCTTTCTCTACTTTCTCCATCCCATGCATTATCTTGTAAACTTCTATCATGTCACCCCTCAGTCGACGTTTCTCCAAGCTAAAGAGCCCTAAGCGTTTCAACCTTTCTTCATAGGGAAGGTGTTCCAGCCCTTTAATCATTTTAGTTGCCACCAAGCCTGATTTCTCTGCCCCACTGGCTTCCAACATCTCTTGTCTTCCTCCTATTTTTTCCTTGGAGACACTAGAAAGAGCCATGGGTGGGCTCTGCTAGGCTTATCTGTAGGTAAAAACATCTTGCTTAATAAGACTACTTCTATTAGAAAAACATCTGTTTTATTTCATTCCTCAGTTTTGCATAACACATTTATTTCTGCTCTTTCCTTCTTGCTATTGATATTTTCATGAATAATACCCCAAGTTTGGGCCTGTGTATAGATAGGTTGAAAGGTGTATAGATGGGTTGAAAGGTGCATGTGTGAAATCCATTTGTGAAGTCCCTTGCTACTCTGTTGATACAGTAGTTCATACCCATCCAAAAAAGTTCAAAAGTGTTACCTTCATAACGACAGATTCCAGGGAATTACCATAAACAGTATGCTATACCCAGAAAACAGAAAGTTTTGTAGCCCCCTTCTGACTCATGAAATGTATGCCATGATAAATGTATTATTTTTTAAAAAAAATGAAATTATTGCTGAAATTATTCTTGTTTTCTTTGAAATTATTCAAATGTTTGCCTTCAGTAAACTCAAAATTTTCTTCATTAGGCACCAAACATTCTATTTATTTATTTATTTTATCCCACCCTTCCCAGGAGCGTGCTCAGGGAAGTATAAAAGGACTTAAAATGATTTAAAAACTATGACATCAGTGACTTTTAAAAGATGGCTTCCAAACTATGCCACATTGTTTCCTTGGTGTCCTGGTATTAATTTGGTATGATTGATGTAATAGTTGATGACAAGATACTTGTAGAAAGACATAGTGGTTGAAAGACAGAAGGGGCCAATTAATATCTAGGAGAAGCACTATTCCCCATAATGTTTCAATGCCTGTTGCAGCATATTTAAATCTCATCCAAAAAAATTTCTTGCAAACTCTTACCATACATGAAAGTTTAAAAATATTTATGTGTATGGTATAGTTATCACTATATATGACATACTGGATTATATGCACAATACAAATGGATGGTATCTTACGAATGGTTATCATAGTCTAAATTTAATGAAATATTTTAAACTTAACCACTAATTTAAACAAAATTGTCAAGGCAAGGGGAAATCTAATTATACTAATAAAAGAAAAATACTGTACACAAATAATGAAAAAGCTTAGAAAACTGAGATTGATTGAAATTTATATTATGCAATCTCCACCCTTTATATAGGAGTTAGCCAATAGTTTGTTTTCTGTGTTTTTATAGCCTAAACAAACCCTCATTAATGTTTAAGATATAGTCACATTCCATTTCACTGCTATTGCAGTCATCTTGACTCTAAAACATAGTGTCAATTAAAGAAAGATCTCTGCTACACAAATACAGTTGGAAAATAAATGTAAATTATTGTAAACTGCTACTGCAATTTGATGCTAACTGCACTTTTCTGAGAAACACAAGTGATTCCTATATAAAAATTTCTATGATTAGTAGCTTGAAGATATGTTTAAATGCTCAGTGGTTTTAAGCAAAGAAAACAAACATTTTAAAACTTCAGACAGAGGAGGCTGGATAGCCTAAAACTCTGCATGCATCTCATGAATGTTCTACTTTCTTCCTCTGAATACAGAGATCAATCTTGGACTGCATGTTAAAGCCTCACTATGAAGGACCATTCTCAGCTATTACTTCAAGCTGAAACAAAAGACACTTCAGGAGATACAATCATTGCTGCCTAGTTCCTTTTCCTGAGACCTTACAATGGCCCTCAGTTCCTTTCTTTTTTCGCACATCTTTCTCTTCTATTTTCTTCTGCTGTCCCTTTACACTTTCTTTATGCCTCATTGAATCCATTGGAGTCTTTATATGGTCCGCTATTGAAAAAAAAAAAACTTTCTGTGTGGAACTAGTGACTGAGTCTTAACTGTTGGCAAGACAAGCTTAACTCCTTCTGATTGGACTTCTGCAAAATTAGAAGGTACACAGAGTCTGTTTCTGAACATTGTGATGCAGATGCAGATGCTGCACTTCTTAGATTTACTATAAGCAGGGCTTTTTGTAGAAAAAGCCCAACAGGAACTCATTTGCATATTAGGCAACACCCCTGGTGTCACCATTGTTCCACACAGGGCTTTTCTGTAGAAAAAGCCCAGCAGGAACTCATCTGCATACTAGGCACACCCCCTGATGTCAAGCCAGCCAGAACTGTGTTCCTGCTCAAAAAAAGCCCCGACTGTAAGTGCTTGGAAGTTTTCTGTTCCTCTCCCTCTCCTAAACAGGTAGGCAAAAGTAAACTTGGGGGGGGGGGCAAGAGACTGGTCTCAGCTGGGATAACCTGCCATTTCCTGGATGTTATTCCCAAGGTACAAACTTTTTGTAATGTCCTTGCCAGTTCTAGGATTGCATTCAGGGGATGAATATGCAGTTGCCACTGTTTCTAAATGTAGCAGTAGATTATGTCTCATTTATTTTTATGGTAAGAAAAATGGCAGAAAGCCAAATGGATTTTTTTTCCAAACATTTTTATCTTGAAGTCCAAGCAACAAGATATTGACATGCAAATAGGCTCATTAAAACATAATACAGAACAACTGTTAGGGGGTGGCAAGATACCAGGCCCCAACTGGAAACTCCCACAGGACAAGGGAAGAGTTGCCCCCTTTAAAGAATCACTGCCTGAACTACAGCTGTGGGAAGTAGTGTTTTACCGCCGATCAGTTGATCGGCCAGGCAGATCTTAGCATGCTGGTAGGCTGGCATGACAGCAGATGAAATTTAAACACTGAATTTAAAAGGCCAAAACCAGCACTACTAGAAATAAAATGGCAGCAAGTTAAGTTGGCAAGACTAGGTGTAATATGTTCTCTTTTCTTAACTACAGCCATCAACCTGGTTAATGCATTCTGTATCGCAGGGGTGGCCAATGGTAGCTCTCCAGATGTTTTTTGCCCCAGCCATTGGTCACCCCTGCTGTATCAGTTGCCATTTCTGGATCCTCTTCAAAAGCAAAACATCTGATCATGTTACAGTTGTCATCTGGGAGTAATTGAGGCATAAATGTCTGTGGCTTGCTTATTTGTTTGTTTATTTATTTATTTAGATTTCTATCCTGACCTCCCATAAGGCTCAGGACAGGTTAAAACAGGTTAAAACAGATTTAAAAGGCAACAAAGTAAGATTCCATGCATGACATAAACAGCACAATCACAGTTCAAAACTCTGCCTCAACAGCCAATGCAAATCCTCAAACTGAGGAAGCTGGAGTGGAGTAGGGGGGGGGAGGCCAAATTAAGACAACCATATTTCTTTCCAAGAAAGTGCACAGTTGGATATCCATTGTAGTGTCAGATCTAAGAAAATGTCCAAGCTGCAAACCCTAGGCCTAAAGAATAGTGCTGCAGAATCAGACAAACTGATGGAAGGTACACAACCAAAAATCTTATTCTCGTTTATGAGCCAAGGAATAGGTGTACATGTTCACAAGATGCCTGGTAAGTAAACCAGCTTCCCTGCACAGCATAGCAAACCGCATTACCAGGGTATAAACTGAAAAGTCAGATGGAAAGAATGGTAATATTAGCTTTACATGCTGCATCCATTATATATAAAAATTCAATTTATAAATTCTAATTCTAATCTAGGTAAGGTATGCCATTTAACTCTTTCATTCCAGCTACCCCCCAGAATGTTTGGATGGCTAATTTTTCCATTGATTGGCCTGCCATTAACTATCAGCAATTTACGACTTGGTGGGTTGGTTGCTTGGTGCTCAGGATATTTACGGTGGTTAGGGGACCAGAAAGGAGCATATCCTCAACATATTTATCTTATTTATTTTAACATTTACATGCCACCTTTTCACTCAAAGGCAGCAAACAATTATATATATATATATATATATATATATATATATATATGATCCACTAGAATACAGTGTGTGAGATAATAGATAATAATAAAGATGGGGAAGAGTAATCTCCCTGGGGAGAGAACTTCTCAGCTTTGGTGCCACCTTTCTCACTTCAGATGATGATGACACAGATGATGATGGCACCCATAGCAAGGTACCCAAAGATGACTACCATGGTTGGGTAAGTTCAGATGGGAGGAGGCAGCCCTTAAGGAGTGTTGGTCCCAAGTCATATAGAGCTTTAAACATCAATACCAGAACCTTAATTGGGCCCAGAAGAAACCATCAAACAAGTGACTGGGACAGACTGCTGGATAAATTATCATGTTTGGGCATTGCCCATGATGTGACAGAAACAATGCATTGACTGGAATTGACCCAGCTCATTAGAAGATGTCTGAGGAACTTTGAATATGAGAGTATATTGATCAGAACTCACAGAGTGTGGTCATCTTTCTCAGCAGGCTTTCTTCCTTCAACAAAAATGTCAAACTATCTATTTGAACTAACTCTTCCAAAGTATAGAAGGGCATTCACACTTGTGTGGCTGAATGACCTACCTTCAGCAGAGATGTTAGGAAGATTCAATGGAACTCCACATTCAGATAGACTGCAATTATAGCAATAACAGAATTAATTCTGTGGATCATATTCTTTTTAGTGTCCCAATTTTTCAGATCAAAGAGCTGATCTCTCCATGAGTTAATCAGGACTATGTCTCTTAAGAGATGAGCCCCATGGCACAGAGTGGTAAACCTGCAGTACTGCAGTCAGAGCCCTCTGCTCACGATCTGAGTTTGATCCCAGTGAAAGCTGGTTCAGGTAGCCGGCTCCAGGTTGACTCAGCCTTCCATCCTTCTGAGGTCGGTAAAATGAGTACCTAGTTGCTGGGGGGTAAAGTGTAAATGACTGGGGAAGGCAATGGCAAACCACCCTGTAAAAAGTCTGCTATGAAAACGTTGTGAAAGCAACGTCACCCCAGAGTCGAAAACGATTGGTGCTTGCACAGGGGATTACCTTTACTTTTTTTATGTCTCTTAAGAAGTTAAATCATTCTGGTTATCAAACAAACCACTTTGTGTGTGGAGAAATTTCTGGCAACTGTTGTTAAGTTACATGATAACTTTTGTAATATTTTTTTTTTTCAAATGATTCTTTCCTTCTGTGGGATGAGGACCTAGTGTTTATGACTCTGGTTATAAAAACAATAATTAAGAAGTAAGTCAGTCTTATTTCAACAGTAGGTTTTTATATAACTGGTGGTTTACTGTTTTAAAAAGTCAACTTGAAAGTATTTTTAATATCCTAATTCTGAGACAAGTCCATATTTTGTCCATTTGGCTGAGATGGACCAGTGTAGGACCATTACTGTCCACAGGGCTTTTATGTACAGTAAGAGACTGTGTTGTCATAGGAGAAAAGGCACCTACCTTTATACTGAATTTTTCAAGTGAACACAGAAGCAATCCAAAACTGACACTCAAATTCACTTAACTATGTGCAAATTCATTGAGTATAGGTAAATATTTGCTTTTGCACATATCATGGATCTTTGTATGTCTATCTATATATAAGGAACTCCACCTTCTAAACAATAATATAGCAAACCACAAAATTGTCAGGCTATATAAAGGTTCCTTTTGTTTTGAAGGATCTTTATGCTTCCTGCAGTTGCCCTCATCCTATACATATTTGTCTAAATAATGTAAAAGATAGTATAACCTTCCCTCCTACTTATCAAAATAGGTTTTTCCTTCATAAATGTTAAGTAGTTTTGCATGAGGCAAGTTTAAAATGCAGCTTTCCTTTCTCAAAAATAGGTCAACTTCTCTTTGATCATTTACTATTTGAATAGCTTTCTGTAACAGAGAAAGATACAGGAATGACATAAGGAATGTATTATACTGTATGCAGGTAAACCACTAAAAGCAGATACATGAACCCTTCCCCCCTGCACCCCCGAGCAGTTTTCTGTTAATTTATGACTAATCCCCTGCTGCATTATTCCTTAGTCCATAGTTCAATTATTCCTTAATCCAATATATAAAGGCTTTCTCACTTCACCTATTGACAGTTTGTTTAAATTTGTGCATTAATGAAACATACTTCTGAGGACAAAGCAGAGAAATTCATATCATGTTTTTTTTCATATACAAGTAGAAAATGCCTCCAATGTTCCTATAGCCCTTAACATACACAACACACCTACACATTCCAAACTTTAGTAGTTTTAATATTTCTTCATAATCCTCTCCTTGCAAGCTTTCCAGAAAAGATTAGGCCTCCCACAGGTACAAACACTTGAATTATCAAAGTTATAATAATACTTCCTAAAATGTATTGAGACCAGAGGTAGCTGCTATAGTTCAACCATTTATTATGCACATACTGATAACAGGAACAACAACTACAACAGGCCCCAAACAGGCTGGAGCTGGCTGCCTAACTAACTTTCCAGCAGGTGGCTATTCCCCCCAACCTAAGGTGGCTCAAACAGTCCAAATACATAACACCCCTTTCCCCTTAGGTGTAACAGTCCTGAAGATGTCATGGCAAGGATCTGACATGCTGTGACTGATGCGAGTCCTGGGCTAGGATATCTGACATCCTTTGATTTTGCTCATGTGATCCTACACCCTCAGCCCCCTCCCCCCAACCTGTGTCAAGAAATTGATCTTATATCACAGTCACTTTGTCTTTAAATGTTTGGTCTTATGTTGAAAGAGCTGGAGTCTTTTCACATGTCCGGCTGTCCTCAATAAGGCCCGGACTTTTTCAGAACTCTCCGTGTAAAATACAATTTTAACTTGGTGTGAATAATAAGTATCAAAATACAAAACAAATATCACCAGTACATATCACCAAGTTAAAACCTCATAAGTTCCACAATGTTCCTACTGTCCTTATGTGGCTGAAAGTCACTATATTACATTCAGTACAATGTTTAAAAATAGGTGGTCCAATCACTCCACAATGAAACCATCTTCTGCCGTCCACACAACAGCAGCATGCAGTTCTTTTTTTGTTTCCTCCACTATTATGCACATAAGCACATAATGCACATAAGCACATCATGTGTGCATACACGCATAGGTCAGAAAACATTATGTAGTTGTGCAATTATGCACATATCACTAAGTAGTAAAAAAAATTGTGACCGTAAACCGGATGTCTGAGGCTCCTTTTGCTCTGGGACAGTCTTCAGACATCCAGAAGTTGGTTAATATTGCAGCAGAACTATCCAGATGGAGAAAACTACGAGGTGAAACCGGACAACTCAAAAAAGCACGGCAAAGGAGCATGTAACAAAATAATTTGGTTTGGAGAAGGATTGGGGGGGGGGGAGGCAACAATGATTGACTACTGGGAGGCAGATGCTGCTGTCTGATCAGCCACTTTTAATCCGGTAGGAAACAGCAGCGGCAACTGATTAAACTGTGCATCTGAACAGGCCTATGTGTATTTTTGTTGTACATCGCCTAGAGCCCGGCATTGGCCGGGATGAGGCGATTCATGAATAAATGAATAATAATAAATTTATTCATGAATAAATGAATAAATGTAATGAATAAATAATAATAATAAAATGACAACACCCCATAGTTAAGTATTTACTAGATTGTAACCAAGGTATCTAAGGCAATTTGAAACATCAGGTGTTAGCAATTGTTTGTGTGTGCCTGTAAGTAATTAATACCACCTGAGAACTGCCAAGTCAATTGGTTTTGACAGCAACCAAACTAGACCTAATGACAGTTGGTGATCTAGATCCACCTTGTTGGAAGATCTATATTAGATGAGGGATGGGATTGGATAGCCAATTAGAACATGACAGCTGGGCTACTATAAGTGAAGCCCAGAGCTCAGTAGAATTATGCTATGCATGATGCTTGAAGATGCCTTGAGAAAGACACCTTCAGAGGTCTTCAGGATGTCTACTCTGCTGAAGATGCTGCTTATGTTTCTCCTGCTATTTGAAGCTGACAGTAGTAACTTATTGGTGAGCTGGTTAGTTTTGCTCTTCTGCACAACCTCATTCCCTAACTTGTATCTTTGTTATCTGTTGTAAATAAATTCTCTTTATTATTATTTTAATTGAAGTGAATCTCTGGACCAAACCCATGTGCTTCAGTGCCTGTTTCATGTTACCAGAAAAAGAAACCTCTTGTTTTAATTGGCAGTTATTTTTCCAAAAACTCTCAGCAAAAACAGATATTGGTTCTAGGACTGGTTATCTTGACACCCTGCATCAGGCTTGGTCCCCATTGGTCCTTGCTCTAGCCCTGCAGTTCCTTCTGATTCCCTTGATTCTACTGAGGCCCCCGAGGGATGGCGCTCACTGTCAGCATTTGCATTAGAAGAAACTGGTCCCGGTTGTTATTATTATGAATAATAATAGTTTATTTATATTCCGCCCATTCCCCCATTTGGGGGCTCAGAACAGAGTACATCATAAATAATAATAATAAAATCACAGTAAAACTACAATAACATCATAATAAAACCCAATTACAACATTTCGTAAAGTGCAACAGGATGGTCCAGCAAGATGACGTTACAGAATAGTATGTCAGAATGGTACTACAGAATGGCAGAATGGTACTACAGAATAGCACAGAAAGATAGTACCACAATACAGTAGTACAGTACAGTACAGTAACTGATCTAATAGATAGATGCCCACCGCCTCTTCCAAAAACCTGGCGGAACAGCTCTACTTTACAGGCCCTACAAAAGGCAAACAAGTCATGTAGGGCCCGGATCGCCATAATGAGCTGATTCCACCAGGTTGGGGCCAGGACCGAAAAGGGAGGGAAGACAGAAGACGTAGAGGGAAAACTGGCTTCTCTTGGGCCGGGGACTGTCAAAAGATCTTGGGAGGCTGAACGAAGCGACCTCCAGGGCATATATGGGAAGAGATGGTCTCGTAGATATGTTGGTCCCAGGCCGTGCAAGGCTTTGAAAGTCAAGACTAACACCTTGAATTGGATCTGGTACTCTATAGGCAGCCAGTGCAGACTGCGGAGCTCCAGCCATATGCTCACCCATACAGGTGATGTAGTCAGCAGGCGAGCTGCCACATTCTGCACCTGCTGCAGTTTTCAGATCAGTTTCAAGGGCAAGCCAGCATAGAACGAGTTACAGTAGTCCAGCCTGGAAGTAACCATTGTATGGGTCACTGTAGCCAGGTCTTGGGAGGATAGATATGGTGCTAGTTACCTGATCTGCCATAGATGGTAAAAGGCAGACCCTGCAGTTGGTGTAACCTGGGCCTCCATAGAGAGGGAGGCATCCAGAATCACTCCCAGACTCTTCACCTGTTGGGCCAGCATCAAAACGGCACCACCTAAGGCTGGGAGCTGGCTGCACAACCACCACCACCCCTGACTCATGTACAGCAGGGTGGCCAACGGTAGCTCTTCAGATGTTTTTTGCCTACAACTCCCATCAGCTCCAGCCAGTATGGCCAATGGTTGGGGCTGATGGGAGTTGTAGGCAAAAACATCTGGAGAGCTACTGTTGGCCACCTCTGATGTACAGGACCTCTGTCTTGGTTGGATCTAACTTCAGTCAACTCTGCTGTAACCATCTGGCCACGGCTCCTAACGCCTTGAACAGCTGTTCAGGGGCGGAAGACGGTCTGCCGTCCATCAACAGATAGAGCTGGGTGTCATCAGCATACTGGTGACAATCACCTCCTCATTTGGTCCATGTGCTGGTGTAACTCATGGCCATCAGGAGTTTCTGCTCTGTATGACACTGACCCTGTTGCCCATGTGAACCTCAGTGGGAATCCATGCTGGGCCATCTCATAGTTATGAATGAACATTGGGTCTGATGGTGAGAATGGGTGAGGTGTCCCCTGTGTTTCTCCTGTTATAGGACACTGCTCCATCAATCAAGGTGAAGCCTAAAGAAGCCAAGATGGCTCCATAAACAGCTCTCTAGAGACTTAATAAAAAAGACTCATTTAGGAAATGGAAGGAAGGCCTTATAATCAAGGATGAATAGGAAAGCTAAAGCTCAGTATGAGCTTAGGCTAGCCAAAGATGCTAAAAACAAAAAAGGGTTCTTTTCTTATGTTCAAAGAAAAAGAGCAAGGGCATGCTAGGCCTGTTGCAAGGACAGGAAAGTGAAATTGTAACAGGTGATGAAGGGCAAAACTACTCAATCCCTACTTTTCCTCAGGCTTCTCTTATGAGGGAAACAGTACTCAACATAGCAAAAGCAGAACACTTCAAAAATCTGTGAGGAAAACCGAATTTACTAAATGTAGCAAAGATAAATATTTTGTCAAAATCTTTTTCAGCATCAAGTGAGAGAATGGCAGCTTGATCATATCTTGAAATATTTAAAGCAATCAGAACAGAGATGAGCCTAAGATTATCAGAACTTTGCCTGCTTCACGTGAATTGTACAAGCAAGATATACATGAACAGGGCCTGAATATTTCTTGGAGATGAAGATAATGATGGCTGCACCACTCAGCATCAAGTGTGCTAGACATCTTTTGCACATTACTTATGTCTCCACTGTAGGCAAAAATTCATTTATACTGGAAAAAATTATGAATATGTGTCTCATGGGCACAACTGGAGTGGAAGCTCAGTTTGTCCCTCGTGTCTGGTCACTGCAATATCTGAAGAACACTGCAGGTTCTCCCTTACCACTTTATCTCAAATTACAGCTTGCTTCTTTGTTCTACAAAACTGAATGGAAGTCAGTGACAAGACAGTCAACCACTATTCTATTTGTTAGTCACATTATAATGTAACAAAACTGCCATATATGGGAGGAAGAGGCAGAAAGAGAGAATGAGAGAGAGAATTGTTCAATACTTCTTAGATTAAAAACTCAGTTTATAAATTTGTTTTACAATAATGGTATCTTCCCCTAAGTTAGTGCTACTCATTTTCAATAAACAACCCTTGAAACGTGCATTAACAATAATGTTGAACACAAAATAACATGATCATCTAAATACAAGAACAGCTAGGGTTTTTTTTGAGCAGGAATGCACAGGAACACAGTTCTGGCTGACTTGGTGTCAGGTGTGTGGCCCTATGCGAAATAATGGTGATGTCAGGGGGTGTAGCCTAATATGCAAATGAGTTCCTGCTGGGCATTTTCTACTTTAAAAAGCCCTGAGAACAGTCATTAACCAATGCAAATATACTCACAGTATTGAATGAGAATATAATAACTGACAATACGTTCTAAAACATTATGGGGGAGAGAAGGGATAATCATCTTTCTTTCCCCATAACTACTGTTGTCAAACACATGTATGTGTGAGACAGAGAGAAACTGCTTAGATGTTCTGGACAGTCAATTCTAATAATAATAATAATAATAATAATAATTTTTATTTGTATCCCGCCCTCCCCGCCAAAGCAGGCTCAGGGCAGCTCACAGACATGGAAGTACCATGATTACATTTAATACATTATACGGTAAATACATTAAAATACATTAAATAAATAATTAATAAATAATTAGATAAAACCATTACAGTTAAGGTGCTACAATGCGAACATATTAGACGTATATCAGATGGCTAGGTGTCATTTCAGGATTCAATCTCGTAGGCCATTTGAAAAAGGCTAGTTTTGCAGGCCCTGCGGAACTGATAATAGTCCTGCAGGGCTCAAACCTCCACTGGTAGTTGGTTCCACCAATGAGAAGGCCTGCTCCCGAGTTGTTTTCAATTTGGCCTCCCTTGGTCCAGGGATTTTTAAAAGATTTTGGGAGCTAGATCTTAGTGCTCTCTGGGGAATATATGGAGAGAGGCGGTCCCTAAGGTAGACAGGTCCTTGGCCATATAGGGCTTTAAAGGTAATAACCAGCACCTTGTAACGAACTCGGAACACAATTGGCAGCCAACGCCAATGCAGCTCCCGCAACCTAGGCTGTACGTGCTCCCACCGAGGTAGTCCCACTAACAGCCTGGCTGCCGCATTCCACACCAGCTGCAGTTTCCAAGTTCGGTACAGGGGCAGTCCCATGTAGAGGGCATTACAGTAGTCCAACCTCGAGGTGACCATTGCATGGATCACTGTTGCCTCCGTTGTCAAGGAAGGCTCCAGAAGCACTCCCAAGCTTTTGACCCTGTGCACTGGTATCAGCGATGCACCGTCAAAAGCTGGCAGGGAGATCTCCTCCCCTGGCCCACCACGGCCCATGCAAAGGACCTCTGTCTTCGCTGGATTCAACTTCAGCCCACTCGACTTGATCCACCCTGCCATGGCTTGCAACGCTCGGTCCAGATTTTCAGGGACGTCTCCAGTCCGGCTGCCCATCAATAGATAGAGCTGGGTGTCATCAGCGTACTGGTGACAACCCAGTCTGTACCTTCGGGCAATCTGGGCAAGAGGGAGCATAAAGATGTTAAACAGCATCGGGGAGAGAACTGCCCCCTGGGGCACCCCATAATTAAGTAGGCGCCTCTGGGACACCTCTCCCCCAATTGCCACCCTTTGTCCCCGACCTTCAAGGAAGGAGGAGAGCCACTGTAAGGTTAGCCCCCGAATTCCTACATCGGCGAGGTGGCGGGTCAGCAGCTGATGGTCGACCATATCGAACACCGCCGATAGGTCTAACAGCAGCAATACCGCCGAGCTGCCTCGGTCCAGATGCCGCCGGAGGTCATCCATGAGAGCGACCAGCACTGTCTCCGTCCCATGGCCCGGGCGGCAACCCTAAAACCCTAAAAATAATTACTAGGAATAAAACTGAATTCAACAAAACTTGCTTTTGAGTAAGGGTGCCTAGGATAGCACTGCAGACAACTTACACTTAAATGCATAATCACAAAATATTGTAGCCTTACCTAATACACAGAACAATTAGTCTTACCTTGCCAGTTGACTTTGTTCCTTTCCAAATGCAAAAATAGCAGATAGTCCAGGCAGCCAGAAGACACAATGCTAGTTCCCACCGGAGTTCCCCAATGTGCTCAATGCCATCTGAAATGGACAATACCCTGCGTCTAGACAAAAATAACCATAAATTGCAGACAGTCCAACAACCTTATCAAAACAAGGCAGACAATAACTGTAGAACATTTGGTGCAAATCTGGTCTTTATAGGTTTGTCAGGCTGCTAAGCAAGTTCCCATTCATACCTACAGGGGCGGGGGGAGAGAGGGAGTTTTGAGCCCACAGAGAAGATTTTTTTTTCCTTTGGGAGTAACATTTCTAGGGGAAAAATATAAATATATTCAATACACACTTTCCTATACTTAACCTTCTTTTACTGATTTATCAACATAAATAATAACAACAACAACAACAACAACAACAACAACAACAACAATAATAATAATAATAATAATAATAATAATAATAATAATAATAATAATAATAATAATAATAATAATAATAAATTTTTATTTATATCCCGCCCTCCCTGCCAAGGCAGGCTCAGGGCGGCTAAAATGCATTGACCCTTTCCAGTCCATCTTCTGCCTGGGTCACGGGATGGAGACTGTTCTGGTTGAACATATGAACATATGAAGCTGCCATATACTGAATCAGACCCTTGGTCCATCAAAGTCAGTATTGTCTTCTCAGACTGGCAGCGGCTCTCCAGGGTCTCCAGCTGAGGTTTTTCACACCTATTTGCCTGGACCCTTTTTTTGGAGATGCCAGGGATTGAACCTGGGACCTTCTGCTTCCCAAGCAGATGCTCTACCACTGAGCCACTGTCCCTCCCCTGGTTGTCCATCCAGATGACCTCAGAAAGCATCTGGATTAAGGCGGGTCAGTGCTGCTGTCGCTTTTAGATCTTTTAGCAGCGTTTGACAGTTAGCTATGACCTAATGACCCACCACCTTGCCGACATGGGAGTTCAGGGGGTTGCCTTACAGTGGTTTTCCTCCTTTCTCTGTTTTCAGGGACAAAGGGTGTCACTTGGCATGCAGACCTCCCTGCAGCATCCACTTAAATGTGGTGTGCCGCAGGAAGCTATTCTCTTGCCAATGATGTTTAACATCTATATGCACTCCCTTGCCCAGATTGCTCAAGGTTTTGGGCTGGGTTGTCACAGTATGTGGATGACACCCAGCTCTATCTGTTGATGGACAGCCACTCAGACTCTGCCCCAAGGTAGGAAAGAAATTCTGTAGTAAACAAGTGCGTTATTGGGCAGAAACACGCCTACAGTCACAATAGGCAGGACTAACAGAGACTGAAGCCATGTATAGACAAGTCAGATGACCCAGGTTTACAGAAGAATCTGAAATCTTTTTTAAAAAGGAATATTTGTAAACATGCCTAAATCTGAAATCCAATCCACCCCCAAAGAAACCAGCTAATACTTTTTCGGGGAATTACCCCCCAAATTTTAAGAAATGAATTCGCAGTGTCTGTTGTTAGGCAACCACAACAATATTGTCATTATTCCAGTCTTGGTTTCTGTCAGCAAAAGGCAGGGGGAGGGTCAGGGCCTCTCCTAGAGATTTTTTGGCCTTTAAGGGAGGACTCATTAGGCCCAGGCCTGACAGCAACCAACAGGCAACTTGATACTATGCCATTTCCATGACTCAAGCAGGCCTGGCTGCTAGCTACTGTACAATAGCAACCACCTAATGAAAGCCATTGTGATGTAGTGGTTAGTTTCAGACTATGATCTGGGAGATTTTCCTTCTGCCATAAAAGCTCACTAGGTGACCAAATGCTAGTTCCACTCTCAGCCTAATTTACATCACAGGGGTGCTGTAAAGATAAAATGCAGAAAAACTATGTTACCACTTTGGGTCTCCATTAAGGAGAAAGTTGGGCTACAAAATGAAATAAATAAATAACAAATATAGCTGATGACTGGGGGCAGATAAAAGGTAGATTGGTGGGTGGGTAAAAAGGACAGAAGGAAGCAGGGAAAGGAAAGGATATAGAGGCTGCCAGGAAGACAAAAAGAATAAACAGTTGTGGAAGGGGAAAACAGGGAAAAGTAAGTTCTCTCCTGCAATTCCTTGTAGGTTCTCCACTGTGCACCTGGTACCAGCACTGTACAAATGGGCTTGACGCAGCAGGCCAGCCAGACAGCCAGAACTTCCCAAAGTTTTCCCAGGGTTTTGGAGTGGATGGGTTATCCTTTGTTCTGGTTTTACAGTTTTCTGTAGTTGTTTTAAATACCTTTCTGTTTGTGTTTTGGGGGAGAAATTTATTTATTTATTTATTTTTATTTATTCTATAACTTATATCCCGCCCTTCCCATAAAATGGCTCAGGGCAGTTTAGTGGAATTTTGAAAAATGTAACTGTTCTGAAGAAAATTTCTGATTAGGTTTTAGTAACAGTTTAGTGTCATAGCTAATAAGGATAAGCATGAACCAGAAAATAAACTGAAATTCATGGCAAACCAAGCCCAGTTTGTGGTTCGCAAACCAAAGTTTGTACCATCCCACCACTAAATGGCACTGATAGTGGGATTTGGAGAAGGTATTTAAAGAAGCCACCATAATGTCTTCTGAGTTCACTCACTAAGTTGTGCCACCTCAATGGCATGATTCACAATTAGGGGTGTGTGTTCAGCTTTTATTCAGGTGAACTGGCCCCACCCGATTCAGCCCCAGTGGATCCTCTTTTGTAGCTATGGACATCTTCCCTCCCCCCACTCATGTCTGCTGGCCTCAGCTCCCAAGAAGTCTCCCAAGAGGAACCCTTTAAATAGCTTTTGCAAGCCACACCACATCATGAAACATGAACCTTGAACTGGTTTGTTAAATGGAAAGGTTCATGAGACCCAAAAACCCTCCATTTTCCCAGTTTGTCCCCATCCCCAGTAGCTAGCGTTCTTTGAAGTAGTCCAGGGGGATAAATGAACAATAGGAAGGAAGTGCAGTGGGGCCCTAGGTAAATGGCTAAGCAGACCAGTAGTAGGAAGGAGAGGAGTGAAAGGGAGGGCTGCAGCTTTCCCCCCACCTGTGTGAATGCGTGTCCTGCAGCAGTCTTCCACCAACTCGTCTTTTGGCTGGGGTGATGCAATGAAGAGCCCTTGCAAGACCCTCTTCATTGAGGCTGCTGCTGGAGTGATGCTAGGCCAGCAGAAGTACCTGGAGTAGGTACTGGCAATGGGAAGGGATCTACTGCTCAGGCTGCCCCGCCTCCAGCATTTATGACTCAACATGAGTAGGAGAACAGTCTGAGCTGTCTTTTGGACTGGAGGATGAATGTCTTCCATCTCTTGAGGTCACCCCTGGAACCCAGAAGCTTTTCAAGGAATGAGAAAAGAGAGACACCTCCAGAGTCCAACAGGCCTTCTGAAAAACAGAGAAGGAGAGGCTGGAGGTGGTACAAAATAAGAGGTACATCCCAAGTTGCTGCCATCTTTTGGCATTTCTTCTGCCCCCACTCCTGACTTAAAGGGTTTGCCCTACACAACAGCTCCTGGTAATGCCCACAGCTGATAGTCAATGTGGGTGCCCCTATACCTCTACAATCTGGAAGCACCTCTAAAGGATAATGGATACTCATTTTGCACAGTCACAGCTGTATAAGGTTGTATAAAACCAGTTAAAACAATCACAGTCATTCCAATAATCAGATGGTGAATACTAATCCCAGTCCCAACCAGGCCTCAGATTCAGTGGGAGCAAACAGGAGCACAGCTCCTGAACCTTTCTGAGAGTTCCAACTCCTCTTTCTGAGAGTTCTACCTCCTTGTCCATTGAATAGTATGTGCAGCTGCATAATAATCCCTGGATGAGCTCCACCACCTATTTTTCTTCAAAATGACCCCTGGTCCCAACCATTAGCTACTTCATGGGCAGGGGGGAAAGGGCAATGTAAATAGCAAAGGAGGGTGCCAACCAAGATGGAGACTGTTGCTGTCCTCAGCAAAAAGCCTGGCAAAACATCTCCACCTTACAAGGCCTGCAGAATTGCATCAGATCCCAAAGGGCCCTGATGGTGTTTAGCAGAGAGTTCCACCAAGTGCTACCCACGTGCTGTGCCTGAATTAGGTGCCAAGAAGCATGCCAGAACACTATCTGATAAGCAACATCAGCACTCACTGGAACTCCACCTGTGCTATGTTTGAATGTCTGGTGGAGCAGAAGAGTACCCTGATCAACTTCACCTTGAATGTCAATGCTACACAGGGAGAGAGCATCCAGCAAGGAGCAGTGGCTGACTCCATCCAAAAGGCCCTTTAGGGAGTTTAGGGAGTACATAAGCCCTTTAGGGAGTTCACCAAGAGCACACTAATCTGACACAGCACACCTGGTTTTCATCATTCCCTTGATCTACATGTTTCAGGAGAAGTTCCCATCCTCTACCTTAGAAGGCTATTAGTGTGAAGTACAGAACATATAATTAACATATAATTAATCCATAACATAGAATGTGAAATAAACTTTGCATAAAACAGATGGAAGATGACACAGGGTCCAGCAGTAATTTTCTCATCAGGCACAACATAGCTTTGCCTAATTTCTTTTCCACAGCTCCCCTGCTGAGACTTTGGCCCAGAGTCATAGCAACAACCTCGCTAGTACTATTCTTAGAAATTCAAGGCAATATGCCCAGGATGGCCATTGTCTACTTTTATGCACCCATATATTTTTTTTCTTCACAATTTTAACAGGTGCAACAGATCAATGGAAAAGTCCAGGTTTTGGCCTTCTCAGAGCATATATGATTATCAGTGGTGCCAAAACAGTGTGGTTGAGTGCATTCAAAGAAAAGATAATGATAGAAAGCATTGAGGGACAAGGAAATTTGTCATCACTCAACACCATTACATGAATAAAACTTTTAGAAGTTAGACATATTTCTGGACTCTTGTACTTTTCACACATATAGGAATATGAAATGACAAGGAAAATTACCCTTGCCAATGTAAGAGCAATTTTCAAAAAGCCCCAAACTAATTAGCTCATTTAAATGATTCTAGAGAAACTTTCCACAAAGTAAAATTTGAAGATCATATGCAAATAGAAAATCAGGTAACACAGCTATATAGGCCCAGAGTCAGTGCTTACTGTGGCTGGAAGGATATTTGCCAGTAGGTTTGCCAATCCCCAGTTGGGGGATCCCCTAATGTGCAAGCCCTCCCCTGCTTCAGAGTTATCAGAAAGCGATGTGTGTTTGTGAATGTCCACTGGGCACTCCATTATACCTTATGTAGACCAGTTTCCATAGAGTATAATGGAGAAACAATCCATGGATATCTGGAGCTCTGAAAGGTGGTTTTTTGAGATAGGAACCCCAAATTTTCATCATAGTATCTGGTACCATCAAAACACCCTCCAAGTTTCAAAAAGATTGACCAGGGGGTCCAATTCTATGAAATCTATCAGTCAGTCAGTCCTGGAACATTTAGAAAGGATGTCTGTGATTACTAAGAGCCAGCATGGGTTTCTCAAGAACAAGTCATGTCAGACTAACCTTATCTCTTATTTTGAGAAAGTGACTCCCTTGCTGGATCAGGGAAATGCTGTAAACATCATTTATCTTGATTTCAAAAGGCTTTTGATAAGGTTCCACATACTATCCTTGTTGACAAGTTGGTTAAATGTGGTTTGGATCCTGTTACCCAGGGCTTTTTTTGAGCAGGAACAGACAGGAACGCAGTTCCAGCTGGCTTGGTGTCAGGGGGTGTGGCCTAATATGTAAATGAATTACTGCTAGACTTTTTCTTCAAAAAGCCCTAAGAGAAACAATGGTGACATCAGGGGATGTGGCCTAATATGCAAATGAGTTTCTGCTGGGCTTTTTCTACCAAAAAAGCCCTGCTGTTACCATTAGGTGGATCTGTAACTGGTTGACAGATCGCACCCAAAAAGTGCTTGTGAATGGTTCCTCATCCTCTTGGAAAGGAGTGACAAGTGGAGTGCCTCAAGGATCTGTCCTGGGACCTGTTTTGTTCAACATCTTTATCAATGATTTGGATGAAAGAACAGAAGGAATGCTTATTAAATTTGCAGATGATACTAAATTGGGAGGGGTTGCAAATACAGTAGAAGACAAACAGGAAGGATACAGGATGACCTTGACAGGCTGGAAAACTGGGCTAAAACCAATAACATGAATTTTAACAGGGAGAAATGTAAAGTTCTGTATTTAAGTAGGAAAGACCCAATGCATGGTTATAGGATGGGGGAGACTAGGCTTAGCAGTAGTATGTGTGAAAAGGATCTAGGGGTCTTAGTGGACCATACACTGAATGTGAATCAGCAGTGTGATGTGGTGGCTAAAAAGGCAAATGCAATTTTGGGCTGTATAAAAAGAACCACATCACAATGCAGATCACATCAAGTCCAGATCACATGAACTGATGGTATCACTTTACTCTGCTCTGGTAAAACCTCACCTGGAGTATTGTGTTCAGTTTTGGGCACCACATTTTAAGAAGGTTATAGACAAGCTGGAACAGGTTCAGAGGAGGACGACGAAGATTATGAGGGGTCTGGAGACCAAGTCCTATGAAGAAAGGTTGAAGGAGCTGGGCATGTTTAGCCTGGAGAGGAGGCAGCTGAGAGGTGATATGATCACCATCTTTAAGTACTTGGAGGGCTGTCATATAGAGAATGGTGTGGAATTGTTTTCTGTGGTCCCAGAAGGTAGGACCAGAACCAATGGGTTGAAATTAAATCAAAAGAGTTTCTGGCTCAACATTAGGAAGAACTTCCTGACCATTAGAGCAGTTCCTCAGTGGAATAGACTTCCTCAGGAGGTGGTGGGCTGTCCTTCCTTGGAGGTTTTTAAACAGAGGCTAGATGGCCATCTGACAGCAATGAAGATCCTGTGAATTTAGGGAGAGGTATTTGTGAGTTCCTGCATTGTGCAGGGGGTTGGACTAGATGACCCTGGAGGTCCCTTCCAACTCTATGATTCTATGACCCTCTGTTATTTCAAACTGGAGGGAAGGCATTTAAATCTAATGGCCAGACTTCCCTTTGGAGTTTCATCGTGCTTGTCACAACCTTGCTCCTGGATCCAGACATTTCTTGAATTGGACCTGGCAACCCTCTCTGCCTTGCCCACACTCACCAGGAGGGACGGTGGCTCAGTGGTAGAGCATCTGCTTGGTAAGCAGAAGGTCCCAGGTTCAATCCCTGGCATCTCCAAAAAAGGGTCCAGGCAAATAGGTGTGAAAAACCTCAGCTTGAGACCCTGGAGAGCCGCTGCCAGTCTGAGTAGACAATACTGACTTTGATGGACCAAGGGTCTGATTCAGTATAAGGCAGCTTCATATGTCCACCACCAACAATCCTATTGCTGTTGGACTCCTTTCCCAAAGTGCCTATTCTCTTATCCTTCCTTAGGGGGGCAATCTCTACTGTGAGACAGTGGAAGTGGAGAGCTGCAACAAGAAGATGCAGAAACATTCACTGCCTATATACAAGTTTTACCTGGCTTAATACACACCGTTATGTGTGCACAGGATCTCTCACTAGTGCCACCCCCTGCCAATGCAAGTACAACCCGAGTTCAGCACAGAGCCTATGTATTTAAAAACTATAAACTTGTAGACATTGCCCATGCAACCAGGAACACTGCATTTCAACAATTCTCAGTTGCATACATAGCCTATACATGCACAGTTTGTATGCATATGCAAGGTTTGTGCCAACACTAGTCTGAACATGTATGAGAAGGTATACAGCTAGTAGGCATGATCCATCCCCCTTCCCACATCCTGTCTTAGAAACATTTATTAAATTGTAATGCATAATTAGTCCAAAGAGCTGAAGTATCAAATATTCTCCCATCCTCAACGCTGCCTTGTAAGGCAGTCTAGACTGAGAGTAAAAAAGCAAACACTATGCTGGGAGACTATTAGGAAGGAAATTGAAAACAATCAGCCAGTATCATAATGCCCCTGTATAAATCTATGGGTGGCCTCATTTGGAATACTGTGTACAGTTCTGGTCACCTCAAAAATATATATTATAGAATTGGGAAAAGGTGCAGAAAAGAGCAACTAAAACGATTAAGGGGATGGAACACTTTTCCTAGGAAGAAAGGTTAAAGAGGTAGGGCTTTTTAGCTTGGAGAAATGATGACCGAGGTGTGACATGATAGAGATTTATAAAATTATGCATGGGATAGAGAAGACAAAGAAGTACTTTTCTCCCGTTCTCATAATACAAGAACTCTTGGGCATAAAGTGAAATTAATTAGTAATAAGCTTAAAACAGATAAAAGGAAGTACTTCTTCACCCAAACAGTAACTAACACATGGAGTTCACTGCCATTGGAAGTCGTGGCAGCTACAAGCATAGCTTTAAGGGGATTGGATAAAAAATATGGAGCAGAGATCTGTCAATGGCTATTAGCCTCAAGGTATAGATGAAACACTATGTATGGGGCAGTGATGCTCTGTATTTTTGGTGCTTGAGGGAAACCAGTGGGAGGGCTTCTGGAGTTCTGGCCCCACTGGTGAACCTCCTGATGGCAGCCGGGTTTTGGGCACTGTGTTACACAGAGTGTTGGACTGGATGGACCATTGGTCTGATACAACATGGCTTCTCTTATTATCTTGTGGGCTTGAGGATCCACGAAGAATTTTTAATCAAAATGAGGCTGCTTGGTTTGTTAATGCAAGTTTTACTGGTCTGTATGACCCCTCTGGCATACAGAGTCATTCCACCTCTGACCCTTCTCTTGCTATCCTTCCAATATAATTTATATCCAGGAATCACTGTATCCCTCATTCCACCATGTTTCTGAAATATTTTCTGCATTCCACCAACTTTCTGAAATGTCCCCAATGCCTGTGTTCTCCTCTGACACTAAGCATTCTAGCTTCCCCATTTTACCTTGGACATTTCTAACATTTGTATATAAACATCTATCGTTTCCCAGACACATTAGGCCTGCAACCTTCCTCCTGTAGCCTCTAGACCAGTGTTTCCCAACCTTTTCAATGCAGCGGTACCCTTGACCTCGCTCTTCATATCTCACTGCACCCTTGAGGAAAACACCTATTTTAAAAAAACTGATTTACTTTCTAGTTACTTGAGAAACATAATAGTTTATGGCAGTTAAGTTTCTGTTTATTCATTAATTAATGATGTGAAAATGAATGTAAACTAATTAAATTAAGACAGAATAGTGTGATATTTTAAAATTCTTCAAAGCACACAACAGACACAAGTCCCAACAGTAATATTAAGAAACTGTTCTGAATGCAATTTATAAATATCCACCTAACTGCAACACAAAAAGTTTCAGTGTCAGAACTGATGCTAGCCTGGAATGTGCAACTTATGAATGTAAGCTTTTGTATGCTAAAAGCACACTTCATCAGACAACAGTATGGGTTCATTCAAATATGACTGGCAGCAGAATAGGGTTGCCAAGTCCAATTCAAGAAATATCTGGGGACTTTGGGGGTGGAGCCAGGAGACATTAGGGGTGGCGCCAAGATCAAGGCTGTGACAAGCATAATTGAACTCCAAAAGGAGTTCTGGCCATCATGTTTAAAGGGACGGCACACCTTTTCAATTCCTTCCTTCCATAGGAAATAATGAAGGATAGGGGCACCTTCTTTTGGGGTTCATAGAATTGGACCCCCTGGTTCAATCGTTTTGAAACTTGGGGGGTATTTTGGGGAGAGGCACTAGATGCTATACTGAAAATTTGGTGCCTCTACCCCAAAAAACAGCCCCCCCAGAGCCCCAGATACCCGCAGATCAATTCTCCATGATTTTCTATGGGAATAAATCTCCATAGGGAATAAAAGAGTTCCCAGAAGACATTTCCCTCCCCTCCCCCTGCTTTCTGACGACCCTGAAGGGGGGGAGGGCCTCCAAACCTGGGGATCCCCTGCCCCCACCTGGGGATTGGCAACCCTACAGCAGAAAAAAGCACATTTTTAACTGAATGCTTCTTCTAGCCACTGTAGTCTTTACATTCAAAGTTCCAATGTGAGTTCTTAAAATCAATATGAGTGGGAAAAAACAGGTTAACAGTGCAATCTTAAATGGAGTTTCATCCTTCTAAATTCATCGATGTCAGTGGATTTAGGGTGTGACTCTGCTTACACAATATGGTTAGCCCTTGACTGGATGCACTACAACTTTGCAGCCATTCATCCAAGAGTGGCTACTCCAAAATAAGTCTAATTAGAAAACATGTCTAAATACTCTGTGCTATTCTTTCAGATCATTAAAAGTAAACAGGAACTGAGAAGGTGACTTGCCTGAGAGAGCTGTGCTGCAACTTAGTGCGACTCGTGGGAGGATCACTCCCACACCTGTAAGGGAGGGGGTCCATTTTGCATGAATTTGACACCTGCCATTTTAGGTGCCTTAGAGAAGAGGAGCAGAGCTCTTGCCATTGCCAATGAGGCCACCCACATGGCGCCTGCTCTCTGTCTCACCTCCCAGTTCTGTGCACTTGCCTTGAACTTTCCTCCTCCTCCATCCCTGTAAGTCTGAGGGATGGAGGAGGAGGAAAGCAGCTGGGTGACCGGCCTGGTGGCTTGGCGAAAAAGGGGCAGAGGTGTTGGGCATTGGCAGCAGTAGCAGCAGGCGACATGTGCTGCTTTGCTCACTGCCTGCAGCTGATTGGCACAGCATGAGCAAAAAAGAGGATGTTGAGGAAGTGGAGCCAGGCAGAGCCTCCTTGCGCGGGCATACAGCAGCACAGCCAATCTTGTGCATTTTTTGAAGTCGCCCTGCACTTGGCCAGTCTGGTTGTAGGGAGGTGGGGGGCAGATGAGGGTGATCGCCTTGAGCGCCACCAGAGGGAGGTGCCAAATTGGGTATGGAGTCCATTCTATTCCATGGGTCCATTCTATAAGGGGGCGCCATTTTTTAATTTTGCCCCTCAAAAACATGTAGATCTGGTCTGGGGGGGGGGGTGAATGGTGTTGTGGTACATCTACATCTTGAGGTACTCCTAGGAAGTATTCGAGGCACCCCAGGGTACCACAGTACCCTGATTGGGAACCACTGCTCTAGACTTTGCCAGGCTGTCAATATTGTTTGTCACCCTCTCAGTGGCCAGCCCTGATTAATTTCCCTGTAGAACTGTAACAGCCACCCCTTCATCTCTTAGAGATGAGCCATCCCAAACCAGATACATTTCTTCTATTGACTTTCCCCCAATATTTTCTTTAAAAACTGCTCTACCACCTTTGGATTTTAAGTGCCAGCAGACTGATTCCTTCTTGGAACAAGTGGAGGTAGTTTATTTTGTACAGGTCCTGCTTGTTCCAAAAAGCTTCCCAATGCCTAACAAACTTAAACTCTTCCTCCTTACACAGTCATCTCATCCAAGCATTGAGTCCCCTAATTTGTGCCTGTCTAGCTGCCCTGCATGTGGAACAAACGACACTTCTAAAAAGGCAACCTTGGATGTTCTGTCCTTGCCTCTCCTGCCTAGCAGCCTAAACTTTTCCTCCAGGACCACACAACTACATTTCTCCACATAGTTGGTGGCAACATGTACCCTGATCACTGACTCCTACCAAGCAATGTCTGCTAGTCTATTTAGACCACAAGTAATGTCCTCTATCTTATCATCAGGCAGATAAGCCACCCTGTGATCAGTACATGGGTTCGCCATCCAGCTATCTACTTGTCTAAGGATTGAATCACCATCTACCAAGAGCCCCCCTTCCTCCCTGCCCAGGGATAGTTCCCTGTTGTGAAAGGTTACCTGTTCACCAACTGTAGAAGGGGTCCCTTCTGAGGGAACATTCCCTCTTTCATCAGCACAGTGCCCTGTTTTCCCTTGACCTTCATGCTCCCCAACAGCAGCAGGGATGCCATTTTCTGAGTAAGACACATCTAACAAGTACCCAAGAGTCTTATCTGTGTGCCTGTCTATCTCTGCAATAGTTACCTCCAGAATGGACTACTATAACTCACTATATGCTGGGCTGCCCTTGAGGTTGACTTGGACACTCCAATTGATTCAAATGCAGCAATTCAAGTCCTGACAGAGACACCTCTTAAAGCACACATCCAGCTGCAGTGGCTTCCAGTGGAGTACCAAATCCAGTTCAAGGTTATGGTGTTAACCTTCAAAGCCCTGAGTGGTCTGGGACCTACATATCTGCAGGACTGCCTTTCCTGCAATGTCTCTTAAAGAGCTTTATGCTTATTGGTTCAACAGTTGCTGGTAGTTCTCAGCCCAAAGCACATCTGTGTAGCCTCAACCACAGCCAGAGCTTTTTCAGCTCTGACTCTGGCCTGGTGAAACATTCTCCCAGTGGAGATCAGGCCCCTACAGGATCTGCTTCAGTTTCACAGGGCCTGTAAAACACCATGCCTTTGGATGAGGCAACAGATGTCTTATTATATTGGCCTTCCCTGCTCCATCCCCCTGACCTGATATGTTCAGGGTCTGTCAGGGGTGACTGTCCAGTGTTCAGTCTTGGGTTCTTTTGCAGAGCTCCGTAGGAGCACTTCATGCCTATGTTTATGGGCCAATATTGGGTTTGATTTTCTGTAAATTTTAAACATTTTATTGTTTTTCTGTTTTTATCTGTGCTTTAATCGTTGTAAGTCTTGCATGCAGTGAAGGGCAGGGTAAAAGTCTAATAAATAAATAAATATTACCCAGGTTAGCCACCCTGGATTTGAACTCATTCCCTGAGAACCAGGAGCTCCTTGCACCAAAGAGACACCCATGACTTCTGTCCAGTTGGCAGATAATCATACATGTTACACTCAGTGCAATACACTGGTTAGCCCCCAACCCTCTGCTGGCATTCTACCATCATAATTGTTTTTTTTAAAGCCCCTTTTTATAAATTTCCTAATTATGTGAATTTCTTTTTGCCCCGGGTTCCTTGCTCTGCTGCTGAACTTGCATGTCTACTAAACTCACCTTTCTTATTTCCTCATTCTAGATATTTTGTTACTGGAACTCAGATACTTTGTCAGCGGAGCACGCCTGCTTGTAGAAACCTTAAATAAATAGCTTCAGCCAAAACTCCAACCCCCACTGGAGTCAATCACACTGATTGGGAGCTAATCAATAAAGGAGGATGAGTGAGTTAGCCTCTAGATGATTAACAATAGGTCTTGCTGAAGGGGAGATGCTCAGACCTCCTTTCCTTCTCAGACTGCCTTTTACTTCAAGTGCCAATTTAATTTTAAAAGTTAATTTAGCCCTTTTAGGCTTGGATTAAAGGGGACTTTTCTTGCTTGCTGGTATTCACCATATACTTGACAGACCCTTTTCAAAGTACTTGCACTAAACCACATATAGCTCATACAAGCCCCTATCATACCCTCAAAGCAATATTATAAAAGCCTGTCCAAATAACAAAAGAGAGTTTGAAGATTTTTATCCAAATTTATACTCCTCAAAAAATCATCTAGTGGTATAGTTTTATATCAAACTTTGAAGATACGTAAAATATCAGAGGAAGATAAAGCTACCTTAAACCAGCCTATTAAAAAATGAGATTAAGAAAGTTGTTACAAAAAATTCTTGAAGAATAAATCTCCTGAGCTTGACAGATTCACACCCAGGTTCTACCTGAGTTTTATAGATGGAGTAGTTTTATAGATATGGCAGCTATAAGGATCTTTGCGCAGTCTGGGACTGACATATCTATAGGACAACCTCCTCCACTATGTCCCTGAAAGAGCATTACGCCCTACAAGTCAAAATGGTGATCCCTGGCCCTAGAGAGATATGGCTGTCCTCAATGAGGGACAGACTTTTTCAGTCCTGGCCGCGACCTGGTGGAATGCTCTCCTGGAAGACAGCAGAGCCTTGCTGGATCTTTTACAGTTCCGCAGGGCCTCTAAAGCAGAATTGTTCTGCCAGGCTTTTGCTTGAAGACATTGACGGTTGCCTGGCTGGCATCCCCTGTCCCGATACAGAATCTCGAAAGCAGATTGGAAGCAAGTTATAACATATGTCATTGAGTTGAAATTTGTTTTTAAGTTAGCTGATTTTTTTTTTTATGATTACTTGTATTTTACTGTTGTACACTGCTTAGAGCATGGCGTCAGCCGGGATGAAGCAATTCATAAAAACAACAACAATAACAATATCTTTGCAGGAGTTACCAACATCATGGACTAAATCCAAAATGATAGTAAAACCAGGGAAGGACCAAACACAAGCAGGCTCATTTGGACCTATCAGCCAATTAAATTATAATTATAAAATATCAAGATGTATCAATGAGGGCCAACAGGGTTTCATCCCTGGGCATTCAGCAACAACAAATATTAGGAAATGTATTAGTTTAAGCTATTATGTAAAAAAAGAAAATCTCAAAGCTGCATTTTATTTTTGGATGCAGAAAAGGCTTTTGATTTGGTTGAGCATAAATTTCTTTAGGAATGTTTAGAGGCTTATTGGTGTGGGAACAGGTTAATATGTAGGCCAAAACAATATATGCAACTTCTTCAGCATGCTTGTCTATACATAATGTAATTTCAAACCCTTTTTCATTAAATAGAAATATAAAGCAGGGATGTCCACTATTGGCCTTATTAATTAACTTGTATAAGTATTAGCAATACAACATCTAGATTTAATATCTGGTTTGAAAATAGAACCTTCTCAGTATAATATAATGTTATTGTAAGGAAGCGATCAATTTACATTCAAATAGCAATGTTGACAAATTAAAAGATCACTGATTTATAAGTATTTGCAGGAATTGTTTGCTGTTCATCTTGTTAGAGCTGTAGAGTAATCTTAATTAACAGCTGGACTGGAAGAAGGGAGTGGGCCAGTAAGTCTTCCTCTCAAGATAAAGCTAAGCAGGGGGGGAAAGGTTTTTTATCACAAACATTTTGCTGGGCTGGAAACTCTCCTGTCCCTTTGAAGTTTGGACTTTGATTTTAATTGTCTTGTTATTGTTTGTGGACCTCTGAAAGCATTCTAAAATTTCTTTGCCTGGTTAATGATAGGCATTAGTGGTCTTTTGAGCTTATCTGTGTTAATCAGGGCTTCTTTTGAGCAGGAATGCACAGGAGCACAGTTCCAGCTGGCTTGTCATCAGGGTGTGTGGTCTAATATGCAAATGAGTTCCTGGTGGGTTTTTTCTACAAAACATCCCTGTGTGAAATTATGGTGATGTCAGGGCTGTATGGCCTAATAGGCAAATGAGTTCCAGCTGGGCTTTCTCTGCAAACAAAGCCCTGGTGTTAATAAAGAACCTTTTGCCTTACCTGTTGGAGTGGAGTGTGGACAGTTGAGCCAGCCCGCTAGCAAGTGATTTATGGCCTGAAATCCTTACAGTTATATGCATAATTTGCATAATATATTTTAACAAACATCAAAAAACCTAGTACTGTGATATGCCCTTATATCTGGAATAATATGACCCCCTTCAGACCACTTGGACTGGGCTAACTGCCATTTAATCTTAGGGCATTTAGTTCTCTGAACAAATGCATTCATGATATTTTGCCACTTCTCTAGCTTCTTGTCCTCTATTACTATTGGGATGTTCAACAGAATATAAATTAATTTGGGAATTATCATCATTTTGATGGCATTAATCTGGCCTAAAATACAAAGATTATACTTTTTCTATATTGTAAAGAAGTGATTGAAGTCTTCAGTCATCTTTAAGATATATTGTCTGGTCTGATGGGAGCCATGACTATCACTTTCATCTTTTTTAGCCAATTTGAAGGATCTGCTTCCTATGGTGAACCATTAAATGGCATTATTATGGTTTTGTCAAACCAAATGAATCACCAAGGTCCAAACTGGTTCAGAATAAACCAGGAATCTGCCCAATTCATGCATAAATTATGCTTTGTGCATCAGTTTGTGCCCATGCCTAGAAAACAGATATCTGAACCATGAGAGTCTCTTCCTGATAGTGGGAGAGGACTGATGATGAACACATAGGGAACTAGATCCAGGTGAGCAGCTGTGTTGATTTGAAGCAGTAAAACAAAGTAGGAGACAAGTTACACCTTTAAGACCAACAAAGTTTTATTCAAAATGTAAACTTTTGTGTGCTAGAAGTACACTTCATCAAACAATAGTATGGAATATAGGGACTGCATTTTATTGAGTCAGAACATTTGTTTGTAAAGGTCAGTATTGTCTGCTCTAACTGGCAATGGTTTTTCAGGTCTCAAGTGAAGGTTTTTCACAACACCAACTAATTGATTGAACTGGAAATGCAAGGGACTGTACCTGGGAATTTCAACATGTAAACTACATGAGCTACAACTGCTTCCTGATTTAAGAGTCTCTGTAGACAAGACTACCTGAGAATTGCACAACTTGAAAGCTGATGATGAAGAAATTGAAATTGTTGAAGATTATTTTGCTCCATCATCAACCAAAAGGGACACTGCAATCAAAAGAACCAGAAGACTGTGATTGGGAAGGATCGCCTAGATGGAGCTGCAAAAGATCCTTAAGTGTAAGGATGTGCTGCTGGTGACCAAGATCAAGTTAGTTTATATCCTAGTATTCCTGCTTACTATGTGTAATGTGGGAGAGTTTTACAGATAAAAGGGTTCTCAAATCAAGCCCAAACTCTTTTTTTTGTCAGTTTTCAAAAGTTTTATTGATTTCAGAAAGATTGGGATAGGGAATAAAGGGAGTAGAAAACATAATACATTTTGACCTTGTTCTGAATAAAATATTTTCAAAAAGTACAAGCTTAGTTCTACAATACTTTCTTTATATGAATTGTCCCATATTATTGTCTAAACTAAACATCATCCACATTTTAAAATTTTATAGCATAAATCTATTGTTACAATTATCTATTAGTTTTGACAATTCCAGTAAAGGCAAATTTGTAATATAAAATACAGGGGGGGGGGGAGGAGAAATAAGTTCACATCAGAGAATCTTAAAGAGTCCTGAATGTCTAACCAGGCATAAAATTTCATCCAATATTTTCTTGCTTCTTCTTTAGATTTCCCAGCCAACAGCTGGGATAGAAAGTCCAGCTCTGCTGTTTCTAGAATTTTTCCCACCAAGTCCATTCTTGTGGGGATTTCCTGAGATTTCCATCTCTGCGCCAGAAGAATTCTAGCTGTTATGTTAAAGTGTGCCAACAAATGTCTCATTTCTTTGGAATAGTCCTTAGGAAATATGTTCAATAAAAATAGTTCTGGTTTGAAATGAATCTGTGTCTTCATAACCTTCTGTAATTTTTCATGCACCATTTTCCAATAACCCTTCACCATCTCACATGTCCACCACATATGGTAAAAAGAACCAACCTGTTTATTGCATTTCCAACGTTTGTTAGACATATTAGTATAAATCTTACACAATTTCTGTGGAGTCAGGTATCATCTATAAAACATCTTATACAAATTTTCTTTAAAAGTTGCTGTCCTAATTAATTTAACGTTAAGCTTCCACAATCTCTCCCACTCTTCTAATGTAATTATTATGCCCAAATTTTTTTGCCCATTGGACCCTACAATCTTTTACAACTTCATCTTGTGTCTTCATTTGAAGTAGATATGCATATAATTTGGAGATTAGTTTTTCCTGTAGGCCCAAAAGGATTTTATCAAATAGATATTGTTCTGTATTTAAACCTGTCACCTTGTCTTTGGCATACCTGGATTCAACTTGCATTCTTAACCACCAGTTCATTTTAACATCCATATTTTCCAGCTCTTCTCTGGTTTTCAATTGATTATCTTTTCCCAACAGATCTTCATACCTATAGTTTTGATTTAATTTTAGGAGATTTGGATGAGTAAATGCTTCTACTGGAGAAACCCATCTTGGAATTTTTTGATAAATTCTAGTCTTTAGGCATGACCACGTATGGTATAAGGATTTTCGAAACCAGTGATTCTTAAAATAGGAATGGCCTTCAAGTCTTTGATACCATAAATATGCATGCCACCCCATAGTGAGATCATGTCCTTCTAACAACAATTGTCTCTTGTCTGGATTCAACAGTATCCAGTCTCTTACCCATAGAAGCACAGAGGCTTTATAATACAATTGCCAGTTTGAATGACCCTTACCTGCTCTTAATTTAGAGTCTTGTAATGTCTTTAATTTAATTCTAGGTTTTTTGCCTTGCCAGACATATTTAGCAACCATCTTGTTCAATTCTTGGAAGAATATTAGAATTGTTTAAAACAGGAATAGTAACCTTGGAAGGATATTCATCTTTATTAAGGCTATTCTTCCCATTAAAGATAGTTTCAAGTCATGCCATTTTTCCAAATCCTTTTAAATTTCTTTAAGCAGTTTGTCATAATTATCTGTTTTCAAGTTACTACAATTATTTGAAATAACAACACCTAGATATTTGATTCTTTTTTCATACAAAACCACTGATCTTCGCTGGAAGGACTGAATTTGTTCCATCATCATATTCTTTGTCAGAAATTTTGTTTTATGATAGTTAATCTTTAATCCTGCCCAGTGACCAAATTGTTTAATCTTATTTATAAGACAGTCTATTGAGTCCATCGGTTGTTCTAGTATAAAAACTAGGTCATCTGTGAAAGCTCTAAGTTTGTATTGTTCATCTTTTATCACAGCTCCCTTTATACTTGTATCTTCCCTTATTTGATTATTCAATACCTCTAGAGATAAAATAAAAAGTAGAGGTGACAATGGCAGCCTTGTCTTGTACCTTTTTGAATGTTAATTACATCTGTTAGTTCGCCATTCACTGTCACCCTTGCATTTTGTGAAGAATACGTTGCTTCCACTGCTCTCAAGAAGTTTTCACCACATTCCATGCCTTTCAGTTGCTGCAGCATAAATTATCGAAGGCCTTCTCAGCATCTAAACAGATTAAAGGCATTTATTTCTCTGGATGTGTCTCATAATATTCCAAGATATTACAAACTGTTCTGACATTATCTTTCAAATATCTTCTAGGAAGAAATCCTGCTTGATCATAATGTATTATAGACTGTAGAACTTTCTTCAAACATTGTGCCAGTATTGTAGCAAAAATTTTATAATCCACATTTAAAAAGGAAATTGGACGATAGTTTTTAATATCTTTCAAATCATTATTTTGTTTTAGAATCAAAGATATTGTAGCTTCTTGCCATGAAACTGGTATTTGGCCTTCCTCTTGAACCTTTTCAATAAGACGCTTAAATTGTAAGAGTAAAGATTCTTCATAAATTTGTAGAATTGTGCAGGTAATCCATCTGGACCTGGAGTTTTACCATTCTTTTGAAGTGCCATTGCATCTCCAAGTTCCTTTATTGTTATTGGCACATTTAAAATTTTTTGTTGTTCTTCTGTAAATTTATTGAGATTATTTTGGTTGATATATTCTTATAAATCTATTTTATAAACTTGCTTATATTCATATAATTTTTTATAGAACTGTTCCACAATTTGACATATCTCTTGCTTTTGAGTTTTCTCTTTGTTGTTCTCATCTTTCAGTGTTGTAATTATTCTTTTGGCCTTTTCTTTTCTCATCCTATAAGCCAACCACCTTCCAGGCTTATTGGCATGTTCAAAAAAATTTTTGTTTAGCGCACCTCAATTTAATATCCATCTCTTCCATCAGAATTAAATTCAATTTGTGTTGCATTTCTTTCACTTTTTTAAAATTCATACTTTGTTGGCTGTTTTTTAAGATTCTTTTCAGCTTCTCCAGCTTGTGACATTAAATTTTGAAAATTTTTGTTCTTTCTTTCTTTTTCTTGATACTATATTTAATTGCAAGGCCCCTATAAAAAGCTTTAGCGGTGTCCCAAACTACTTGCATCTTTACCTCTGGTATTATGTTCTGTTTAAAAAAAGATTCCATTTCCACCTTAGATTCTTTGAGAAAGTCTTTATCTTTCAAACTTGAAATATTTAGCTTCCATGATCTTTTCATCCGTGGACCTTTAAGCTTTATCATTACAGGGCTATGGTCTTTAATAACTTTTGTTTGAATTTCTGTGTCAACTAAGTTTTTAATCATACTTGCAGAAAGCCAACACACATCGATTCTTGACCAAGTTTGATGGCTAGAGGAATAGTAAGTAAAATCTTTGGAGTTGGGATATCTTGTTCACCATACATCAACCAGATCTATTTCTTCTGCTAATTTCCAAAAACTTGTTGGCAACTGAGGACCTTTACTTTTCATCTGTTGGTGCATTTTTTTTGTCCAGTTGTCTGTCAGAAACTGCATTGAAATCTCCTATCAGACAGTGTTCTAGACATTCCAAATTTGATAATTTAAAACGTAAATCTTGAAAAAATTTCTCTTGATGGTCATTTGGGGCATAGATATTTGCCAATAAAATTTTCTTATTATCCACTGTAATTTCCACTAACAGAATTCTTCCATCTTCAGAAGCATATGGCAATTGTGGGTTAAAATTATCTTTAATATATATTGCCACTCACATTTTCTTCTTATTCATGTCTGTTGCTGTAAATAAATTACCAAGTTTTTTATTTTTTTAAAAATGTTGATCTTTAGTTAAAATATGAGTTTCTTGTAGGCAAATTATGTCCATTTCCATTTTTGTCAAATATCTAAAAGTCACATTAATTGAAACTATTGAAGCCATTGTGGGTTTTGTTTATCATTATCTTTTTTATCTTTTTTGGAATGCTATCTTGTATGATATCTCCGTGGTTCATTTGGATTTTCTTCACCAGAACTTTCTTCCTCCTCCTTTTCCTCGTCCTTCTTTTTCCTTCACTTTATCTAGAAAATTCTGAGCTTTAAGAGTGGAGTTAATCCTGTATCTGTTCTCCTGGTACATAAAAAGTAGGCCTTCTGGCATTAGCCACATATAGGGTATTTCTCTTCTTCTCAAAAAATCTGTTAGCGCTTGGTATTCTCTTCTTTTTTGTCTCACTGGCCACGGTACCTCTCTTAAGATTTTCACCATATTGCCAGCTATCATCATAGGTCTGTCTCTTACTTGCTTCAAGATGTCATCTTTAGTCCTCTTTCTTGTGAATCGCCAATGAACTTCACTAGGTAATTTGTTTCATCTTGTATAACTCGATGGCACCCATCTAACTTGATCAAACTCTTCTTCCATCCTCTGCGGAGTCACCTGTAAAATTTCAGCCAAGGATTCACTTAAAATTTTCTGTAAATCTTCATTTTTCTCTTCTGGTTTATTTTGAAACCTCAACATATAGGCAGCTCTGTCTACTTCCAATTGCAAGTCTAGAATCATGTGTATTCTGTTCTTTTTCCAGATGTTCCACCTTTTGAATATTCTCTGTCATCTGACCATCTAGTATTTTTAAGGCTTTGTTGGTCTCAGCTGTCTGTCTGCTATTCTCCAAAAGCTCTTGTTTAATCTCTGCCATATGTTCACCAATGTTGTCTACTTTACTAGCCAGCTGTGTTATAGCCGTCATTAAGGTGTTCTGCATTTCTTTCATATCTCCCTGCATGGTCGTAAATTTCCCTGGCCCAGGTGGAGCATTGGGTGAAGCAAATGGTAGCTTTCCTTCTTATCTTTTTTTTACTGTTTCTTTGAAGCCAATCCCAGCTTTATTTTCCATTCTTATTAGAATAAGCACACTCACAACTACAAGTTCAATAAGTGCCTCTTCAACGTTTGTTTTGGAACTCTATGTTCCTGTTTATAACAGATAAGCTAATCTCCACCAAGCAATACCCTTATTGTAAAGTAGTTTAAAAAAAACAACCTTCTAACTTATATCAACAATTTGTGGTAGCCAAAACAATGTTAAGAATAATAGTAAACAATTTTTTTTAGTCAACCACACTAGATAGTCAATAGGCAAAACAATTCAGTTTGTTACAACAACAATTCACTATTACAAGTCCTCTAGCAATGCTGATTCAACTGCAATCCAATCACAACAATGTCTTTCAAATAACATCAAACTTCAGAAACTTAAAGATGTAAATTTGTAATCCAGGGCTGAATGCCCTATTTATAATCCAAGAGTGAAATCCAAGATTGAAAAATAAATCAATAATCCAAACAGAAAAAAAGAAAATCAGAATAAAGGTAAAAATTAGTAAAAAATAGGAAAAAGTTCCCCTATTTAATAATACAACAAAACATGAAAAATAAAAGGTGCATAAGAAAAAAGGAATCCCAAATCAAAAATTATTTAAACCATGTCAAACAATATTCTAGCCACTAATAAAAAGAAGGCAGAGAAAAATAAAAACAAGTTTAAAAGGTTACATCCATATCAAAAAACCACTTTGGAAATTTAAAAAGTTATTCTTCTTACAGCCAGAGAGCCTTCTATACCTTATAAGTCAATATCAGGTACCCACCAGCCTTTGGAAGTTAATTAAAACTCTTATAAATTCATTCAGAGCACTTCAATTTAAGCTTCAAAGTGTTTTTAAGCCAGCTGTCTTTCACATCCATATACACTTGAAAGCAAGCATCTTCCTCAAAATCCAAAACATTTTTCTCCCCCAAAGAGGGTGTAAAGCAGATCAGTTAAATTCAGCCAACCAGTCTCTTACAAAACTAAAAGTTGGTGTGATCTCCTCATGCAGGTATTTTCAATGTTATCAGGTTAGGCAGAAACTTTTATAAGCCTTAAGAAAGAATGAGGGAGAGTTCCCCCCCCTCCCTTCTCAGTCTTTAGCCCCACTTGAAATCTGCTTCACTCCTGATTCTCCTTCTTCCTGCTTGTTAGAGAAGTTGCCATTCAAGCAAAATAGTAAGGGAAAAAACAACACTTACAGTAGTAGAGTCTTGATGTTACATGCTTTTAAGGTCCAAAATGTAGATTGTAAAAGAATAAAAGAAGACGCCGGTGGCTGACCCTCTTGCCATTTAAAAAAGGCGATCGGAACGATGAGGCTAGAGGCAAGCGGGATCAGGGAGCAGCCACCTCCGCTGGCATCGCCGATCTACCACCCAAGCCCCCTGCCTTCTGGAACCCTTCCTGGGCCCCAGAATTGAGTCGTCCTTCAGGGGCGACCCCTCTTTGGACCGATTTGGAAGTGGCTCTGGATGCATCGGTCCGAGCCGCTTCCAAGTTGTGTGTCGCCGAAATCAGAAGCCCCAAGCTCTTTCTAGAAGGGAAATAACTCAACGAAGGCTATCAGACTTTGGACACATTATGGGAAGACAAAAGTTACTGGAAAAGACAAAACTGCAAGGAATAGTCGAAGGCAGCAGGAAAAGAGGAAGATTCAACATGGGATGGATTGATTCAATAATGGAAGCCATGGCCTGAGCAAAGCTGTTAATGATAGCACATTTTGGAAGTCATTAATTCAAAGGGTCACCATAAATCAGAATTAATGCATAAGGTCACCATAAATCAGAAGCTTTGATGGCACTTAACACACACACATAGACAAGATGCTGGAGCATTCATTACTGGCTATTCCCAATATTTTCAAAACACAAATAGTAGCCTGTAAAGGACTAATTCAGATGTGGGCCATGAAGGGAAGGTTTTGTCATTTTTACTAGTGCACGGCTTTTCAGTTTGATACCATCTGTTACTATATCATCAGGAAGGAAGGAAGATATGCACTCCTGTTCTGCCCATCGTTCTTCTTGAAACACTAACAACACCATGGGGCGGGGAGGTCAAGTGATAAAATTATGTAAGAGAGGAAGAGTTAAAATCTTCTCTCTCTTCTGCACAGCTACTGTCCAATAAAGATCCTGCCTGACTATTAACTCTTTGAAATATGGGGAAGAACTGACTACAGATCACCAAACATTTTTTTTTTTTAGTTAGGGTTGAAATTTTCAAGCACAGTCAACAGAGTGTCCATGAACTGATCTTAAGAACGGCAACAAAAAGTAATGTAGATATAATATAGTGGGTTCAACACATAGAAGAGATGAGGTTGCTGTGATCATAGCTCTTTATTGAGTCACAGAAGAAGAAGCTAAGAAGACTGGCTAAACTGAGCCAACGGGGCCAACTATATACAGTCCTGGGTTCTCACACAAGGACGCCATTGGATCGTTTGAACCAGCAGGGGGTTTCTGGTTGGACCAGGGCAGCAGAGATTTGGATCCTACTGACCATTGTTCTAGAGTCTCCAAGCTCAGTCCTGAAAGCTCAAATGGAGCCAGGCAAGAACTCTGGTAAAGAACATTCATATGAGTCCACATACACAGCAGAAGAAGGAAATACTGCATACTGTTTCTAAGTCTATATTGTGCATGTTAAGGTGTGTATGTGTGTGGTATGCATAGAGAATGTGTTTATACTTGCATGTGTATATATATAGGACATACAGCACAATCTTAAAGATGTTTATACCCAAGTATTTCACTGAGTTTAGTGGGCCTTATTGTCAGGAAAGTATGTGAGGGACTGCAACATAAATGTCCCCTAAATGCCAACTGAATCATAACCTGTTGATCTTTAGTTAGTATTAGTTGTATTAATCTTGTGGTTAGAACTGAGTCCAGTGGCACCTTTAGACCCAAAAAAGTTTTATTCAAGGTATGAGCTTTCATGTGCACATGTACTTCCTCAGATTAGAGTAGCCATCCCCAGATCCCAGTGGGGGTTCCCCTGCTTTTGGGGGCTTTGATTTGTCACTGGCAGGCTGGCTGGTGGGGAAAACCCCACCCCCCAAACAGAGACACTGTGAAGTGACACTCTGGTTTTGGACAGACTCTATGGTTTTGAAGGCAAAAAACCATGGTTTTGCCCAGAAACCAGAGCCATGTGTAATGTCACCAACGTGATGATGTTACTTCTGGGTGACGTCATCACATCAGAGATGTTGTGCACAATATCCTACTACCCCTGGAACACCCCCCCCCAATCCCCTACCACAATGGCAACTCTACCTCAGATACGTTTAAATGGAAGTTAACTGTGGTCAGTTATCCTAAAGGATATTTTTTATGCTTTTATAGAAATTTGACAGCTCTGTCTCTGATATTATAATATTTTAGCCATTGTCTAATAATGCATAACATCTTGAACATAAAAGCCTTAGAAATAAGATACTTAGTTAAGAGAGAGTGGATTCCTGCCAATCATTTAGCAATTAATATGTCATCAATATGTCATTAACCTATACTGTGGTATACAGTGGGGGCAAAGGGGAAAGGTGTGCTATAGTGTGCACCTTGATAACAGAGTAAAGCAGAGGTTCTTTTCAAATTACATTGTTGATCACATATTCATCCGAATTCAAAGACTAGTACTTCAGAATCCAAACAGTTTTACTTCTTATAAAGTCTGCCTTTATAAAGTATTTTCATTTGGGGCTAAGTAACTACAGCATTGCTACATTCCCCATGGGCTTGCAGTATATTGAATTTTCCTGGGGAAAGGTTTCTTTAATAAGACTTTCCAATATGATGGGCTGCAGTGTACTCCCGAATAGCAAGAGGCTAAATCACTGCCAGTATTTTACAGAAAAGAATATACTAGAGTACTTGCTGCACTGTTTCATTGTTGGAGAAGCTAAAGAATCAATTCTTTCTATTTGGAAAACTCTGTTGTGTCATTTACAGCACAATCCAGAAAGGGGGGGCTGAAAGTCTTTTGGGAGCAGACGAGTTGCTACGTGGGCGCAGGAAGGGTTTGTGCCGACGTACGACCAGTGCCACCACAACGGGAGGGAGTAACATAGGTGGGGGGCCACCTGAGCGCCGCTCCGCCTGAGGGCAGCGGCACCTGAGGGCTGCACCCAAGTGTGGGCAGAAGTGAGAAGGAATGTGGCGTTCAGGCGGAGGAAGGAGTGGAGTTGGGGGCATGGCCAGGCTTAGGCAGCTTCCTGAGCAGTTTGACCCAGGACACCCCCCCCCCAAAAAAGGCACAACTTTACGCCTGCAAAAACAGCGGCGTGCCCCATAGGGACTCATTGAAACCAAAAACAAAGGTCGCCTCTGCTGCTGTGGAAGCTCACAAACCCCTTAGAGAGCAGAGTGATTGCCTCACCAATCCCTTTGCGCCTTGGGCTGACAAGCCGCCTCCCCAGCACCCAATCACAGTCTCCCCCCTCCTAGAAATACTTCCGCTCTGGCCTCGAACAACTCAGTTGTTAGGGAGAGGAGCGCGTGGTGGGAAGTTCTGCCGGTGAGCTCCTGGCCATACAGACTTAGGGTGAGGGACAGGCAGGCACGTTGGTGACAGGTTTTGCACCTCGCGGTTGCTTTGACAGTATCTTTGACTTGTGAGGGGGAGAGAGAGGTCTCTCCCCTGGGGCTAACTGCTTGTTTCCAGGTCTCCACTGGTTCTGGGCTCTCTGAGGCTCTGCATGAGAGAACTGTCACCCATGGCTGGGTAAGTTCCACTGTCCCCCACCCAGCCTCCTCCTCCGCTTGCTCTCGACCGCTTGGTGTGGAAGCGTCTCTGGCACTTGAACCAGGCAGGGGGCATTTGCTGACCCCACTCCCCTATGCTGCCGCCTGCTCCCTTCCCTTGGTCTGCCCTCTGTCGCGTTCCCAACCCCTGGCAGGGCACGGGTGTGTGTGTGTGTGGCAGCTGCCTCGTTGCGGGGAGGTGGGTCAGAGACTGTCCCTTTAAGAGAGTGCCCGGCTGAAACGCAGCTCGCTCTTCCAGCTGCCGCCCCTGTAGGTGCTCTTGATCTCTATCTCTGTTTTGCAGGTGGGACTCCAACACAGAGGCTTCCGCGTGTGTCACTCCACCCCCCCCCCCTCAGCTGTTTCTGATCACCACTCAGAATGGAGCGCTGCCCACAGTGAAACTGCCCAGCGTGCACCAGGGAGACTGTTACACTCTGTTCTGGAAAAATAAAGTCTGAGCTGTGCCCTCTGTTGTCTCTCCCGCTTAGCATCTGCTGCACATTCCCTGGGCAACCCGCACCCCTGTCAGTGGCCTCTCCGAGGGAATGCCTGGGAGGGTGGGCAGACTTGGTTTTGGAGGGGGGGAACAGTCTATGAGCCGCCGTGCTGCCCCCCGCGTGGCTGGACAGGGGAGGGGAGTGCTGCCCCTCAGCCTGCCCGGGCTGACAGCCTACCCAACCCCACAGGGCTGTTGTGCGCAGGGCACTAAGGGGGGGGGGCTGATGAAGTGGACTCAGAGTTCTGTGGCTGATGCACTTGCACTCTGAGTTCTGCGGCCCCCAGGGGAAGTGTTCCGTGCACATAGCAGGGGGCGTCAGACCAGCACAGGGGGTCTCTGGGAGGGGGGGTGTCTGCTGCTGGGCTGCTCAGTCCCAGACACACATTCCAGCCACTGTCTATGACAGCGAACTCCTGCACTTGGTACTTCCTGCTTGTCTGCCTGCCATTAGCAGAGTCTCTGACAGCAGAAGGGTGTGAGGGGATTGACGGCTTCTCTGTGGCCCCGTACAGGCCTATCTCGCTCCCATCCCTGCATCGCCACCAAGCCAGGCTTCGTGTGCATGCATGTCCAGCCTCACTCCTGTTCCCTCCCCATGTTAGTGGGACATCTCTCCTTTGCCTGTGATGGTCTGCCCATCATTGGCTCCATTTTCTGTTTTGGGGTGGGTTGGGGATGGCTATCAGCCTCTCTGGGGCCGCCTCTTCCCATTCCTGACTGTCATGAGCCACGGTGCATGCACCAGGACTGACCAATGGGGGGGGTGGACTGGCCCTCCCCTCCGGCTGCCTCTGCCTCTCTTCCATGCCTCCATCAGCGGCGTTGCCATGGCGACCGTCTCCCTTATGGCAAGCTATGCCTCTCCCCTCTCCAGCTTGCCAAAGTCCTCAGGAAGTCTACTAGCAGTGCGGAGGCTACGCCATGGCCAGCCGCCCCTTATCTCTGGATTGGACTGCCCATCATTTGAGTTAAGTGTGCAAGGTGTTTTTGTTTCCAAAACGATCTAAAGGTTATTTTTCCTGTTGCATCACTTCACCCAGAATGGTTAAGTAGCACTAACAACCACTTGAAGCAACATGAAATTTCTTCAACAAGATCAGACAAATTTAAAGGAAAAAGAGGAAGGGGGGTATTCTGAAAAATAGACCTGTTTTCTATTCGATCCTATAAGGACATTGACTGAGGTCATTCTTTGCAAAAGTCATGCTAATTCTTTCTCAGTATCATTTTTACTCATATATACTTTGTCCGGAAACAGATATTAGGGTGTTTTTCATGGACCCCTTTTTTAAAACTGGTGTTTTGTTTGTTTTTCAGTCTTAGTATTTTTGTTAGGAAGCTAACAATTTCACACTTGAATTGTTTATGAACCCTCAGGTGTACACCATCCAGATCTTTTTAACTTTTAATTTGTCAAGTCACCCAGAACCTCTCCCTTGTCACCTCTATTTGATTTAGTTCTTCAAACACATTTCCTGGAAAAGGGCAACAATTTTTTCAGGGAAGACCTATGCAAAGAATTCATTCAGCTCCTCTGCAATTCTCATACCTTCCTTCAGCAACTCCTTATTGTTAATTTTTTTTAGCAATGTGACCCACAAATTCTTGTTTCACTTCTATTTATATCATTTGCATATGTTTTGTCACACATATTTGTTCTTCTGGGAAGAAGTCACTTTACTCTTTATGGTTTCCTTGACTGTGCTCACTAACCATAATGGTATCCTTTTCATATCATATTACACATCTGAAGAAGTAAGGAATGACTCAAGAAAGCTTATGCTCAAATAAACTAGGTTAAGTCTTAAAGGTTTTGCTTGATTTCTGTCTTATTTTTACAACATGCTATGACTACTCTTTTGAATGTGATAATGTCAGTTCATCCTTTCATGTCATGGACTTTGTTCTGGATCCTATTAGTTTTCCCTTTAGACTTATCCATTTTCAGTTAGAATACACAATAGGGATGGGCATGTAACACAAAAATGGCGGTTACTTTCATTTTGTGGTTTATTGGATTGCCTGATTTGGCGGTTTGGTTCAATTTGTGTGTGTGTGCTTTTCAATTTCCCAAATGATTCATGGTTCGTTGTTTCATTCAGCTTGGGAAGGCATAGAATGGCCCCAAGTGGGCTAGAGATAACAAACTTGTGGCAAACTCTTTATCAGACTGTCCTCTAACTGCTCTCCAAGTTTTGTGTGAATTGGATTTTAAGAGGCTGAACTACAGCCCCACCCCACCCCCCAAACAATGTTCCCTCTAAGCTGAAAAGTCTTGTGAGCAAAAATTCTACCTTGTGGGCTACTGGCATTAAAGCTGTGAGCTACTGACATTAAAGTTGCAACCTACTGCATAAAATAGCTTGCTCTAGGACTATTTTTCCTGAGCTGAGACAAAATGTGTGAGCTGGAGGCTAAAAATCTGTGAACTAGAGGCTAAAAATCTGTGAGTTAGCTCATGCTAATTCAGCTTAGAGGGAACACTGCCCCCAAAGCAGGTGCCCCTAATGAACTGTTCTCCTAAAATTATGTCACACTGGGGGGGGAGGGGGGAGGAAAGTGGCCCTGCAGCTTCTGGTCCATTTCACCCACAGGAAGCTTGGAGGGGAGTGAAACTGAATAGAAGAGGCAGCTCCACTTTGCCCAGCCCCCAACACTTTTGTTCAGTTTTTAGTGAAACTGACTAGAAGCCGCAGGGGGTTGGGGAAAACACCTGTGCCTTTTAGTAAGTTTCACTGGAAACTGACCAGAAGCACAGGGGGCTGGGGAGAGCAGAGCTGTGGCATCTAGTCAGTTTCATTGGAAACTGAACAGAAGCACAGAGGGCTGGGAAAAGCAGAGATGTGGCATCTAGCCAGTTTCACTGGAAATTGAACAGAAGCACAGGGGGCTGGAGATAGTGGAGACATGGCATCTAGCCAGTTTCACTGGAAACTGAACAGAAGCAGAGGGGGCTGGGGAGAGTGGAGATGTTGCATCTAGTCAGTTTCACTGGAAACTGACAAGAAGTGCAGGGGGTTGCAGAATCACAGAATTGGAAGGGACCTCCAGGGTCATCTAGTCCAATCCCCTGCACAATGCAGGAAACTCACAAATACCTCCCCCTAAATTCACAGGATCTTCATTGCTGTCAGATGGCCATATAGCCTCTGTTTAAAAACCTCCAAGGAAGGACAGCCCACAACCTCCTGAGGAAGCCTGTTCCACTGAGGAACCAATCTAATGGTCAGGAATTTCTTCTTAATGTTGAGCCAGAAACTCCTTTGATTTAATTTCAACCCATTGGTTATGGTTCTACCTTCCAGGGCCACAGAAAACAATTCCACACCATTCTCTATATGACAGCCCTTCAAGTACTTGAAGATGGTGATCATATCACCTCTCAGCCGCCTCCTCTCCAGGCTAAACATCCCCAGCTCCTTCAACCTTTCTTCATAGGATTTGGTCTCCAGTCCCCTCATCATCAACGTCGCCCTCCTCTGCACCCATTTCAGCTTGTCTATACCCTTCTTAAAATGTGCTGCCCAAAAGTGAACACAATACTCCAGGTGAGGTCTTACCAGAGCAGAGTAAAGCAATACCATCACTTCACATGATCTAGACACTATATTTCTGTAGATACAGCCCAAAATTGCATTTGCCTTTTTAGCCACCGCATCACACAGTTGCCTCATGTTCAGTGTATGGTCCACTAAGACCCCTAAATACTTTTCACACATACTACTGCTAAGACTAGTCTCCCCCATGCATTGGGTTTTTCCTACTTAAATGCAGAACTTTACATTTCTCCCTGTTAAAATTCATTTTATTGGTTTTAGCCCAGTTTTCCAGCCTGTCAAGGTCATCCTGTATCCTGTTTGTCTTCTACTGTATTTGCAACCCCTCCCAAATTAGTATCATCTGTAAATTTAATATGCATTCCTTCTATTCCATTCAAATCATTGATAAAGATGTTGAACAAAACAGGTCTCAGTACAGATCCTTGAGGCACTCCACTTGTCACTCCTCTCCAAGAGGATGAAGAACCATTCACAAGCACTTTTTGGGTGCAATCTGTCAACCAGTTACAGATCCACGTAACGGTAACAGGATCCAAACCATATTTTACCAACTTGTCAACAAGGATAGTATGTGGAACCTTATCAAAAGTCTTACTGAAATCAAAATAAAAGATGTCTACAGCATTCCCCTGATCCAGCAAAGTAGTCACTTTCTCAAAAAAAGAGATCAGGTTAGTCTGACATGACTTGTTCTTGAGAAACTCATGCTGGCTCTTAGTAATCACAGCCATTCTTTCGAAATGCTCCAGGACCGACTAACTAACGATTTGTTCTAAAACCTTTCCAGGTATAGACGTCAAGCTGACGGGTCGGTAGTTACCCGGATGGTGTTTTTTCCCCTTCTTGAAGATGGGGACAACTTTCGCCTGCCTCCAAACTTTCAGCACCTCTCCTGTTCTCCAAGAATTCTCAAAAATAATAGCCAGAGGCTCAGAATTACATCCAAAAGCTCTTTTAGAACCCTTGGATGCAGTTCATCCAGCCCTGAGGACTTAGTTTTATTTAAAGAAACTAGGTTTTTATGTACTACCCCTATGCTGATTCTAGGTTGGAACTTCATACCCTCCTTATATGTTCTGTTTTTGTCATGTTGAGCACCATTTTCCTCAGAAGAGAAGAGGAAAAGTAGGAATTGAGCAGTTCCGCCCTCTCTTCATTACCTGTTACAATTTCACTTTCCTGCCCTCGCAATGGGCCTACCATGTTCTTACTCTTTTTCTTACTCTGAACATTAGAAAATAACCCTTTTTTGTTTTTAGCATCTTTGGCCTGACTAAGTTCATACTGAGCGTTAGCTTTCCTAACTTTTTCTCTACACACACACTGGTGATTTATTTATATTCATCCTTCTTCCAATTCCTAAAGGAGTCTTTTTTATTTCTCAAGTCTTTAGAAAGTTGTTTATGGAGCCACTTCAGCTTCTTTAGGCTTTTTCCATTTTTTCTTCTCATAGGAATTGTCTGTGATTGCAGTTTCAGTATTTCGCTTTTAAGAAACTCCCACCTCTCCTGAACCCCCTTCTTCCTAGGTATTTCTGAGCATAGAATTTTAACCAGCATAGTTCTAAGTTTATCGAAGTTTGCCTTTCTGAAGTCCAACCTATAAGTCTGACTACATATAGCTTTCCCCTTCCCTAAGACTGTAAATTCCAAAATCACATGGTCACTACTGCCCAGGGATCCCACTATTTCCACTTCTTCAATTACCTTTTTTCGGACGATTAGACGCACCGGACCATAAGACGCACCTTCGTCTACGTGCGCAAATGGCCATCTTTGGTGATGTGGGCGCCATTGCAGCCTTCGGGCCGCCTCGGCCAGGGGCCGCACGCAGGTGCGGGAGAAGCATGCCGGCGCCTGTGAAGTGCTGGATTTGCGGTGAGGGCGATCTCGCCGCTTGTCTCCCAGCCAGGCACGCAAGCGCGGGGCAAGCACGCCTGGCTGGGAGATAAGCAGCGAGATCGCTCCCTGCAAAGTGCTGGGTTGGCGATGGGGGCGGAGGGAGCGATCTCGCCGCTTGTCTTCCAGCCAGGCGTGCTTGCCCCGCGCTTGCGTGCCTGGCTGGGAGACAAGCGGCGAGATCGCTCCCTCTGCCCCCATCGCCAACCCAGCACTTCGCAGGGAGCGATCTCGCCACTTGTCTCCCAGCCAGGCACGCAAGCGCGGGGGAAGCACGCCTGGCTGGAAGACAAGCGGCAAGATTGCTCCCTGCGAAGTGTTGGGTTGGCGATGGGGGCGGAGGGAGCGATCTCGCCGCTTGTCTCCTGGGGGCTGCAGGCCCCTCCCCCCCTCATCTTTTAGTATTCGGACCATAAGACGCACGCACGTTTCTCCCCACTTTTTTTGGGGGGGGGGAGTGCGTCTTATGGTCCAAAAAATACGGTAATTCTTCCTTGTTGGTGAGAATCAAATCCAAGATAGCAGATCCCCTTGATTCCTTCTTCACTTTCTGGAAAAGGAAGTTGTCAGCAAGACAAGTCAGGAATCTGTTTGACTTTTCATTTTTAGCAGAGTTGGACTTCCAACAGATGTCTGGGTAACTGAAATCTCCCATGATCACTGTATCCCTTCTCTTGGAGAACTCTGCAATATGTTGCAATATGTATATCTCATCCAAGTCCTCTGCCTGGCTTGGCAGTCTATAGCAGACACCCACAATAATATCACTCTTATTTCTTACTCTTTTTATTTTTACCCAGAGACTCTCAACTGAGCTGCCATGCTCAGATTCATATTTCCGCACAAGCATATACCTCCTTCACATATACTGCTATGCCTCTGCCCTTTCTCATTTGCCTGTCCCTTTTAAATAAGTTGTACCCCTGAATCCTAGTATTCCAGTTGTGAGTGTCATCCCACCACAAGTTTCAGTAAGGCCTATTATGTCATAGTCTCCTTCCTGTATTAGAACTTCCAGTTCCTCCTTTTTGTTTCCTGTATTCTGTGCATTAGTGTAGAGACATCAGAATCCATGTTTTATGCATCCCGAAGGTTTAGTTTCCGTACAAATCTGCAAGTTAACATTACCTAGTGTATATGCTACTCTCTGCAAATCTTTAATATTCTTATCCCCAGTTTCTGGCATCATACGAGGCTTTGAATTATTGTCTCGCTCCCCCATACAATTTAGTTTAAAGTCCTTCTTATTAGGTTAGCAAGGCTGTTACCAAACACCCTTTTTCCTACCACCGTAAAATGCAAACTATCTCCTGATAGAAGACCACCATCTCAAAAGCGTAAGCCATGGTCCAGAAATCCGAATCTTTCCTGATGACACCATCATTTATTTGAAGCGAGTCATTTATTTGAAGTATTCTTTCTCGTCCTAAGCCATGGCTTTTAACAGGAAGAACTGATGAGAACACAACCTGTGTGCCCAGCTCCTTCACCTTCTGACCCAGAGCCACATAGTATTTTCTAATACGTTCAGGGCTATGATGGGCAGTATCATTTGTTCCCACGTGGATCAGCAAGAAAGGAAAGTAATCCATGGGCTTGATAAGTCTTCCAATTCTTTCTGTCACAAGCTGGATGCATGCACCCAGCATACAGCAGACCTCTCAGGATGACAACTCTGCACACTTTGGGCTCCACCCCTCTGAACAAGGAGAATCATGCCAGGCTGTCTGGAAAAATGAACCAAATACGAACCAAACAACATGCCAAGAAAAAAGTCCAGTTCATTTCCGTGTTTGGGTGTGGCAGGATCGGATGAACCAGTTTGTGACAAACCATAAATTGGCCATTTTTAGCATGAATCATGAGTTGTGGTTTGGTTTGTGCCCATCCCTAGTGCACAACTAAAATCCTCCTCTAACATAATTTTATTGGATTTGAATTCTTATAACTTACAATTAAATTATTAGATATAATGAGAGCCCAACATGTAAGTTTCATCAGCACTCCTACCACTGAAAAACGAAATCCATCCTCAGTATCTTTATGTTCTTTCTTAATATAAAACTATGGCTATTGTGATTAAATATTGAAAACCTGTATGATTTGTGGCCTGCTGAACCTAAAGAAACAAAGCTTTCAACAGTTTCATATTTATTCTGTATTTCTCAAATATTAACGAAAGGACATGTTGATATTTAATGGGGAAACAACTTGTTGACCCATTAAACAAATATCAACGCGTACTTTAGTCTATTTAACAAAATTAATTCCTTCAATATTTATTTACTTATTTGAAAAAAAAAATTACTTTGTCCCAGAAATTTGCATGCCTCTATTCAGTCATAGGTTCCTAAGGTGGTGAACAAATATAACTGCATCATGTCCTAAACTCAACAACTTTCTAGTATTAAAATTCCATCTGCCAAGATGCAAAGAAAACAGCTAGCTGTACAATCATAACCTGAGCATTCAGTACATTCAGTAAGCAAAAATTTTAAGAATACAAAAAAACAAACAAAATTACAAAACATAAAACACTTGGGAAAATATAAAAACAATGGAATAAATGATACAAACAAATTCCTAAATTAAAATATTTCAACCTGGCACCCAAAAAGGAGTAGCTCAAGCACTAGTCATATAGCTGAGGTGACTGTCATAAGAACATAAGAAGAGCCCTGCTGGATCAGACCAATGGTCCATCTAGTCAAGCATCCTGTCTCACACAGTGACCAACCAGTTCTGGAGAACCAACAACAAGGTATAGAGGCCAAGTCTTCCCCCTGATGTTGCCACCCGTCTCTCGGTTTCAAAGCTTTAGTGCCTCTAAATGTGGCGATTCCTGTCAGCCACCATGGCTAGTAGTCACTGATATATTTATCCTCAATGAATCTACCTAATTCACTTCTCCTGAGGTACAGGATAAAGGGGTGATAGGATTCAAAATGGTCCCCTTTTTGTCCACTGATCCTGGCTCCCTCACAGCCACATCCCGATGTCACCATTATTTTAAACAGGGCTTTTTTTTTAGTAGAAAAAGCCAGCAGGAGCTGATTTGCATATTAGACCACACCCCGATGCTGAGCTAGCCAGAACTGTGTTCCTGTGCATTCCTGCTCAAAAAAAGCCCTGCTTTTTAAAAAAAAAAAACCACCAAAGCCAATGAACTCTCACCTGCATAGAGGCAATTAAATGTAGTCTGGTATACGGAGGAAGTGGTAATGATTGATTCCAACAATGAGGGATATCTGGACCATTTTGAAAAGTTCCAATTTTGGCCTCATCGCACCCATACCAATGACCTCAGAACAAAACCTGCTCATAAAATCAATCCTAAACAGAGTTACACTGTTCTAAATCCACTGAAGACAACAGGCTGCTTAGAATGGCAATGTAGGTTAAAATCCTGTAAACTGAAAGACTAATTAAAGCGGTACCTTCTTTTTCACCATGCATACCATGACGATGGCTATAAATAATTGTGTAGCAATTAAACCTTATAATTCTATACCAAAGGAGAATGCAAATAATCTGTGTGAGGAGGTGACAAGTGCAGGATTTGGGCACTAGGGTTTGCTTTAACATACATACAGGCCAAGATTTCATAAACCTAACAAAACAGGACAAGTTGTTCAGCACTCTGTCTGCCATACCTCTTGCCCATCAGAAAGGTTGACCATTCTGAGTTACTTCAGCCACAATTACAATAATCAAAACACACAACCAGGACTTTTCAAAAGTGGAGTTTGAATGTACAAAGCTAATCAATACCAATATTTGCATTTATTTATTCTAAAATATTTGTCAAAAACACTTTTTCAGAAGTCACAAATCAAATATAAAAGACAGATTTACTATCAGTGTTGGCCTTTTTATGGTAATTATTTCCAGGAAGAAAGCTACTAACATATATGACTCCAGGAAAAACAGGCAAAAAGGGGCAGCAATACATAATACCTTTTTATGCATCCATTTTGGCCTGCTGCCTTATATCCCAGATTATTCCCTTGTGTGGCAAAAAGAATAAATGTATTTCCTCCCAGGTTGGTAGGACTGAAGTAAGTCCAGGGTGGATAAAAATCAAGGTTGTTTTTTTAAAAAAAAAAAAAAATTAAAAATTGGGTTTTTTAAATTTAAATCAGATTTTTTAAAATAAAATGCTTTTTTGAGGAAAATGTATCATCTTCCAAGGGTTATTCTATCCATGAAATAAGGATTAGTTTTTAATTCTGAAGCATAAGGCTGAATATTCATGCAATGTTTAATTTTTTTGGTAATAAATTCTATTAATCCATTCACAATGTCATGCTCTTCCAGAGGTTTCTGTAAGATTACTGGGCAGTTTCTCTGTCTACAAGATATTATCACAGAACACAGATGCGTGGTTTTGCAGTTCTCACAACTGCAATTTGTGTCTGCAGAGATCACATGCCTCTTCTTCACAGAAAAAATGTTATAAAAAGAGTTGAGAAAAACACCTTAATCTCATTGTTTTACAAACCTATGTACACAGAATCAACCCCTTAAGTGCTAAGTTTCAAAAAGTTCAATGAGTAGAAAAAGATTGCTTGGAGTGGAACAGATCTGCACAAGAAGAAACTTAAGTGTGAGGAGGGAGGGGCAAGCAGTAAAAATGAAAGTGAAACTTTTTGAGCAGAAAACTCCACAAGACTTGAATTTTTTGTGTGTATAACCCGAGGTTTATCACATTATTCTTTCCCTGGAGAAGAAAACCTATCATGTCAGCAGGCTGTAAAAGAGACCCAGTTTGGGAATATTTTAATGAAGTTCCTCTACCTATTCGTAAGGCAGGCATGAATGCAAAATGCAAACACTGCAACAAAGAAATGCAAGGCCTGGTGGCCCGAATGAGGTAACATCACGAGAAGTGCTATGATGAAGATGACAACAGAAACATGTTTGAACAGGCAGGATCTTCAGGTTGGTAAACATTTTTATTTAATCATATTTCTTAAAGAGTGCCTTGAATTGTCATGTTTGAGCAAAATTATATTTCTTATTATTACTGCATGTTACTTTTATTTTGATACAGTTATGAAGAAAAGCAAATATTTCTTTTTGGGCAGTGCTGCATGGCAATGAATACAATAAGCAGAAATTGTATAAATAATAAAATAACAGCATTGATTTTTTGTTGTTTAGGGGAATTCATCAACACTAAGGATTCTGGAAACTATCCACCTTCATGATCACCATCCTCCTGTTCTACAGAGTTATCTATCCAGGATAGTGTTTCAGTTGCACCATATACATCATCATCAGACACCCACAGTATATCACCTAAAAGAAAGAAAAAACCTTCCCTTCTGGAACCACCACAGATAAGTTTTTGAGAAAAAAAAAACAGATTAGAAAAATAGTTAATAGACGAAAAAACTGCCCAGTTTGTTTATGCAACAAACTCTTCTTTCCATCTGACTGAGAACCCACACTTCATTAATATGGTTCAATCACTGAGACCACGATACAGTCCATCCAGCAGAGCAGATGTTGCAGAGAAACTGCTGGATAAAGTGTATGATAGAGAAATGGAGCAATGTGCAACTGCTCTGGAGGGTAAACTTGTTAACCTAAGTCTTGATGGGTGGAGTAATGTCCACAATGATCCAGTTGTATGTGCTTGTATAACAACAGAAGGGAAAGTCTTCCTTGCACAAACAATTGATACATCAGGAAATGCACACACAGCAGAATACTTACAAGAAGCAAAAACTATAATAACATGTAAACAAAAATTCAAATGTCTAGTATGCAGTTTGGTCTAGGCTTCCCAAATCCCCCGCTTTGCCTGGTGACCCCCGATTTGAAGCCTTCTTCTTCCGCTAGCCAAAACTCTGGAAAGCGGGAGGGAATGGCGGCCCTTCCCACCCAGCCCCGATCTCAGCAACTTTTCCTTGCCCTGCCCTTCCCACCCAGCCCCGATCGCAGCAGCTTTTCTTCAGTTTTCCCAGGCTGCTTCCGGTCTCAATCAGCTGGCTGGCGGGAGAGGGGGGGAGAGAGGGAGCCCCGCCTGCAAAGGACCATGTGCCTTTGCACCTCCAGAGGCTTGACTTGAAAGGCTTCCATTTAGGATGGTGTGTCTGTGTGTGTTTCTGTGAAGAAGCTGGCAGCAAATGGTGAGTTGAGAGGCTGATCCGCTGCTTCAGACTGGCCAGAAAGAGGGGGGGGGGGGAGAGAGGGAAACGTCTTCATTATTTCCTATGTGATCGATTCTCATAGGGTATAATGGGGAATTGTTCTGGAGGTTTCGGGGGCTCTGGGGGAGCTGTTTTTTGAGGTAGAGGCACCAAATTTTCAATATAGTATCTAGTGCCTCTTCCCAAAGTACCCACCAAGTTTCAAAACGATTGGACCAGGGGGTCCAATTCTATGAGCCCCAAAAGAAGGTGCCCCTATCCTTCATTATTTCCTATGGAAGGAAGACATTTTAAAAAGTGTGCTGTCCCTTTAAATGTGATGGCCAGAACTCTCTCAGAGTTCAATTATGCTTGTCACACCCTTGTTCCTGGCTCCGCCCCCAGTGTCTCCTGGCTCCACCCCCAAAGTCTCCTGGCTCCACCCCCAAAGTCCCCAGATATTTCTTGAATTGGACTTGGCAACCCTAGTTTGGTCACAGACAATGCTGTAAATATATCCAAAATTAGAAGAAATTTAGACGAGCAGGAAGGGAATACAAAGATAATAAAATACGGTTGCAATGTTCATTTGCTGCACCTCCTAGCCAAACACTTCATTGTTCCAGAAATAAAGACTAATGTCGTTTATATTGCTAAATACTTCTGTAACAATCATTTTGCTGCAGCAGCTCTGAAAAGAATGGGTGGAACCAAGCTAACACTCCCACAAGATGTTAGATGAAACTCTGTGGTGGACTGTTTTGAGCAGTATGTCAAGAACTGGCCTATTCTGATGACAATTTGTGAACAAAACTGAGATAAAATAGATGGCACTGTCACAACCAAAATTCTCAGCATTGGGCTTAAGAGAAATGCTGAACATACACTGAGCATCCTGAAACGCATTTCTGATGTTTTAAACAAAATACAGAAAAGTAGCTGTTTTATTGTTGATGCTGTTGAAATTTGGAAGGAACTGAGTGAGCACTTAAAAACAGAACTACACATTGACAGAATTAAATTACAAGCATTAAAAAAACAAATGGGACAAGCACTGTCTCCAGCTCATTTTCTGGCAAATATTGTCAATATCCAGTACCAGGGTCAAAACGTAAGTGCTGAGGAAGAGGAGTTAGTTATGACATGGGTATCCAGCAATGATCCATCTGTAATGCCAACTTTAATAAACTTCAGAGCTAAGGGGGAACCATTCAAGAAATATATGTTTGCTGAAGATGTTTTAAAGAAAGTCACACCAGTAAAACGGTGGAAGTCACTTAAGCACTTGGATTTAGAGACTATTCAAATAATTTCATTTTTAACAGCAGTAGCTTCTTCTGCAGGCGTAGAAAGAATATTCTCTTCCTTTGGACTCATTCATTCTAAATAGAGGAATCGTTTGGGACCCGACAAAGCAGGAAAGCTGGTTTTTCTTTTTCCAGATTATGAACAAAGAAGAAGATGAAGATGACAAGTGAGCTAAAGAAGAGAGTATTTAAGTTTTTTCATGTGTAGGTTGGGGTAACAGTTTAAGTTTTTTAAAATATATATATTTTGTTTAACCACATCAGTTAACATTGATGTTTAAGCAAACATAAGATATAATGTTATTGTTTTAGTTGAATAAAACAATTTAAATTATTAAGGTAATGATTATTTTTCTCTTTCCAATAAAGTACAGCAGAAAAGTTGTCCAAATATGAATAATTAATCTATTAAACTGGAGATAATTCACCTCACAATAATTTCATAATTACCTATCTATAATGGGTTTCTAATAGTATTAAAAATCAATATTTTTATATAGGAATGGAAAGGTCCCCTTTACAAGCACCAGTCGTTTCCGACTCTGGAGTGATGTCGCTTTCACGTTTTCATGGCAGATTTTTATATAATTGTAAAACTAATATGAAGTTATTCTAAAAATGAAATCTTCATCTAATTGTGAATATTAAGGTTATACCAGCAAAAATGAGTCTTTATGTAGAAAACTATGATTTAAATCAAGTCTTACTAATGATTTAAATCATGATTTAAATCAAATCCACCCTAGACAACAAGCATTCTGACAAGAAAACAGAACAGTTATATGTCTGACACATTTATCCCCAAACAACTTCACTCTTTTATTAACTTCAGACACATTAGGAAGCAGCAACAGAGGTTAAACTGAACATCATGTGTCTTTGCTTCCTAGTAGCATGTAAATCTACCTTTGGGGGAGGGGAGCAATATACTAAACCAGGGGTCCCCTTTTTGAGCCACAAAATGGCTTCTACAGAGTCAGCCACGAAATGGCTGCCACATAGTGCCTGTCCTTGGGCTGTGGTGGTAGCCAAAGCAGTATTTTAAAAATCTGTACAATCAGAAGCCTTGATGGCAAAATCCCCATCTGGCTCCACCCACTTTCTAAAAGCATTTGTCAGGTAACATGCTGCCCACAGGCATGAAATTAGAGACTCCTGTTACTAAACAACTATGGAAATGACTACAATTTCATGAACAATTAGTTCATGAAATCAGTCATAAAAAAACCCAATATATTGAAAGCATTATTGACAAATACAGATGCTGAAGCATGATTATTTCTTTCAGCAGGGCTTTTTCGGTAGAAGCCCAGTAGGAACTCAATTGCATGTTAGGCAACACCCCCTGACATCACCATTGTTTTACACAGGGCTTTTTTGAAGAAAAAGTCCAGGAGGAACTCATTTACATATTAGGCCACACCTCCTGACACCAAGCCAGCCGGAACAGCATTCCTGTGTGTTCTGTCTTTCAGTATTCTCATTCTATATAGAGCATTTCTAATAACATTTTGACTAGGTATGTTAATTTTCATCAGCCACAATGGAGATTTTCACTTCTTGGACTCATGCAACATTTTCATTCTAATTTATTGTTCTGATCTATTTTCATTCTAATTTCTTGTTCTGGATTTATTTGATATGATGGAGATGTTTTATTAATTATCCAAGTGTCTGACTTAAAGAGATCTTAATTTTTAATTAACCTGATTGGCACTTAATTTCCTTTTTAAGTTATTCTGATGTTTTTCTTTTCTTTAGGGAGACAACTATACGTTCTGTAGAACTGTTACACAAAATCAATTAAATTTTTTTGAGCACGAATGCAGTTCCGGCTGGCTTGGTGTCAGAGGTGTGGCCTAATATGCAAATAAGTTCTACAAAAAGCCCTGCACAAAACAATGGTGAGGTCAGAGGGTGTGGCCTAATATGCAAATGAGTTCCTGCTGGGCTTTTTCTATATTTAAAAAGCCTTGCTTTTGTGTATGTGAAAAGCTATATAAAGTGTGTATTCTCTGTAGGGTTTCCACGTCCCTCCTGACAACTGGTGGGGGGTGGGAGGACTGACAATGTGGCAACACCTCTTCCAGTGTCATGAGCCCTGACAAGGGGGAGTTGGAAGGGTTAACAGACCTGGAAGAGTTGCCAGCCAGTTCCTCAGCCGAACAACCAGCAGCTGGCCCATCAATCACACTCCGCACATTCCAGGCACCAGTGTCGGCTGTTGACAATCAATCTCCTCCACGCTTTCCCCCTCCCATCTCAAGAGTTCGAAGCAGGCTCCGGAAAAAACTTTCAGAGCGAAGACATGAGGCACGCTGATGCTTCAGATTTCTCAGCCCTGGGCTCTAGCAGAGATGCTGCCACCCAGGGAGCAGGCTGATTGAGGCACCCATATAACTCCCACCCAGGACCTGGTAACCTTGTGGAAGCAACAAGTCTATTCTCTGTCTTGCATCCATGCTCCTTCCTGATCCTAACCTGCTTGAATTCCTTGGCACCTTGACCCTTTGGCTTTTGGATACTGACTTCTGATTCCGGTTTGTGATTTTGCTTTGGTAACTTGGCCCCTGCTTGACTTCCTGGACTTTGACCTTGGACTGGCTTTGGACTCCCGCCTGCCTGCACCCTGAGAACGTGACATCCAGTGTGTGCTGGAAATGATGTCATTTCCAGCAAAGCTCTGGTATTTGGGCAAAAATTCTATGATAAAAATGGCTTCTACCATAAAGTTTTTGCCCAAATACCAGAGCATGGTCTGGATGTTGCCAGCATGGTATCAGTTCCTGTGCATACCAGAAGTGACATTGCCACATCAGCAGCGATGTGACCATAGGCGTTTCTCTTTCTCCTGGTAAGTCATCCTGCCAACCAGCTGACTGGTGTCTGGTGGTGGGACCTGGCTTCTGCAGACCCCTGCCTCTACCAGTGGGGCCTGGCAACCCTAATCCTTCATCACCCATGAAAGTCAAGTCTATAAAAGGTATTATCTTTATTTTTGTTTTATATTTTTATTTTGTTACTTCAAGGAGTTCAAGGTGGCATACATTGTGCTTAACATTTTATCCGCACAACTGTCCTATAAAATAGTTTAGTCTGAGAGAGAGCAATTAGTCCAAAAATACCCAGTAAGCTTTATATGTTTCATCATCAGCATTTGATGTTTGATAACATGGCCACATAAGAGAAGGTCTCGTAGTCACTTGATAATAGATATAAAAACAATTACTTTATTCATTGTGTGTGTCATAATTGATCAATATTTTCATATTAATTTATCATGGAGAGACTTAGGTCACCAACAGTGCAGCTTAGAAGAAGCCTGCTAAGAGTCTGCAGTGTCACTATGGCTTTCCTTATCACAAGTCCAACTTTTAATTTATCAACCATATCAAAACAGTTGATTAACAGTTCCAACTCTTTTTATATCTTATTGAGCAGATCTGCAATGGGCACGGTTAGGAAATTTCTGGAGACTGGAGGTGGAGCCTCAAGAGATGGACTTGTGAGAAGGAAGGGACATCAGTGGTTTATACGTTTCTTACAAAATTGTTTTATTCTTTGCTACCCTAACCTAATGATTTCAAGTTACCAATGACCAATTAGTTACATAGAAAAGAACAAGAGGTCAGTCTCAATGGATTATCAGAATCATTTTACTGAATTTTAAATTTTAAAGAATTATTTTAAAATGCAGAAGATCACTGTTTTTAAGTAGAAATTTCTATTCAGGAATAATTAAACTGTTCGATTAAATTCTCCAAATTAAATTATCTTAGATGTGGTCTGCATCACCTGGGCACCAATTATACAATACATACTCACATACACAATTAGAGTAATGTCACATGTTTATGTACTCATTTGAAGTCAATCAAGATGTTTATGGACAAAACATAAACAAGAGAAATAATATTTCAGCTTGCAGATAGCACTTGCCAGGATGGCAATGCCTGTGGACCTAACTTTTCATTCCTCTTCTCAAACTGCACATGTTTTCATGCACCAAGTTAAGGCCATAAAATTGATTAAAAATGATGGCACAGCAAGTAATATTAACCAGCATTTTAGATGTACAATGTCAAAACACATGTACATGCTGTTTGTATAACTGCATTTTCAAGAATAACAGAATCTTTCATGTTCAGAAATCATTTAAGGGGGCAAATATCCACAAGACACTTTGCAAACAGTTTCAGATGCAACAAAAAGGATAAGTTCATGGAAACAAATGAAATGGTTTAAAATAATCTTTGTGCTCATATCCACTCTTCATCTTGGTTGATTATATGCCCTTTCCCTAATGTACTAAATAATATAAATATTAGCTTTGAAAAAGCACACGTTTTAACTCATATTCTTACCAGAGTAATAGGCAAATGTTTTAAGATTTTATATTCTTCACACCTACTGTCACTCCTGATATGACAGCATGAACAAAGAATAATCAAATGGAAGGGAATATTTCAGCATACATATTCTGGGCTCAAAATGTTTGTACTGAATGTTTTGCAGTTCTTTCCCCCACAAACGCCTTTAGTTCCAAATAATTTGGAAAGTAGTAGTCATTTCTAGAGTATGTAGAGAATGAACTAGTCAAGGGTTTTAAATTACCTGAAATCTGATTAATTTCTAATTGAAAGTACTACCAGGCAAAGCTCAGGGTTTTAAGGCAAAACCTCAGGAGAAAAACTTGTGTGCCTCCCAAAGAATGTTTTCACATGGCCTTCTGTGAACTGAACAGAAACCTACGAGTCTGGCACACCTCAATGTTCTTCAAACTGAACACAAAAAAGCCAGTACACAGAGGAATTGAATGTGCGTGAGGGTGAAATGCACCAGGATCAGACACAAAGTTGCTAATGACTTTTTATAGGATTGTGGGGATTAGTAACAATGTGTCTCCTGCAGTTATATGCAGCCTGAATGAAACAGGAAAAACTCTCTTTTTTGGACTTTCTGAAGAGGGTTTTCTTTTTTTAACCTTTTCATTCCAGAGGACAGCCTCTTTTCCTTTCACACAGAAAATGTTTTTCTCACTGGCTTTACTTGAAAACACGAACGATATGCCATCTCCTCTAGTGATTGACAGGCTAACAACTAGGTCTTCTTTAGCTGAGGTCTGGGTTGTTACTCAACTAACAAAGAGGACTATTGAGGTGGAAATCACTTCACCACCATGTCACCTCCATTTACCCAAACCTCTCCTAAAGAGCGGTAAGCTCATTTTCCAGATCACAGTTAAAGACAAACGAAGTCAGTAAGCAGATATTATATCAATGATTTCCCTCAGCTGGAACTTTGCGGAAGATTTTCTTCCCTTTATAATGTCTACATCACAAGTTAAGTCTGAGTCCTATTAGATATCTGTTTTCAGCATCATGCTCATGGAACACAAGGAACTACCATGTCTGTCTTGACCTGGATATTCCACAGTGGTCACATTACCGTTTATTGGATCTAAAGATGCTTTTCTGTATATATAGAAATTGTCTTCCACTTTATGAAACAGCTGTCTTATACTTTTTGTTTGTGTGCTGAGAAAGAGAAGTTAAACTAAATTCAGATATGCTCTTTTGCTTCTGCAAAAGTTTGACAAAGAACTTTCAAAAACAGAAGCATGAAGGCTTGGATACAGACAGGGCTTTTTTTTTTAGCTGGAACACACAGTAACACAGTTCTGGCTGGCTTTGCTTGTGCATCCTGGCAATCAGATAGGTATGCAGAGACTGATCTGATATTTCATCACTGATATTTACCGCATCTCCTAAGTCTATGTGTATTTGCTTTTTTTCTAGCAGGAACACATAGGAATGCAGTTCCAGCTGGATTGGTAACAGGAGGAGTGGCCTAATACGCAAATGAGTTCCTGCTGGGCTTTTTCTACAAAAAAAGCTGTCTCTATGTACGACAGAGAGCTATTTATTTAGGATCCAAAAGTTCACAGATGCTTTTATTGCATTTTAAAGCACTGAAAGTGGTTTTAGTAGCCACACACATGCAAAACAGAGGATGTCTGATTCTATATAAAAGTGGGAGTGTGGAGGTGAGAAAAAGACTAACCTTGTCCAGCTGCCTCACTTTACTGTCATCTGCTGTTTGAACCATATTTTCTCTTGGCTGGGCTCGGAGAAGTCAGCCAAAAAAGAAAAATGCTGATATCAGCTCAACTTAGAAAGACATTGACTCTGTGTGTTTGTGTGCACCTGTCCTCCTCAAGCCAGAATTCCATTAAAGGACTGAAAAGCTCAATCACAAAGTGGATCATTCCAGTCTGAATTTACATCTAGAAATGTGTTTCCTATCAAAACCAGTGGACATGATTATGGGATAGATTTTCTGTTAAGATTAGATTTCATTCTAGGGTTGCTAGGTCCTTACCTCTTGCCAGTGGGAGGAGAGAGGGAGTCTTCTGAAAGGGGGTAGGGCTTCTGCCCCAAACAGTGACATCACTATGCAAAGTTGCTGATGTTATGACATCACATGGAAATGACATCTTCACACTGGGGATTTTTTTTATTATTATTTATCTATGATTTGTATCCCGCCCTTCACACAAGTGGCTCAGGGCGGCTTCCAGCAATTGATCAACATAAAAATTAAACAATATTTAAATATATAAACCATTAAACATTTAAAACAGTTAAAACCTTAAAAACCAGTGAACATTCCAAATACATATAAAACAGAAGTCTGGCAAGCTACATTGAGTTCTCATCTTAGCTAGGTGTAGGCTAGCCGGAAGAGGGTCGTCTTACAGGCCCTGTGGAACTGAACAAGGTCCCGCAGGGCCCTCACCTCCTCCGGCAGCTGATTCCACCATGTAGGGGCCATAACGGAGAAAGCCCTTTCTCTGGTGGATTTCAAGCGGGCTTCTTTAGGCCCAGGGATAGTGAGGAGATTTTGTGTTCCCGACCTCAGTACTCTCTGGGGAACATGTGGGGAGAGACGGTCCTTCAGGTAGGCAGGTCCCAGGCCATATAGGGCTTTAAAGGATGTTGTGCAGGATGCTCTGGTTTGAGGGCAAAACTCTACAGTAAAATTATCCTCAAACTATAGAGCTTTACTGTCAAACCAGAATATCTCAGCATGATGACATCACTTCCACATGCTGTCACTGTGTCAGGGATGTTGCATAGGACTGTCACTGTTTGAAGGTAGCGAGAAGCCCCCAAAGTGGGAGATGCCCTGCTCAGACCTGGAGGCTAGCAATTCTATTTCATTCTGATATTAAGAAAACTGATGCAAGCTTTAAAAAAGCAGAAGAACTGAATCTGAACTGAACATGGTTGTGTTTCATTTTGTAGACCCCTAATACAGATACCACCTTCAGTACAAAGATCTGAGTATTGGGTACTTTAGTATCCTCACCCTAAAGAAGGCTTCCTCAACATAACTAGCTATCACATACACAAACATATGTTCCCCTTATTAAAAAAGCATAGAAGCCTTGGCAGGTTTGTAAAATTAATTCCAATTTGTACTAATTAGATAAGATTTAAAATACCTTCTTTTATTAATTATATATTAATCTCCCCTTCAGAGAGCCAGTTTTGTGTAGTGATTAAGTGTGTGGACTCTTATTTGGGGGAACCGGGTTTGATTCCCCACTCCTCCACTTGCAGCTGCTGGAATGGCCTTGGGTCAGCCGTAGCTCTTACAAGAGGTGTCCTTGAAAGGGCAGCTTCTGTGAGAGCTTTCAGCCCCACCTACCTCACAGGGTGTCTGTTGTGAAGGAAGAAGATAAAGGAGATTGTAAGCTGCTCTGAAACTCTGATTCAAAGAGAAGGGTGGCTATAAATCTAAGGTCTTCTTCTTCTTGAGCTACTACTTAAACTAAAATAAAAAAACCCTTTTCTAAATCACTAATGCAAATTTTGTTCATTACTTCTAGATTTGCATTCATACACCAAAAAAATATGACATTTATCCAAGGATGACAGTGGATGTTCATTTCTGCTCCAGAAAAAAGGTACTTTAATGAAATACATTCAGTATCATATTCAGGTGAACATCTAACTCTTTTGTCTCTGAAAGTCAGTGGGTCTTCAAAGAATATGTCCTTATAAAAATGATTTATTAACAAGGGAGTAATTACTGATTGCTTGCACAGCATTTTGCTAATAAGCCACTTTATAAATAATAAAAATTATTATCATTGAGTGTTTTATTAAAATTCAGCATTTTTACTTTCGGCAGGTAAGCCTCTGGTTCCTAATTTCTCCTCCCTTATTACCTCTGCATATATGTCTGCATACTGCTTTGTGAATATATGATCCTGTAATTCCTTTGCTTTGAACACTATGACTACTGAGCACAGCATGAGTAATGGGGGAAAATCACAGAGAACCTGCTTAACATTTGCTGAAAAGGGATCTTGCATCTTTCATCAATCATTCAAAAGGGAGACTGACTGATTCACTGAATTATTCCTTTTCCACATGCTGAATCTCAAGAAGTGCTTCAGTGTTTCAGATTTACATAGTATATTCATTGAAGCATCCATAGAATGCTATGGAGAGGTTTTCCACATTCTTCTTCTCTCCTATAGCCTCATCCAACTCATGGGAAAAATCATTCCTGGGGCTGTGGTACCTGTACAGAGGAATAACTGTGTGGGTCAGGGAGCTACAGTACAGAGGGAGAAAGCGTAAACTTAACCTTCCTCCTTCTTGTATAAGTAGGAAAGGAAGCACCAGTCATTTCCGACTCTGGGGTGACGTTGCTTTCACAACATTTTCACGGCAGACTTTTTACAGGGTGGTTTGCCATTGCCTTCTCCAGTCATCTAGGCTTTCCCCCCAGCAAGCTGGGTACTCATTTTACCAACCTCAGAAGGATGGAAGGCTGAGTCGACCTCGAGCCAGCTACCTGAAATCCAGCTTCTGCTGGGGATCAAACTCAGGTCATGAGCAGAGCTTAGGACTGCAGTACTGCAGCTTTAACACTCTGCACCACGGGGCTCTTGCCTTGCATAAGTACAGTCCTGCTAACAGAAGAGAGAGAAAGCAGCAATTTAACACCATTCCCCCTTCTCATGGCAAAAACATAAAGATGGAGTTTCAGGAACTCCTTTGCAGATGTAAGTCAATTATAGCTATCTATAATGATTCCTTGTTTTTATTATTAATGACAGAAGTTTCATTTGATAAGTTTTAAACAAAGTGACTCAGTTCCTATTTCAATGGCTATATTAATGCAAGTTTCAATTCAGGTGGGTAGCCGTTGTTGGTCTGAAGCAGCAGAACAAAGCTTGAGTCCAGTGGCACCTTTAAAACCAACGAAGTTTTATTCAAGCTATAAGCTTTTATGTACATACACACTTCTTCAGATACATACAATGAAATTGAAATTACCAGTCCACACATAAGTAGAGGATGAGCGCAGTAAATTAGCATACAGCATAATGAAGATGTTTATCAGATTCAAGGACCAAACAAAAATAACAAGCTTAGTTATATGGTTACCATTTATTTGGGTTTAATTGGTGAGAATACAGATGTAAGGGCTGAATGAGGTTAGCATTTGTAGAAAGAATAAGATATATATATATATTTATTTCATTACACATGCTACATATGCTTACCACAACATTCTTATCTTAATGTAACATAAGGAATAGCAGAATTAATGTAATCTGGAATGGTAGATTGGAATGTATTTTTCTGGTCTGGGGACAGGGGAGATATTCTTTGGAGTGGGGTGATTGGCTGTGTAGAGTTCACGGTCAATCACCCCACTCCAAAGAAGATGCTACAAGGTCATTTCCATGCTGGAAAGGAAACATATGGAACATAATGGCAGGGTCTCCATTAATACTCTCAGCATTCCACAGTTAAGGATACATTTGCCCAGGGCTTTTTTTGTAGCAGGAACTCCTTTGCATATTAGGCCACACAGCTGATGTAGCCAATCCTCCAAGAGCTTACAGGGCTCTTCTTACAGGACCTACTGTAAGCTCTTGGGAGGATTGGCTACATCAGGGCTGTGTGGCCTAATATGCAAAGGAGTTCCTGCTACAAAACCCCCCCTATATTTGCCCATCCATTTCCAATTTTGACATATTTATTTCCTTCACTATGTTGTCCCCAGGAATTAAACCCAAACAAATGGTAACCATAAACTGAGTGTGTTATTCCTGTTTGGTCCTTGAATCTGTTAAACATCTTTATTATGCTGTATGCTAATTTACTGCTCACCCTCTACCTATATGAAAGGACTGGTAATTTCCATTTCATTGTATCTGAAGAAGTGTGAATGTGCACAAAAGCTTATATCTTGAATAGAACTTTGTTCATCTTAAAGGTGCCACTGGACTTATGCTATGTTGATGCGAGTTTCTAATTGTGAGGAATGATGAATTATTTCTAAATGTGACTGAAATGCAGAAGGAAGGATTATAAAAGAGAAAACAGATTTATATACTTCTTTTTTATTTTTTTTAAAAAAAGGTAAAGGTAGTCCCCTGTGCAAGCACCAGTCGCTCCAACTCTGGGGTGACGTTGCTTTCACAACGTTTTCACAACAGGCTTTTTACGGGGTGGTCTGGCATTGCCTTCCCCAATCATCTACACTCCCTTCCCCCACAGCAAGCTGGATACTCATTTTACTGACCTCGGAAGGGTGGAAGGCTGAGTCAACCTCGAGCTGGCTACCTGAAACCCAGCTTCCACCAGGATCAAACTCAGGTCATAAGCAGAGACTTCTTTAGCAGGGTTTAATGCTCATGTCTAACAATGTCTGATGGTTGAATGTTACAGCAACAATACTTCCTCACAGTTCTACTAAGGCAAACATCTTTTTCAGAGAATGACTTTTGTGGGGGGGGGGGGTCAATACTTGTTAATTCAGAGCTTAAATGTATTTTGAACTGTTACTGACAACTTTTTCAGTCAATCAGTGTGTAGCAGCTCCAGTTTTAGAAGTTTTCAAAGGAGATAAATTCCACTATCAGCGCTCACATATTCTTACTTCCTTCAGAAAATACACTCACTCTTGATTAAGACCACTTTTCCTAAGTAACATTAATCAAATAACCAATCTGCTCTACCTGAACCTGACTTCTAGCCCACTGGTTCCCTAAGCAGTCAGACTCCTTCCCTCCAAAACAACCACTGGAATCTTTAATTTACTCTCAATTTCCCCTTCCCACTCTACATTCTAACACATCTCACTTCTAACTGGATGTTACTATGCTCTGAACATTCAAAGCTTGGTGACAGCAAATTGAGACATAACTAGAAGAAGAGCAGGACAGCCAGATAACCATCACACTGTTCAGGGCAAACAGTATAAACAAAACTCAAAAGTACTGATAAACCTCCAACAGGCATATTTATGAAAGCAAACTCACAAAATAATATGGACAAATGGTTATTATATAAATGCTAAGAAAACTACAGACAATTGCAAAATATGCATGCCAAGAGAGCCCCAGTCCCCAGCCCATAATTCTGCAAAAGGCACAGTTTGAATTATCATATCATAGTAGGGATACCAGCCTTCAAGAGGAACTTGAGGATTACACCTCAAGACTACAGAGATCAGTTCCCCAGGAGAAAAAAAGATGCTTTGGAGGGTGGACTCTCTGGCATCGTACCTCACTGAGATCCCTGTCCCCCCAAGGTTCCATCCCAAATCTCTAGGACTTTCCCAACCTGGATCTGACAACCCACATCCTCCACTGGTGGCCAGGAGATACTCAGCAACCCTATATCATAGAATCAGAGAGAATTGTGGACTGATAGCAGAAAGAAGGAAGGCAAACAACTTGACACATTACATTTGAAGTAAACTTTATCTCCCCATAGTTCAGTAAATAATGTTAATATTCCATATACTGTATATTCCACAACAGGAGATGGTCAAACTCATAAACACATGTGAACAAAACTATTTTGCTTCCTTGGCCTGATCACAGAAAAATGCAGAAGAATTATCACAAAAGACTTTCATGTACATTTCTCACCTAGTAGTAAAGATATAGCTATGCATACCCAAAGAAAGATCTGAACCGCCAAGATCTAAGTAAACACAGCCCTCAATATCATCCTAAAATAAAATCTAAATACAACCTGAACCAAAGATCAGACTAAAGACAACTGAACACCAGACAATGTTTGGGTAAAAAGTAATATTTTACACTTTCTCTCAACAATTTATAATCTCATAAAAGCTTCCTTAAAAAGGTAGAAAAGAGTAAAAGTCCAGTAGCACCTTAAAGACTAAATCTGTGGTAGGGTATGAGCTTTCATGAGACACTGCTCATTTAGAATCATAGAATCGCAACTCTACGATTCTGCAATTCTATGATTCTAAATGAGCATAAAATGTTCCTTGGTGATTCATAAACTTAGTTTATGAAGGCTATGATTAAGCAACTAAAAATGGTTGTTTCCTAATTTTTGTATGATCTTCATGAATTACATACAAAAACAGCTTCCAACAGAACTTACATCTTTCAATGCTGACTTTTTATGAGTTTTGGTTGTTCCATATCATTTTAGAATACTGAGAGAAAATAGTCTGGTAAATTTAGAATAAAAGTATAGGAATACTTACTCCCAAAATTCCATGACTGGAGAAGTAGCATTTTGCAGAGATTGATGCGTGCAGTTACTCATGTTAAGTTTTTGAAATTCCACACAATGTTCTATAAAAGAACCGAAAACCAAATTGCTGTGACATTTATTTTAAACTTTGAAGTTACTTAGAATATGGCTGGCAAGGTTCTGTCATATGCTTTGATAATTAATTCACAATGGTCTTTCTTGAAAAGATATTCACTGAGGGTTTTTTGCTTGTTTGTCTGCACTGTCTAAATTGAAGGAGCTGACCCAGTTTCTGAGGCAGAAGAAATAAAGTTTGAGTTGCTCTGATTGCTAGGGAGTTAAAACATGCATGGTTTTAATCAGCTTATGGCAGTCCAGTTCTCATTGACTACAGGTGGCTCTAGAATCACTTTCTATCAGCAGAAGCTTAACAATGATCTTAATATGGAAAGGGAGAAAGATACCATTTGGCACATATCTCTGGCATTAGAGAGATGGTGGAAACAGATCAAAGTGGTTGTCCATTGTTGAGTTGACACATATTAGTTGGACAGTGTTCAACACTGGCTAAGCTTTCCTACACAGATGCCAAAAATGACACTGAAGCTAATTTCACACACGTTGGATAATGCACTTTCAATGCACTTAGGAAACTAGATTTTCCTGTTTTGCACAGGAAAATCCAGATGAAAAGGACTGTTAAAGCACATTGAAAGTGCACTAGCCAACATGTGTGAAATTCATCTCAGGTGAATGGCTGCATGAATCCCTATCATTTCTGATGGACCTGATGCAAAATTTGTAATTTATTCCCAAACATCCATAGATCTGAGCAATTAACATAAGAACACAGCAACTGCAGTTTGGACTTAAATTATGGGGCTACAGATACAAGGTATATCAAAAGTAAAAATCAGGCCTCCTCCGCTGAAGCTCACCACCTTATGTGGCCCAGATCAGAAAGACCTCAGAGGCCCAGTGGCACCAGGTTGAAAACTATGCACATGTACTAATAGTGCAACCTGTTTTTTTAAAATTATGTTGTTTTAAACTGTTTTTAACTACCTTATCATGTCTTAATATGGGCCTGACTGGTCCAAAGTCACTTCGTGATTTTCCTAGGAATTTGAACTCAATTGCATTTAGTCCCAATTCATTAAAAAGGTAAAGGTAGTCCCCTGTGCAAGCACCAGTCGTTTCCGACTCTGGGGTGATGTCGCATCACTATGTTTTTACGGAAAACTTTTTACAGGGTGGTTTACCATTGCCTTCCCAAGTCATTACACAAAAATGGCTTTCTATAAAACCAATTTTCCATTTTTTTTCTTCCCCCCCCCCCCATTTGATAGCCATCTGCTTTTAACATCCAAAATCCCCTGCTGTCTTCATTTGGCCTTCCTTCACTGCTTTCATGATTGGCACCAACTATCTTACTAATAAATATAGTAATCACTAAATATGCAAGTGCAGGTGTCATGGCTACTATTGGATACAAATGATCTCAGTGGCAAAATTCATAGGCACAATAATCAAATATAAGACAAATAATACTGTGTAAGGTCTTTTAAAATATTTTTGGTTCTAACTTTTGCTTAAGTCAATAACCATAAGAGCAATACTAGATAGACAGAATATAGTAATCAAATGATTTTTTTTTAAAAAAAACCTAGAGCCTTCTTAAAGAGCTCCAATACATGAAATATGATTGAAATTAATTATTTCAAGCAAACTGCGACACACATTTTAATTCAAGTCCGTTAACTTCCATCATCATGCAATTTGATTTTATAAGCATTAAACAATTACATTACTGTCCTTGCTTGAGCACATTCAGATAGGTAAATAAATATCTTCAGAATGCCCATACCTGTATTCCATTCATGCCCACAAGTTGCCCAAGGAAGCTCTGTGGTAAAGCAGTTAAACAGATAAAAGATAGCCCATGCTAAAATAATGATGTAGTAAACATTCAAATGTGCCTCAATAACCTGGGTAGCATATCCAATACCTGTGAAGAACAAAGGTATAGACTCAATTAGACATTAAAGACACACATACATACACAAGGAATACGAGTCAGAAGCTAGTTGTTTGTTCAAATTCTAACATTATCAAGTCTTTCTTGTTCTAGCTGCTAGCACATTAAGCTGAGGAACATCTTTCTATGTCCATTAAATCAATGGTTAAGAACAGAGCAACAAAATGGATTAAGCAGTTGAGTTGGTGCTGAAGGCTAGAACAGTTTTTGCAACCCTCAGAAAGCACCTGGATTTCTCCAGGAAGTACAACTGATCTCTTGACTACAAAGTTCAGTTCCCCTGCAGAAAATAACAGCAGAAATTGACAGCTTTGGAGGGCAGACGCATCACATCCCTACTAAACTCTCTCCCCAGGCAATGACCCCAAATATCAAGGAATTCCCCAAGCTGGAGCTGGCAACCATAGGATAGGCACACTACATCATGGCGAAATAAATTCATAGTGGAGTAAGATGTGTGCTAAAAAATAACAAAAAATAATACTAAATGTCAGGGTTTTTCCCTGACTTCTCCATCTGCATCACTAACATCATATCAGTAATGCTGAAATAAAAAGTATGCCAATATCATTGCACCTTATCACAGATAGAAGGGAAGAACCAGAGACTGAGTGTGGCCTACATAAGGCTATTAATTGCATTTATAACTAAGGTGAATTTGAACTGCGAACATTCTTGCAGTGGAATCTTAATTAGTTACATCATTTATAGTCCACTGACTTCAGTGGACTTAGAAGGATGTAATTCCCTACACTAATGGTGTAATGGTATAACTAAAAAAACAAGAAAGGTGTGCCTCCGCATGGGCATTTCATAAAATGTGATGTCTAATGCAATGTGGAAATTAGAGTCCTGAACGAAGGTCTGGGAGATCCAGGTTCAAATCCTTGCTCTTCCATGGAAGCTTGTTGTGTGGCCTGGACCCATTCATACACGCTGAGTGTAATATACCTTGCAGGGATATTGTGATGAAAAAATGAAGGAAAGGAAAATTATGTACCCTGCTTTGGGGAGAAATGCAGGGTAGAAAGAAAGTAACAAATAATAGTTGCTGGGTTTTGTTGATTTTGTTTTTTGCCATCAAGTCACAGCTGATTTATGGCAACCCTGGTGGGGTTTTCAAGGGAAGAGATGTTCAGAGGTGTTTGCCATTGCTTGCCTCTGCATTGTGCTCCTGAACTTCCTTGGGGGTTTCCCATCCAAACACTGACCAAGATCAACCTTGTTTAGCTTCCAGGATTTGACAAGACAGAGCTAGTTGTTATGAGACAATAAAATGTTAACCTTTTCACAAAATTGTTATAAATGTGCCATTTTCAACATTTTTAAAAAGCACGTTAAAAAAAAGCTGGACAAGAAAATTAACATATACCTTCAAACAATGGACAAACTTTTCTCCAGCAAGTAATTCCACCTTCACTCGTAAACTGTCCCAAGGCAGTCTCCAGGAAAAAGACCGGTATTCCACAACAAATAAAGAAAACCACATAAGGTATAAGAAAAGCACCTAAAAGCAAACATTGCCAACAGATTAGCCACAACAGGTTCATTAAAGATAAATGAAAGCATTTATGGATCCAATATATAGTATTACAGCATGCAACATCAATTTCCTTACAAAGACAGCACAGTTACTTATGAGGAGCATCACTGATGGCAAAGGAATATCTACAGAAATAATGTTATAACACATTGCAAGCCTGGTCTATATCTGCAGCAGAATGAGGAGGTCTAATGACCATTTTAGTCTACAGGTGGTAAACTCAGATTTTTAATGTCTCCCATGTAAAAACTCCCTGCAAACAAAAAAATTAGGATTTCAGAGAGCAAGATTCTAGCTTAACCCCATGAATGCTGTGTTATCCTTTCATTTACAAGGAATTACTAATTACTGCGGAATTACTAATTATGGGGAGTTTTGAAAACCCTTTCATTCAGTTTGAAGTGGTTCAATCTATTCTACACTCATTAGCACCACATTTTGTTGCAGGCCTTAGTTTGTAGGCTTTAGTGAGGCACAGATTCATCAAAATGGAGAAGTCACTGTATTTTATTGATATTGAAATGTAACATTTAGATCATAAATAAGATTCCACTTGGGGAAATACAGACAGCTAACTTTTCATGTAGCATTTTCTACAAGATTTAGTCATCCATATTATTTTTTAAGAAGCACCGGGGCACAGAGTGGTAAACTGCAGTACTGCAGTCCAAGCTCTGCTCACAACCTGAGTTCAATCCTGGTGGAAGCTGGGTTTGGACAGCCAACTCATGGTTGACTCAGTCTTCCATCCTTCTGAGGTCGGTAAAAGGAGTACCCAGCTTGCTGGGGGTAAAGTGTAAATAACTGGGGAAGGTAATGGCAAACCACACTGTAAAAAATCTGCCATGAAAACATTGTGAAAGCAATGTAACCCCAGAGTCGGAAACAACTGGTGATTGCACAGGGGATTAACTTTTTATTATTTCTTAAGAGGAACTACTATATATGGGGTGTACCTTTTTGTGTCAGTCAGGTATTCTTATGTATGGTAAAAGTTATGTCTTCAGCAAGTGGTAAGGCTTCTCCTCAGATTATCTGTGTTAGAAATTCATTGTTGCTGACACAGACATTCCCTTAAGGTGCATATTTTCATCTTATTTTATTTTTGTTTCTGTTTTCAAATTTCACAAGAGGGGCCCCACAACAAAACGTTGTGTAATGTCTTGTAGCTTTGGAAAGGAAAGCTCTAGCAGCTTTTTCCACAGCCCTGCTTGGGGAGGCATAGCCTTCTTGTGCTTGGCCCTGCTGGCTTGCAGAAGTCCACAGTTAGACAGCCTCAGTAAGACCCCCACTGTATCCCCCACATAGTTTTTAAAAAAGATGTAAAAGTTTTCTGTACAACAGGGGAGAGCCCCAAGTGTACCAAAAAAAAAAATCTCTTTACCCTCCATGCGCTCCATATCTGAGGAAATAAGTATCCACATATAGGGGACAAATTGGGAATGAGATATACAGATAATATCTGGTATCACTGATGTACTTTAACAGTTTAGTCCTAACCTCCCAAATTCACTGGAATTAATGTTTAGAAGATACAACACTTTTCTAGATTACACTGTAAACTGCAAATATGTAGTTTTCAAAGAGCTTTTTATTCAAAAACTTTCCTTTACATGTTGATAAGTTTAAGATTCCCCCCCATTTACTGTAAAATGATACACAAGTATTTCTAATGTTATCTTTATGTTCTGCTGGTTAAAGGGTTTCTCTTATGTCATGATCTTATGAGAGAATATGTTCCTCAATTTAAAAAAAATCAGGTAGCATGCACATGCATGTAACTGAAGAACCATTTTTAGAAAACAAAATAGGCTAAGGTTACATGTAGAGAATACACATGGGCAATTTCAGAAATATACAATAATTTGCTTATAATTTTAGAATTTTAGATACTGACTAAGTTTAAGTTTAATTAAGGGGTTTCCCTTAATTAAGTGCATACTTATAAAATGCCAAATGACCATTAGTCTAATACTTCTTCAATGAAATTAAGATTGCTGAAATGTATAAGAGCTCTCTCTCTGTCTCTCTATCTATCTAATACTGTAGAGCGCGATGGCTACACACTATAAACTATGACCGACTAACAGTAAGTCACTTGACAGCAACCGAACAGCTCAGAATCCAGAGCAAAGGTAATCACAGAATATAACAAAACTAGTTACTGTTGTTCATACTACAATAATACAGCACATGTTTAAGCAGGACTTTTTTTTTAGCAGGAACACAGTTCCAGCTGGCTTGGCATCAGTGTGTGTGGCCTGATATGTATATAAGTTCCTGCTGGGCTTTTTCTACAAAAAAAAGCCCTTTGTTTTAAGAAATAACAAACATTTCCCATGTGAAAAACTGGCATTTTTATAAAATTATCTTTCAACTTTAAACTCAAAATTTGGTTATGATATTAACTTATGGATGGAGGTGGCCACATATGGGGGTACCAAAATATTAACTCCCTGTGGTAACTGATGTCTGCCTGGCCCACACAAAATGTATTATATTGAAATTCAGCCATCAAGCTGCAAGCCTCCACACTCTACGACATATGTGAAATAGAACCATGAAGACTTATAGTATAGCACCCATGCTATGTTTGCTAAGTGCTTCTAAAAATTAAAACCCGGGCAGGAATCTGTTGCCACATGGACAATGTTTTTAGCAGCATGTTTAGTATATGTTCATCAGCTTCCAAGTAAATTCTGCTAACAATCAGTGTTCTACTTGCAGAATAAAATACTACTCAGGGAATATAAATTCTAACACATTAATAGGTCTGGAGAATTACATAACCACGACCATTTTAAACCTAATTTTTTGCTATGGTTACTAACCAATTAAATGCTGAAGTGGGGCCACTTTAGATCTATCAATTAAATATTCATTTACACTCTGTTCTGTTTGTACAATATGCTGCAGAACAAAGTGTACCATTATTTAAATCTGAAGATAAATATTGTTTCTCTAAATAATCCTGCAATAAGATTGTCTTTACTGGGTACTGCATGCCATAAATATGATTGTATTAGTAAATGTTCACTTTTTTAGTGAACACAAAATTTTACAACTGGAGATGATTGGTAAGAGAATGGATGACTCATTTATGTAGTATTATATTATAGTATATTAATATTATAAAAATAAATAAAAAATGACAAGACTTCTTTATAAGACAAAATAAAGGAAGCAACAAAAATATAGATATTGATGAAGACATGGAGGGTTGTATTCTACCATTTCACTCAGCTGTGTATGAAACCTTCCTGTGGAAAGGCTCTTCCTCTGGATGTCCCATACATCCAGAGGAAGTGGAATGGTAGGAGATACTAGAGGGGGGTTTCCCTTAATTAAGTGCATACTTATAAAATGCCAAATGACCATTAGTCTAATACTTCTTCAATGAAATTAAGATTGCTGAAATGAAATTTGGAATTAAATGGAACATACTGCACTAATCACTGAAAAGGGTACATAGCCAAATAAATAACAGCGTTCCCGTGTGTTTATCATGTTATTCCTTATTTATTCCTTATTTATTCTTTGTCCTGACAACCTTCCAGTGAGTAGATGGGAACTGGCTGGTCACCTACCATTCAGATAATATATCCCCATTTCTATACTTTCCCATAATAAAAACAACATGAATAGTAGGACTAGCATTGCTGTAAAGGAGAGGAGTTCTTTTCATCTTGCTTTCTTGCCACTGTGGAGCAACAGAAGGCAGTAAGGAAAAGCAAACAAACCTACACACTGTGCTTCTTAGAAATCTAGCACACCAAATAGACCAGATCCATTTTGGTGTTTGTTAACACAGAGACAAGAAAGATTATTTTGGCCCAACACTCTTGGCAGAGAAACCAAAGTGAAGAATAGCTCTTTATGAGTTTCTTTATATACATGCTAACACATCATTGTCCTCATGCTACAACTCTAATCCATCTGAGGAGTATTTGAAACTTTAGATTTTTACAAGTCTGGGTTGAGTATACATTTTGCAAATGCCTTAGGCCAAACCCCAGAAGTCACAGTACTTGTATCTGGTGAGGGTTGGCATAGAGCTGCTTTACAAGAAACACAAATATGAAGCTATTATGAGCTTGTACGGCTAGCCCAATGATAATTTCATTTTGAAGATTGATACTGCAAAATATTTATTCACAGATAAGTTTTACTATATTCAAAGGTCTTCACTTGCCAGTATGGGATTACAAATTGAAAATGAACAGTACTGCAAGTACATACACAAATTTCTGAAGCTTGTCATTTTTTCACTATGGCTTTACAATGCAGGGCATATTTATTCTATTAAACTTCACATTTATTAAAATACTTAAACTCGTATTTTCCTTGTGGCTCAAAATTGCTTACTTTGTAAAGCACAATAACACCTCATCCCCTATGCTAACCAGCTATAAATAACACCCCAGAATATTTAAATTACATTATTTTGTGTGTTTTAAAGTTACATTGCTTTAGGTAGCGAAATATTATGTGCCATTTGAATTTGCAACAATATGCCCCCAGTTTTGCTTTCAACAACCAGCTCTGTCTTCCTCCTTTCTCATTTCATTCACTTCCTAAGAATATAAGAGTTACCTTCACTGTGTCTATAGCAGGAGTGGCCAATCTGCAGCTTGGGAGCCACATGTGGCTCTTTCACAAATATTGTGCAGCTCTTGAAGCCCCTCTGCCCCATCAGCTGGCTTGGAGAAGGCGTTTGTGTCTTTAAATTACTTCTCCATGCCAAGCCAGCCAGTTGCTTGGAGAATGCATTTAAAATTGTTTTCTTTCTACCTCCCCCCATCTATTTACTTTCCTTCTTTCCTTCCTTCTCTCAAGCATCTGATATTCATGTCTTGTGGCTCTCAAATATCTGACATTTATTCTATGTGGCTCTTACATTAAGCATGTTTGGCTACCTCTAGTCTATAGAGTGACCCATGAAGCACAGCATTCTGGCCCAAATCTAAAGAATCATACAACTAGTGCCATATGCTCCAGAGACTTTGCCCTACGTTTCTCAGAAGCAGTCTTTTCTACCACCCAATACTGCAAAACGTTACAAAAACAGAACAGAGTTTCAAAGCAGTTTTTGCTATGGTATGGGGATTTGGTTTTCCAAGACAAACATGGAAATCCTACAGGTCTTATCACATATTTGAGAATGCCTGAAGTAGCTTACTGTTTTTTACTTGTTTACTTCTATCAATAATAAGAGAAGCAAGATAGCATCATCCAACTGATGAAGTGTTCCAAGAATTTTGTATACAGAGGTTTCCTTTCAGTTAGCATAAGAGTGACAATCCCAAACTGGACTGTTTAATTAAATCCACTGAAACCAGTACTTGCATGTTGAACTGTGGCCAGTGGTTAAATCTGCAGCTATCATGGCTGTCTACATTGAATGCATAATTTATTTTAAAAGTCCTTAAAAATTGCTGGTTATAACATTCCAAAGCCTACCTGGTCCATAAATATAAAATAACTAATTTAGATGTGAGTTCAAGAAGTGAACATTTCACACATCTGTGTCATAACCAGAGGAAATATTGCAGATACTTATATGAATGCAGTGAAAAAACAGCCAAAGCTGCAAATAAAGTCTTCCATGAAACTTTAAAGAAAAATGTATAACAAATTTGTTGTGACAAGACTCTTAGCATAGTCAAGACCATACTTCATCAGATGCTGACATTCTCAGTAAAAGTGCTTAGATGTATATAAACACTTTCACATTTTCTTTCACTGCCTGTTTTATGTATCTGATGAAGTACGTCCTTACTTTCAAAAACTTCTGCCCATAATAATTATATTAGTCTAAATAGTTACTCATCTGGAATTTATATAAAATCTACAATATTCACCAACAACAAACTTCAGAAGCAGAAACTTCATTCCTAAGACACAGAACCAATCTCACTTAATTATCAAAAGCAGAAAATACATTTGGAATGATTACATGAATCAATACTTGGTGCAATCTACAACCAGTTAAGTCAATGTGTTTTTGAAGATGATATTATCTAACCTATTCTGAATTAATGTGCCACAGATTGAGTGATCATAGCCACAGGCAGGCCTCAGATTCAGTGGGAGCTCACAGGAGCGCAGCTGCTGAACCTTTTTAAGAGTTCCACTCCTCCTTCTGAGAGTTCCACCTCCTTATCCATTTAATAGTATTGCAGCTGCATAACAATCCCTGGATGAGCTCCACCACCTATTTTTCTGCAAAACGACCCCTGGCCACGGGTATTTCAGTCCAAAAGCCTCTCAACAAAACAGTTATTCTGATATCAAACAAATCACCACATGAATCTTTGCAATTTATCTGGCATATCAAAGTATGTATCTATAAAAGATGCCATCTTACCTCCTCCATTCTTGTAGCAGAGATATGGGAACCGCCACACATTTCCCAACCCAATAATTTCTCCAGCCACAGAAAGTACAAATTCAACCTTATTATTCCAGTGGCCCCTTTCATGCACCTTTTTGTCATTACTGTGGACCAAATTGGTACTTGAGGCTTCAGGATCCAGAGCATCCTCTGGTTTGCCATTAATTATAGGTATAGTCTTTTCAGCTGTCATGACTCTTTCCAACCTGAAGAAGAATGAAAAGGAGGGGGAGCGGTGAGCAGGATTATGGATGCTGAAATTCCTTTCCTTGACAGCAACACTCGATTGCAATTCCTCCTTTTCACAAAAGGCTACAAGTGCAGAAGATGCAAACTTTGCAAGATCACACAGTCTGCCGGCGGTGATGATTATTGATTAGTAGCAAATCGAAATTGAGACGAGGAGCACTGCACTGTATCCTACAATCCCTCCCCGAGCAGGAATGCCAGCACTGCAAACTAGTTATGCCCTTCTAGGACTGCCCTGCAACCTCGTGCTTCTGTGACTGCACCCGGCAAGGTGGGAAGGATCCCGGATTCTGCCACTACCCCAGTACTCACCCAGGGCCTGTGCCGCTGAGAAAGGGAGGAGGTCGGTGCTAGCTCGGGGTCCGCCTCTGAATAGATGCCTTTGGGCTGCCACTGTTCGCCCTGTTGCACTGGGAGCTGGGGAAGGGAGTGGGGGGCTGAGGAGAGGCAAGCGCCCGGCAGGGGAGGCGGCCACGGCAGCGCAGGGAAGGCTTGTGATAGGCAGGAACGTCTCGGGTTTTTTCTCTGCCCGGTGTTGCTGCCTGCCTGGAAAGGCTGGGATGCTCCTGGCTGAGGAAAATTTGCAACTACTCGGCTTTTGCCGAAGGCAACGTATAACACCCGCCCCCTCCACCCACCTCAGTCTGTCCCACTAGCTCTCCCGCCTTCCTGCCCCCTCCCTCCGGCGTCGGTGCCAGAAGAACGTCCCAGCCCGCGCGTCTCCTCCTAGGTGTGGGAGGAAGTCTTTCCTCCCGCGCCCGCCATAGTCTCCCGATTTCCACCTTTCTGAAACCTGCGAGTTGAGGAAGGCAGACACAGGCCCGTAGGCAGATTGACAAGGGAAGCCGAAGGAAGCCCAGGGTCGCCATGGAGAAGGGGGCAGAGGAATAATAGGGGAGCGTTTGCCATTGCCGAGGCTGGAACTAGGAGGCGGGCGCCCTCATGGTGCCGCCACCAAACGTCGTCCGAGGGGCCAGCAGGTAAGGCGGGCGAAAACTAAAGACCAGTGACGCAAGACCTCCCCAAGGAGTTGTAAATCCAAGCGCCAAACTGCACTTTTAGCTTTGGAAAAGGTGGGCTATGAAATAAGAAATACTCAAATCTGTTTGGATTCACTCCGACAGGGACGAATGTGCTTGCGTGCTTTGTGAAGATGAATAAATGAAAACGAGGAATGTACCATATGCTGTGTGAGATTTTGATGGCCTGTGAAAGCGGGTACGTCTGTATAATGCAATCTTGTGTAGGATTTCATACCTTATCCACCTTACTTTACAGATGGTGATGCACATTTAACAAGGGGCTGCAGCCAATCACTGATCCCAAATGCCTGTATGAGATCCATGTCTACAAGCACAAGGTTTTGCAGTTATAGGTATGTGTAAAACACTTCGGATATACATCCAGAAATGTGCTGAGTATGTACTTACAGGCAGCTTTATGTAATTCCCAGGAACTATTGAACCCTGTTAATTTCTCATAATAATTTCAAATTAAGTTCTCATATGCCATATTAGCCCATTGATTAATCTAATTCTGTATAATACAACATAACTGGAATGCAGAGGTTTGATTGATGGCAATACTGTGTCTCAAACAGAGAAAACCTAACAGTTGCAGAGACTGAACCTAGGATGGACCAGAACACAGATTGGAGCCAGACACCCATTTCCTTTTCCAGAACAAAGTTTGAGTCCAGTAGCATCTTCAGATCGACATAGCTATCCACCTGAATCTTCCTTTTCCAGGTAACAGTACCCATTAACACTTTATTTGAAGAAGGAACATGTGAAGTCAAAGGAGAAACAGATTAGATAAAATCCCACCACATGATTGATGGTGCAACTTGAACAACAAGGTCCTATGTGTGTTTACTCATAAGCAAACCTCAAATGATGACATTAGGACATTATTTTCAATTAAAAATGTGGTCTTTAATCATTTGGACCTTGGATAAAGCAGCAGAAATGAGACAGTTGCTAAATATGCTTTTATATGCAGATTGGTTACATAATTAATGAATTGTCGGCTAACAGTGTTCCTATTTCCTCAATGGAAACCTTTATTTTTCAAAATGATAGGTCATATCCTATGCTAGGAACATGGGATCTACTGCCATCCCTCCCTAAAAGTTCTTTAAGTGGTGTTTCTGCTCAATGCAGGAATTTTGTTACATCAGAGCGTACAGTACTGATACGGCTTGGGCAGAAAACAGAGATTCCCCCGTCTCCAATCCCAACCTATCAGATAAGACAAGCTTAAATGATTTGTGACCTACCAGGCTAAACACAGTTCACCAGTCATAACAGATGTTTTAGCAACCACAACAAATACAGGAGATTTGAGTCCACTTTGGAATGCTGCAGCAGTGGGACTGGTTATGTTTAGATTTTTAAAAGGTAGTCCCCTGTGCAAGCACCAGTTGTTTTTGACTCTGGGGTGATGTTGCTTTCACAACGTTTTCATGGCAGACTTTTGGTGGTTTGCCATTTGCCTTCCCCAGTCATCTACACTCCCCCCCATAGGTCCCCCCCCCCCCGCCAGCAAGCTGGGTATTCATTTTACTGACCTCGGAAGGATGGAAGGCTGAGTCAACCTGGAGCTGGCTACCAGATTGGTAGGTCACAAATAATGTAGACCTGGGATTTGGAAGTTGTTAGCAGCCATGTGGTTCCTAAAGTAAAAAAAAAAAATTAAACCAAATTAGAATGCAATTCACTTAATTTCTTTTATTGGGACCAACCAAATGGCATACGAGTACAATTTTTTTTGAGTTCACCAGATCACTTTATCGGGCAAGATGTTACAATTTTTTTTAAAATTAGAAGAAAATTCCTCAAGACATGATAGTGAGTCCTGGTCCTGTCTGGATTGTGTACAGAGCTGCTTCAAATGCAACTGGCTTCAGTTATCCCCAGCTGTATTTGCGCAATACAAGCAATACATCAGTTAAATTCCATGTCTGGAGCATCCTGAAGAAGAATAAAGGGCATCTCCCACATCACAAAAAAGTGACAGGTGCCCCATCTTCTTCCAGGGCCATAGGTCCCACCTCCCTTTGCCCTGAAATTTCTACTCAGTGGGAGGAAATGATCCCTGACCTGTGTGACCCCAAAATGTCTCTAAAGGTGTTGTATGGCCCCTTTTAAGATCCTGTTTCATTGCCAGTAGGAAAGGGCTTTGAATTTGTGGGATGCACAGGTGGAAAGCTGGGTGGGGCAACAGTGTACCTACACTCCTAAGTAGTTCCTGAGGAGTAGTGTGTCCACTCTAAGAACTTTTCTCATTGCTTCAGCTCAACAGGAAAAAGTTTTGAGTTTGTGGGAGGCACAGGAGGGAATTTGGGGACCATAACACACCTCACCTCTTGCCACCTATAAAGGGATTTTTTTTCCCCTTTTTAAACTGGAAAAACAAAAAAAGTGTATTTGAACAGTTTTTGCAACTTTTCGTTTTACAAGCATGCCTTAGGTTCCTCATTTAAACATCAGTCTCTAGTGAACCCATACTTATTTTCCATGACTGAAAAAAATGGGATACTCCCTGTTGAGTGGAGGTGATGTGGATGAGTTCTTAGAGACCTCACACACGCCCATAGGGGCCTCTCAAAAGAGAGGGGAGATATAGTTTCTTCTCACAGATTAAATGAGCATGCCATGAACATAAATCCATTTTCTGTTGGTCCACAGTGATGACATGAGTCCTTAGAGGAGTCCTATAAGCCTCTTATGAGATTACTTGGTGGTGGCATGGGCTGCTGTTGTTCAGTCTCACTCCCCAGCTCTGTATCCCACAAACTTGAAACTCATTTCATTGCTCCAGAACAAAGAGATGTGCTCATAGAGGGATCATATGAACTCTTTACAGGACCGCTTACAGGACAGTGGAGGCAAGTGGAGGGGTTTAGCTACAGTTCCCACTTGATCAACTTGAAAACCATTCTGTTTGGTCCATGACCATGGGGCAGGTTCATAGAGAGGTAACACGACCACCCTTAGGTGGGGTTGAGGTGCTATCACCCCCAAATTTCCACCTGAGTATTCCACAGACTTAAAACCTCTTCTCATTGGTCCAGAATTGTGGGGTGAGTTAACAGAAGGGGATCATATAACACCCTTAGAGGACTTTTGGTGAAGCAGCAGTTGGGGTGTACTATTGCCCCCCCCAACTTTCCACCTGTGTATCCCACAAACTCAACCCCCTTTGCTATTTGTCTAGGTTAATGAGACAAGAAGAAGAAGATGATATTGGATTAATATCCCGCCCTCCACTCCGAAGAGTCTCAGAGCGGCTCACAATCTCCTTTACCTTCCTCCCCCACAACAAATACCCTGTGAGGTGGGTGGGGTTGGAGAGGGTTCTCACAGCAGCTGCCCTTTCAAGGACAACTTCTGCCAGAGCTATGGCTGACCCAAGGCCATTCCAGCAGGTGCAAGTGGAGGAGAGGGGAATCAAACCCGGTTCTCCCAGATAAGAGGCCGCACACTTAACCACTACACCAAACTGGCTCTTAGTAATGCAGGAGCTATGCATCTTATTCTTCTCATTGCAACAACATAGCTAAATTGCTTATCCCATAAGCATTCAGATTCAAAGCCAAAAAGTACAAGCAGCCCAACACAGGAGAAGTTAGGTTATATTTCTCATGTCATTTTTGGAAGAGGTGCAGAAAACAAACCCAGCTCAAAATGTTGGGGGCCAGGGAACCCCTCCCCCCTTATATCCTTTCCCCACTATTGAATAAATTGGAAACTCAGGGTATTTAAGTTGCTAAAACTGAATGTACTGATGTTACTAAGGGAGATGCTAATCTGACAGAAGATGAGATTTGTGTGAACAAGTATTTTAGTTCACTGGGCAGGTCCATATAATAAGGGAAACCTGGAGAGAGATGTTGTGTTATGGTCCTGCAGTAGGGTTGCCAACTGTAGGTTGGGAGGTTCCTGGAGATTTGGGGATGGAGTCTGGAAGAGCAGAGTTTGGGGAGCAGAGAAATCTCAGTGGAGTCTCTCTCTCTCTCTCTCTCTCTCTCTCTCTCTCTCTCTCTCTCTCTCTCTCTCTCTCTCTCTCTCTCTCTCTCTCTCTCTCTCTCGGCTTGACTTTGCGAACGAAGATTTAAGAAGGGTGCAGTAGGAGTATAATGTCACAGAATCTACCCTTCAAAGCAGATGTTTCCTTCAGGGGCACTGTTTTCTGTAATCTGGAGATCACTTGTAGTTCTGGGAGATCTCCAGGTCCTACCTGGTGGTAGGCAGCCTTGCTCTGCAAACAGGCATCACCTATATCAGTCTATATCATAGATGCTCTTTTCACTTTTAGATCATATTCAACATAAAATAGATGTAAATATTGCTTTCCTGATTTTGATAAACATGCAATGTAGATTTCTATTCTTGGGAAGTAGAGAGAGTTTGACGGGTCATTTTGTAGAAAAATAGGTGGTAGAGCTCATTAGTATAACTCATTAGCATATGCAAGCCACCACCCCAGCCAAAAGCAGCTCGATGCAAGAAAGGAGAGATCCAGTCAGCCCAAGCAGGCACTGATCACCTGGAGCTCTCCTTGGCCACCCCCCCCCCCAGTCAAAAGACCGGGAAGCCATTTGCCACCCAAAATCACAAAGAAGTGGAGAAAGGGTGGTGCGGGCTTCTCCAGGGGTTAATGAGGACTGTGGCAAAGCTCCTGGTGGATGGATGGCTGCCTGGTTTCCTAACCCAGGGATTGTTATGCAGCTGTACCTACTTTTCAATGGACAAGGTAGGTGGGGAGGAGGGGGGGGAACCCTCAGAAAGGTTCAGGAGCTGCGCTTCTGTGAGCTCCTGCTGAATTCAAGGCCTGGAGTTTGACATGTCAGACCATACAATATTCAGTTCATCAGTCTTTCTCTATTGGTGTCTTTCCTCAGTGTTTGAAAACTTTTTTGTTTTGTTTGGAACACCCCCAATAACAGTTATTGCCTCCCTCCCTGGTTCTGGTGTTGTCATAATTCTTCTGACAAGCTCAGCAAATCCGATTTGGAGTCCTTTGGGAAAGAGCCTGAGGAACCAAGGTCATTGACTGAGGAGGACCCAAGGGACTAAGCAGGGACCAGTGCTGCAGAAGTGCCTAGCAAGAATGTACCAGCACCTGGGGCACCGGAACTCAAACTGCCAGATCCTGCTGGGCAAGCCCATGAATCAATAGCTAGGTTTTGCCAGGCAGGACTCAAACCCTCAGGACCCTCTCAAGCTCTGCAGAAACAGTGGTGGTAGAAAGCTCAGGCTAAGGTGGCACAGAGGAGGTGAAGTGCCCTACTGACTGCATATAATCTTCCTGTAGTTCTAGAGTACAGCACTGAAGATGGTACTTCCTCACAGGATCCTGGCCAAAGCACTGCACAGGAGCTCATCACCTTCCATCAGTTCAGCTGATCATGATTACATCCTACCCTATTTAGGTTGAAGCTTGGGAAGGCTGCCATGCTGGATCAGCTGATCCACTATTGAATTATTTTATAATTTAGTATTTTTAAAAAATTGTTCTAATGTTTTATGAGTGCTACCTAGGGCACCCTGATTGGGTGAAAAGATGGCGTAAAAATGTTGCAAATACATTACATTGGAGGGGGGGGATCACAGTTCAGATTACCTACTTATCCAGAATTGCATCATGTTATTCCTGGTTTTCCTGCATTCAAGCAAGAGTTACATACTCTGCCATCTGAATTTAATATATTTACTTGATCTAAGAACAGTCTTGCACCAAATATGAACCATACAATATGAGCAAGGGCTTAAGGCTGAAGAAGTTTGATCTGGCTTCCATGATTATTTCAAGATGAAATTAACCAGGCCTCGAATTCAGAGGGAGCTCACAGGAGCGCAGCTCCTGAACCTTTCTGAGAGTTCCTCCTCCTCCTCCTTCTGAGAGTTCCACCGCCTTGTCCATTGAATAGTAGGTGCAGCTGCATAACAATCCCTAGATGAGCTCCACCACTTGTTTTTCTACAAAATGACCCCTGAAATTAACATATGAATAATCAGCATTAGTTATCACTGTAAGCCACTATATTAAGTGACAATATTTGGGGTCACTCACAACTTTATTTCATTAAATTGCAAAACAATGTTTGCTTCACTGTCTTTTTGCATGGGTAGCACAGTGAAGCTCTTGACCTTGTACAGCAGAAAGAAAAAAGGCAACTTCTATACGAAAGATTAGAGATGGGCATGGAATGTGAAAATGGTAGTTCATTTTGTCTCATGGTTTATTGGGTTGCCTGAATTGGTGGTTCAGTTCATTGTGTGTGTGTTTTAAATTTCCTAAACAATTCATGGTTATTTGGTTTGGGAAGGTGTAGAATGCCCCCTGAGTGGACTAGAGATGCCAAACATGCAGCAAACTCTTCAGTGGACTCTCCTCTACTGTTTTCTAAGTTTGGTGTGAATTGGATTTTGGGGGACTGAGCTACAGCCCCCCAAAGTAGATGCCCCATTAGACAGTGACTAGAAGTGCAGGGGCTGGAGAGCGAAGCTGCAGCGTCTAGTCAGTTTCACTGGAAACTGACCAGAAGTGCACATACCAGTGCCAAGCTATCTGGAAAAATGAAGCAAACATGAACCAAACGACATGCCAAGAAAAGAAGCTGGTTTGTTTCATGTTCAGGTGTGGTGGGATCAGATGAACCAGTTCAGAAAGAATCATGAAATGGCCATTTTTAGCACGAATTATGATTTGTGGTTCAGTTCATGCCCTTCCCTACAGAGTATTACAGAAAAGATGAAAGATCTAGGATGTGCCTGGATTTGGGGTACTGAATACAGTTCCGGTCACTTTATCTTTAAGGGTATTGTGGAGTTGGGAAAAGATGTGAAACAGGATAATCACAAAGTAATCAGATTGTTGCAGCTCTTTCATAGATAATAGCTTTCCATGCAAATTATGCATAGTGCGGGGAAGTGGAATCCCCCCCCCCCCAGTTATCACTCAATGGAGTTGATAGGCAGGAAAACCATGACAGACAAAAGGAAGTTATTTCTTCATATTAATATCTGATATGTAGAAATTTTGTATTGTTTATATTTGTTTTATAGAATACACTGCTACAAAACATTGTGATGGGCCAGTTGCTTAGATGGCTTTAAAGGTGGCTGATTAGGTTTATGGATGATTATATCAGTGGCTATGTGCCATGATTGTAAAAAAAAGCTTTCATGTTCAAAGTAAGTCCACCTCTGAACACCAGTTGCTGGGGGACAGCAGCAAAGACAGACAACAGCCTCTTGTTCCCAGTTTGCGAGCTTCATGGGAGCAACTAAATGGTCACGGTGCAGGACAAAATGCCAGACTAGATGGAGCTTTGGTTTCATCCTTAAGGGCTTTTCTTGTGTTATTATTAGAGTGAGCTGCCATCCCTATGAAGTGCTGAGGGAGGGGGTGGTTATTATGACTTGCACTGTTCTTAGAAGAACAAATTATTCCAGTAGTGAAGTGTGTCTGTGCTTTCATATACACTTGCACTTGTAAATTACTTATCAGACCATGTTGAATCATGCTTTTGTAAATTCAAAGCTGGATTGTTGCAATGCACTGTACTCAGGGCTTCTCTTAAACTGTTTGGAAGCTTCAGGTGGTATAGGCTGCTTTTCTATTAGTGAGAAGCAGGTTGCGGGAGCATATTATTCTAATCTTGAACAGCTTCATTAATTACTCATTTGCTACCAAGTCCAATTTAAGGTGACAGTAATTACTAAAATCTTGCTGATGTTTTAAACTTCAGGAGCATTTCAATTTCAGCTTTGGCAGACTATGCAAGCTTGAGTCACTGATTATGGCAAGAAAGGTGGGATAAAAGTATTTTAAATTAATTACATATTGGTGACACTTCCATAATTAGGAGAAAATAGTATTTCTGTTTTTTTTTCATACTCCCAAAATGTTATAATCTCTACTGGACATGTTCATATATCAGTATATGGCAGTTTAGGGCATGAGTGCTAACATTCTATAATTGAGGAAGCATTTCATTAATGATGGGAAGTGTTTCATGAATGATATTGATATGATCAATTGCTTCAGATTTTAAAAATCTGATACTATGATGCTATTTAAAATAATTTATAACAATGCTAGTGAGACGTTTTGGCAGGACCTTGAACTGGATTTCAGCCAAAGAGCAATAAGCAAATGGCTGGTGTCCAACTGAGTCTAAATGAAAATAAGAGCATTCTATTTCATTTTGTTCTTTTACAGTCAAGAATATCTTCTTAAAATGACTGCCACTTACCATGATTTTTAAAACTTGCTTAGCTGCTGCTTTTGTAGATAGGTGTTTGTTCTAAAGGTGGTAAATCTGCTGTAGAACCAAGACTGTCTTCATTGGACCTGCGATCCCTATTTGGGTTTGTATTAAAAGTAGTCCCCTGTGCAAGCAACGAGTCATTACTGAACCATGGGGTGATGTCACATCACAGTGTTTTCTTGGCAGACTTTTTTTACGGGGTGGTTTGCCATTGCCTTCCCAGTCATCTACACTTTGCCCCCAGCAAGCTGGGTACAAATTTTACCAACCTCAGAAGGATGGAAGGCTGAGTCAACCTTGAGCCAGCTACCTGAACCCAGTTTCCACTGGGATCGAACTCAGGTCGTGAGCAGAACTTGGACTGCAGTACTGCAGTTTACCGCTCTGCAATATATAAAACCTTGTGATAAATTTTGCTTTAGAGAAAATGTGGACCCATTTTATCTTCTGTCCCTAATCTCAAGATACTTTAATTATCTCTGGCTTATGTACAAATTACCACCTTCTGTCTCTTTGTTATTATAGTTTCTGGGAAACTAAGATATACTATCTTGGTGTTTACTTTGAGAGGGTAGCTTTGTTGATCTGCAGTAGATTCCAGCCCACTAGCACCTTAAAGACCAACAAGATTTTGGGAGTATGAGCTCTTGGGAGTCAACACTCTCTTTTAAATCTTATTGATCTCTTAAGATTCTACTGCACTAGACCCTAGCTATTTTAAATGTTTAGTTAGTTGGAAGAATGTCCACTAACAAAATATAATAGCCTGTGCTTCTCTGGGAATGCATTTTTCTGGCACTAATAGCATGCTTTTGATCCACACTGCTGAATTATGTTGGCAGTTAGTAGGCTAATTAAAGATAATTCCCTTAAGCAAACTCTATATATTACCAATTTTGCCAAAGAGATAGCTTTCTTTTGCATTATATGTTCCATATATTTATGCAGACAGATTCCAAAAAAATAAATGTGTGTTGTATAGTCCTCATTCTAGAGAATTAAGGGCCAAAATGAATGTAACTAAAAACAATGGCTATGTAGGGCTGTTTGGCATATGTCATTATGGCTGAAAAGACTGTCAGGAACACAATTTAGGTCTTCTGTAATCCATGAGCAAAGACCATATACATATTTCTTCCTCATATGTAAGTGTTTGGCAAGGATGATCTTGAATATACATACTATTACCCAGACACCCAGAGCAGGATAAAATTATCCAGATTTTAGGGATTCTTCTAAAGGAGTTAGAGATGATGTAATTCTTCCACTATTGGCTAAGGCCATTCAACTGGTTAACCTTCTTGCTTTAGAGAATGTACATGTCACTAAAAATGTAGCCATTGAGATCCTGGATGTTGAAAGAACTAGTGCTGAAACATGTACAAATTATATATTTTGTTTTAATGAATGTATTTCTGAAGTGTTTGTTGACCATAGAATAAAGCTCTCTGTTAGCGAGCTACATAGTTAAAGACATTTGTATGCATGGCATTTTTAATGGGCAGAAAGAACATGCTGCCACCAAAAACTTTCACATAACGTTTGAAAGAGAGGGTGCTTTTAGTGGTATCATGCAAGACCAAAGGAAAATCAGGGATGTACGGCATCTAAATACAACCAGTAAAAATATTATGAATTTATTATTTTATATATTGAGAGTTCCCCTCTGTCACTGAGTCATGCACAAAGCTGCCTTATACTGAATCAGAACAAAAGAGTTCTGGTGTGTAAGTAACCACAATACTGAAAAGAATATCTGATCCTGCAAAGTATATCTATATTTCATTTCCATTTTTTTGCAACATGTGCAACAAAGAATGTAGCTAATTTAATTCAATGACCCTGCGGATTGTATCATACAGGCATTTCTATATGGGCTATGCATATGCATCTATTAGAACATCAGTCACAAATCCGAAATCAGGTTAAGGAGGCACCTCTGGTCAAACATTATTTAAGTGCTGTCCATGTACCAGAAGAGATGAGATTTTGTGTCATTTTTGCATATACCAGTAAACCATATAGAACAGAAAATATTACATAGAAACTTCTGCAGAAATAAACAGTTTATTTTTAGATTGGGAACATTTTCACCATATGTTTTAAAAACCAAAGTTTGGACTACTCTTTTTTTTTTTTTTTTTTGCAAAAATGTATAAATACAATACCAAAAATGTATAAATACATTATCATAAATGTATAAATACAATATTAAAAAAAAGATATTGTTACAAGATAAGTAGCAGCTGCAAATAGTTAGTGCATGGCTCCTTTAAAAAGGGAAGATTTGAGAAGGGAATGGGATAGCAAGGCATGACGGGCATATCCTGCTATTGGTGGCCCGAAACTAATAGGGGTTAGGGGTGGATTCAGACAGCAAAGTGGGGTAACTGTTCGAAGCACACCAGAGGAAAAGAGTGCTTGACCTTTTAAAAACTACCTGACACTCTCAGGGGAGCAGGTCAGATGACCTGTGACACGGGGTCAGGTGGGATGTGACACAGGATCACATGGTGTATGACATATATATATATATATATATATATATATATATATATATATATATATATATATATATATATATATATATATATATATATATATATATATATACGCACCCCCTTGCCCAGATTGCCAGAGGTTTTGGGCTGGGTTGTCACCAGTATACAGATGACACCCAGCTCTATCTGCTAATGGACAGCCATCCGGACAATTCATTTGACCAGGATGTTGGAAGCAGTGGCTGGTTGGTTACAGTTGAGCTGAGTAAAGGTGAGGAGTTTGGGTGTGATGCTGGATGACATCCTTTCTATGGAGGTCCAGGTCACAGCAGTTGCACAGTCTGCCTTTTACCAGGTCAAACAACTAGCTCCCTATCTGGCTGCCCAGGACCTAGCCACAGTGATCCATGCAATGGTCACTTCCAGATTGGATTACTGTAACTTGCTCTACGCAGGCTTGCCCTTGGGACTGATCCGGAAACTCCAGTGGGTGCAGAATGCAGCAGTTCAATTGCTGACTGAACTGCCTGTACAGTTGGCCGTTGCTGCGCAGTCTGCACTGGTTACCAATTGAGTGCCGGATCCGTTTCAAGGTTCTAGTATTGACTTTTAAAGCCTTATGCGGCCTGGGACCTACATACCTCTGGGACCATCTCTCCCCATACAAGTCCCAGAGGCCTCTATGATTGGCCAACCAACATCTTCTGACTATCCCTGGTCCAAATGATGTCCTGCTTGCCTCGACTAGGGCCTGGGCCTTTTTGGCCCTGGCCCCAACCTGGTGGAATCAGCTTCCCAAGGAGATTTGGACCCTACCGGAACTTCTACCATTCCGGAGGGCCTGCAAAATGGATCTGTTCCACCAGGCTTTTGGCGGAGGCAGGTGGGCCTCCTCACACCATCTAATTGGCCTCCCTGCGCTCACTGCATCCTGTGTCTCAATCTGTAAATGATGATTATATCACTGACACCGCCTTTTCTCATTTTTATTTAATGGTTTTAACTGTTTAATTCTTAACTGTTTTATTGTGTGATTTTAACTGTTTTATTGTGTTGTAATCTGCCCTGAGCTCATCTTGGGAAAGGGCAGACTATAAATTCACAAAAATAAAAAAAATTAAAAAGTGGGACGCTCCAGGATGATGTTTGAAAAGGGATTAAGGGAGATGGGATTAACATTCCTAGATAAGGTTATCTAAAAGGGTCAATATAGAGCCAAATTATTATCCTCAAGTGACATCCAACAAACAATGGTGATCGTCTCCTCTTCTGGAACATCTATTGTCTTTAACCGCCCTGAGCCCACCTCGGTGGGGTAGGGCGGGATATAAATTGAATAAAATAAATAAATTTAACACATCTGGTATTATTTTTTAATTATTTCGGTAGATTTCTATTCCGCCCTTTTCCATAAGGGCTCAGGGCGGATTGCAACATATCACACAATTAAAACCAACAATACATCCATAGATAAATAAAACAATTAAACAGTTAAGACGTTTTAAAAGTTAAACTTTAAGACAGTTGAGCCAATAGCTCAATTTAAGTGCAAATCAAGGCAGTTTGGAAAAGGTAGACACCTAACCTAGGTGTCCAAAAATACCAGTTATGTTGGCCCGATGTCCTCCAATCCAGATGGTAGTCCCTGTTAAGATGGTAGTATCAGTGTGGGGAGGCCAGTTAGATGGTATGACTAATTAAGGACTCCCGCCTCAGCCAAAGGCCTGGTGGAACAGCTCCATCTTACCGGCCCTTCAGAATGGTAACAAATCTGGGAGGGCCCGAATCTCCAGAGGGAGCCGATTCCACCAGGTTGGGGCTAGGGCCGAAAAAGCCCTGGCCCTGGTCGAAGCAAGGCAGACGTCCTTTGGGCCAGGGGTGGTCACAAAATGTTGGAAGGCTGAACGCAATGACCTCCGGGGCTCATATGGGGAGAGGCGGTCCCTCAGGTATGCTGGTCCCAGGCCACGCAAGGCTTTAAACATTAGTACTAATACCTTGAAGCGGATCCAGTACTTAATTGGTAGCCAGTGCAGACTGCGCAGCATTGGCCAACTGCTCGCCCGTTCAGGCGATTCAGTCAGCAATCGTGCTGCCGCATTCTGCACCAGCTGGAGTTTCCGGGTCAGCCTCAAGGGCAAGCCTACATAGAGCGAGTTACACTAATCCAACCTGGAAGTGACCATTGCATGGATCACTGTAGCTAAGTCCCGAGGAACTAGGAAAGGCGCTAGTTGCCTGGCCTGCCAGAGATGGAAAAAAGGCAGGCTGTGCAACAGCTTTGACCTGAGCCTTCATAGAAAGGGTGGCATCCAGTGTCACACCCAGGCTCCTCACCTTCTGAGCTAGCACAAGAGGTGCACCATCCAGGGTGGGGAGCCGGATGCTTGCTCCCAGCCCCCCGCAACTCATATATAGGACCTCCTTAGTTGGATTAAGTTTCAGCCAGCTCAACTTCAACCAACCAGCCACTGCTTCCAGCGCCCTGGTCGGATGATCTGGGGTGGAATCTGAATGGCTGTCCATCTGCATATTGGTGACACCCCAGCCCAAAACCTCTGGCAATCTGGGCAAGGGAGCGCATATAGATGTTAAACATTATTGGTGAGAGAATAGCTCCCTGTAGTACACCACACTCTAGCGGGTGACACGGAGGACTGCTCGCCAATCACCACCCTTTGTCCCCGACCCGGAGAAAGGAGGAAAACCACTGTGGTCACTCCCTGAACTCCAGTGTTGGCAAGGCGGTGGGTCATTAGATCGTAGTCAACCGTGTCAAACACTTCTAAAAATAATAGTAGCGCTGAACTGCCTTGATCCAGGTGCCTTCTCATATCATCTGTGAGGGCAACCAGAACAGTCTCCGTCCCATGACCAGGGCAGAAGCCAGACTGGAAGGGATCGAGGACAGATTTGTCCTCCAGAAAAGCTTGAAACTGCTCTGCCACCACTTTCTCAGTTATCTTACCCAGAAACGGTAAATTCGAGACTGGGTGATAATTGGCCAGGAACGAAGGGTCCAGAGAAGACTTCTTCAAAAGCGGGCACACCACTGCCTCTTTTAACTTGGCTGGGAATACCCCTGATGACAGGGATAGGTGAATAATCTCCGCCAAAGGCCCCTGAATGTCATCCCCACCTGCCTTAACAAGCCAGGATGGGCATGGATCCAGGGAACACATTGTGGGCTTCATTGCAGCCAAGATCCTGTTGACATCCTCCTGGGAGAGACAGCTGAAAGGGTCCAAGATGGACAACAGGCTTCCAGTTCACATACTGTATCAATTATGGCTGGAAGATTGTGGTGGAGAGTCGAAACCTTATCTGCAAAATAGGTCGCAAAAGCCTCACAGCCAATATCCAATTTTCTATGCTTTTTTTTAATAACTTTATTGACAATAAACAACGATCTTTACAAAAAAAGAAAAAATTAATTAAGCATTCTTCCAAATAATTCTAAGTATTCCCTATACATAAAACATAAAACAGAGAGTGAAAGTGGATTCAAACAACAAATTAACCATCACTTTTTGTGTAAAATAAAATTATTATATCGTAGATTCATCTTCAACCTAATTTCCCCCCCCCCTTCTTTTCCTTCTGTCTTTCTTTCAATCCATCTATACAATTTCTTCCATTTATTGCTTGCTACTGATTTCACCTGCCCTTTCAAAAGTGCTGAGAGTATATCCGCTTCAGCGGCAAAAAGCACTTTTTCAACCAATTCCTCCAGGTTTGGACAGTTCCCTTTCTTCCAATATTTGGCTATTAAAATTCTAGCAGCGGTGATGGTATAAATCACCAAATGTTCATCTTCTTTTAACATCTCCTTTCCTATCATAGATAGTAACATTGTCTCTGGTTCAAAATGAAAATTCATACCTAACATTTCCTTTAAAAATATATAAACTTTCACCCAAAATTTTTTAATAATATCACAAGTCCACCATGCGTGATAGAATGTACCGCTTCTCTGCCTTTTGGCTAAGATCAAGTGTAGTATCTGTTCTTATCAGTTTAATTCTCTACGCTTTTGATTGCCTCCCGGCACCATAGTCAGTGATCGAATCGTTCTGAATAATTGAGCTGGGTGCGCATAGAAATCGCTCCTAGCGGACTTCACTGCCTTTTCATAGACCTTCATAAGCATTCTATAGGAAGTTCTAGACTCCTCGTCATAAGATCTCCGCCACACTCACTCTAGCCGTCTATTGCACAGTTCTTTGTTTAACGTCTGGTTTAGGATGTCTGGCAGGATGCAGCTTACAGCGAACTTGATGGGTTTATGCAAAGTCCGAGGTACACCCTGTGTACGTGGGTCTCCTGTTTTGCTTCTATGGCTTCCCAAAGGGACAGGAGGATGCCAACTGCTGTTGTTAGCCTGAGTAATTGTGTCGCTTGCATTAGGAGGCTGGAACAGTGAGGCCAGAGCAGCTATGCTGAAACCGTGAAGCTGGACAGCTCAGGACAGGCACGCTTTCTGCTTGTGCTGTAGCCAGGACTGCGACGTGATGTCAGTTGGGAGTCCGTGGAGCAGGGATGGTATCCAAGCTGTGTGTTGGCTGCTTGGATGGTAGAAACCCCGGAAACAGTTGGTATAGGCCATGTTTGAGAATTCTGCGTGCTTAAAGCAACCTGCCCGCTAAGCCAAAGATCACAGTGTCCGTTTATAGTATTGGAGGGGGCTTTTACTCACACTGGTGGCTATTTAATCTGCCTGGGAGTCATTGTAGCATGAGGTACAATGGGGCATGGGGGTCAGATGTGTGCATGTGATCACACCCATTTAATCTGGGAGGGAGGGGTGGCTATGTTGGACCAAATTGCTTGTAGGATCACACCGAGTGTCTCTGCAAGTAGAATGATGCTGGGTCATAGACCTGCTTTAAGTAGAGTTCCCAAGTTCTCCCTAGCAACCAGCAGGGACAGGGTGAGGCAGGGTAGGGTTGCCAGATCCAGATTTGGAAACTTCTGGAGAGTTGGGGATGGAGTCTAAGGAGGACAGAAAAGAGGATTACTTCCAGGAAAGAGGATTGCATATCATTCTGTTTTCAGGCCCTATGTTCAATCTGTTCTCTTGGTTTTTGTGATCCTTTCCTTGTTTTATTTGCATCTTTGCAATGGAGGGAGCAAAGCTTAAGCTGCAAGTGCTCCATCCAAGCAACCTTCTCAAGGAGATTGGGCATTTGACACACTAATGAACTTATCCTAACATCAGCTCACCAGATTCACTACCTTTGATTATGGCAAATTCTCCTGGCAAACGGATTCATATTCATTTGCAAAATGTCACCTACCGTGGACCTTGTACAGATGAGCAAGGCTGTCTTAGTGAAGTTTAGAAGAACAGGCAGCCTTGCAGATGTGGGGAACCAAGCCCATGAATAGTTTTAAGTGATGGCCAGCACCTGTAACTGTAACTGAACCTGTAACTGATGGGCAGCAATGGACTGACTTCAGAATCATTGTAATATGCATACTCCCCCTAGCTCCTGATAATAAACTGCAGCATTTGTAGTAACAAAGTATCAGAGTTGACTTTGAGGGCAGATCTATGTACAGTGCATTACAGTAGTCTAGTGGCGGTATTACTATGGCATGGATCCAGGTGGCCACATTGGCCAAGTGAAGCTAAGGGGCCATCTTCCAGGCTAAACAAAGCTGAAAGAAAATATTTTTTACAGCTATGTATTATCATTTTCTTTATTCATTGGATATCTAGCCCACCCTGTTCTTCTTTTACACTTACTCTAGCACAGTGCAGGCAATTTTAGGGGTGTTCTCAATTCCCACAGCTGAAAATAAATTTATGAAGGAAAAAAGGTGTTTGCTTTTAATCTTTTTAATAGTTTTTATGTGGATTCAAGGCACTTACCTAGGGTTGCCAGGTCCAACTCAGGAAATGTTTGGGGACTTTAAGATGGAGCTGGGAGAATTTCCCATTCCTAATAAATAATAAAAATACAGCAGTGCAGTTCCCCTGAATACAGTCTTCATTTCCTCTTCCTCTTTTTTTGCCTTCAAAGGGTTCCTCAACTGAAACAAATGAAGCAACTGTGTATAATAAATTAGCAATAAAAATGAAAACCTTCATAATTTCTTAATAATATATCAAAATGTCTTGTGTTCGTCAATATGCATACAAAAATCCAGTAACATATCAGATTGCACAGTACCACAGTGCTGGATAAATAAGCTCAGAAGCTTCTTGATGCAGATTGGAGGGTGGACTTTCAAGTAACTTCACTGTTCCATAACATGGTAAAGGTAGCCCCCTGTGCAAGCACCGAGTCGTTACTGACCCATGGGGTGACGTTACATCAGGACATTTTCTTGGCAGACTTTTTAATGGGGTGGTTTGCCATTGCCTTCCCCAGTCATTTACACTTTACTCCCAGCAAGCTGGGTACTCATTTTATCAACCTCAGAAGGATAGAAGGCTGAGTCAGCCTTGAGTCAGCCTAGACTACTGTAACGCCCTCTACTTGGGGCTACCTCTGTGCCGGACCCGGAAATTGCAGCTAGTGCAGAACGCGGCGGCCAGGCTGTTGTTGGGACTCCCGAAACGGGAGCATATATGGCCGGGACTACGTGAACTGCACTGGCTGCCGATTATATACCGGGTCCAGTACAAAGTGTTGGTCGTTACCTTTAAAGCCTTATATGGCCGAGGACCTGCCTACCTGAGGGACCGTCTTTCCCCATATGAACCCCAGAGAGCACTGAGGTCAACGGGGAAAAACTTAATGACTATCCCTGGGCCGAAGGAAGTTAAATATCAGAGCACCAGAATACGGGCCTTTTCGATCGCGGCCCCTACCCTATGGAACCGACTCCCCGAGGAGGTGCGGGCCCTGCGGAGCCTTGAACAGCTCCGCAGGGCCTGCAAGACCATCCTTTTTAAATCAGCATATTCGGACTGCTAAGAAAAATGGTAATTAAAGATCCGCCAATGCGGTCCAAAGATCTATACCGCAGTATAATTGTATCTACTAGACTGGTTTTTAATTTAATGTTTTAATGTTTTATTGTTCTATAATGTAATTCTAATGTTTTATTTATTATGGTGTGTTTTTTATGGATTGCTGTTAGCCGCCCTGAGCCTGCCAAGGTGGGGGAGGGCGGGATATAAATGAAATAAATAAATAAATAAATAAATAAATTGAGCCAGCAACTTGAACCCAGCTTCCGCCAGGATCAAACTCATGTCATGAGCAGAGCTTGGACTGCAGTACTGCAGCTAACTACCCACAAAATGAAGTTCTCCTCCAACTCCAATCTGTTCCAGAAGAAAGATCCATCTTCCTCAATGCATTTGTGAGCTCTTTACAGCTGCATTTCACATCCTCTGCATTGTCAAGAGCCAATACTAATCACAGCATTCTGTGATGTCCTGAGACTTCAACAGAAGGAACCAATTGGAGTCAGAGGAGAACTTCATTCTCCGTCTCATAATCACCCTTCCACCCCTCTAGTCTTCTCCCTGGCCTTGCCCCCAGGGCCCCTCTTCTGCTGCTTGTCACTCATGTCACCCTTGGCCAGTCTCACAACCTGAACTGAGAGTGGGGTTTTTTTACAGACCTAGCTCACTACACTGTACCCTGAACCAACAGGTGGCCTAACTTCTTTTTAAAACCCCTCCCACCAAAACTGGTTGTTGTTGGGGTTTTTTGATCCCTATAACCTGTCCTTTTTTAGTAGTAGTCTTGTAAGGTTTAGGAAACTAGGTGATCCTGCCTCTACCTGGCTACAGTTTTTAAAAGGCTACCTTGAGATGAAGGCAATCCTTGTTATATGCTCCTAGTTAAACGTCTCCTAACTAGATCCTGGGACAAACTAGATATAAATCATAAAATAAAAAAAATAGATTCTCTTTAAAAGGAAGCCTGATGTGGCCTAGTCAGTCATGCTGCCTTTTATGAGAAACCTGCAATCTTTTTAAATTGCCCCTATCTGGTCTAGTTGAATTTTGAAAGGAGCTAAAGCCCTAAACTGCATTAAGTTTTTTTAAATATCAAAAAACACAATCCCTAAACACACCCTTATTAGTGGGGCAGCCTATTTACTGGCCCTAGCCAAACCAAAAACGCCCTCAGACTCCAAAAATTACTCTAAAAAAATAGGAAAGTTCAGTGACCCACCCCACACAGCCCACCCATCAACTCCTTCACACACCAACCAGAGGGAATTTGAAAAACACAAAACTTAACTCAACCAAACCTCTTGAAAACTTAACTTGTAGCCCAAAAAAAAACCCCTCAAGCCAAACCAAACACCCCCTTCAATAAACAGAACAGATATAGGCAGTCTCAGTCACAGCAGTCCAACAGCAGCAATGGAGTCCAGCCAGGCAGACTCCTTAAAAATGTTCTCTGACCCTACACAGAACAGTTTCAAAAAATACCATTGCTCTGTGATTGGTCAGAGAACAGTGTTTACTTGGATACTCAAGTGTTTACCTGGATACCCAAGTAAACAAAAGAACAACAATGTTGCTGATGGCTGGGATTAGCCCAGCCATCAGCAATACAACAGCCCTGCAGAGCACATATTTGCAATGCATTTTGCAAACGAATGCTTTGGATTGGCTGCTGGGACTCCTCTCCCACTCCCTCCCTGATCCCAGGGAGGCTATGGGAGAGATGGGAAAAGGCTTCCAAAGGCAGGAAAGGAGGCAAGCAGCTTCCCTGAGACTGCAAAAGCTCCTTTCCCGCCTTTTCCATTGCATTCCGAATACTTCCGAATACTGATTTGGAGGTATTCGGCGAAGCCCTATATGGCTCCTGTTTAAAGAAAGGCATTTTGATTCGGAAGTATTTGGTGCCGAATACTTCTGAATCAGGGGGTATTTGGAGATTTATCTGGTTCGGCCGAACCAAATGCACATCCCTAGTAGACACGTCAACACCCTTCAGTATAGTCTGGATATTATCAGTGTGCTACGGCAAGGCAGGCCAAATTGATTTCATTTGGACACCTGCTGCCTCAGTTAGTCCTGGTGGAACAGCCCCATCTCACAAGCTCTGCAAAATGGTAACAAATCTGGCAAGGCTCTAGCCTTCAACAGGGCCATGTTCCACCAGGCCGGGGCCAAAAAAGCCCTGGCCCTAGTTGAGGTCAGATGGACATCCTTAGGCCAGCAAATGTTTGCTCCCTGAGCATAAAGCTCTTTGGGACACATACGACTCAGAGAGACAGTTCCTCAGATATGTTAGTCCCAGGCTACGCAGAGCTTTAAAGGTCAGTACCAAAACCTTGAAGTGAATCCAATACTCAATAGGCAGCCAGTGCAAATAGTGTGATGCCAGTCAGATACACGCCCATTCAGGCAATGCCATTAACAGGTGCACCACCACATTCTGTACCAGCTGGAGCTTAGCCTCAAGGGCAAGCCGGTGTAGAGCAAGTTATCGTAATCCAGTCTAGAAGTGAACATTACATGGATCACTGTAGCCAAGTCCTGATGGAAGAGATAGGGAGCAAGCTCCCTAATCTGCCAAAGATGGTAAAAGGCAGACTTGGTAACTGCAGTGACCTGGGCCCGGCTTAGGTACAGGACAGTTGTCTTTGTTGTATTAAGCTTCAGTTGACTCTGCTATGACCATCCAGCCACAGCCATTCTGCACCACTCTTTTTTCTCAGGTTTATTTATTCTGCATCTACCAACCAAAATCCACAGAAGGGTGTGGGCAGAGGAGTGGGGGGTCTCCAAGGGGGCTGGAAAGGGGGCAGGGGGAGGAAATGTGAATGTTTCTGCATGCAAAGTACTCCAGCATGGGAATGGGCCAACAAAGATTCAGGGTGAGACAGCATTGAGGAAAGCTGGTGAAACAGTGAAATGAAACCAAGTGAAGAGCTGATCAATTAAGAATTAAAAATCTAACTAAAATGCAAAGTGGAAATGGGAGACAATGCAGAATTACAAATATGCCACAAAGCAGAACAACTGTGAGAGTGGAGTAAAAGCCAGTGCAGAAAAGGTATAAGTCTCACAAATTATTTCATTGTTATATATTTCTATAATGTCTCTCCTGTACTGATAACAACAAATGGATTTGAAGACTGGAACACATCTATACAGCTGGAGTATTTTCAGTCAAGTACTCTCAACTTTGCATAAGTTTTAAGCATTTTAAATAAAACCTTAAAATGTACCTTGCTGAAGGCATTATTCTGTGTCCAACAGCAGTCTAATGTATGCCTCTAGAAATGCTCAGTGGTATCATGGTGATCCCTCAGGGCAATAATTGCAAATGCACATGGAATAGAGACAGCAGAAACAAACTTTGAATATAAAAGCCAGCTGCAACATTATTTAATGCAGGGGATCTGCACTTCACGGCTTACTTAATCATACAATTAATACAATGCAGATGATAACTAAACTGTCAGGCATTCTCTGTATGAGCATCAGGGCTCTTTTTCTAGCAGGAGCTCCTCTGCATATTAGGTCATGCCCCCTGATGTAGCCAATCCTCCAAAAGCTTAGAGGGCTTTTAGTAAAGGGTCTACTGTAATCTCCAGGATGATTGGTTACATCAGGGGGGCATGGCCTAATATGTAGAGGAGCTCCTGCTAGAAAAAGAGCCCTGATGAGCATCCCTAAACATCTGGGTGAGTCTTCCCTGATTCCAAACCTTTGGACCATCTTAGAAATACTCATACCTCACATCACACTTTCCCATCATGGCACCCCTTGTCTAGCTCCAAAACACCTGGATGGTACTTTCAAAGGAGCTTTATTAGACTTAGCAGAATTTTGCAGGAATAGCATTAAGTGGCATGCCCTACAGGTAGGAAAGATGATAGATTTATCTGGGTTAGAGCAGCGATGTCAAACATGCAGCTCGCAGGATGGATCTGGCCTGCCCAGAGTTCAAATCTGTCCCCCCAAGCAACTTCCTTCTCCTGCTTTCTTTTCTAGGGCTGGTGCTGCATCCACGCAGTAGCTTGCTTTTTCCCCAGCTCCCTCCCTGTCTCTTTGCTTCCTGTTTCCTGCCTCTTGCCTCCCTCCCCTCTCCCTCACCCTTCTGCATGTCTCGTGGTTCTGCTTCGTTCTCTGGGGCTGGTTCTCCTCTTTTAGGGAGGCAGGGAGGGGGAGGCGGGAGAGAGAAAACAAAATTGGAGTCCATGATGGTGTCTTCAAGTTCAATGATGTTTTATTCAAGGTATAAGCTTTTGTGTACAAGTACACTTCTTTGGATGGAAGGAGGGAGGGAGGGAGGCAGAGTGGATGTGTGGAAGGATGGATTATTCTGACAAGTACAATGTACATTGAAAAAATGTACATTGCTTCTTTTTAACCACTCCCCTTCTGTAACATTTTTTTAAGAAGCTTCCAACCCAATCACTCCCTACCTCAGGCAAGTAGATTATGCAATTTGGTAGAACAGATTATGCAATTTGGCATTTTGGGGGCATACTCAGTGCTTTGTTTGGATGTTATCATTCCTTCAGCTCTGGTGCTGGACAATGATAGGAAGCATTTTATGAACTGTCTTGGAGATGACAAAGAACTCTTCAGCAGAGTCCTACCTTACCCATATCTGTGTGTGTTTCTGCCTTGTCAAAGACTGGATGTTCTCAGGCTGGAGTCAGCTGCTTGATTGCTCTGACTTGCAGTGGGTGGCAGGCCCCTTGTGCACTTCTAGCTTCTTGCTTGCAGGAGAGGTCTGAGCAGCAGCCAGTAGTAAAATTTCCTGCTTTAGCATTGGCTGGAAGGATAAATTGGGGTAGCCAGCAAGAATATGCAAAAGCACCCCTAAGCATACACAAAGTGCTTTCCTTGTGTTTTTCATCTTTTCCAAAATGTACAGAAAAACACTGCAAGCTTTCTTTTATGGAACTGCATTGTAGTCCTGGTAGTTGGGAATCCATTCACTATCACAGAAACAACTGGTTTGTTGCCCAGTTGCTGGCCGGTTTTGTCCCTGAGAATGTCCAGTGACATCCCAGCTAAAGGAGAGAGGAAGCTTCCCCACCAGAGATGAAAAATGCTGGTTGCAAAATCAGCCAATGAGAGAGAAACTAAATACTTTCAATTTTGTTGACTGTATTAAACTTTTTGAATTGTGTTAATATGAACGAGGGCCTTTGTGGAGGGTGTCCACGTGGGCAGAACTGAGTGGTGTTGGAAGACTGGAGGATGGGGCTTAGCTCAGTTTGCAGGGCTTAAGGAGTGGTAAAGGGTGAGGCATTGGAAGGAATAATAATAATAATACATTTTATTTATATCCCGCCCTCTCCGTCAAAGCAGGCTCAGGGCAGCTCACAACATATTTCCATTATACAATAAAATTATACAATTCAATAGTTATACATTATAAAACCAACATTTCAAACATTTCTATTTAAAATTAAAATTAACCCACAAAGCCATTATTTGACAAAAATGTAGCCACAGCAAATTTATTAAATACAGACAAGCAGAGTATTGGTGCAGCATGGGGATGGATCTAAGCACTGGGTGACCCACCTGCTTCTCTGATGACCCCCCCCCACACACACACACAGCCCATCTGCTGCGGGATAAACTGAGGAGTAACAAGATCCCAAGGTGCATATGGGCACAAGCCTCTATATGGTCCTCCTACCATCTGGGCATGTGACTGAGCAGCTCCACACCCCAAGGTCCACATGGAAAGCAGAGGCAGAAGGTCCACATGGGCTGCTTTAATATCCTGCTGGGCATGGCAACCTGCACCAATCCAATGACACCCTGCCTGACTTGGCAGACTGGGGGTGAAGCAGCCAGCCTAGGGTTGCCAAATCCAATCCAAGAAATATCTGGGGACTTTTGGGGTGGAGCCAGGAGCAAGGGTGTGACAAGCATAATTGAACTCCATGGGAGTTCTGGCCATCACATTTAAAGGGACAGCACAACTTTTTAAATGCCTTCCTTCCATAGGAAATAATGAAGGATAGGGACACCTTCTTTTGGGGCTCATAGAATTTGGACACCCTGGTCCAGTCATTTTGAAACTTGGTGGGTATTTGGAGGAGAGGCACTAGATGCTGTACTGAAAATTTGGTGCCTCTACCCCAAACAACAGCTCCCCAGAGCCCCTGATACCCGTGGATCAATTTCCCATTATTCCCTATGGGAATTGTTCTCCATAAGGAATAATAGAGTGCCCAGTAGACATTTCCCTCACACACACACACACTCCGCTTTCTGATGACCCTGAAGCGGGAGGGAGGGCCTCCAAGCCTGGGGATTGGCAACCCTCTCTCTCTCTCTCACACACAAACACACACTTACTGAGTCCGGTTCCTCCACAACGACATCTGAAAAGAATAGGGGTTACGTTGCTCTCTCTCTCTCTCTCTCTCTCTCTCTCACACACACACACACACACACACTCACACACACACACACACACACACTAACTTGCTCTGAAACGAACGCAAAACAAAGGGAGGGACTGTGCTGCTGACCCTTCCCCATGAAGTACTTTCTGCTTCCTGCTCAACTTTAAAGGCACACAGACACACACGCATTTTGAAACAAACCTGTTTGCAGGTTTCTAAACCTGCCCGAGATCTAGAGGTGCATGGTGGCTGGGGGCAAGGGGAAGCCTGTAAACCTGGGGGATCTCCCACTGGGACCTGTGGATTGGGAAGCCTAAGCCAGCCTCCTTTCCACATTGCCGGAGGCCATCATGTGGCAGAAACATACCTCATTCCTCACCTCCTGACCCACAAATGATGACAGAGGTGAGTTTTGGCCCTGCTTCTCCTTCATTGTGTCCCAGAAAGAAGTGGCTGAGCAAAGTCCTGGAGGGTTGCTGTGTAGGATGGTGGGTTCAATGCTTGATGGGCAGTAAATTTAGGATGGACAAAAGGAAATGCTTATTTACACAGAGAGTGATAAAAATGGGGGATTTGCTGCCAGATGATGCAATGGTGGCCCCTGGAATAGATAGCTTTAAAAGGGGATTAGATAGATTCATGGAGGATCAGTCTATCAGTGGCTACTAGCCATGATGACTGAGGGGAACCTCTACATTCAGAAGCACTAAACCTCTGAATCCCAGAGCCAGGAGGCAACATCAGGAGAAGGCCTCTGTGCCCTGTTGTTGGCCCTCCAGAGAAACTGGTTCACTACCATGTGAGAGTTATTTAGGTAAGAGGGCACAAATCAGTGATCAGTTACATATTTCAGTTAATAGTTTAGCAGTTTCACATATAAAGTAAATTATTATACAGCTGTGACTGTATAGTTCTTCCTTTACTGCTAGATTACATGGGGAAATTGAACATATTCAATGAACGAACAGACAGATGATGATGATGACGGAGAGAGAGAGAGAGAGAGGTGATGGGATGGGATGGATGGGTGGGTGGATGTAGATGTTGAATAGGGGGGGGGGGGGGTTCTTTATCTGATGGCTCCTAAATTCTGATAGTACTGTAACAGGATTTAGGATTATATTTATGACCTTTCCAACATATGTAAAAAAAACCCATCCAGGCAGGTTACAGCTTCTTGAAGAATGTTCACAGGTTTTTTTTTTAATTACTCAAGCAAAACAGAAGGTGAAGCTTGTGTTGTTGATGGCCTGTTTGATGATTTAACAGTTTCTGTCAAAGGAGAAAGTAATGGAGTTTTAGGGTAACGTTGGAAATATATTCTAAATCTCATTGGGAGCCAGTACTTCTTAAAACGGAAGCATATTATGATTTCTGGATATAAAAAACAATTTTTAGATCATTTTTAGAGCATTTTAAGGGTTTTTCCAGCTCAATTTTTGTATATGCTTGTGAAAATCAGGCTAGTTCAATATTTTCAAGCCAATTTGAATGTAACTGCCAAGTTACAGCATAACAACTGTGATAGCTGTCACATCAAATTATGCCAGGTTTGAATCCCTACCCATGGAGGCTCACTGGGTGACCTTGGTTCAGTCACTCTCTCTCAATCTACCCCACCTCACAGGATTATTGTCATGTGAATAATCTGAAGATGTAGAAAATGATGTAGTAAGCATTGGGTCCCAACTGGGGGGGAAAGCAGGGTATAAATGAATAAATAGAAGAGCCTCCACATCAGGTAAGAAAACATGTAGATGTTTCATAAAAAAATCAAAGTATCCAGATATGACTTAGATAATGTTACCATTGTGTTGTCTCTTTTTGTATGTTACTTTTTAAAAAAATCTATCAACGTCACTGAACAGCAGGACATGAAAAATACATGAGTTTAAAAAGAGAATCTAGAAGCCATGTATCCAGTCCTATTAACCTCAAAACTATTCTGCATGTTAGGAACAGTAAAACAGAACCAAACAGAACCAAAATTAGGGAAGATTTTTCACTGGCAAATGTCTGATCTATGACAATAGATGTTACTTGTAATATGTTTTTTTCTTTAAATATCATTTTTCTTAAGTATAAGGAAGTCTGATCGAACACTAAGCAACAAAGAATAACTATCCTATCTTTTCAACACAAATGCAATAAAATAAATTCAGGGCAAAGAGAGAAGTCTGTTATTTATAGAACAGGAGTTGGTATAAATGTAATTGTCCAGCTTTTAAAATACATGACATATGAGCAAATGAAAAGTTGTCAGGTGAAAACACAATGTATGACATTATGCCTTTAATTCAGGGGCAGTTTGATAGTACTGCAGGCAGTTGCACCAGCTGAAATCTTAGAATCCAGCTGTTAAATTAACTTTTACTATGTGTCATTTCATGTCTTATACACACCAGACGTTGGTTACAGGCACACACATGGTCAACTATAGCAGATGGAGCTCTGTGGAAACAGATGAAGCATTTATCTGCTACTCTTCACAGTAGGAAAGCCTCACTTGTATGTAGGAGTTTGTTTTGAAATACATTTTCTGTGATCCTGTGATACACAGTATGAAACCCATATTTCAAAGAGTTTTGTTGAATAATGATAGTTTTCTTTGAAAGCCATCTCAGCAATAGATACCAAAGTCTGCATGACAGAGCACCGCTCCCACCCCATCGTAACGCTTGAGAATCCAAGGCTAAAGCTTACTGTATGACTGTTAGCTCTGAGATGGTAAGGGAGAAACTAAAGTTTCTCTGCCAGAAGAAGCATAGTTTTTAGTGTGCTCAGCTCCACAAATATTCCATCTTCATTGGAAGTGAATATAGTATTTTGGGGTTCTCAGTTTCACAAAAATGGTATTCTGTACAAAAATGTCCCACAGCTCTAGCCCACATTTATGCTTACTGCTTAGACTGGCAGCTGATTATACTGGATTAGCATTCTGTGGCCTGCAGCTCTTTATGAAGCCAAATGTGGCTCTTTACAAAATGCAAATGATATCTTTAAGATGAGGTATATTGGAAGGGTAGGTGGGATGCTAGAATAACCAGTATGTGAAGGGAACATCAGGCAAGATTTTTATGGAACTAAAGCACTTCTTAGAGATACTTTTCAAAAATTTTAGAGCTGAAAAGTTTCCAGAAAACTGTGCACAGATTTATGCCAGTGCACTAAAATAGTGAATATTTATTATTTCCTAATAAAAGACTAATAAAAACCAGTGTTTGAACTGTAGAAATGTTCATGGCCTATCAGTTTATCAATAATTAGTACTGTTAAACTGCATAGTTTCAGTTCTGCAGATTCTCTAGACTGGCTGTTAGTTGAATTTTTGACTCTTTATTTTAAAAGGTTGCTGTCCCCTGTACTAGATGTTAAATAGGGGATTAAAATAGTTAGGAACATTAGCATGTCATCACTTGTTTTTTAGCCACCCAGGAAACATTTATTAGTGAAGGGCTCAGCTACAGAACATATAAAGAAATAGAAAGAAGGTGCATTGATCATGTTCGGTAAATGATTCCCTCACCATTATGAAAAATATGCCCTTTATCCACTTCCAGATAGGCACAAACATCAGAACATCCCTACCACTGCACATAATTAAAACAGAGAAATTATATCTCTTGCAACAGAAGCAGAATAAAATATAAAATATTTTAATATAAATATAAAATGCAATAAAATATTATACTGAATGACAGCAAAATGCATGCTTTGTTCTGAATGGCTATAGCACAGAGATGGCCAAACTTGCTTAACATAAGAGCCACATAGAATAAATGCCAGATGTCTGAGAGCCGCAAGACAGGAAGGAAGGAAGGTGGGCGTGGAGGGAGAAGTGGAAAGAAAGCAACTTTAACTTTAAATGCATTCTCCCCGCCTCTGGATGGCTTGGCTTGGAGAAGTGATTTAAAGAGAGAAATGTCTTCTCCAAGCCAGCCTTTGGAATTCTGACACAGCATGGTGGGCACAGCCACCAAATGGTTCTTGCACAGGGTTAAAACTCATTTTAAAAAGTCACACAGAGATTAACTCTATAATTAGAAAAGTTGTTTGTCCTCTGAAATCTGCCAACCTAAGTGAAGAGACAGTTTGGTGTAGTGGTTAAGTGTGTGGACTCTAATCTGTGAGAACCAGGTTTGATTCCTCACTCCTCCACATGCACCTGCTGAGCGACCTTGGGTCAATCACAGTTCTTGAAAGAGCTTATGCACCTGCTTATTTATAGAGCATGAGTTGGTATAAATGTAATTGTCCAGCTTTTAAAATACATGACATATGAGCAAATGAAAAGTTGTCAGGTGAAAACACAATGTATGACATTATGCCTTTAATTCAGGGGCAGTATGATAGTACTGCAGGCAGTTGCACCAGAGTTCTCTGAGAGCTCTCTCAACCCCACCTACATCATAGGGTGTCTGTTGTGGGGAGAGGAAGGGGAAGGAGATTGTAAGACACTTTGAGACTCCAAGTGAAAGGTGGAGTATAAATCCAATCTCTTATACTATGGTGGCAGCTGCTGCCAAAACAATGTTTCTAAAAACCTTTCCACGCAGTCAGAATCTCCAGTGCTCAGTCAGAAGCTTTGCTGGGACAGATTCCCACATGGCCTCATCGGCTTTCTGAAAAATGCCTGGTGGGCACCAGGAAAGGGTTCTGCAGGTGCCCATGGCACCACAATGGGGATTCTTGGGGTAAACAGTCATCTAGCTGATATCTTAAAGGTGTTTACATTAAAAATATTGTCATACAAATTGCAGCTATTTGACCCGAAACTGAAACGGCCAAACACTTAATGTTTTTATATCAAACTTACTAAATATCTAGCACTGACAGGTAAAGGTAGTCCCCTGTGCAAGTACCAATCGTTTCTGACTCTGGGGTGATGTTGCTTTCACGTTTTCACAGCAGACTTTTACTATGGGGTGGTTTGCCATTGCCTTCTCAGTCATCTACACTTTCCCCCCCGCAAGCTGGGTACTCATTTTACTGACCTCGGAAGGATGGAAGGCTGACTCGACCTCAAGCCGGCTACCTGAACCAGCTTCCGCCAGGATTGAACTCAGGTTGTGAGCAGAGCTTAGGACTGCAGTACTGCAGCTTTACCACTCTGCACCACGGGGCTCTTAGCACTGACAACCACATCTTAATTATTTCATCTTCCCTTCACCAGCTGCCATGGCATGCTTCGTGTGTGTTTTACAGTATTAAATATGTTTTAACTAACCATGTCCTCATTTTTGTTGTTCAGCAATGGAATATGTATCTGATTTTGCTTTGTCAGTTGTAGTAACCACAACAACAAATTTAATGTTGAGATTTCTACATTGTATCAGGTTAGATAATAGAATGAGCTTCAATACTGCCATCTGTTGGTAAACTGACTGATTTCTACTCATACGAAATAAAATGTTCACAGGTGTGAAATGAATGCTGTATAAACTGCTACTATATCTTAGATGTGTGTACAAAATAATTCATTCTAATCTACTGCATTTTGCAAGAACTATTTCTAACATTTCAGTGTATCAGAGTAATGTTATAAAGTTGATACAATTTAACATTATGAAAATGTTGCAATAAGGTGGATATTGCAATAATATTGAAAGTTGTCCAGAAACAGTACAAGGAGGGATGCTAGTTGTTGCACAAGTGCTCCTGTGACACATCAGCAAAGTTTTTGCTCCTTATATTTTATCACATCATCAGAAAAAAATAAAACAAAATGACTTCTCTTGCACAGGGTTAAAGCTCATCTTAAAAAGTCACACAGAGGTTAACTCTAGAAGTAGAAAAGTTGTTTGCCTGACAACCAACATGAAGTAACCTTTCATGTTGCTTCATGGTAAAGCTAGTCCTGATTGCATTAACCTAAGGTCTAGATTCACTATCTCTAGCCGATGCAGGGTACTTAAGGAAAATGAGTTACTCATGTGGAGAGCTGCCTGTTTGTAGCAACTCATCATGGCTCATATCCACTCTTCACCATGTCAAGTTTTCAGTTAAATTTAAAACTACTACCACATGGCTGATTATTCTTTTGATAGATGCAGAAATATGCTAACTACAGTAACAGAATGGGAAAAAACCGTGCCTCTCTTTGGCACATTGTACTCATCTAAACCCCAGCTCTAAACTATTCAGAGCAGAAGATAGTGTGCACCATCAATTTAAATTGCTTCTCATCACCACAGAGGGGAAATATATCTGATGGCTTTTTATGCATCAGGAGCTTCTCCATCTGGGCCTGTACGGCTCTACTTTCTTCTTCACTTATGCAAAGTGAAATGCAAGAGTAAATATACCATCTGTCTTAGTTCCAAGTTCTAACTGCACATTCTTCAGTGATGACTGTTAGTCTAGCCATGTGTGATGGTCATGGTGATGTTTGTACCACACAGTACAGGGGGAAAGAGGGGTTTATCCCTTTTACCCATCCATGGTTTCAGTAATCAGAATTAGCTACAACTTCCATACTGTTACTGGCCATGGATGGGAAACATAGACAAGCAGGCACTCTCTTACTGTTACTCTTTTTTGCTTCCCAAGCTAATAACAGAGGGGTATGTGTTTGTGTTTGTGTCTTCCGGTCATTGAAATTATACAGTGGGAAACGTCAAACCTCTTATTCTCTCTCTACTGCAGGCTGATCAGAATTGGGACCCCATGCAGCTTCCCTTTAACAAATAGTGGGCAGATCTACTTACATATCTCAGCATCTCATCTAATTTGCCCCTAAGTCATGATACGTGACATTCACAAATAGTTCTGTTCAGAAGTGCCTGATTGGGGAAGACTGAACAATTATCCCACTTAAAAATTAAGATATTCACTGTGAGAGTTGAGAAAACTTGCTATTGTTATGATCCTCCACTTCCACTCCCAAGAGTAGCCAAGAGGTGTTGGGGAATCTGTATCTGTGTGAGAGACCTTGGGTATTCCCTTTGCCATAATCGCTCTTCCCTTATTTTTATTTTTATTTAGTAGATTTTCAAGAAGCTGCTGCCACCCAAAATTTTCCTTCCTTCATCTGTCCAAAATTAGTTGTAGTTATGTGTACGCATGTGAGTTGTACATATGCATTTTAAATGCACATCCCTAGAAGTCATTTTGTAGAAAAAGAGGTGCTGGAGCTTATTAGCTAAACTCATTTGCATATGTCACATGCCCCTGACATCACCAGAAAGTGTATTAAATAAGATCAGCTCAAGCATCTACTTTAAAATGCTTCTTGAATTATTATTGTCATAACAAAACCTTACTCCCATCATACTTTTAAAATTACTTTCTCCTATATGGCCACAGGGGCATGATGAAGATTTCCATCTGTCTGCTAGATAGAAGAGCGACAAGCACTTAAGCAGATTCAGGTGGGTCCATGTTGATCTAAAGCAACAGAACAGTTTGACTCTAGTGGCACCTTTAAGACCAACAAAGTTTTATTCAAGATATAAGTTTTTGTGTGCATGCACACTTCTTCAGATACAGTGAAATGGAAAATTACTGGTCCTTACATATAGGTATAGGGTGAGCAGTAAATTGGCACACAGCATAATGAAGATATTTAATAGATTCAAGGACTAAACAGGAATAACAAGCTTAGTTTATATGGTTACCATTTGTTTGGGTTTAATTCCGGGGGGAAACCTAGTTAAGGAAATATGTTAAACAAATGTTTTTTTAAAAAAAAACCTGGCAGGGTCTTAGTTAATTACTCTCAGCATTCCACAATTATGGATACATCTGCCTGCTCATCGATCTCCAATTCTGACATGTTTATTTCCTTCTATGTTTGCTACAATGTCCTTTGCTTTGCTACAATAGGAAGATAACCACAGAGCAACAAGAGGAAGATAATTAATGAAGAATGAAAACTTCTGAAGAAGTTATAATATGAAACTGATTTACAACTAGTTACTAATCTTGTTTTATAACAAAAGGATGAGCCCTGTTGAAAATAGTGACATAAGATTATTTTAATGGTTGTTATTGTTATCTCTCCATGTTAATGATAATTGTGAAATTCATACATAGTTTTACCAAATAAAATATAGTGGCCTAAATATCAGTGTTTTTTAAAAATTCGGTATGAAATTGAAACTGTGTTTCCATCTATTTTTTTTCTGCATTGACCTGAATTGGGAAAGAACTAGGATCCCCAACCAAAAGCTGTGGAGCCTAGCTGCCCATTGGTGGACTTTCATTTGTATTCTGATTGATTCAAGGTTAAGATCCAAGACACTGATGGTATGACACCAGGATCCAGGCTATTATAGGATAGTTAAGAACATAAGAGAAGCCATGTTGGATCAGGCCAATGGCCCATCCAGTCCAACACTCTGTGTCACACAGTGGCCAAAAAAATTATATATACACACTGTGGCTAATAGCCACTGATGGACCTCAGTAGTAGATAAGGGCCCCCTATCATCATCAAGCCACATTCCAAAGTGACAGCTGCCCAGTCCACACATGCACATGCACACACAAAAATGAACTGAGTATGTTTCCTCATGGGGGAGTGACGCAACAGTCCCTGAGGGGGCGGCTAGGGATCCGCCCCCCAAGGAATGCCGGCTGTTTCCTAAGGGGGAAAGGAGGGTCAGCCACTGGTGTAGCAGGCTTCATATTGTTTGGGGGGAAAGCGTGTTTTGCAACACAGACGTTATTTAGAGAATTGTGGAGATGCAACGGTTCTAAGCAGCCATAGTTTGGAGAGGAGACATACCCAACGGATAAAATGATGGCTTTAAAACTGAGCACTGCTAATCTTATACATGTAACACGTCCCTTTAACATCAGGTTGCATCAGGTTGTGTGTCGATACAACTCATGCTCTTTAACTTGTTCATTAATGATCTGGAGTCGGGAGTAAGCAGCAAAGTGGCCAAGTTTGCAGATGACACTAAATTGTTCAGGGTGGTGAGAACCAGAGAGGATTGCAAGGCACTCCAAAGGGATCTGTTGAGGCTGGGTGAGTGGGGCGACAACATGGCAGATGAGGTTCAACGTGGCCAAGTGCAAAATAATGCACATCGGGGCCAAGAATCCCTGCTACAAATACAAGTTGATGGGGAGGGGGAGGGGGGTGAAGCGGTAGAGACCGACCAAGAGAGAGATCTTGGGGTTCATGGTAGATAACTCACTGAAAAAAATGTCAAGACAGTGTGCAATTGTGATAAAAAAGGCCAATTGTTAGGAAGAGGATTGAAAACAAAGCAGCCGGTATCATAATGCCCCCCTGTATAAATTGATGGCGCAGGGTGACACGATAGAAGTTTACAAGATTATGCACGGGATGGAGAAAACAGAGAAAGAGGTACTTTTCTCCCTTTCTCACAATACAAGAACTCGTGGGCATTCAATGAAATTGCTGATCAGTCAGGTTAAAACAAATAAAAGGAAGTATTTCTTGACCCAAAGGGTGATTAACATGTGGAATTCATCGCCGCAGGAGGTGGTGGAGGCTACAAGCATAGCCAGCTTCAAGAGGGGATTGGATAAAAATATGGAGCAGAGGTCCAACAGGTCCAACAGTGGCTATTAGCCACAGTTTGTGTGTGTGTGTGTGTGTGTGTACGTACACACACACATATATTGGGCACTGTGTGACACAGAGTGATGGCCAGATCCAACTCGGATGGTGCAGAGGTCCATCTTAAAGCAGGCTATGGTTGTAGCTGCCACCACCTCCTGCAGCGGTGAATTCCACATGTTAATCACCACACACTGCCAATCTTAAAAAGGGATCAAGTAATTAACAGTAACTTTAAGCGTGCACCAAGTTGTGAAACACAAGTTCCAGATCATAATAAGAACATGAGAGAAGCCGTGTTGGATCAGGCCAACACTCTGTGTCACACAGTGGCAAAAAAACAAAACAAAACCCATGTTCCATCAGAAGGTTCACAAGTGGTGCTAGAAGACCTTTCACTTTGCCCCCCTCCAAGCACCAAGAATACAGAGCATCAATGCCCCAAACTGTTCCAATAAAATGCTGTGGCTAATAGCCACTGCTGGACCTCTGCTCCATATTTTTATCCAATCACCTCTTGAAGCTGGCTATGCTTGTAGCCTCCACCACCTCCTGCGGCGGTGAATTCCACATGTTAATCACCACACATTGCCAATCTTAAAAAGGGATCAAATAAGTAACAGTGACTTTAAGCATGCACCAAATTGTGAAACACAAGTTGCAGATCATAAGAAGAACATGAGAGAAGCCGTGTTGGATCTAGCCAACACTCTGTGTCACACAGTGCCCAATATATGTGTTTGTGTATGTACACACACACACACACACACACACACATAAACTGTGGCTAATAGCCACTGTTGGACCTCTGCTCCATATTTTTATCCAATCCCCTCTTGAAGCTGGCTATGCTTGTAGTCTCCACCACCTCCTGCGGCAGTGAATTCAGTTATAAACAATATTTATTAGTAACATATGGTAGCAAAACTATATCTATATCTTGCAACTTAAAAAAGAAAAATTTATCTACCCCCATATCTTACTTTTCCCCCACCCACCCACCCACCCCCCGTTACTTGACCCCTGCCAGTGTTATTTACTTAAGGAAAAACAAATATTAAAGGTACCCTTAACTATTAAAGAACCAAAAGTTATACTCTTATTTTAAAAACTTAATCATTATCAAAGATTGTCCAGTGTCCCTTTATTTTCCACTCTTTTTCTATGTATCTTCTGAACTTCTTCCACTCCAACTTAAAAAGTTCTAAATCATAGTCTTTTAATATTCTTGTTAATTTGTCCATTTCACTCCATGACATAACTTTTATAATCCAGTCCCATTTCTCTGGTATTTTTTCTTGCTTCCACAACTGCTCATACAATGTCCTAGCAGCTGAAAGTAAGTACCAAATTAAAGTTCTATCTTCTTTTGAAATTTTTCCATTTGTAATCCCAACAGAAAAGTCTCTGCAACTTTATTAAACTCATATCCCAAGATATTAGAAATCTCTTGCTGGATCATCTGCCAAAACGTTTTAGCTCTTTCACAAGTCCACCAGCAGTCATAAAGAACTTTAAGACCAAAGTGATTCCACAATTACTTTATGATATCCCAATCTGGATCCATGCTTTTGACCAATCCATCGAATGAATCCTATTGAACATAAGAAAATAAGAGAAGCCATGTAAGATCAGGCCAATGGCCCTTCCAGTCCAACACTCTGTGTCACACAGTGGCTAAATTTATATATATATATATATATATATATATATATATATATATATATATATATATATATATACACACACACACACACACACACACACACTGTGGCTAATAGCCACTGATGGACCTCTGCTCCATATTTTTACCTAAACCCCTCTTGAAGGTGGCTATGCTTGTGGCCGCCACCACCTCCTGCGGCGGTGAATTCCACATGTTAATCACCCTTTGGGTGAAGAAGTACTTCCTTTTATTTGTTTTAACCTGACTGATCAGCAATTTCATTGAATGCCCACGAGTTCTTGTATTGTGAGAAAGGGAGAAAAGTACCTCCATCGATTCATATTGTTTGGGGGGAAAGCATGTTTTGCAACACAGAAGTTATTTTCTAGCTTGCAAGCACTCCTAATGCCCATGTTCAATTGCCTGCACCCCCTACACATCCCTTCCTTAACAGCACTGGCCAGTGTATGCAGTTGGGAGTGCTGTTGCCATTGCCATCAGGAATGCCAGCATTGTGTACCACCCACACTGGGCCCTGGCAGCTGCTCTACCTCAAAATATGCTGACACAATTAGTAGGCACTTCCTTCAGCTGCTACTACTGGAACCCTGCCTCAAGCTACAACCAAGCTTGCTTGGTTTCAAGAAAACCTTTCGACAACTATTTTTCATACTTTTCTTTGGTTGAAACATGGGGAAATTGCCGTGAAAGGTAGCAGAGAATTGTACTGCAATTAATGAATTAATTTCAAGTTATATGAAGTTCATACAAGCTTTTCTGCAGTTATCCCAAAAAGGATATTTATGAGGGGCTTGCAGCTTTTTACTGTCTTTAAAAACAACATGTTGTGCAGATACTTAGCCAGTGAACTACTTTCATCCTTTTTAATATCTACAGGAGGAGTTTAATTTTGGTGTCAGCTGTTAAAAGCAGGACCAGTAAAATGGTGCCAAGTTCAAAGTACCATCTCTTCCAGTGCTGTTGAGATATACCGCAGTAATCTCCAATAATCTCTTTCTGCCCCACACCTCTTACTCTCACTCACTCACACAGAAATCTCATAGAAGACCACCAGGCTACAACTGGGGGTGCCAACTTTTCATTGGCAGAGCTCCTATGTCTGCAACAACAGTATGATGAACAGAAAAGTTTCATCCAGTAAAAATGGAAGGAAGGAAGGAAGGAAGGAAGGAAGGAAGGAAGGAAGGAAGGAAGGAAGGAAGGAAGGAAGAGAAAGGAAGAAAGGAAAAGAAAGAAAGAAAGAAAGAAAGAAAGAAAGAAAGAAAGAAAGAAAGAAAGAAAGAAAGAAAGAAAGAAAGAAAGAAAGAAAGAAAGAAAGAAAGAAAGAAAGAAAACCATATTGGATCAGGCCAGTGGACTATGTAGTCCAAAATTTCCTCATACAATGCCCAAAAAGCACCAGAATGTCCAGTGGGGCCAGGGCACTAGAAGCCTTTCCACTGTTGCTTCCCCCCTCCCAGCACCAAGAATACAGATAGAGCATCACTTGCAGGGAAAGGAAGGAAGGAAGGAAGGAAGGAAGGAAGGAAGGAAGGAAGGAAGGAAGGAAGGAAGGAAGGAAGGAAGGAAGGGGGGGCAAAGAAAAAAAAAAGCCTTCCTCACTATCAGATTATCCCAGCCAGCAAAAATTCTGCCCAGGGGTCCTTTGGTTAAAAAAAAATAGCTACAGGAATGCCCACTCCCCACCCCTCCCAGCTGAAAAACACACACACACCCTTCTTTGCCACCCAGGCCTCCTGGGGAAATCTCTCCAAAAGAACATTCTGCAAGGCACATGAAAGCTCATACCTTGAAGAACACTTAATGGGTCTAAAGTGCCAGTGGATGCTAGCTTTTCTCTCAAACACTGGGAGCGGGGGAGAAGGAAGGAGAGGCAGCCCAGCTCTTCTCTGCACAACACAAGAGACGGGGCAGGGCTAGCTTTGCTGGGGGTGGGGCTAGCTTTGGCTTTTCTTGTGACCTGGTAGTGAGGCTTCTGTGGCCCGGTACCGAGTCATGACCCTGCAAACGGGAAACACTGCTCTAGTATATCAGGTGAATATCACATAGATGGTAACAGGCATAAGTCAAAAAAGTTTGGTAAACACAAGTAATCTTTAATTATATAATGACTATGTGAGAGAATTTAAGATGCTAAATCCACTTGTAACACTAATGAAATAAATGACTATGCAGTACCAAACAAAAGTTTTTTGGCATCAGTCTATATGCACGCAGTCCATTGTCAGTCAAAATGTTGTGTCAAAAACTGGAGGATGCAGAGTGAACAAGATGCAACACTGAAAGGAACTCCCTTTTCCTTATTTGCTCCGTTGTTCGTACTAAGTCTAGTGAAAAAATTCATGTAACAGCGACAGCAAGTACTAGTGAACCTGCTGCATCTGATAAAAATGAGCAATCTCCTGTGACTACTCTAGCTGCAGTCTGGTCCCACTCTTCTGAAAACATTCTCAGTGGTGTTGGCCATAGCATCTGGTTGTGTCCTTCTCCAAAGACCAAGATGAATTTGGGCATCACTCGACAAAAATCTTGATTCTGACTTTCCATTGACAAAACATGTGTACACTAATCAGAACTGTTACGTGACCCAATCAGTATTTGATTATATGAAGCCTAACAAACAAATTGGAAAGCAAGGTATAGTTCATTTATTTGCCTTCTAAGAGTAAAGCATACTGTTTTCATTGCTGCTTGTTTTCTGCTGCCAAAATGTAGACAATATTCTGGGAAAGATTCAGTGATTGGAAAAAAATGCTTTGTACATTGTCAGTCATTCAAAGACTGAGCAGCATACATTGTCAGATGGCACCTCATCTTCCCCAAGCAAAGTCAGCAGCAGAATTAATACCCAAATGGAAAACCAGTTTTTGCAGATTCATATTGGACAAATGTTCTCAGACATGTAGTGGAAACCAGAAATCCACTGATGAGTATGCTGTGGCATGCTGTGACTCAGATGAGACTGTTGGGTCAAAGTAAAATGGCAATTATCTTAGCATTCTGGAGGTAACCACCATGCATGTCATGGAAAAGGCCAAACATCATATCAGTTAAAAACTATTTCTGATTAATTTATTGCACTGCCAGCAAATAAGATCCTGGGAGCCAGTTTAGATGAGATGAAGGATGTGAAGTATTTTTTTATTGTATGTCAGCTCAGCACATTTAGATCAGCTGACTCATTTTATGTTCTATGCTACACAGTGGAGCAGATGAATATTTCACCCCAAATGGGATAGATAATATGGCCAAAGGTATGACTGTGCCATTAGTATTGAATAGTATGTATTCAGGGATGCAGGCAAAGGTAGAAAAGCATGATGCTTTGATTGGTTATATACCATGTGTTGAACTCCCACTCAAATGTACTAGATAGTCTGTCATGGACTGCTGCATTAAAGCAGTTTCATTTTTTGAATTTGCCCAAGGAATATAATTACTGCACCAAGCAGTAATTGGATAATTCTTTGAGATTTATTTCCAAATAGATGCTTGATGCCCAAATCCCTCAGGACCAAGTGAAGTGCCAGAGCTGAAGGTAAACATTTATGCATTCCAGAATATTGCAACATTCTTGAAGGATTTGAGAGAATCAGGGTAAAAATCTAGAAAACCAGCAAAAGAAGAAAATTCAAAGGCCCTTTAGTAGTTAGGTCTCCTATATTTCAGCCATTCAGCAGGCACAATTCAAGCTTGTCAAGTGTTCAAAGTGGTCTTTGAACTACTATTAAGAAGTCTTGGAATTGTTATTTAACAAATGTGGGCCAATGCAATTCTGAAGAATCATTGTAATCTGATTTTAGTGTGCTTACACTGGAGCAACTATAAAAGACAGAAGACATGATAATGCAACTTCTCAGACATTCAGAAACAAGGAAATTTTCAGAGATGATAGCTTAATCATAACTACTGATAAACTGAAGAGTGTGTTAGAACATTGGATCAAGGTCTATACCATGGGTGGCCAAACTTGCCTAACATAAGAGCCACACAGAATAAACATCAGATGTTTGAGAGCTGCAAGACATGAATGTCAAATGTTTAAGAGCTGCAAGCAAGGAAGGAAGGCAAATAGATGGAGGTAGAGAGGAAGTGGTGGAAAGAAAGCAACTTTAAATGCATTCTCCAAGCTGCTGGCAAGCTGACAGCGTAAGGGGGGCTTTGAGAGCCACACAATATGCATGAAAGAGCCACATGTGGCTCCTGAGCCACAGTTTGGCCACATTGGTCTATACCAGTGCTGACAAAATCTTTAGTGTCCTGGCAATTTTTTGCATAATATTTCAGTCTTCCAAGTCACTGCTAATTTCAAAATCAGTGCCAGAAATAAACTAATCTCACAATATGGGATTGAATCCCACAATCTGTCAATAGAATGTGCTGATGGTCATGGATCTTTCCAACTTTCACCTCTCCCCCAACAGCCATTTCTATGCATGGAACTCATTCCTTGGAACACAGGACCTGTGTGGAATAATACCAACATCACATGTCAGAAGGCTGAAGTGTGGAAGGAGAACAGGATGGAATTTCTCTTTCTGCCTCTTGTATGAATGGAGTTCCACTGACAGAAGAGCAAAAAGGGAGCACTTTCACCCTTTCCCCACTGCATCCTCCCAGTCTGCATGTCGATTACGTTGCATGGACTGGAAATGATGGGAAGAGCCAAGAAGATCAGGGATCCTTGTGTAGATCCAGTCTATTGTGTGATTTCTGAATTCGTTGTTTCCCAAATTTTGGAACTGCACCACAGTTCAGAAGGTGTTCTTTCTCTGTTCCAGGACGGATCAAAAATGCCCCCTGATCTTCCATGATTCAAGAGCATGAGTGTAGTGAGTGATTGATGCTTGAATATATTCTCTTTGATCCGAGTAAATTTGTTAATTTAAGACTCGTTGATAACTTTTTTTAATTTTTGCAAGTTGTAGTTGCAGTACATAGTCAGGACCTCACCTAGCTTCAACCTTTTGCCCCTCACACCCTTAATCTGTCCTGATTATGTACTTTTCTTTGGGAAAGGGATTCAGTTAAAAACTCACATCCAGGTTTTTTGCAAGTATTTTTGGTACAATTAGATGTCAAATATGTTTCTTAACAGCTGTAAAAACAGCTCACCTCCCTTCTGTTATGCCTTGGAAACACTTTACTAAGATACTAAGAGTTGTGATAGAATGTTGGTAACTGTAGGAGAAATGACTAACAACAGGCTGGTGTTTTAACACTCTTAATCCTCCCCCCTTTGATAGGCCTCTTTCTACTCAAGCTTTTCTTCTCTTTCTACACTTGAGTGCTCACTTTATTATTGAGCAAATGGGTTTCTCAGCAGGAAAGAAATGGCAACAGAATGGGTGTTTGGCACAGAAAGCTCATGTTGTCAGAGTAGAGTATCCAGTTAGAAATGGACTGGATATTCCCTAAAAAAAAAAAAAGTTCATTAACTGTTTGACCTTTCTGATTCACAAGAAAGATAGAAGTATCAGCGTAAGCCAGACAGGAAAGCTGGACCACCAAAGATGCCATGACATCAGCTTATCAAGAGGAAATGGTTATAAAAATAGAAACCAGTATATTGTTTTGTAGCTAAATGGGGCTGTGTGATCTGCACTACAAAAAACAAAACCCAAAAGTCATTAATATTCTCTAAACACTTAATGGGGTAGGCACATTGCTATGCATGCAGCATTGTGTGCTGAGTTTCAGTACAAGCAGTACCCAAAGCCCAGCATGTACAGCCTCTACTGTATCCCAAACTAGCAAGTTTCTGCTGTGTTAGCCACAATTTACAAAAAAAAACACAACTTGGAAGGTAGTGATTGTGTTCTATTTTGTGGTTAGATGTTGAAATAAAGTATGGTTTTGCAGAGAATTGTATGTCTTCATTTCTCACTTCTTGAAATCATAAAACCATGCATTCAAAGGCGGGAACACTTGGCCACACTCATGGAGGAATTAGAGAGGAAATTTCCAACTATAGAAATAATTCTAGTGGGTGACTTTAATGCTAGGGTAGGGAAGGACTGTAGCATATTTTTTAAAGCTCTTGTTTTTAACCAAGACGACACCCACCCATTTTCTCCTATCCAAGATACTCCAAGGATAGCATTCTAAATTCAGTAGGCATCCGTCTTACCAAATTCTGTATGCAGTACAACAGAATTTGGTTAAATGGTTTGATTGGCTACCCAAATTCAGGAGAATTCACCTTTGTCTCCCTGAGGGGCTGTAGCGTAATTGATTACATTTCAATCTCTCCTTTATTGAAACCTTATGTCAAAGATTTTACATTGGGGGATTTTATTATTAGTGACCATTTTCCCCTCATTTTGACTCTTCAAATTGGTCCTCACATTTATCCCTCCTGTAACTTGTCCTTGCAACCTTACAAGACTGACTTATTGCCCAGAATTCCATGGAACGATCGCACAGTTTGGAAAACCCAACAGCTCTTCAGATCTGGTCCCACTGTAGAATACAGATCCTCTTTAATAAGTGCACCTGACCCTAATGTATTGGTATCAACTTACAATTCTTTAACATCTTATATCTCTGAATCACTGAGAGTCAGTTCAGGGTGCCCAAGCAGAGGTGCAACTATTCTAGTAAATTCTACACACCGATGGTTCGACAGAGAATGTAAAGAAACAAAAACTCTTCTGCATAAAGTTTACAACCAATACTGCAATTCAATACTGCAAGGCCCTCACCTTGCCATCACAATACTTTGTGCTTAAGACTCAATTGCACCACCTTATCACAAAAAAAGAGGCACAATTATATTAAAACTCAATGGGAAGAGCTATACCATGCTACTACCTTAAAAAATTCTGATAAGTTCTGGGTCATAGTCTCGGGTGCATTCCGAGCCGATGACCCACCTATGTCTGCCATTTCCTCTTATGTTTGGTTTCAGCACTTCTCAGTTCTGTTCCATCAAGATCTAACTTGTGCTGAACCATTTGATTTTCCTCTAGCCGATTTACCTGACTGGCCTCCTGTCCCTCCAGAGGAAATAAAAGAATTAATTACACAACTGAAATTAGGAAAGGCTCCTGGCCCGGATGCCATTTCCTCCAAAATCTTAAAATTAGACCCAGACTGGTGGGCTTCTTCCCTTGCATCTCTGATTACAATTGTAGATCGAACTGTCATAATTCCCTTGGCGTGGTTGAATGCAATAGTGGTCCCGCTATACAAAAAGGTGATCACACTAACCCTGCCAATTATAAGCCGATTAGCCTACTCTCCATCATTGGCAAGCTCTACTCCAAACATCTATTAGTCAAGCTCAATCTCTGGATGTTGCAGGAAAAAATTCTAGGCCCTGAACAGTTGGGCTTCTCAAAGGGAGGACCACTTTAGATCACTGCATTACCCTATCCCATCTAGTCAACAAGTATACTGTGCATAAGAACCAGAAATTATTTGTTGCTTTTTTAGATTTAAAAGGCACATTTGATTCAGTTGACAGGGACCGCCTCTGGATTAAGCTAGATAAACTAAACATGGGTAAAAGACTCCTTATACTTATTAAGAGATTACACACTTCTACCACCTGCCAGATCAAATGCTCATTAGCAGGCAACCTAACATCGAAGATTGCTGCCAATAAGGGTGTCAAACAGGGTTGCATTTTGGCTTCCTTTTTATTCAATCTCTTCCTTAATGACCTGGCTATTCAGTTATCTGGTCTTGACTGCCATAGTCCAAAACTCGGTGCATTACATGTACCCTTGTTACTTTATGCTGACAATACGGTGCTGTTGTCCTGCTCTAGAGTGGGCTTAAGACATCTGTTGTCCCGTTGTGTTCTGTACTTTACTAGTAATAAGCTCCAGCTCAATTATGAGAAGTCCAAAATCTTAGTTTTCTCAAAAAAGTGGAGACTTTACAAATGGGTTATTGATGGTAAAGAGATAGAGCAAGTCAAGTATTTTAAATACTTAGGTGTTTATTTTCAATATAATGTGACTTGGTCTACCCATTGCAAGTATGAAGTGAAGATAGCGAAATCAGTGCATCTGCCATAGCTCGCTTTTTTTATGGCAGAGGTAACCAATTTGTGCCAGCTGCCATAAAAATATTCAAAGCCAAAGTGATTTCTGTATGGCATCCCAATCTGGATTGGATCTTATGAAGGTGCTATCGAACGTGTCTAATCCAAATTTTTGCATAAAATTCTGGGCATGCCAAAATGTGTCCCATATGCAGTTATCTGCTTAGAAACTGGCATGTCTTTAATGGTTACTAGTGCATGGCTCATGACCTTCAAATTATGGCCACGCTTGCACTACAACTCTGAACCGGGGAGCTATATCTCTCAAATGCTCTCTGAATTTAATTTGTCAAATTGGTCAGCACAAATTGAGAGAAAAATAAAAGCAATGGGTTTATCCCTAGAACTATTGTCCATGCTGTCCTTCACCACCGCAGTCCAACAAATTAAAAACAGGTTGCTAGATAGTGAGCGCCAAGACCTATACAGTCTGGCTAAGAAAACTTGTTCCCCACTGAGTTTTGAGATATCTCTTAGTACTGGAAAAATGGCCTCATATCTATCCGTCTTGCAGGTGCCACAGCAGCGTAGAGCTTTTTCCCTTGCCAGATGCAACGCCATGCCCTCTGCCATTCTTTATGGCAGATTTAACAAGACAACCTACTCTGTCAGATACTGTCTCTGTAAGCAAAAATGTGTGGAGTCAGTTACTCATATTCTTCTTTATTGTAATTTGTATACAAATCTTCGTCACAAGTATTTATATCCTCTTTTAGTTAGCATGGTTGATTGTTCTGATGCATTTAAGGTCTATAATCTTTTGAATGATACTTCATCTAGTATCACTGAGAAAGGGGCTAAGTTTATTTATTCTGTTTTAAAGGCACACCAGAGGATCTCATAGAAATAGTTTATGTTTATGCTTTTCCTGATGTATATGTATGCAATCGTTCCATTTTATCTTTTTTTTAAACCAATTTGCTCTGATATATACATCTATATATTTTATGCCAAAAAAGGCTAACTTGACTTGACTTGACTTGCATTCAAAGGCATCCTGAACTCATTATACACATCAAAGTAATGCATTAAAACAACGCTTCTAAACAGAACTACATTGAAGCAACTCTCATGAGCAAGGAAGGCATGGCATCAGCACTGCCAAAAATAGCTTCCCTTTTTAGTGATTTTGTTCTGATACCCATTGCAAAAAAAATTTGATCCCCCCCCCCCACTACATAGCCTTAACTGTTCTCAATGGTCATCATCACATTGCAAAATCTCAAAGCCCCCATTTTGTCAAGCCTTGGACCTATTTCCACAGCCTCTCCAACTGGTTTCAACAGCGAAAAGATGTCTACCTAATACCCATCTAGCCCCCTTTCCCAGAGTTTATGTAGCAGGTGTACACCCAGAGGCACATCTTGATCATTACACTGGGTCAGAGAAAGAGGGGCTGTTCTGCACCCCACATGCTGCTGGAACTGGGCTTGCCCTTCACCTGTGCAACCAAACCGGCAGCCCTGGAATGGGAGTGCTGGCCCACCAATAATTCCCATCAGCATGTGTGGTGTACTCTTCCAAGCTAGACTCATCTGAAGACAAGCTGATGTCCAACACCTCATGATGTCAGGCCAGCCTATATGCCTTATACTATTTGGCATGGCAGCCCTTTTGCGGGCAGAGCTTTATGCTTGATCCTCTTTTGGCAGACTGGATGTCTGTGGCTCCCATTAAGAGTGCTGTCTCTGCTACATCCCATCCTCAGAATGCATAGTCCATGCTGGTGGGGCTGTGAATGCCCCCAGCTGCTCCATTCACTCCAGTAGCTGAACCAGTGTTTGTGAGATGATCTACAAAATAGCAGCATTATCTATCTGCACTCCATGCACTGGTAGCTTGTATGGGGCACTTGGCAAGGTCCCAGTGATATCCCCCCACCCACCAGAATTCTGTAGAGGAGATGCCAAGGATGAGCCGGGGGTGGGGGGGAGGACTGCAGGCCAAGTGATTGGATTCTGGCTCAGAGTGTGGGGTGGGTGGGAGTGGGGACAAGTTATCAACCAGGCTCCCTTCAAAGTGATACTACCAGGGCTTTTAAGAATGAGGAATTCAACAACATCTGGCTAGGGCCAAGCTCTCCAGATGAGGTGGACCCTCAAGCAAAGTCTGTGTGATTCCTCTGCTTTCCTACCCCAGTGCTGGGATGAACAGGAAGCCCTCACAGGCAGTAGGAGCCTGTAACTGATGTGGGCAGCAACCTCTCCAAGCCATGGTGCTTCTCTCTTCCCCCCACATGCTGTTGGGGCATGCAAGGCAGGCACAGGCAGCACAGTCTGGCCAGCCCTGCCAGACAAGCCAAGATGGCAGCAATTGATGCTGTGACTACTGAACTGCTTCCCAGTGGCCTCCTTCTGCAGCCATTGAGATATGCTGCCTCCAGCTGTTTGGGTTTTTTTTTTTAAAGAAAAAAGCCATTTGAAGTGATGCTTCTTGAGCAAGGCTGTCCTCCTGGCATTCAACTGCAAGGCTGAAAGGTGGTCCCCATATGCTGGCATGGTAGGACAAAATCAAGCCACCACAGAGAGGAGGAGGACTTCAAGGAGGAGGACAACATGTCACCATCGAGGACAAAGAGGCCAGAGCCTGGTTCAGGGATGCCTAAAGGAACCTCCCTTCAGGCTCCTGCCCTCATACAAGTGTTGTGTGTAGCCAAGCACAGCTGAGACTTACCTCCAGCCTCAATTTGCCAGACAGGAGGCTGGGGGGGAGGTGGCCAGGTCTGAGCATGACCTACAGTGGGGTGGGCCAGGTTGGTGGCGACTTGCCTGTTGGGCCACAGGAAAGACATCTGATTAGCCTTGACTGGTGGAACATGCTCCCACTTGAGATGAGGGCCCTTTTACTATTCTGCAGGGCCAGCAAAACAGAGCTGTTCCACCAGGCCTTTTGGTTGAGATGATGGGTGTCCATGAAACTTGGCCGCCATACCACCACCTTTCCATCCCTCTCCCTCATAGAGATATGAGGGAAAAGACATATCTCTGCAAGGTAATGGGTTAAATGAAGGCTGAGAATTTGGAGAACCTGCTAAGCCTATTGTTCCAATGATATATTGATATTTTAGTGCCTTTTTAAAAGGGGGGGGGAGGGATGCTTTCCAAAACTTAATAAAGTACTGCTTTTTACCAGCTCTCACAGTGGACACGGATTTCTACTCCTGAACCATTTATCTATTTCTATCTCTGATCAGACAATCTGAAAGTCAGTGTTAAGCAATTTCCATCAGTTGCTTTTATGCCTAATGTTGCTGGTTTAGCTTTTAGCTGGTATCCTAGCAACTATGTCTGAGTGTCCTTTGAGTCTGTTTTTACCATAAAAGCTATGGAGTAGGAAGTATTTAGATAAAGAGCTTTTTCACATGATCGCCTTACTGCTGATTTTCTTGAGAGTTGATCCATAAGCATTGGAATTGGTTTTGGTATCGTTCTTTCAAACGTCTACCATTCCCCTGTGGGTTTGCTGTGGGTTTGTTTTTTTTTTTTACAGTTGTGGAGTCTGTTTATTTCCACCAGCATCATTGGTGGTGTTGTCAATGGTATGAGAAGCAAAACCCCCCCCAAAAAAGCAAAGGCTGCTCCCATTTGAAAATATAAATGCCAGCAGTTAATCAGAATCATAAATAAGGTTTCCATCATATGTGTATCCCAGCATTTCCTCTTGCCTTTTTTTGATTTATTAGAGTTATATCTTGCTTTTAATTGTGATAACCTCAAAGACTATTCAGCCAGAAACCTGCCCCCATTCCATGTGTTGGTGTCGAAGGATATCAATGGAGATTTTGCTAAATAGGAACCATAGTAATAAAAATCATAGAAATGGCTCAACCACACAGAAGTATAAAGGTTTAAAATGATTATGTAAACCATTTTGGGTTCTTCTTTCTTTGTGTTTCTGAAGGGTAGCCCAGTTCAACCATGAGCTCTTCTGGATCTAAGGGAGTGAATTCATGGGGTAGAGAGACCTGGTTAAAAACCAGGAACTTTATTACATTTAGGAGAGCACAAGCTAGATGTGTTGTAATCTTCCTTCATTTGTACCTTTATGTTGAATTTGCATAATTGCCTTTTCTTCCAAACTAATGTCCCTCTGTAGAATCCGCAGTGTAAAAGCCCCATGGCGCAGAGTGGTAAAGCTGCAGTACTGCAGTCCTAAACTCTGCTCATGACCTGAGTTCAGTCCCGATGGAAGCTGGGTTCAGGTAGCCAGCTCAAGATTGACTCAGCCTTCCATCCTTCCAAGATCGCTAAAATGAGTACCCAGCTTGCTGGGGGAGAAGTGTAGATGACTGGGGAAGGCAATGGCAAACCACCCTGTAAAAAGTCTGCCGTGAAAACATTGTGAATGCAATGTCACCCCAGAGTCGGAAACGACTGGTGCTTGCACAGGGGGACTACCTTTGCCTTTAGAATCCCCATTACTTATCCTCTTTTCAATACCCACAGAAATTCTTCTTTTTATGTGACTTAATTGGCTACGGGGTTTTTACTTCACTCTGTACATATTCAGGGACTGTTCAGCAAAGCTATTGTAGAAGACCAGGCAAGGTTAAATTTTGTCTACATTTTTTCCCTCTATTACTAGGTTATGCAGTAGTATCCTGAGCCTTAGGTGAAACTGCAAGATAGGATTTTCTGTGGTCAACTTATATGTTTTAAAAGCTCATTGTAAATGGTGACAGTGTTTCTCTTTTCATTTTCCCCTACATTTTGACGGCAGACCATAGACAGCAAGATCCTGCACCCAAGATACTTCAGCACCTCACAATACTCTTCTGCCTTTTGGTTTCTTCCAAATCTGTTCCTCAGCTAGCTGAGGTCATCTTTGCCAGACCTCTCTTGGATACCTACTAGGCTATCAGGGGATTTACCCTAACAATAAATACCATTGAGAAAACATGCCTACTTTGAACCAGTGTCTTATAAAGTAACAATCAGCTAGTAGCTGCAAAAATACAATGCCACTTATTTATCCTGCAGTGTTGCTGCCCCACCCCCCAAAAATAGTTGCCTGTACTCATATATAAGATTCTGCCAATTTTCACCAGTTCTCCCTCAGTATTTGGGACAACCCTCAGAAAGGCTGCTGGTACTTAGTATTAGTGACAGCCATTGCAACCCCCCCCCCAAAAAAAAAACCGCAAGCCCTGGTGGAGCACATAAAGCAGGGGTCTTGTACATCAGAAGTTCCTATGAAGCCTACAGTATTTATGTGCATATAACAGTCTCAATTTGGAAAGCTGCAGTCATCCCTTTGTAAATCAACAGTGCATGATTAACGTTAGTCATCTTTCCAATTTCTTTTCCTTCTTCATAACAAATGATTTACTACCAGTCCACGTACTAAGTTGCATCTTTTCCCAGAGACATATTTCAAGTCAGTTTTCATACTCAGAGTCCAAAGCAAATGTAAGGGCATGGCTGCAAGTCCTGCTACTGGGCAACATCCATTCAATTCCATGAATGGAGACTACATGCCCCCCACCCCACTGAACTGCTGAGGGCTTACATAAGTGGAGTAAAAAGCTATGTCTCTTTAGAATGAATTGCTTTTTAAAAAATATGTTTTTGAAAATTTGTTACTTGGAGGTTTTTTCCATGTTATGGAACCACATATAGCTAAACAGTTGCTGGTCTTGATGGTTGATTTATTACCGTAATGACTGTGTGTTATGCCCTAAAATAAAGGTTGTCATGAGCAATGATGAAGGGGAGCCGCCGGCCGCGGAGCTACCGGTTGCAGCAGAGCCAGCAGCTGAGCCCTCTGACAGCACAGCAGCTGGTCCCTCAGAAGAAACTGACAGTTGGCCACTGCCGCCTTTATTCCCTGCATCTGAATGGCCGCAAGCACAAAGCCCTCCCAACTCACTCCTGCAGATGGCTCATGTACGGGAGCAACTCTGCCAAGACTTGGCAACCCAGCACTGAGAGGCGCAGCTGAGAGCTAGGCACTCCTTCAGCCTGGAGTTCTAACAGAAGCCTGGCCACTCGCTAATTGGAAACAGCGGTGGCAAGCCATTTAGTTCCCTGTGCTGGGCTGATCCCCCTGTGGAAGCATCTCGTCTATCTTGCAAGGTGCGTCCATCCTGGCTGACTTTGAAATCTGATCTTTTGGCTCCTGAGTGACTTAGCTATGAACGACGCAGCTATCGGTTTGTGTTTTGGACATTGCTCTCTATTGGTTCCTATTCTGCTTTGCTCTGTTGATTCTTACCTCAGACTGGCTTTGGACTCTGTGCTTTGGACTTGCCCTGGTGGTTTCCCCTCTGCTCACCAACTTAGGCTTTGTCTGGGACTTGGTCTCTTTCCCTGCCTGCACTCCAGGGTGTGACAACCTTTCCCAGCTCCACTCCCAAAGTCTTCAGGTATTTTCCAACAATGATCTGGCAACCCTAGAGCTATCCCTTCCTGGCCTCCCTCTCATGATAGAAGTTCACAGAATCATTAGAAAGATCTAATATAATAGAAAACTGAAAGTATTGAACATTACTTTCTTTAAAATCCACAAAACAACTAATAAGTAAAATTAGAATACTAGTTGAATTTTCCTTATGCTATGTTTCTTTTATTTTCATAATGTTTATATTTTTCTAATGCAGTGAATTAAATAGAATGAGTGAACTAACCTCTGGGAAAGAGATGTTCTCAATTTAACCCAGACTTGCAAGCAGTAGAGCAGTTAACAGCATTTATTGCCTTATGACATTCTCACCATCATTCTCCCATTCTGACATGTTACTGTTTTATTGGTTTCCCACACAAATGCTATCCAGATCAAATGTTCTTTCAGTTTGTTAATTTCACTATTTTGCTATTGGATTCTAACTTTGTACCACTTTGCATTCTTAAGTGCACTTTGCACTGCCCATCAGCTATATGTAGCTCTGCTCACTGTACCCCATTCCATTGTCTGATGAAGTATGCATACATATGAAAACTTACATTCTGACTAAAACTTCGTTGGTCCTAAAGGTGCTACTGGACTCCTACTTTGACTCACTAAAACATCATTTGCAAGTAACAGTCTTTTCATAACCATTAAATTAACATAAAAAATACAACATTTGTAATATAGAGATAAGTATTCCAGGAGCAAGTTCAGGAGCCAGCCAATCCATTTGGAGTTGTTGCAAAACATTCCACTTCCCCTACTATTCTAATTTGTTCTTCCCCTGTATTTGTTGATGTTTTTAATAGAGACCATTCTTTTCAGCTGAATTAAGAACCAGAAAAAGTCTTTGTAGGAAGCGATTTCTAAGCGCCTGAAAGAACGAAATGCCTAAACAATACAGTTTTAAAAGAGAGAGGAACTGGCTAGTTTCTTTAGAGGGGGGGAAAACCCTCTTAAAAGTTCATTTTGTTGCCAGACATTAAGACTACCCAGAAAACACCAAACTCTGCCAGACAGCTAAAACCATAGAACATTAAAAGAATAAGTGTCTCACTATAGGATGTTCTATACTGCTTCAGTTCAACAGCTTATAAAATTACCTTTCCACTGTAAGACTACAACAATCTTCATAACTTCACTGATGCTTTCCTCACCTCTGCTTGGTACATCGGGCAACAGCGTAAACAGCATCCCACAAGCCAATTAGGTCACTACATAAGCCGGTTCGCTACTACTTTCTTTTATGAAGCTTTATAACTAGGGAAATATAGATGTCTTTCTCATATAGAATACTGCTATTGGTTATTTTAGCTACTGCAGTACACACCACAAGCTCTACCATGGTAGTAAAAACACAATTATAACAAACTATCTAATGAAAAACATTGGACATATTTTTGGTTTATTATATTCCCTTTGCATGGAGTCCAGCATTATGAATTCATATATCTGGATCAAGACCGCGATACAAAGTTCAACTCAACGGTCTTTTGTAGAAAAATAGGTGGTGGAGCTCATCCAGGGATTGTTATTGTGCTTCACCTACTATTCAATGGCCAAGATGGGGAGGAAGAGGGGGAACCGTCAGAACGGTTCAGGAGCTGTGCTCCTGTGAGCTCCTGCTGAAATCAAGGCCTGGTTGAACTTCATATTATATTTAAAATGTCAATACTAAATGATATCAAGTGTGCATTGTACCACAATACATTCCAGAAGACAATTGTTTATTTCAGACACCTTGATCCAGCTCTCTCCTCACAGACTCAAAATCCATTCACATTTTACGTATAATAACGAAGATAATTTCCAGAGGGGTAGCTGTGTTAGACTATTGCAGCCAACATGTTTGAGAGCCTGTGGCATAGACTTAAATGAGATTTCACTCAGTACTTCACCACATGACAACTGGGAAGCAGCCTTAGAAGATCTAAACCTCCACTTGCCCTGAAGGCATTTCCCAGCATGAAAAAAGGGAGTTCAGTGAATTAGTCCCTCTCCCACTCAAAAATATTGGCAATGTCTCAATGATAGCTATGATTGGGGCTTTTTGAGCAGTAATGCACAAGAACACAGTTTTGGCTGGCTTGGCGTCAGGGTGTGTGGCCTAGTATGCAAATGAGTTCCTACTGGGCTTTTTCTACAAAAGAAGGCTCTGGCAATGATAATGCAACCTTCACACATGGAAGCATTGAGTTGGCAATCATCACTATCTTAAGCCTATTGATTCCCCAGGATATGATCACTCCCAGTTCTTTGTCCACCCTCCAGATTAGTTCAAGTGACCAATGCACTCCAGTTACTCATGTCCTTTAGTGGGCCACATTTGCATTTATAATTTTCCCACCCATCAAATTTGCCAGTAATATTCAAACATTTTGGCCCAAACTAGTCCCAGCATTGGACTCCACTGGCCTTTCAGTGTTTTCACAGTATAAACATATCCCCTCTTCAACTAGGACTGGCGTGTAGGAGTGGACCAGGTATAGGGTTGCCAAGTTCAATTCAAGAAACATCTGGGGACTTTGGGGGTGGAGCCAGTGCAATTTGGAGGTGGAGCCAGAGCCATTGGAAGTGAAGCTAGGAGCAAGGTTGTGACAAGCATAATTGAACTCCAAAGGGAGTTCTGGCCATCACATTTAAAGGAACCACACACCTTTTAAATGCCTTCCCTCCATTGGAAATAATGAAGGATAGGGGCATCTTCTTTTAGGGCTCTTAGAATTGGAGCAACAGGGTGGCACATCAGTGTGTGCTCTCTTCCAAGCCCACCTTCCCTTGCAAGGGAAGGCAGGCTTGGAGGACAGCATGTCCTGCATGGTGGCATGTGAATACAGGCTCTGAGGAGTGTACATGCCACTGCTGCACCCTGCCCTCGCCTTCCCAGGTCTGCCCAGGGCAGGGTGGGGCCTAGGGCACCAGGAATTCTGGTGCTGGCCTTGTTCTCAACCCAAGAACTTTGTGGTAGGAGCAGCAGCCATTTCCCCAAAGTTCCTCACTTTTGCCTCAGTACAGCTTAAACACAGGACCATCAGAGACCTGGAACCAGCTTCATTCTCTGCATTGCTTCTTCCTTCTTCACTCTATTTCCATCCAGGACCCCCCTCACTGCATCAAACAGACTTGCATATATTTATTTGCCCCCCTTCATTGTGTGCTTTTATTGCATAGGTATTAAGTTGTCTAGGGTTACGGTTTGGTGCGCATACAAGCCTGTGCCTGTCTGAGTGCCTCCTGCTTTTCTCAATCTATTTTTTCTAAATAGACTCCTATTTTCTACCTACTTTATTCCTGGGAACCTTCTCATTTCCATCATGAAGTGCCACTAAAAAAGTCTGGATCTTGGTATTCAAGAAACAGTTGTCCCTAATTTAATTCTGAATACACATGTGTATGCTCTTGATATAAAAGGGGGATGCTGCAAGTGCTGGTGGTCATACATGTGTAGACTAGAGATGGGCATGGACCAGGTGATGAGCCAAAATCCAAAGTGAACTTTACTCAGTTTGAGGTTCACAAGCCAAGGTTCGTTACCCATAAGTTTGCTGAACAAATCTCTGAGCTTTTGGACATGGTTTGGAGTGGCTTGGAAAGCAAAACCCACTCTCAAAGTCTGGCATAAAAATGCTAGGGGTGGTGACGTTTTCCAGCCTAGGAAACTTGTATATGGACCCTGAAAGCTTGACAGGCAATGCTGCTTGCCAATAACAGAGTTGCTTTCCCATTGCTCAAAATAGAAGGGGGCAATATAAGTGCTGGAGAAGTATACGTTCCATTTGTTGGTGGGGCATAGTGGTTTGGAACGGAGTGGGGGTACTAGCATGCAAAAGAACTTTTCTGTTGGGCTTCATGGTGTTTTTACTTTAGAGCCCACTTATTTTACTGCTTTTTATTTGAACCTCCCCACCTGCTTTTTCTTGGGGTCTGTTCTATGTTTCTCAGCCTGTCTTCTTGAACCCAGCCTGCCTTAAGGGACTTGTTCCAGAGTTACTGGAGTCCCTTCCCCTTACAACCAGTTCTCCATTTCAACCCCCCAAGCCACTTCTATTTGGCAGGGGCTAGGAGGCTTAGCTTTGTCCAAGGTTCCTCTGCGTCACGATTCAGTTTTTGTTTGTTTGGTGCAAAATGTGGGGAAATCAGAATTGAATTCCTCTTTCACATAACAAAAATTTTGGTTTGGAATAAGTTTGTTTCTGTCAGCTTTCTTGGGGGTTTCCCTTTCCTTTTAATTATATCCCCCCTGCTTTGAGTAGTGATGGGGGGACTGATCTTTGGGTTTTTTTGGTGGGAGGGCTTTAACTCAGTTCTCTGCCATTTTATCTGCAACCACCTAGTTTGCCTAGTGGGCGAACTGGCCCTGCTTTAATTTTAGAGCCCACTTACTTTACTGCTCTTTATTTAACACCCCTCTCTACCTGCTTTTTTTTTTACCGGAGGCGGGGTCTGATCTATGTCAGCTGGTCTCCCTGAACCCAGCCTGCCTTGGGAGACTTGTTTCAGAGTTACTGGGGTCTCTTCCCTTTACAACCAGTTCTCCATTTCAACTTCCCCAATCTGCTTCTATTTGGGGATTGAGCTATGTGTCTAGAGGTGCTGGAGAGCCTTCCCTTTACTGCCAGTTCTCCATTTCAGCCCCCTGATCTTGTTCTACTTGAGGGGTAATCTGTGTATCCAGAGGCACTGGGGTGCCTTCCCCTGACTGCTAGCTCTCTATTTCATCACTCCTCCAACTGCTTGTTGTTGGGGTGGCATCTGTGTGTCCAGAGACTTCCTGAGGTCACCTTCCCCACCAGCTCTGTCTTTTCAAAGCCCCACCACTCACCTGCTTGTCCTTGGGTTGACATCTCTGTGTCTAGACTTCCTGGACTCACCTTCACTGCCAGCTCTGTCTTTCCAATACCCCACTTGACTGCCCTTGGGGTGCCATCTGTGTGTTCAGATATATTGGGGTGAGCTTTCTTACCAGCTCTTGCTTTCTGAAGACCCAGCTCTAACCTGCTTCTCTTTTGGGTGGCATCAGTTTGTCCAGAGATTTACTGGGGTGACCTCTCCTCCACAGATTTCCCCAGAAAGCACTTTGTTCTTTGGCAGGCCCCCCAAGTTCAATCCACATTTAACATGTAGGGCATGTGGGGGTATTTTAGGGAGGTGCACCACAAGTTTGATGCCTCTAGCTCTCATAAGGTCCATTCCATACGCTCCTGGGACCATGCCCAACATCTCCCCTAAAAGCACATTCTTGGGGGAACCTTGTTTAGGGGTCTGTAACTTGAACCTCCCAACCTCAAACCATACATAAACTCAAACCATACATAACTGATAACCACACATTTCCTGAGGGTACCTTGTTTAATGGGCTGTAACTTAGACTCCCAAAGTCCAATCTGCACATAACTTGTGGGCATGTGGGGCAGCATCCCAGGGAGTTGTGCCACAAGGTGAATGCCTCCAACTTGCACAGGGTTCATCTATACACTCTTGAACACACACCTGACATGTGTAAATGTCTCAGGTTCAGGATGGCTCATCTGTAAGAGATGAAGGGGTAACTGTTACTATTCTAGAGGGAAATTGATTAAGACTGGCCATTGAGAGGGTGACAAACAGTATTGCTTTCTTGGCAAGGTCTAGAGGCCTCAGGAGGAAGGTTACAGGCCTTATCTAAGAGAAATAGATTCACTTACAGAAATGTTATGGGTGGAAATAGTAAGCCCCAAAGGAAGTTTAACTCTGGGAGTCTGTGATCATCAACCGCATCAAAAGATTGAGGGTCATTTAAAGACAACAGAAGAATTAAGAAAAGCCGATAGATGAAATAACTGTGTCATAATAGGTAATTTCAACTATCTGCACATTGATTGGATCAATGTGTTCAAGTCAGGAGAAAGAGATTGGGTTTCTAGATACTCTCAATGACTGTGACATGGAGCAGATGGTCACAGAACCTACCAAGGAGGAAGTGATCCTGGACTTGTTCCTAAGTACTACTCAAGGCCTGTTGAGAAATGTAAATGTGATAGCACCAGCCTGCACCCCAGGAAGATTATCACCTTCCCTGCATCACTGTGGGTGAATCAGTTCTGAAGACAAGTCCAGCAGTTCAGTTACCTGGGGTGCATCATCTCCTCAGATGCCAAGATCGACAAGGAAATTGACAACAGGTTGGCCAAGGCAAATCGTGCATTTGGCCGACTGCACAAAAGAGTGTGGAGCAACAAGCATCTGAAAAAAGGCACAAAGATCAATGTTTACAAAGCGGTTGTGATGACAACCCTCATCTACGGCTCCGAATCGTGGGTTTTATACCGTCATCACCTGCGACTCCTTGAGCGCTTTCATCAGCGCTGCCTTCACACCATCCTCAACATCCACTGGAGTGACTTTGTGACCAACACTGAAGTCCTCAAGAGGGCGGAGGTTACAAGCATCGAAGCACTGCTGTTGAAGACGCAGCTGCGCTGGGCAGGGCATATTTCTAGGATGGAAAACCACCGCCTTCCCAAGATTGCTCTGTATGGCGAACTCTCCACCGGCCATCGAAATAGAGGGGCACCAAAGAAGAGGTACAAGGACTCCTTGAAGAAATCCCTTGGCACCTGTCGCATCAACCATCACCAGTGGTCTGACCTAGCCTCAGATCGCAAAGCATGGAGGCACACCATCCACCAGGCTGTCTCTTCCTTTGAGAACGCACGCATAGCTGGCCTTGAGGACAAAAGGAGATTGAGGAAGAATCGCACTGCTACAGCACCAACCCCAGATCAGACTTTTCCCTGCAGCCACTGTGGCCGGATCTGCCTGTCCCGCATTGGTCTTGTCAGCCACCAGCGAGCCTGCAGCAGACGTGGACTACTGCACCCTTCTTAAATCTTCGTTCGCGAAGTCAAGCCGAGAGAGAGAGAGTTCAGAACAGTGACCACATTGCTATTAAGTTTAGCATTTAGGTAAATAGGGAGTAGCCCCCCAAAGACCAATACAATCACATTTTAAGTTTAGAACGGATAACTTCTCTCAAATTAGGGGGTTTGTGAAGAAGATACTGAAAGAAAAGGTATGGAAGGTCAAATCCCTTCAGGAAGTTTAGAGATTATTTAAAACTACAATGTTGGAAGCTCAGATCCAATGCATACCACAGGCTATGAAAGATACCAATAAGTATTTTTAAAGGCCTGCATGGTTAATGAACAAAGTAATGGAATCGGTAAAATGTAGGAAGGATCCTTTTAAATGGTGGAAGGCTAGTCCAAATGAAGTAAATAAAAGGAGGCACAGGCTTTAGCAAATAAAATGCAAGTTGGTGATCAGACAGGAACATATTGCATAAGACCAACAATAAAAATTTCTTCAAATTCATTAGAAGCAGAAAACCATCCAGGGAAGCAGTGATGACCAAAAGATAAAAGTATTACTACAGGGAAATGGCAAAGAAGTTGAATCCATTTTTTCCCTTTGTCTTCACTATGGAAGATTGGAGTCATTTGCGCACTCCAGATCCCCTGATTTCAGGAGGGGTGTTGAAAGACCTGACTGAGATTGAGGTGGAGAGGAGGTCCCATGACTGATGGACAAATTAAAAACAGACAAATCATCAGGGCCTGATGGCATACATCCAAGTGTTCTGAAAGAACTCAAATGTCAATTTGTAAATCTCCTGACAAAAATATGCAATCTATCATTAAAATCTGACTCCATTCCTGAGGCCTGGAAAGTAGCTGATGTCACCCTCATGTTTTTTTTTAAATAATGCTCCAGAGAAGATCCTGGAAATTTAAGGCCAGTCAGTCAGATGTTAATACCGGGTAAGTTGGTAGCAACTGTCGTTAAAGAGACAATTAGTAGGTACACTGATGAACAAAAACTGCTGAGGAAGAATCAGCATGGATTCTGTAAATGAAGATCTTGTCTCACTAACTCTGAGGAGGTGAACAAAGTTTGACACAACAGATGTTGTTTACCTAGACTTCTAAAAAGCTTTTAATAAAGTTCCTCATCAAAGGCTCCTAAATAAACACATTAGTCATGGGATAAGAGGACAAATCCTCTTGTGGATTAAAATCTGGTTAACTAACAGGAAACAGAGGGCAAGTATAAACTTGAGGTTTTCACAGTAGAAGGTGCAATGGGGTACTGAAGGGCTCAGTACTAGGTCCGGCGCTTTTTAACTTGTTCATTAATGATTTGGAGTTGGGAGTAAGCAGTGAAGTGGCTAAGTTTGAGGTGACACTAAGTTGTTCAAGGTGGTGAGAATCAGAGAGGATTGTGAGGTGCTCTAGAGGGATCGTTTGAGGCTGGACAAGTGGGCATCAACGTGGTAAATGGGGTTCAATGTGGGCAAGTACAAAATAGCCCAAATTGGAGCCAAAAATCCTAACTATAAATATATGTTGATGGGGTTAAAACTAGCAGTAACTGACCAGGAGAGAGACCTTGGGGTCATGGTATATAACTCACTGAAGATGTTGACTCAGTGTGCAACTGCAATAAAAACTGTGCTGGGGATTATTAGGAAGGGAATTAAAAACAAATCAGTATCATAATGCTCCAGTATAAGTATGATGCGTCATTATGAATACTGTGCACAGTCACCACACCTCAAAAAAGATATTGTAGCATTGAAAAAGGTGCAGGAAAGATCAACTAAAATGATTAAGAGATGGAACACCTTCTTAATGAAGAAAGATTAAAGAGATTAGGGCTCTTTAGTTTTATAGACAATCAGGGCTTTTTTTAGGCAGGAACACATAGAAATGCAGTTCTGGCTGCCGTAGTGTCACGGGATGTGGCCTAATATGTAAATGAATTCCTACTGGGCTTTTTCTACCAAAAAGCCTTGTATGAGATAATGGTGGTCAAGGGATGTGGCCTAATATGCAAATGAGTTTTTGCTGGGCATTTAAAAAAACAACAACCCTGGAAATGATGATTGAGGGGTGACATGATAGAGGCAGAAAAAGTACTTTTCCCCATTTCTCACAATATAATTTGTGGGCACTGTATGAAATTAATGAGCAGTAGGTTTAGAACAGAATAAAGGAAGTACTTCTTCACCCAAAGAGTAATTAACGCATGGGATTCACTGCCACATGAAGTGGTGGTAGCTACAAGCACAGACAGCTTTAAGAGGGGACTGGATAAACACATGGAGCAGAAGTCATCAGTGGCTCTCCTCTTTCCTTTCTGGTTGCGGACAAAGGGTGGCGATCGGGGGAGAGTCATCCCGGAGACACCCGCTTGATTGTGATGTGCCTCAGAGGGCGGTGCTCTTCCCCAATGTTAACCCCCTTGCTCAGATTGCTCAGAGGTATGAGCTGGGTTGTCATCAGTATGCTGATGACACCCAGCTCTTTCTACTGATGGACAGCCAGTCTGGCTGTGTCCCAGATAATTTGGACCTGGCACTGCAAGCTGTGGCAGGATGGCTTAGGCTGAGCCAACTGAAGCTGAATCTGATGAAGACAGAGGTCCTTTGCCTGAGTTGTGGCGGTCTGGGCAGGAAAATTCCCCTACCAGCTTTTGATGGTGCACCACTGACAGCGGCACCTAGGGTCAGAAGCTTGGGGGGTGCTACTGGAGCCTTCCTTAACAATGAAGGGCCAGATAGCAGCCACTGCCAAATCTGCCTTTTTTCACCTAAGGCAGGTAAGACAGTTGGTTCCCTTCCTCGAGCACAGCAACCTGGCAACTGTGATCCATGCAACGGTCACCTCAAGACTGGACTACTGAAATGCCCTCTACATGGGGCTGCTCCTGTCTAGAATCCGGAAACTACAGCTAGTGCAGAATGCGGTGGCCAGGCTGTTATTGGGGCTTCCCAGGTGGGAGCACATGCAGCCAGAGTTGCGGGAGCTGCACTGGCTGCCAATAGTATACTAGATTCGCTACAAGGTGCTTGTTATTACCTTTAAAGCCCTATATGGCTGAGGACTTGTATACCTTAGGGACAGTCTCTCCCCACGCATTCCCAAGAGGATACTTGGATCTGGAATGCAAAATCTATTAGTGAGCCCCAGGCTGAGGGAGGCAAAATTGACATCCACCAGAGAGAGGGCCTTCTCAATTGCTGCCCCCTATTGGTGGAACCAGTTGCCAGAGGAAGTTAGGACCTTGCAGGACCTCGCCCACTTCCACCCCGCCCACTTCCTCGCCCACTTCCACAAGACAACACTATCTGGCTAGCCTTTAATTGATTCTGAAATACCGATATAATAAGTAAGGAATGACATCTAATAAATACTGAAAGCCATCGGAAATGAAATGACATCAAACGATATTAGCACCTAACTGTTTTAATTCTAATTATGATGTATTATGTGTTTGAATGTTACTGTGATTTTACTGGTTGTGAGCCGCCCTGAGCCTGCCTTGGCAGGGAGGGCGGGATATCAGTCCAATAAACCATTAAACCAAACAAGCATTTCCTCAAGTTATGGAAAAGAAATTAAGCATAAAGTAAAGAAAGAAATATTTTTAACATTGCATCATCAATGACTTCCTCTTTTAGCATGTGACATGTGACAGGGTGTGGCTGGGAAGGAATATTCTTGGTACTGAGCAATATCTTTCTGAACCTGGTAGTGGCTATTCAGTGCATCAGGGAAGGGGATGGGATTGTGTGCAGGCAATGATAAAACAAGGCCAGAGGAAGACTCAGGCAGAGTCTGGGTTCAGGGTGGGTCTGCCCAACAAACGCAGCCATTGCCAGACTGTTTAGCACAGCTCACCAGTTAAATGTATTAGCATAATTTATGATATGACATAAATCCACTTAAATAATAAATAAACTAGTTAAACCCAATGTTATTTTCTTGTGTTTTTGTTGGGGGTGTCTGGGCTAATGAAATGAACATATGAAGCTGCCTTCTACTGAATCAGACCCTCGGTCCATCAAAGTCAGTATTGTCTACTCAGACCGGCAGCGGCTCTCCAGGGTCTCAAGCTGAGGTTTTTCACGCCTATTTGCCTGGACCTTTTTTTGTTGGAGATGCTGGGGATTGAACCTGGGACCTCCTGCTTACCAAGCAGATGCTCTACCACTGAGCCACAGCCCCATTCTCCAGAATTTTTTTCCCCTATAAGGTACACTCAATTTAGCATTGAGAAAGCAGCATGATTCAAGTTGATTCCAAAAGAGATCTTATTCTTCAGAGTGATCAGATGCAGTCTGGATTTGAACATACTCAATTGCAAGTTCCACAAAGCTGCAATGCTCTTTAAAGGGCTGTTCTGGAATTCTAGGCACACACTGTCATGCAAATGTGAAGCAAGTACATCATGCCAGCCTTTAGCAGAAGAATTAGTTAACCTCCTAAAAAGGGGGAGGAAGAAGGAGGGGCAGGAGGGAAAAGAAAAAGACAAAGGCAGTTGTGCCTACTTTAAAAAGCAAAGTTGGGAATACAAATTTTGTAAGATTTTGCTTTAAAACAATCGTTTTTTCTTTAAAGAAAACAAATGAGGAAAGCAACAACAGTAAGGTGAAAGAAACAGAAGAGGTTTTCAAAGTGGCCACAACTCAACTTTGCCTCTTTTAATAGATGGGCACTTGCTGCTCTGATTTCTAGCTTACTAATTCCCCTACCCTTAACAGAAGAGTTTCCCTACACAGAGATTTTGAAATGTCTCCGTGCTGGGAGTCTGAACTTTCCCACAGCAGCAAAGTGCAAATTGTTTTGTCCTACATTAATCTAGGTTTAAGTGGTCACAATATTAAACATTGCCAGAGTGTTTGTACCATGCTTCTCGATACGATGCAAATTAAGCATTCCTCACAGCTGTAGCTGACAACAGGAAGTCTCATAAAGACTTTAAAACAAAGGAAGAAAAATGGTCATTTATTCATTCACTGAGCATGCTCCATTACTATAGTGCATCATGTGATTTCTAGTTTCCAAGGCAACAATAGTGATACAAAGTAAGGACTTCAGGGGACTGAGGGGAGTTTTATGAAAATGCCTAAAAATCACATAATAGTATCTTGATCCAAGCGGGCAGCCGTGTTGGTCTGAAGCAGTTGAACAAAGCAGGAGTCAAGTTGCACCTTTGGTTGGTCTTAAAGGTGCAACTTGACTCCTGCTTTGCATAATAGTATCTTGTAAATCTCAGAATATCAGCACCAGGAGGCAACATCAGAGGAAGGCCTCGGCCTGTATGCCTTATTGTCGGCCCTCTAGAGTAACTGATTTAGCCATTGTGTGAGGAAGGATGCTGGATTAAATAGATGGATCGCTGGTCTGATCCAACAGAGCTCTTCTTATACTTTTATGTTCTTATCCTGTAATAATGGAGACTAGTATTTTATTCATAGCCTATTAAAAAGGAGCATATGGGCATAGGATGCAATTAAATTTGGAATATAAGGAATGTTTTCCTTCCTTGAAAACATTCATGAAATTCAAATATTTCGATGAATAAAAATAAAATACAAAGGAAACTCATGGTCAGATATTTTAACTAGAATAAAAATAAAATAAAAAGAACACAGATCTCTCATTAAAAATTAAATATAATACTCTCCAGGTCAGGGCATTTATTTCATCCCAAAATGTTCTCTCTCCCCAATCTTGATCTAAAAAGTCACAATTTTCTGGCTATTAGGAGAAGCAGGATTATTACAGAGCGCATTTCATGGAGAGTAAATTCTTTCAGCTGATTTGGCTGCAATAATTCTGTGTTTGTTGGTCCTATGTCTTATAATCCATTATTTTAAATCTTTACTGATTTAAATTTATAATTTAAATCTTCACTGATTTAAATTTATTACTTAACAGCAGTAAAACCCATTGTAGGAAGACATACAAAGAATGAGAGGAAGACATACAATGAGCCTGAGAAAAATATTCAGGAGGGGGGTGATGAATGTGTAGGTGGCAGGAAGGAAGAATGAAAGAAAAAGAGAGAGACAGAGAAAGAATGGTAGGAAAAAGATGTGGAGAAAGAATTAGAGAAAGAAAAATGGAAGGAAGGAAGATAGACAGAGGCCACAATCTAGGGTTGCCAAGTCCAATTTAAGAAATATCTGGGGACTTTGGGGGTGGAGCCAGGAGACTTTGGGGGTGGAGCCAGGAGCAAGGAAGTGACATCACTTCCAAGTCAAAGGTCAAGTGATGTCACTTCCTGAGCTTCACTCCTCTATATCACTTCCAGCACACTGCATCAAACCCCACCTCTAAAACCCTTCACGGGGGTTTAGGAATCCTAATTTCTACATCACTTAAATTGAATGTGTCCATCTAAAAAATTCAAACCCATGGGCCATGGCTATCCTCCTACACTTCAAAATGGGGTCTCTTCTAATACTAAATGTATATATCCCTCCCCAGCAAAAATGATCAGATATAGCAAGGTGCTGTAATTAATCTGAATTTTTTATTGAAGAACTTTTATTAGATACTCCAGCACACCTGATTCTAAAGGGGGGGGGGGGAGAGACTTTAGTGCTAGACTCAGTTCAAATGATAAGATTCTAATTGACAAATTTGGATGAAAGCTTGCTAAATAATGTCACTTAATTCAAAACAGATATGGGCTTCCCCCTTAAACAGTGGAAGCCATTCCCAACCTAGTAAGACTTAGTTACTGCTATCTTCTCAGGTCAAACACAATTACAAGGCTAAGTAGCTCTATCATACCTATGGTAATTCTGTGGTCAGGTATTTCTCAGTTGCATTCCCTTTGCCACAAAAAAGAATTTGTAGCTCTTTATGCTTCAGGAACTTGGCAATTTGGAAGCTTAAGATAATTCACACCAGAGAAAATTCTTATATGCACACTAGAGCATATTATGTCCTCCTCTATGTCTAGCAATTGGGAGTGGAGGTTTGCATATATCACCCCTACCAAAAATCCTAATAAGCAGCTCTGGTTACCATCATGTAATAGAATAGCTCTAGGGTTGCCAGGACCTGTCACTGACCAGAGGCAGGAGTAGGGTTGCCAGCTCCAGGTTGGGGTATTCCTGGAAACTTGGAGGTGGAGCCTGGGGAGGACACAGAACTCAGGGGGTTACAATGCTCCCAAAGGCCACCCTCCAAAGCATCCATTTTCTCCAGTAGAAATTGACTTTGTAATCTGGAGATATGCCATAATTCCAGGAAATACTTTCAAGTATCAGTTATTCGTCTTTCCATTTAGTGGGATTAGAAAAGAACACAATATCAAAACAATATCTGCAGTACTGCATTTAGAACACCTGAGACTCAGAAGCAATGTTCCCTCTAAGCTGTGGGGTCATGTGAGCAAAAAATCTACTTTGTGAGCTACTGGCATTGAAGTCATGAGCTCCTGCATAAATTAGTTTCATGTGGGGCCATTTTTCCTGAGCTAAGACAAAAATGTGTGAGCTGGAGACTAAAAACTGAACTAGCTCACACTAACTCAGCTTAGAGGAAACATTGCTCAAAAATATGTTTAAATGTCATCTAGAACCAACATATTCATAATGCAATAAACTATATTGCTTCTTTTTCACAAAAAATACAATTCCTGTCAAACTATCTGATCTTTACCTGGAAAATCCCTCCCCCCAGTTGTTATAGGATTGGTTTGTTTGGTGTGTTTGTTGTGATAAAAAAAACCTGCTATATCTTAAGGGGGGGGAAGGAGAGCAAGATAATTAACTTAGCTAAACAATGCTAGCAAATAAAAATAGGTTAGTTTTAACACCCATTTTCTCAAGTGAAAATGACTTCTGTAATCTGGAAATGAGTTGAATAAGTATGCTTGCACATGAAAAAATATACCTTGAATTAAACTTTGTTGGTCTTAAAGGTGCCACTGGGTTCAAAGTTTTAGCAAGGTTTTAAAAATTAAGACAAATTTCTTCAGAATGTTCCAGACACCCGGGCCAGCATATACTAAAGTTAAGCTGAACATGGGGTAGCCAAAGGCAATAAAAGCAGAGGAGGCAATAAATCAGATAAGACAATGAAAAAATAAACAGTCTCCACAAGAACACAAGGCTGGGACTGCGCTTAGCCCAGCCCGGCTGAAAAGCACATAAAACGAAAACTTAAGCACCCTAAACCAATACCTTAAATCATTGTAGAAAGCACCTTAGTCACAGAGCAAAACAGCGTCAGAAGACTACTCCTTGCCTGCACACCCACCCACTTCAATTCCTGTTCTGGAAGAGAGGCTTTTCTTCTTAAAAGCAAAGCAACCCCAAAAGTTCTCGATAAGTATTCTACTGCAAAGTTCTGCAGAAGTTGCTGCTGACAGGTTGAGGGCAAGGCAATTTATCAGTTCATGCATCATTCAAAATCTCATCAAGAACACCTCATGCCTTTCTGTTCTGTAGTGAAGGCACAGGGCAGGTTTGTGTGAGGAGAAAATGTTTGCTAGATCTCCCCTCTCTCGGTGCCTGGAAGGAATGTTTATTTACACACCAACCACCGTTTGAGCAATGAGATCTACAAATCGCGCAGGCTCTACAAATCTTCCTTACTAACAGGACAGGACAGACACCCCCCCTCCCTTCCCTTCTTTTTAGGCTCTTTCTTAACATGCCTGGGTGATGACTGGACTCCAGTGCCGAGCCTTCAGTGGGTGCAGGGAATCAGGCAGGCTCTTTCCAGGAGAGTGGCATGAAATTGGCGCCATCCCCCCCCCCCCCCGCTTCTGGACTTTTGAAGAGCGGGGGAGGAGGCTATAAATTCTGGAGTCCCCCGCCAGGGCGGGGGGGTTGGGAAGCCTACCACAATCACACACATCAAATAATGCCATTTCAATCCAGTTTCGAAACACTTTCCATCTGGATTTTGCCAGTTCACACAGTAAAATCCAGTTGGAAAGTGCATTAGAAGTGGATTGAAAGTAGAGTTGCCAGTTCTCATTGGGGGGGGGGGGCGGGCAGGGGATCCCCTGGTTTGGAGGCCCTCCCCTCGCTTCAGGGTCATCAGCGAGAGAGGGGAGGAAATGTCTGCTGGCCACTCCATTATTTTCAATGGAGACTGATTCCCATAGGGTATAATGGAGAATTGATCCATGGGTATCTGGGGCTCTAGTTGTTTTTTGAGAGTTAGAGTTGTTTTTTGAGTTAGAGACATCAAATTTGCAGCTTAGCATCCAGTGCTAAGTTACCCTTTAAGTTAAAAAAGATTCTATGAGCCCAAAAAGAAGGTGCCCCTATTCTTCATTATTTCCAATGGAGGAAAGCATTTAAAAGGTATGCAGTCCCTTTAAATGTGATGGCCATAATTCCCTTTGGAGTTCAATAATGCTTGTGAGATATATATTATATTATTTGTAGAATAATTTAGCTCTAATTTGATTTGAAGTATATAATGTAAATCTAATATAATGAGCTAAGATTAACTTGTGAATTTTATAAATTCTATTATTTAATCTTTGAGAGAATAATGAAGGAAGATGAAGAAAACATGAAGATACAATATTTAAGTGATTTTGTACAGTGTAAAAGATTTTGTTGGAGTTGTTAATTTTTAAATTCTTCCTTTAATAAAGAAACAAAATGCAAAAAAAAATAATGCTTGTCACAACCTTGCTCCTGGCTCCACCCCCAAAATCCCCAGATATTTCTTGAATTGGACTTGACAACCCTAATTGAAAGTGCATTATTTAGTGTGTGTGTGATCACAGCCAGAATGAAATAAAAAGACAGAAAGACAAAGATACAGAGAAAAAATGAGAGAAAGAACAGAAGGGAGGTAGAAAAAAAGGGGGGAGGAGTGAGAGAAAGAAAAATGAGAAGGAAGATAGAATGAAAGAAAAAGACAAAGGCCCTTTCTCCATTCAGCTTTGCTGTATCTAGTGAGCACTGAATCCGCCTGCTACAAACTCATCATTCAAAATGCTTCCACATTTAAAAATTTGCTCCTCACCTATTGCTGAGTTTTACATCTACATTTGCAAAAGAATGAAGAAAGCCTGTAGACCCTTGCCCCTCCCAGAGACTGGAGGTTCAAATCAGCTGGGATGAAAGGTTGCCTAGTCACAGATCTCTTTGTGTGTGGGGTTTGAAACCCCAGTCAAGGCACTGCTGTCATACACCCACTCCCAACCACCCAAAATGGGCTTTGCTTTGGGTCTCGTTGGAACTGGGCTTTTATTCCAGGAGGGGGGAGAAATGGGCAGAGCCACCAACAACCTGGAGCAGGGGATAGATGCAACCCCAGGCAAAGACCCCTGTGCAGCAATATGTTCATTGCTGCCATACACTGCCTCTTTCTCCAAGGTCAGAGGAGAAGAAGGCAACCCACTCAGCTGCTCTCACATGAAGATGAGAGCATCTTGGCGGGCTGGGCACATTCTTCTTCTCTGAGATTGGAGGAAAAGAACACGCCCCGCTTGGCTGCTCTCACTTTCAAGGTGTAGTGCATTCTCCTTTAAGCCCAGCCTCCTTTGCAAGGGAAGTTGGGCTTGGTGGAGAGTGCCGCTGACATGCCATCCAGCTGCTCTCAACCAGGAGTGGCTGGGAGGGGGCACCCCATAGGCGAGGTGGTGCCCCAGGCCGCCACCAACCTTGCCTGCTCCCATGTGATGGCCATGAGTCCTGCTGCCCCAGGCAAGGACCCCCACCCCTTGTGGCAGTTGTTGCCGTGCATCACCTCTTCACCTGCCCAGGACCCAGGAAGGTGAAGGGGGCGGTGGGGCACCTCTCCGCCAATCGAAGGCTGCATTCATTTGCAAAGGAAGGCAGCCTCTGTGGGGTGCATATGTCACCACCACCTCTTTTGCCTGCCCGGGATGCAGGCAGACCCAGTGCTAGGGCCTTGGGCATGCCAGGCCAACACCTGCCCCATTCCTCCCCCCCCCACTCATGCCTGCTCTGCCACCGCACTCCCACCCTCAGGGAGAACAGGCGACATGCATGGGAGGAGGGATGCGTGGGCTCCAGCTGAGCCAGGCCTGTGCAGTGTGCTCTTGGAGACATGGAGCACCTCCAAGTGCGCATTGTGAAGGCATTCTCCTCTGAATCATGCTCAGAGAACCTGCACCAATACCCTGCCCAGCTGCTTTCACCTTGAAGGTGAGAGCAGCCAGGCAGGGTGTGTTGTTCTCTGAGTCTGGCCTCCCTTGTGAGGGAGGCCCAGCTCAGAGAAGCTGCGCCAATGCCCCACCCGGCTGCTTTCACCTTGAAGATGAGAGCAGCCAGATGGGGCATGTTTTCCTCCAAGCTGAGCTTTTCTGGCAAGGGAAGCCCTGTTTGGAGGAGAGCACACACCAACGCACCTCTGAGCTGTGCACCTAGTGACTTTCTGAATCAGTGCTCTTGCAAGCCAACAGTGAAATGTGGGAATGGGCTTTGGGGAGGAGTTTGAAAACTCAGAGGGAAAGTTCTACAATTATGACCTTAGATCCGGATGTTCAGGAAAACTTCTGTTCAAAAATACTCTTGTAAAGTGAGGGGCAACTCCTGAGTGAATCTGTTTTCCATGCCCATTCAACAAACAGAGTGTAGAGGACATCGGAAAATGCAAAGCTAGACAGAAGTGTAGACGATATGCAATGTAGATGATCACTTTAAAATGAGCACTGAGAGAGGATCTTCTGCCAAGTGTAGAAACAGCCAAAGACAGAGAGACGGAGAAAGAATGAGAGGAATGAATAAAGTAAGAGTTATATTACAGTTTGGGAGAAAGGAATAAAATAAAGGGAAAGGAAGGAAGGGAGACAGAGAAATGACAGGAAGATGGGTAGACAGGCAGCCATTAGAAGCTTGCCTTTCACTCCCTCCTACTTGCAGGTTGGTTGGGGGGGGGGGGGGAGAGACCAGCGAAAGGGAGCCTTCAAATGGCTTCCTGCCTCTTAAAGTAAGTAGCCTAATTTGCAGCTGAGCCTAATTTGAATAGAAAGAGTGAAGACTATTTGCAGGTTGAATGGGGGTTTTAGTATAGAGAACATAGAATATAGAGTCTATTTTTCTGGTGCTGAACTCCTCCCCCCCCCAATCTGTTGTGATGGAACATTCTTTTTCCGCCCATTGAATAGCATTAACTGTTTTCCGTCAGAGTTTGCTTCAGTATATATAGTTGTTAAATGATGTTCAATATTACTTAAGCAAGTATGTCTACCACATAATATTAGTTCACACTGGATTCAACCACAGACTGTGCTGTAAATGAAGAGGTGGAATATTGCCCCATAAGGAGGAGTTTCTGGCCTATTTATAAATAGAATATATATATACCTCACCTCCCGAACAGTAGGGGCGGTGAGTGTGTTTTGGGCGAGTGCAACTTTGGCAGGGAGTGTTAGTTGGAGGCGGCAAAACAGTGGCAGTAGTGTTTGGAGTGGGGGGGGGGAATGGACTGGGGAGAGGCAGTAGTAAATTATCAGTAAGGCTGCAGGAGAACATCTCAGCAGAGAACTGTCTCGCTCAAAGGTTAGTGGCCTTCTGATGGGGTTCTGGCCTGACAGGGCTGGCAGTAGGTGGGTCACAAGAGAGGATGTCCAATGACAGGGGGGAGTAGTGACAGAGTACAAGGCCACTCCTGTGGTTGCCACAACTTCCAACAAAAATTGAGGATTAAGCCAATATGTTTAGCTTTTATTATATCTACGATGTACTTTAATCTGTGTTTTAATATTGCTAATTGGATGCTTGAATTTATGTCTGTGCAACTTGGTTGCTGCATTGTTTATATTTAAATAGATTATTACAGTACAGTAAAGTAAACCTTTATTACAGCAAGGTGGCACTCCAGTGAACTTTCCTGTGATTAGAAGGGCATTCTGAGAATGGACTAAGCAGTCTAGAGCAATAGGCAGCTTTAGTTATTCATTTATTTAGCTAGCAAATTTTATACCACCTCTCTAGGAAACCTGTCTGAGGCAGTGTACAAAATAAAATATTATAAAAGTAAAGGTGCAACCCTGTGCAAGCACCAGTAATAAAATAATAAAACATCCTATGGATTTCATTAATTTACATTATATACTCCACCTTGAGACTCAGTGAGAAGGGGGCTAACGGTGGTGAACATGGTACCCTATCTCATCCATTTTGCCTTCACAACAATTCAGTGAGGTAGATTAGGCTGACAGAGAGTGGTCTTGAGGTCACCTAGTGAGATTCTTGACTAAATTGGAATTCATATCCAATCCCCCTAGTCTAATACAGTAATAATTGTGGCACCCTATCCCTAACTAGTCCTGATCTCATACAAGCTCTCATCACCCAATTGCAAAAGGCTCTGCTGTCATTTTGCTTGTGAAATATTACAGCTATCATTTTGCTTGTGAACTATTACAGCTTTCTAAGAATCCTAAGCAATCCTAAGAAGGTCCACTCAGAAGTTAGTCCCATTTTAGTCAATGGGTCTTAATTCCAGGGAAATTTCCTCAAAACTGTATCCCACATGTTGTAAATAAAAAGTTAACCCATGCATAAGTTTGAACAACAGAGCTAATAAATAGGCTTGCCAGTCTCCAGATCCAGGCACGGAATCCCCTGGTTTTGCAGGCTCTTCCCTGCCACCAGACAGTTGGCTAGTGGGGGGAGCCCCACCCCAACAGGTACTATGTACCTTTAGATCTCAGGCAGGTTCAGAAGCTTGCAGCTGCTTCTGTTTTGGAAGGTGTGTGTGCCTTTAAATCTCAGCAAGACTGAAGCTGTGGAGGTTGAGCAAGCAGGAACATCCATGTGTGTGTGAGAGAGAGGAAGCCAGAGAGCCCAATCTCTCTGTCCATTTTGCATTCTTTTCAGAAGCTGTTTGCAAAGCAAATAATTAAATAGAACTTGAGTATGGGATAGAGGAAAACTCCACCCCCTAGACTTCTCTTTCCATAGGGTGGTTGAAATGCAGCAGATTGTTACGTTCAGCAACTCCAGTGAATAAAATTATCTATACCATTGTCCCAGGGAGATCACAAAAGTGTGGGCATGCAAACTGTATATTTTGGCTGCTTTATGTGTGACTTTCATTTTAAAACAATTTTATTTCAGTAACATATGGTAACAATCAATTCTTTGCATTATTAATTACTTCTTTTTATCTATCCCATATATTACTTTTCTAATCCCCCCTCCCCCCATTACTTGACCCCCACCGGTGTTGTATACTTAAAATACTAATATTTAAAGGTACCACTAATAAAACAAAAATTTCTATTTTTCTTTCTTTTAAGACTTAATCATTATCAAAAATTGTACAATGTCCTTTCATTTTCCACTCTTTTTCTATATAACTTCTAAACTTCTTCCACTCCAACTTAAACATTTCTAAATCATAGTCTTTTAAAATTCTTGTCAATTTGTCCAGTCCCATTTCTCTGGTATTCTCTCTTGCTTCCACAACTGTGCATACAGTGTCCTAGCAGCTGAGAGCAAGTACCAAATTATAGTTCTATCTTCTTTTGAAAATTTTTCCATATATAATCCCAACAGAAAAGTCTCTGCAACTTTCTTGATTTCATATCCCAAGATCCTAGATATTTCTTGTTTTTTATTATTATTTTTTATTTTATGACTTCTATCCTGCCCTTCCCAACAAGTGGCTCAGGGCGGCTTACAACACAAGAATATAACATAAATAGAAGTTAAAGATAAAACATTTAGATTTAAGTATTAAACCATTAAAAACATTAAAACATTTAAAACATTTGGCATTTAAAACATTTAAAACATCGGGGCTGCGGACATCCAGTATAGCTACACTCAGTTTCTTGTACCAGCTAGTCATAGGCCAGCCGGAAGAGGGTTGTCTTACAGGCCCTGCGGAACTGGGCTAAGTCCCGCAGGGCCCTCACCTCTTCCGGCAGCTGGTTCCACCAGGAGGGGGCCATAATAGAAAAGGCCCGGTCCCTCGTCGATTTTAAGCGGGCTTCCTTTGGCCCGGGGATAACTAAGAGATTTTGTGTTCCTGATCTCAGTACTCTCTGGGGAACATGCGGGGAGAGACGGTCCTTCAGGTAGGCAGGTCCTAGGCCATATAGGGCTTTAAAGGTAATAACCAGCACTTTGTACCGGACTCGGTAAGCTATTGGCAGCCAGTGCAGGTCCTGGAGCCCCGGCCGGATGTGCTCCCTTCTTGGGAGCCCTAACAGCAGCCGGGCCGCGGCATTCTGCACTAGCTGCAGCTTTCGGGTTCGGCACAAAGGCAGTCCCATGTAGAGAGCATTGCAGTAGTCCAACCTCGAGGTGACCGTGGCATGGATCACTGTTGCTAGATCGTCACGTTCCAGGAAGGGGGCCAGCTGCCTTGCCCGCCTAAGATGAAAAAATGCGGACTTGGCAGTGGCCGCTATCTGAGCCTCCATCGTTAAGGAGGACTCCAATAGTACCCCCAGGCTTTTGACCTGGTCCGCCGCTATCAGCAGCGCACCCTCAAAAGCTGGTAGGGGGATTTCCCTCCCCAGGCCCCGACGACCCAAGCAAAGGACCTCTGTCTTCGCTGGATTTAACCTCAGCCCGCTCAGTCTGAGCCACCCAGCCACTTCCTGTAATGCCCGGTCTAGATTTTCTGGGGTGGAGGCTGGTCGGCCGTCCATAAGTAGATAGAGCTGGGTGTCATCAGCATACTGGTGACAACCCAGCCCATACCTTCGGGCAATCTGGGCAAGGGGTCGCATATAGATGTTGAATAACATCGGGGAGAGAACCGCCCCCTGAGGCACTCCGCAATCAAGCGTTCGTCTCCGGGATAGCTCACCCCCAATCGCGACCCTTTGTCCCCGACCTTCGAGGAAAGAGGAAAGCCACTGTAAGGCCAGCCCCTGAATCCCCGAGGCGGCGAGGCGGCAGGTCAGTAACCGATGGTCGACCGTGTCGAACGCAGCCGACAGGTCCAACAACATCAGCACCGCCGAGCCGCCCCGATCCAGATGCCGTTGGAGGTCATCCACCAGGGCGACCAACACAGTCTCCGTCCCATGACCCGGGCGGAAGCCGAACTGGAGTGGATCAAGGATGGAAGCATCCTCCAGGAAAGTCTGTAACTGCACTGCCACTGCCCTCTCAATAAGCTTGCCCAAAAAGGGCAAGTTTGAGACCGGCCGATAATGCGCCAATTGGGCCGGGTCTAAAGTTGGTTTTTTTAAGAGGGGGCAGACCACTGCCTCTTTGAGCAGCGTTGGAAAATGCCCTTCCATCAGGGATCTATTTATGATATCCCGTATAGGATATCTAAGCTCCCTCTGGCACGATTTAATAAGCCAGGAGGGGCACGGGTCCAGATTACAAGTTGTTGGGCGTGCAGATAAGAGGATCCTGTCAACTTCCTCCAGGCTGAGAGGGCCAAAGCCATCCAGAACACAATCCGAAGACAGGCCCGGAGCCTCGGTTTCACTAACTGTCTCAAATATGGCTGGGGGGTCGGGGCGGAGTGACGCAATCTTGTCCGCAAAGAATTTCACAAAAGCCTCACAGCCAATCTCCAATTCAATAGAATTTGGTCTGCCCTGTGACAGTGTCGTAAGGTTCCGAATTATATCAAACAATTGTGCCGGGCGCGAAGTTGCGGATGCAATCTTAGTCGCAAAGTAGGTTTTCTTTGCGGCTTTGATTGCCATCTCATAGGATTTCAAATTCTCTCTATAGGATGTTCGAGTCGCTTCGTCTCGAGTATGCCGCCATTGTCTCTCTAATCGTCTAAGCCCCCGTTTTGTTGCCGCAACCCCTGGTTAAACCAGGGTGACGGCTTCAAACGGGGGCGTAGAGGGTGCCTAGGTGCGACCTCCTCAATAGCCCTAGAGAGTCCATCATTCCAGGACTCTACTAGGTCGTCCAGGGAGTCGCCAGTGGGCCAGACATCCCGTAGAGCCGTTAGGAACCGTTCCGGGTCCATCAGGCTCCGTGGGCGAGCTAAAATGCACTCTCCGCCTAAACAGGGTTGGGGTGATACATTCACACGAGCCTTAAGGGCATAGTGATCCGACCATGGCACTGCTATAGTAGCAATATCGTCCACTAAAACTCCCGCCACAAAGACCATGTCTAACATGTGTCCCGCCTGATGAGTGGGCGTTGTAACAACCTGGGAGAGTCCCAGTGTCGCCATGGATGACACCAGGTCCAACGCCTGGCTGGAAGCCGCGTCGTCGGCGTGGACATTGAAGTCACCCAAGACCAATAGCCTAGGGTACTCCAACGCCCAGCCCGCCACCGCCTCCACCAGGGATGGTAAGGCGCTGGCCGGTGCATTAGGCGGTCGGTACACCAGCCAGATCGCCAACCCCTCCCCAACGTCCCACATCAGGCCGGCACATTCAACTCCTGGAATCTCCAGGGCCGGGAGTGCCCTAAAGGAGTAAGCCTCTCATATGAACAATGCCACTCCTCCCCCCGCCCGCTAGTCCGGGACTGGTGAAAGACCGAGTATCCCGGGGGGGTCATCTGGGAGAGAGTCACAGTCTCCCCATCCCGCACCCAGGTCTCGGTCACGCAAGCCAGGTCCACATCTTGTTCAAGCAGGAAATCCCGAAGGATCATGGTCTTATTGTTGATGGACCTGGCGTTACATAACACCAGTGACGGAGGCGAGTACATTTGTCTGGCTACACTACCTGTCACCATCGGGATGGGACACAGGCTGGAAGGTGGCCGAGCACCATTATGTCTCAGCCCCCTTCGCCTATAGATCTGCCTGTTCCCACCATCATACCTTCCCCTCCCCAGGAGTACCGGAATCCCCAGGCCAGTCATCAGCTCCCGGTGGGCACCAGCTCAACAGCTGGTAGTACCAATCCCTCTAACTTCTTTTTAATTCCTATGTTCTGATCTATCAATAATACCTACTACCAATTAATTCCAATTTAAGTCCCTCAACTAACCCTCTAACTCCTTAGCTAAGATTAATAATTTATGAATCCCTTGGCTCCTTAATTAAACCTCTATCTCTACCTTGAATCATCTGCCAATATTTTTTTACTCTTTCACAAGTTCACCACATATGATAAAAAGAACCTGGCATCTTATTGTTCATCTTTGCCAACTTTTTAGGAGTTATATACCATCTATACATCATTTTAAAACAGTTTTCTTTAATACTATGACATGTTGAAAGCTTTATAGAATTCTTCCAAAGATATTCCTAAGTTTCCATCTGTATTTCTTTATTTATATTAATTGCCCACTTAATCATTTGAGATTTCACTACTTCATCTTCTGTAGACCATTTCAAAAGCAGTTTATATAATTTTGAAATTAATTTTTCGTTATCTCCAAGCAGAACTAGATATTTCCATTTCTGTTTGTTCTTTTCTTATTCCTTCAGTTTTGATATCTTTTTCCACCAAGCTCTTTATTTGTTGCATTTGAAACCAATCATATTTATTATTCAACTCTTTTGCAGTTTTCAGCTCTATTTTACCGCCTTGTATTTTTAATAGCTGATTATATGACAACCACTTTTCTTCACCTACTTCAGCTGTTATTTTTATCACTTCTGCTGGCACTATCCATAACGGTTTTCTCTCATTCCCATATTTCTTATATTTCATCCACATATTCAACAAACTATTTCTTATATAATGGTGAGAGAAAAAACTATCCATCTTTTTTTCCCCATAGTACATATAAGCGTGCCAGCCGAATTTATTTCCATGACCTTCCAACGCCAAAAGGTTTCTGTTTAGTAGCATCACCCATTATGTGTGATTTCATTTTCATTTTAGTGGAAGTGCAGGTGTTGTGGAACCATTTGAATGCAAAAAGAGGAGGGGGAAATGAAGACTGTACTCAGGGGAACTGCACTGCTGTATTTAAAGCCGAGAGAGAGAGAGAGAGAGAATTTAGGATGGAAAAGTCTTCCAGCCCCACCCTCAAAGTCCCCAGATATTTTCTGAGTTGAACTTGGCAATCCTACTAATAAAAAATAGAGGCAAATCAGGTAAAAGAAGTTGGAGCCTAAATACATCCAGGTAAAGCTATCATTTTGTTTGTTTGGAAAGATGGACCAGCTGTGTTTTGTAGTCTGGAGGAGGTCAGATGAATTAATTCATTTATTGGCACAGATATTTTCTGTGCATCAGCAGCAAAAGTTGGAGAAGATGCACCCTTGTTCTTTTCATTGCAGGGATTATATAAGCAAACAACAGGCTATGCACGTGAATTTACAGCTGTGTGGATCTGCCCTCGTCCCAGCAAGTGGATTGCTCAGTTTGGTGAAATACTACAGTATGCACTACAAATCAACAAATTAAGAGAACACAGTTCTGGATCTGCCCTTTTCATACATATGGAATTCAATACATATATGTCTGCTAAACACAATTATATGTGTATACATGCATTAGGACTCAGTGTAGTGCAGTGGTTAGGAGTATAAAAGCAGAACTGGAGGGAAACTGGGTGCAAATTCATTCGATGGGGCTAAGCCCCTTCCATAAGTATAGGGAGATCACTACCCTGGGGTCTATAAAAACACCCAACACTATTTTCCTACCTTAACTTAAAAAGGTCACAACTTCGCCTAGTAAAAGGTAAGGAACTTACTGCATTGATGATAAATTTTTAAGACAGAAAATGGAACATAAAGTTCAAAGAGAAGATTGAGAAGGCTTAGCCGCTGTCACAAAAAATTACCATGATGGCTGTTACCTTGAAGATGGCTTAGTTCTCAGGTTATTTTGGTTTTTAGGAAAAATACTGAAATTGGGTCACCTTCAGCATGCAGTAGAAGTGGTTGATATGCAGACACCCACCCACTCACAGAAGGCTAAATCCTGCTTTTCAAATGCATCCTGAAATTCTCAAAATAATTATATAATATTAACAAAAGAAAATGTGGGGAAATTACTAGAATAGTTTACTGATTCAGATTTCTAAAGGAATAATCACATGTCATGTGTATGTAGCAAAAGCAGCATAAGCAAAGACTTGCTTATGAATGGAAAGGATATACCGTAGCTTCCTGCCCAAGCACAGGAAGCTATACTGTCTGGAACTTGTGATGAAGATATAAAAATTAACATGAAAAAGTTCTTTCTGGCTCAGCATTACATCTATTATTATATATATGCTGAGCCAAAAAGAACTTTCTCATCATTTGTGTGTGTATATGTGTGTGTTATGTTCTACATACTGGGGACCCAAAAGCAGCTTATGTTATTCTCTTCTCCATTTTATTTCATTGGAGCTGTGAAGCCTCTGGTTCGTTTGAGACTCATGATGGTGAAAAATGATCAGAGTGACAAAAAGGGGATGACAAAGGGGGGGGCTGAGCAGAGACCAGAGTGAGGTTCATTGGAGAAATAAATGTTTTATGGATGTCTACGTGCCAGTGATAGAAGTCTCCAAGTCAAGGTGGGGGAGGTGGAGTGCTGGGTGCTAATGACAGTTCAGTATATGGTGGGGTTGGGGTATCAGAAACATGGTGGAGTGGGGAAAATCAAATGGGACACTGTCATCCTTGGATACAGATTCTGTAGACAGGATGGGGAGGGATGTGTTGGGAGAGGTATTGCTCTGTATGTTTAAGATAGGGCTGTGCATTCAATAAAGGGTTTACCAGATATTTACCGGATACCTGCCATTTCAGCAATATCCGGAAATATTACTTTCCTTTTATATTACTTTTACAGCCTATTTGGAATTCCGAATACTTGATTTCTGGATACTGCTGAATGGTATTTGGAAATATTCTCTATTATTTTCAATAGGGGCGGGGAAGCAAAAGCAGTCAGGCAATTGCCTTTCCGTGACTTTTCCCACCTCTGGCTAGGGGCAGGGGAAGGAGGAGGCCCCTGATCCAATCACAGCCATGCATTTTTGCAGATTGCAAAATGCATGGCTCAGGGCTGTGGTGTGCTTCAGCAAGGAAGGGGGAAGGGAGAACCTAATCTCCATTGCTGCTACTGTGTGATGCCAACTTGCCATAGAGAGATAGTGAGTGAGTTTATGTGCCTTTTGGCCATGCTGTGCTCTGCTCTCTGTGGCCTGGCCTTGGCTGCTGGTGTTCCTGGCTGGACCACTGGACTGAAGAACTTTCATCTGGTGCGATGACTCCTTTTCTGTGTTTATGGGTGGGGGGGAGGTGAGGGGGAGACGTCTGTTCAGATTAGAAGCCAGTTTTTCTTTCTAACTTTTGGAAAACCTTGAGTTTTCCTCCTGCTTTGGGTGGGTAGATGTCTGGTTGGTTTTTTTTCTTGGAGGGCTGGATTGCTGGGCGGGGGGTGGGGGGCGTTCTGACCTGGCTTAGTGTTTCATTTAATCTGTGTTATTTTTATAATCTTTTCTGGGTTTATATTTTTATTTTTAATTGCCTGTTAAATTAATGCCAGGCTTTGGTTGACCTGGTTGTGTGGGTCTGATTTCCTTTGGCTAGGCTGTGGGGGTTTACTGACCTGTTGAACTGCTGTGTTTTGCTGTTTTTCCTGGTTCTGTTGAGGCGTGGTGGTTTTGTACTACTTTTGGTTTCTGGGTGGTTGGCCTTTTCTTGGCTGTTCCCCTCTGGGGCTTGAGTTTGGCCAGGCCTGATGGTGTTTTACTGTTTTTCCTGGTTCTGTTGCGAGGGTGGGGTTTGCACTGCTTTTGGTTTCTGGGAAGCAGTGGTCTTTTGGGGGTGCCCACTGATGTGTCCAGCCTTTTGGGGCCTTGGGGAAGAGTCCCCTGCAGCTGCACTGCAGTTTTGGGAGCTCTCTCTCAAATCCCCTGTCCCTCAGCTGCCTTTCATTAAACCCTATGTTTTGCCATTGACTTCAATGGCTCATAGGGTATAATGGTGGATGGGGGCACCCTTTTTGGGTGCCCCTATAATGGGACCCCTTGGCTCTTTTTTTGGGGACTTGGGAATTCCTTGGGGGAGAGTGCCCTGAAGCTGCCCTGCAGTTTTGGGGGCTCTACCTCAAATCTCCTCCCCTCCAGGTGGCTTTCATTATACCCTATGTTGCCATTGACTTCAAGAGCCCATAGGGTATAATGGGGCTGGATATCATGTAATAACTATGGGTAGAGATTCAAGGCCATAAGGGTTCCTTCAAAATGATGGTGTACTATTGCTTTCCTGATCAAAACTCTGAGGTTAATCTTGAAATGGAAAAGGAAATAAGGAGACTAAAGTTGAAAATGTTGCAATGCTGGATGACTTCAACTGCTCTCACAATAACTGCGTAAATGTGCTCATGAGTCATTCGGTACAGGGCCGGATCTAGGGGGGGAGAGGGGGGTGCTTGCCCCGGGCGCTGACAGGGGGGGTGCCAAATTCGAAATTCCATTGTATTCTATAGGACAATAAGATAGAATGGCCCATAAGGGGGCTCTATTTTTTAATTTTGCCCCCCCCCCCCTTGAAAACATGTAGATCCAGTCCTGATTCTCTAGAATAAGATTCTTGAATGATTGTGTACTGGAACAATAAGTCATAGAACTGACCAGAGCTACTGGTAGTTATATTGGATTTTATTCTGAGTGAGGTTTGACACTTGGTACAAGTAGTTGCACAGTGTGGGAACCATGACCACAATGCTATAAAGATCATATTTATTTATTTATTTGTGCTGATTTCTAGTCTGCCCTTTCCCATGTTGGGCTCAGGGCGGATTACAACATAATAAAATAGTTAAAATCACATCATAAGACAATTAAATTTAAGCAATTAAAACTATTAAAATGAAATAAAATAAGGCAGTGTCAGTGTACATATATGTACATTCTTCAGAATGAAACACAGGATGCGGTCAGTGCAGGGAGGCCAATTAGCTGGTGTGAGGATGCCCGCCTGCCTCAGCCAAAAACCTGGCAGAACAGCTCCATTTTACAGGCCCTCTGGAATAGCAATAAATCCGGTAGGGCCCGTATCTCCTTGGGGAGCTGTTTCCACCAAGTTGGGGCCAGGACTGAAAAAGCCCTGGCCATGGTCGAGGCAAGCCGGACGTCCTTTGGGCCAGGAATGGCCAGAAAATGTTGATTGGCTGATCAAAGAGGCCTCCGGGGCTCATATGGGGAGAGATGGTCCCGCAGGTATGTAGGTCCTAGTCTCTGGAAGGAGAGTTACTCCCAACATCCAAAACTAGTACAGTTTTCTTCAAAAGTGGAATTTTTACAAAAATAAGGGGACTAGTTAGAAGGAAGCTGAAAGGGACATTCAAGAGAGTCAGGTTAAAACGGATAAAAGGAAGTACTTTTTCACCCAAAGGGTGATTAACATGTGGAATTCACTGCCACAGGAGGTGGTGGCGTCCACAAGCATAGCCACCTTCAAGAAGGGGTTAGATAAAAATATGGAGCAGAGGTCCATCAGTGGCTATTAGCCACAGTGTGTGTGTGTGTGTGTGTGTGTATATATATATATATATATATATATATATATATATATATATATATATATATATATATATATATATATATATATATATATATATATTTGGCCGCTGTGTGACACAGAATGTTGGACTGGATGGGCCATTGGCCTGATCTAACATGGCTTCTCTTATGTTCTTATGTTCTTAAATCCTTAGAGAATGTTTGGAAATAATTTTAAATCCTTAGAGAATGTTTGGAAATAATTTAAAATCATACTAATTGAGGTCCTGTTAGAATGCATATCTCAGGTCAGAGTTAAACAAAGCCAGGGGTCGTTTTGTAGAAAAATAGGTGGAGGAGCTCATAAAGGGATTGTTATGTAGTTGCACATACTATTCAATGGACAAGGAAGTGGAACTCTCAAAAGGAGGAGGTGGAACTCTCAGAAAAGTTCAGGAGTTGCGCTCCTGTGAGCTTTCACTGAATCTGAGGCCTGAACAAAGCTATACAGTCTCTGTAAAGAAACTATTCAAATGGAAGAGGAGATGGAAACAAAAAGCCTTTTGTTCTAGTGTTGAGAAGAAGAAGATATTGGATTTATATCCCACCCTCCACTCCGAAGAGTCTCAGAGCGGCTCACAATCTCCTTTACCTTCCTCCCCCACAACAGATACCCTGTGAGGTGGGTGGGGCTAGAGAGGGCTCTCACAGCAGCTGCCCTTTCAAGAACAACCTCTGCCAGAGCTATAGCTAACCCAAGGCCATGCTAGCAGGTGCAAGTGGAGGAGTGGGAAATCAAACCCAGTTCTCCCAGATAAGAGTCCACACACTTAGACATTACACCAAACTGACTCTCCAATGAGGAATGGAGGTTAGCTTATCATGGTTCCTCAGATGTTTCTAAGTCCACTTCAGAGATCATCTGTGTGGAGGTAATCACAAGGCGGGCAACACAAGTATTTATATGTGGATGACATGCTAAGGAGAATGATGTATCTAGGAACCTATGGTGTTCTAGGTACCAGCTAAAAGGATATCAGTAGTGGCAAAAAAAAAATCTAGCAATGTTGAAAAATTTCTCCATGTGAATTTTTGTGACCATGGTTGGTTCAAAAGGGGCAAAGGGATTTATATATTCTGACTAAGGGCAGTGCTGAATCGGAAAGCACAGCATTCGTAAGATATAGATGTCTTCAGGGACTTTATCATTCACCCAAATGTGATTGCTTTCAGGAGTCATGAAGACAACCCAGAATAGATGGACCTAAAGCTGCAGAAGATTCTGAAATTCTTGCCTCAGTCATCTGGGTATTGTTGTACAGTTTTTTGTCAATATCTAGTACCTTTTAAATGTTAAAGATTGCTTAGGGTAGTACTTTCTACAGCACTGATGTAACATTGAGTAGGCACCTCACAGAGTTTTCCATGCACAATTCTGGTTGTTTCTTGTGCAGTTTCTGATATTATGAACTATTGGGCTGGAGCAGCAAACAGGAATTTTAGCTCCATGCAGCCTGACTCATCTTTGAGCTTCTCTTGCATCACAACTGAACTTTTTTCATGTATAAAGATAACAGGAAATAGAGGAATTGGATGAAAATCTGGAAAGATGGTATATTGATTTTACAAACCTTATTGAAGGAAGACACTGCACAGTGTCAAAATTAGAATAAATCATAACAAACTATGAACCACTCAGTATCCTACCGATACACTGTGATGCTCCTGTCAAGTCTAATACGACGCCCACCCCGTATTGGTTGGGAAGAGCCTCTTTAAACAAGAAGACATTATTTGAGCAGATCATGTTTGATGGTCTAGGGTGCCACTTTGTGGTTAATTCAAGCACTGAAAGAGGACCACATACATATCTTGCTGTAGAGCTGCTAGATCAAATTTTAAATCTATCAGCCCTTCTTAAGAGGTCATAATCTGCTTTTGGCACACACACAAATAAAGTGACAGTCATCACTTTTCCCCCACCACAATCCACAGGAAAATAGCTTGGCATAAAATGGAGATAAAAAATGGAAATAAAGAGGAATAAGAAAACAGCAGCCTGCTGTTCTATTAGCTGAAAAAATCTTAACATAAGTCCACACAATGCAATCACTTTGTTCCAGTTCAAGGTACTGGTGCTCACCTTTAAACTCTGCATGAACTAGGCCCTACATATATGAAGGGCCTCCTCTCTCTTTATGTTCCCATACAGCAGCATTCCTCCCAGCATGATCTGTTATCTAAGGCACATTCTGCAATGGAACAGACTTGACCTTTTTCAGTAGCTGTCCTATGTCTGTGAAGCAGACTATGTCTGTGAAGATGTCAGAGGGTCTTCTGTCTGGCTTTCTGATCAGGCTTTAAGACAAAGCTATTTTGGAGAACTTTGTGGGGCATTCTCAGCCACTATCTGACTTGTGAGAACAGACATTTCTAGACTGTTTTCTAGTTTGTGTTCAATGTATTGTATATCAAATTTTATTTTATTTTTATACAATTGTATTTATATTGGTATTCCCCACCTTGGGTCCTGAGGTGCTCAAGAGAAAAGTAAATAATTTTTCAAACTTTAGCAAAGAACAAAAACATGCTAATAGGCATGTTTGTTTAAATTATTACATGTTTGGGAAAGAAACTTTTTTTTTCTTTTAAAAAGACTTTCTATGTTAAAAATGCATATTACAAAACAATCGGTAGGCTTAGGACATTAAAAACTCACAAAATTAAACATAACTACTAAATTGAATAATTGTTTCACTCTAGATCCTGTATAAATATCCTGTCTATTACTTTGAGGAGAAGTCTCTCAAAATTAATTAATATATTTAGATCCTCTGAAGCAGAGTTACATATACCATATGACGCACTTCCCCCCCCCCAAAAAAAAGTGGGGGGGGAAGTGTGTGCGTCTTATGGAGCGAAGGTACGTACCTTCCGGGGGGGGGGCGATCCGCTGCCTCTGCCTCCGATCCGGCACTTTCCCCGTGCCTCCCTGCCTGGCTCCATCTTCTTGCAGCAAGCGCTGGGATCGCTCCACGTGGCCCCACCGCAAACCCAACTTTCGTGAGTGCCGGCTGCGGAGGGGGCAGCATGCTTCCTCCTTGCCTGTGTGCCTGGCTCCACCTCTGATGCTTAAAGCAAGCGCTGGGATCGCTCCCTCCGCCCTCCGATCCCAGCGCTTGCTTTAAGCATCAGAGGTGGAGCCAGGCAGACAGACAAGGAGGAAGCACGCTGCCCTCTCCACAGCTGGTGCTCGCGAAGCGCTGGGTTTGCGGAGGGGGCGGGTGCTTCCTCCTTGCCTGTGTGCCTGGCTTCATCTCTGATGCTTAAAGCAAGTGCTGGGATCGGAGGGCGGAGGGAATGATCCCAGCGCTTGCTTTAAGCATCAGAGGTGGAGCCAGGCACACAGGCAAGGAGGAAGCACGCTGCCCCCTCCGCAGCCGGCACTTGCGAAGCGCTGGGTTTGCGGTGGGGCCACGTGGAGCAATCCCAGCGCTTGCTGCAAGAAGATGAAGCCAGGCAGGGAGGCACGGGGGAAGCGCCGGATCGAAGGCAGAGGCAGCGGATTGCCCCCCAGGAGGAAGGTGCGTCCTATCGTCCGGAGCGCCTTATGGTGCAAAAAATACAGTACCTTTCTAAGTCCAGTGAAATCGGTGGGCCTGAAAGGTATAACTCTGTTTAGGATTCCATGGATAATTTTTTTTGGGGGGGGGAACAAATCCCTGCAAGCTGTTTTCAACTAAACAGGTAAACTCAGAAAGATTAAACACTACAGCAGCTGATTTAAACAATCCAATAGGAGGTCCATTTCCAAATTCCCCTTTAAACGATTCTATCATATTTCCCCCCCTGGAGATCATCAGAGATGGCATTTTGCACAGTTCTCTCAGCAACCCATTCCAAAGGATTAGGGCTGCTACAGAAAAAGAAAACCCATGGTCAAAGACCATCCTAATCTCTCTCAGTGCTGGGATTGTAAGCAGCTCTTGTTTAGATGAGTGGAGCACTGCTCTTTTCAGGGCTAGAGTTGCCAGCTCCGGGTTGAAGAATACTTGATTACTTTGACGGTAAAGCCTGAGGAGAATAGGGTTTGGGGAGGGACTTCAATGGGGGATAATGCCATAGAGCCCACCTTCCAAAGTGGCCATTTCTCCAGGTGAACTAATCTCTGTGACCTGGAGATCAAATGTAATCACAGGAAATCTCCAGCCTTTAGAGCAGGGGTGTCAGACATGCAGTTCAGGGGATGAATCAGGTCTCCAGAGGGTTCCTATCAGTCCCCAGAGCAACTGGCTGTCATCTGCTTCCTTCTCCCTCTCTCTTGCTTCCTTCTGCATCACAGCTTGCTTTGCAAGGCTTGCTCAATTGCACAGGAGCTACAGAGCAAAGCCTCTATTTTCTCCATAGGCTGAGGCTCTTTCCTTGGGGAGAAGGGAAGAGTTTTGCCAGGCTGTATCAATCGCACAACAGAGCTACTGAGCCAAGCCTCTCTTCCTTCTTTTGGCTGAGGCTCCTCCCTGTCAGCATATACAAATGCTCAATAAGGCATTAGGCTAGTGACTCCTGAGATCATGCTGATCTAACTGACAGTCAGTGTCAAAATGACTTCAGTGCTTATCAGGTCTCAACAAGGTGAAACCAGTTCTGACTGGCATTTGGTAACGAGTGCAAAGGTTGAGTGTCCAATGCACAATGACTCAGCATTTGTAACCCATTGGTGCATATCCTATGTAAAATATGTATATAAGCAGTGATGTACTGTTCACTGTATCCTTCTACTCTAGATGGTTTGCTTGGCAAAGCACTTTGCTGGTGGATGTAAATTATGTAAATAAATTGTATATAGTTAAGCACAGAGCGTCGTTGGACTGTTGCTTGCTATACTGACTCAACTACCAGGGCTAATAATAACAATAAAATGACAGGATTATGGGCCCAGTCCGCTATGCTCTGGAGGCTTTAGATGAGGCCAGCCTGCTGTGGTGAACCGAGCCAGAGTGGATGTCTACTGCCATTGTTTGAGAATGAAAGCGGGGACGAGCTCCATCAGGCTTTGAACAGCAGTGCAGAGAAGACGTCAGCATGGCTCATATTTCAACAGCCCAGCTTGTCGAGAAGCTCAACTCCACTAACTATAATGTGTGGAACATTTCCTCAAGCGAGAGGGTCTGTGGCTGATGGTTGAAGCACCTCCAGCCCAGCTTGATGATGAAGACACGGTAAAGAATGAGAAGGCGCTGGCTAACATCGTCCTTAGTGTGGGAGACGACCAGCTGGTTCATGTGTGCAGTAAGACTACTGCAAAAGCGGCTTGGGACAGTTTAAAAGCAGTCTATGTACCCTGATTGCTATTACTCATCTATACAGGACAGTAATGAAGCCAGCAGAGTCTGTCAGGGCACACTTAAATGCCCTGGCAGAATGTTGCCAACAGCTAGAGCAGAGGGGGAAGACTGTGCCAGAGGAAGACAGAGTATACATAATTCTCAGCTCGCTGTCTGCTGAATTCAGCATGCTCATTACTTCACTTGAAACAGCTGAAGCAAGCAAACTGACCTTGGCATATGTCACTGGTCGACTTCTCGAGGAGGAGAAGAGGCTGCAGGAGTTGAGTTACACTCAGGCTTGGCAGCAACCCAGACTGGGGGAGAAAGTGAAAGCCAGCACCAGCATTTCCCTTGATGATGCCAGGAATCAGCAGGGAGAGGCATCGGAGGTTGCTCTAAAGGTGCGGAAATGTTTTTGTTGCAGCTCAACAACACGTCTCAAGCATGCCTGTCCTGAATGGAGGAACAGATGGAGGCAAGGAGGAAAGTCTAAGAGTTCAACAGATTGCTCCAAGGCTTCGCTGGTGGTGACAGATGTTACTGCTACTCCAGGAGTATGGATTTTAGACTCGGGGGCATCACAGAATTTCTGCAGAGATGAACATTTGCTCCACGACAAAAAGCCTTCCGATTTTCAGCATGTTAGTTTGGCTGATGGACGTAATTCTGAGGTACTATATCAGGGGCGTGTAAATTTTCTGGCTTTGCAGCACATTTTCTCTGAGGTGCTATGCATTCCCTCATTAGAAAACGATTTACTGAGTGTGCCTGTCTTAGATAAGGCTGGGTTTATGGTCACTTTTACTGACAAGACATGTAAAGTCATAAAGGGAGGGAAAGTGCTGGGAGTTGGGAGATTACAGAACAATGTTTACATTCTTGAAAACTCATCGGGAACAGCTAAGGCTATAACCAACTCTAACCCTCATGACAATTGTGTACAGTTGATTCACCGGAGATTGGGGCATGCTAGTTTCCATGTTATAAACAAAACACTCTATTGTAAGGAAGGGAAGCGTGAAAGATTGCAGTTAATTCCTTAACTGTGAGGTATGCAAGTGTACTAAATCACAAGCTTTCCCCGCAGCTCGCAAGAGCGATAGAGTGTTGGCAAGGTCACTAGTTTTAGTGCACGTAGACCTGATTAGTCCGTACCCCAAAAGCCACTCCAATAACAAATTTGCTTTAATCCTAACTGATGACTACTCCAGATTTTCTTGGGTATATGTGTTAAAGCAGAAATTGGATGTATTCACCACTGTGAAATACTGGTATAAAAAGGTTCAGAAACAACTGGATAATCTGTGTGCTATTCAAACGGTTATGGGAGGAGAGTTTATGTCCTCTGCGTTTAAAAGGTGGATGCAAATACATGGGATATCTCATAGAGTGGCTAATGTATCAATGCCTCAGGAAAATTGGGTTGCTGAACGAAAAGGTGGGGTGTTGCAAACAATGATGCAGTCTATGTTAAAGGATGCTGGGTTACCTATCAGTTTTTGGGCAGAAGCTTTGAAAGCTGCTTGCTATGTTAACAATAGACTCTGGTCTAAACCAATTGATAGCATTCCATATAAGATGCTATACAATAAAAATCCCAACCTAGATCACCTAAGAGTGTTCGGTACAAGAGCTTGGGTTAACATTCCGGTTAACCAAAGGAGAAAAGGAGGTGCAAGATCTAAAAAACTTCTATTTCTGGTTACCAAACCGGCATGAAAGCCCATCGGTTTGCTAATGATCAACAGAATATTAGCTTCAGCAGATCTGTTAACTTTTGTGAACACCAGGGGTGGCAAAGAATCCATGCCAATGATTTGCCTGATCAGGTTGCACTGCCTATAACAACTGAGGAACAAACCACTAATGTAAAACAGGAGATAAATGTCTCTGAGGGTGAACAAAATGCATCAGAACCTAGAAGGTCAACTAGGAGTACTAAGGGTGTGCCACCTGACAGATATGGGTTTGAGAATACCTCAGTTAATCATGTTTATGTGAGAGAGCCACAAAGTATTGAATATGCCGGGACTAGAAAGGGCTGCTTGGCAGGAGGCCATGCAGAGAGAGTACAGCTCGTTAACCGAAAATAATGTGTTTTCTTTGACTTGTCTGCCAGTTGATAAAAAGGCTATTGGGTGTCGGTGGCTGTATAAAGTGAAAACACTGCCAGATGGTCAAATGCAGAGAAAAACAAGTTTGGTTGTTAGAGGTTTTTCTTAAATAGAAGGTGAAGACTGTGATCAAGTGTTCACTCCGAAGGTAAAAGCAGACACTTTAAAAGCAGTGTTGTGTAAAGCAGGGCAAGACAAGATACAGGTGCATCACTTTGATTTTACCACTGCTTACTTAAATGCACATCTGGAGAAAGAGCTGTATATGGAACAGATACCAGGCTTTGAGAACTCAAACAAAACTTGGGTATTGAAGCTCAACAAAGTATTATATGGCTTAAAACAAAATGCCAGGGAATGGAACCAGTGCTTGAGTAAGGCATTGATTGATTTGGGGTTTGAACAAGGTATAGCTGATCCCTGTATGTTTTGCAAAACAATTGAGCAAACAAAGTGTTATTTATTAGTTTTTGTGGATGACATATGTTTTTTGTTCTACACTGATACACAATTAAAATGGTTTATGGAGTCAACTCAAAATCTGTTCAAGATGAAACACTTGGGTAACATACAACACTATTTGGGAGTTGACATAATCAGAGACTCAGAAGGATGGTTTAGTCTGAATCAGAAAGAGAAAATATTTAAACTCCTTGAAAAGTATAACATGCTGGATGCACATTGTGTAGACTCACTGATGACAACAGGTTATAAAAACGAGCCTGATGATAGAGTATTTGAGTACAGGTCTATGTATCAATCTCTAATTGGTTCATTGCTGTCTATTGCCTATTGGTCCAGACCTGACATATGTTTTGCTGTACACATGTTGTGTCAGAAAAGCTCAAATCCTTATGCTAAGGACTGGATTGCAGCAAGAAGGGTACTCAGATATCTTAAGGGTACTGCCAACTACACATTGGTATTGAAAGCTAATGAGGCACAACAAATCACTGCCTACAGCGACTCAAGCTGGGGTGATAGGCAGGATGGTAGATCCACAACAGGGTATGTCATAAATGGAGCATTGATACATCAGTTAGGATTAAAGCATCTTTAAGACCAATGAGTGCTAACATTTTAAGCATGTTTTAATTTTTAAAAATTTATATTTGTGTTTGTGTTCTTTATAAAATTTATATCTCTGCTACCTAATCTTAAATAGGTACACACATGGCCTGGCCCGACATGGCTCGACCCAATCTGACCTGACCTGACCCGACCCAACCCAACAAGGTCTCATTTATGTCAGATCTGGCCCTCGCAGCAAATGAGTTTGACACCCCTGCTTTAGAGGGCTCATGCCCAGAAAGGTGGACCAGTAGATATGAGTGTAAAGCTTAAAACCAGCTCTCTGAATTGAACACTAACAGATAGGCAGTCAATGTTGCTATTTCAAGATCTCATTAATATGGTCAAATAGGTTGGTCCCATCAAGAAGTTGGCAGTTCTATTCTGTACTAATGAAAGTCTGCATATCTCCAGGATGGAAAACCACCGCCTTCCCAAGATTGCCCTGTATGGCGAACTTTCCACCGGCCATCGAAATAGAGGGGCACCAAAGAAGAGGTACAAGGACTCCTTGAAGAAATCCCTTGGTACCTGTTGCATTAACCATCACCAGTGGTCTGACCTAGCCTCAGATCGGAAAGCATGGAGGCATACCATCCACCAGGTTGTCTCTTGAGGAAGAATCGTACTGCTACAGCACCAACCCCAAATCAGACTTTTCCCTGCAGCCACTGTGGCTGGACCTGCCTGTCCCGCATTGGTCTTGTCAGCCACCAGCGAGCCTGCAGCAGACGTGGACTACTGCACCTTCCTTAAATCTTCGTTCGCGAAGTCAAGCCGAGAGAATGAAAGTCTTCCAAGAGTATAGTAGCTCAGCCATTTGCATCATCAAATAAGGAAAATTCACCAGATTTAAATATGCCATATGTAGATGTGCCATAAAAATGTGAGGAGTAAAAAATCTGATTCCCATCTTATGACCTGAAAGTAATGAGAGGAATACAGAACTCATGATGAACAGCAGAGCTTTGAAACTCTACTCTCACCTGCCCATAGCTTTATATTCTGCCTAGCAGGTCAGTCCTAGAACCTGAGGGCTGTTCTGCATTGGTTGTAGAATTAGCACAAGAAACTATCATCAGAGGGAAGCTCTGATGTGCCTGGCACATGATATGGCTGTCTGCAGAACTGCTTCTGTGTGGCAGCAATGATCTTCAGATGCCAGACTAAATGTTTGTCTAAATAGTGGCTTCTAATCCTAGTGCATGGGATTCTGGTGCCTGAGGCAGAACCCCAATATGTGCCCACCCCCACAAGAAAACTTACCATGCATGCGCAGAGGTGACATCATCATACTGGGCACTCAGCACATCCCCTGCCCAGTGCTCTCTGAGTTCAGAGGATGCTGGGGAGGGGAAGCACCATTCTTTCTCGGCTCTGAGGAATTAGGGGAGCTCCTCCAATCCTTTAAAGCCAAGAAAGAACACTCGGTGCATCCCCTGCCCCCAATGCTCTCTAAGTTCAGAGGATGCTGGGGAGGGAAAGCACTGTTCTTTCTTGGCTCTGAGGGACTGAGGGAGCTCCTCCAAACCCTTAAAACTGAGAAAGAACAATTGGTGCGTCCCCTACCTGTGGCACTGAGTTTGGAAGATGCTGGGGAGGGGAAGTGCCATTCTTTCTTGGCTCTGAGGGATTGGGGGAGCTCCACCAATCCCTTAAGGTTGAGAAAGAAGACTTGGCATGTCCCCTGCCCCCAGCGCTCTCCGAGTTCAAAGGATGCTGTGGAGAAGAAGTTCCATTCTTTCTTGGCTCTGAGGGATCAGGGGAGCTCCTCTGACCCCTCAGAGCCAAGAAAAAATGAGGTTTAAGAATGGCAGGGAAATGGCGCTCACCCCTGGTGGGAGCTGGCACCCTAGGTGGTCACCTAGTTTGCCTACTCCCATGCACCAGCCCTGGTGGCTTCATTGTCTCAAGAAAAAAAGGTGCAAGGACAGAGTTTACTGATACTATGCTCTGTAAATGGCAAAAGCTTATGGGATTTTAGTACAAATAACAATACCTCAGCTGTAATTCAGACTATAGTTTATAGTTTAGTACAAATAACAATATCTCAACTGTAATTCAGAATATAGTTTAAAGCTATGGTAAATACTTTTCCTAGTCAGTTTGGTGTAGAGCCAGTTTGGAGAGCCAGTTTGGTGTAGTGGTTAAGTGTGCGGACTCTTATCTGGGAGAACCGGGTTTGATTCCCCACTCCTCCACTTGCACCTGCTAGCATGGCCTTGGGTCAGCCATAGCTCTGGCAGAGGTTGTCCTTGAAAGGGCAGCTGCTGTGAGAGCCCTCTCCAGCCCCACCCACCTCACAGGGTGTCTGTTGTGGGGGGGGGGAAGGTAAAGGAGATTGTGAGCCGCTCTGAGACTCTTCGGAGTGGAGGGCGGGATATAAATCCAATATCTTCATCTTCTTCATCTTCTAGTCCAGTAAGGGATGGGCTTGTATCCCATGAACTGTCAGTGAAGCATAATGGCAGCCCAAGATATTTCCCACCTTTCCCTCATGACTGGAGCCTTTTCAAGCCCTGGGAAAATTTATTCCTAGAATGGAGAGATTTGCATGTGCTAACAGTTACATGGTTTGAACTGCTGTAGCAGTCAGGAGAAAGGAACAAGATTAGACTTTCTGCTTCTTGCATGAGTGGAGTTCTTCTCACAGAAAGGAAAGAAAGGAGTTTCCTTTCCCCCCAACCCCCACTCTATTCACCTGACCTGTGTGTTTATTAGCAAATGCAAGTCCCTTGACCCCAGAAAAGATTATTCTTGGGTTGGAGGGATTTGTCTGTGTGCAAAGGGCTCCATGAAGAAGGAAAGGGTGAGGAGATCCCATTATGCATGTGCTTGCATATTGCAGGGGTTAGTGCCGGCATTGCTAACATGTGCAACCCATGATTTCTACATGTCATCTCTCTGTGATAGTTGAATATCACATATAAGAAAAACTGACTGCATCTTGAAGATGAAGTCCTACAATGGATTTGTGTATCAACTAACAGAAGGCAGGATTGTAGGATTACTTAAGCAATTTGATATGGTCTCTGCTTATCTTCTAAGCTTCTTTTTTTAGATAAAGATAAAATAAATGAATGAAAATTAAAGTTGTCTCTGTGATATGAAGAAAAACATTTTTATTTGGGTTTATGTTATATATGTGTGTGTTATCTTTATTACTAGCTTTCTTTATTATAGCGTTTCTATTTATTTCAATTGGAAATATACTGAAAGTTTTAGGAAAAACATGTTCTCCTCATCAAACTGAATCAATACAAGTGTTCCTCCCATCTTTCAGGCAGAGAAGAGAAAGCTCTCCCCCCATTATACACAATTACAATTGTTGTTTGCAGATGGAGATGAATCTTTGGCAACTCCAAACAGCAGGTGGTTTCAGTAATTTATTATAAGAGGGTCCTTTTTTGAGAATAATACCCCTATTTCCAGAAAATCGTAGTCACCTGTTTGGTTGCCAGGGTGCCTGGAGACTCAACTCACACACATCTACCAGGAGAATGTGAGTTTTGTCTACCAGACTGGATGAGACTTATGAGTACTAACAGCCACAACGTTGCAGCAGCACTCTGTGTCTCTCGAGGAGGGCTGACCAGGAGAACAGATGGTTTCCAGTCGCTCCGTGCGATCCCCATCTCGGCCATAGCAGCGGGAGAAGGTGCGCCGCCAGGAACTGTCCAGGCAAGTGGTTTCCAGCCTCGACCATAGAATCCATCTTGGGAGGCTAACACCACCAGCAGCTATTTTCCTGCAGTGCCAGACTCCATAACAGCGAAGCGGGAGGCTCACGTACACAACTGACGTCAACTATGCATACAGCCATCAAGCTTATCTTAGACGTGGATCCTGTCAGACCGCCTAAGCCTTTGTCCAACAGAACTCAAGACAAAGACTGGTGCCAATAGAAGATCGAAGAGGAGGAAGAACATCTTCACCCAGAGCCAAGTTTCTTTGTATAGACCGGGTGTTACCTAGGTAGCAATTTGGCCATCTATTGTCACCTTTTTAGATAAGTTTGACTTAAGTACCCCCCACCTTAATAATTTTTCCCATTCTTTCCCTTAATGGTCATCCTGGAGCCTCCCCCTTGGCCCATTGTTAACTGGAAGTCCAATCAGGTAACTAAGGCCAAGTCTGTTCATTGGCTAGCTATGAGCATCCAATCAGGGGCTGCCAATTAACTGGCTATTGGCTACTGCATAAGTCCAATGCTTATGGTCATTGCAGAGCTTCCCCTTTTCTGAGGTCATGTATCAGCTGACCACCTGTCATCCGCCCTTGTACCTCCCATCCTCTAAGGGCTCAAGGTAGTCTTTATAACCTGTGGCCCAGCTCCCCACAGGTGTGCATCTAGCAGTATCCCCGTTCCGCTGTCTAGATACATCCCCGATTCTTGGCCAGTTGAGGGTCCCCTTCCCCTAGTCCTCGTTCATCACCACTGGAGCCTTCCTTGAAGACTATGATCGGTAATTATCACCCTGTTTGTCCATCCTTGTGTTGTCTCTGTATTTCTCTCTATTTTTCTTAGGACTGTATGTGTGTTGTATGTATTCATTGCTTTCTATGTGTGTTCTGTATTTTTCTACAATAAATTTTTAATTGTTTTACTTAATTAGTGTCCTTGACAAATTTAAACAATAATTTCTGGACGTGTATCCCGTATACATAGATTCAAGATCCTTTTTAAGCCAGGTGCCCACCTGTCAATTGCCCAACCTCGTTTTGAGGGCATTTTGGCTTACACTTTATAATACTAAGTAGTCAAGTGTGAATACCACAGAGAAGATGAACAAGGTACATACAACCATCTCATAACTTTATTCTGAATCTTTGCCAGTCCATCTATATCTCCCAGTACAGATTAAAAATTGACATGAAAGGGCCACATCCTGAATTGCTGTGCTCTCTCATTCCACCACTCTCATTGACCACCAATACGCTCTGGAAGGTTCACAGTCAAAGATTCCTCACTGTTACTTCCAGCAACTGATACTTAGAGGTATCTTCCCTCTGAACATTTAGCCATCAGGGATAATGGGTCTATCCATGTGTCTAATCCCCCTTGGAAAGCCATCAATGGATCAATGCAGATCTGGTTCATTTCATCCTCCTAATTAAAGTATGTTAATCATGTTGCATCATCCAGACTCTTTATGCCTAGGCATTTTTGGCTCACAGAGTTAATTTGGTAGTAGTTGAGGTAGTTTCCCCACTTTTTCCCAAAGTTTGACAGCGGTTAACTTTAAACCAGTCAGTGAGGTGCAAACTTTTTATCTTGACCCAATCCAAAACCAGGATGGACCAGATCCCACCTACCCCAGGGGTCTTCTGTTCATAATTGGGAAAATTGAATTAAGCCACCTGGAGTCCTTTAGATATTTTTAGGTATGTTTTAATTCTGTGGCCACTGTATTTTAATTATGTATTTTTATTATTCTTTTGGGCAGGGATTGAGCGACTCACAAATATAACCTAATATATTTAATAACAATAAATTAATAAAAGAAGAACCCCATGTCATAGCAAGGATTTCAGGTCATATGTCCCTTACCTAAAATTTTCTCAATTTCCTCTCTCCTGCGTTTTAAAAGTGTACTCTCTTTTTGGTTTGTGCAGTTACTTAGGGAATTAGTTCTCATATGCTCAGTGTAGGTTCTTTACTTTTATTTTGTATAACTAAAGCTATTTGTGTTTAAAATCACTTTTTCTTTGTCATTTATTTTGGGGTACCACTACCAAGATCAAGATCCACCCTGATATACATAGGCCAAGGTTCCATGCTATTCCTTTCTGGACTCTTTTTAAAGCTAATTTCCCCTTCTCTGGGTCCAAAAACAATATTTTATGCATAGGATTCACAGACTTCCGACCTCTTTTCTTACTGACCCCCTCCTCCCCCAAAAAGAGACTGCTTTCATTAAGGTTGTCTTGTGTTCAAGCTATGACATGGATCATTCCATAGATTTTCTCCTCCGGCTTGTTCCTTGTTTTCTAGGGAAAGAAATGCAGGAAACCTATCTCTAGCACAAAATTTACTTGCAATCACATAGAAAATATTAAGTTCCTGGAATCAATAACTTTTTCAAATGTAACAGAAAACAACTGTTGATAAGCATCATTGTATGGATACATTTTATACCATATTTGTCTAAAGTGCAGATAATTTGTAGCATCATTAGAAGAAAAATTTAAATATGTGTTGTAAAGTAATATCCTATTGAAATAATCAGACTGACTTACAAAAGTAGCCTCGATCCAAAGATTGACAATACTAAGACTTTGCAGGACCAGCCAAAAACAATACCATGAAACAATATGAGGTTATAAAAGGCTGCATTTTATTTAATGAGTTTAAATCACCCAAATTTGATTAATTTTGAAAGTAGATCATATTTCAGCATAACATCACACTGACTTGCTTCTTACTCTCTGAAGAGCACAACCCACAAAGCCAATATATCCAAAAGAACTGAAATTAATCCTTTAAACCCATGGCATTTCCCTTCCACTGGACAATCAGTTAAGGATCTGGATAGCGGCTAAAATGACTGGTCTCCAGTGTAGCTAAATTCATAAACTGCAAAACACCAAAGACTTAGGTATGCTTAGGACTACTGAAGACTACTGAAATCTAAACCAACAAAATGCTTAACATGCTTAACTCCATGCTGGACAGTGGCTATTTACTGCTACAATTGCAATTGACTATTCTAGATCTTCCTTATTCTATCACATTTATGTTCTACTGTGAAAAAAGGCAATTAGTCGCTCAAATAAACTCTTGTGCAAGGTAAGGAAAAAGAGAGTAACAGGCACTTCATGTGTATCAAAATTCAAATCAGATTGCAAATGTCTGTCACTGTGTGTGTATGTTGTTGTTTTTTTAGTAATTTTCCATTAAGTTTCCATCAAAAGATATAGAAGAGTATAATTTAGGATTATGCTGCTAGTCTTAGATCCAGGTTTAGTTCCTCATCTGAAACTAGCAGCATAACCCAAAATTACATCATAATTGCTGAATTATCAGCAAAACCCAATATGCAGCATTAAGGAGAAAAACATTGATTTTTGAGTCTATATCCTGGCAGTTTCTGAGATTGTTTATATGCATGTGCTTACACATCCAACTTCTATTTCTTCCCCATATTGTATATGTGCTTTTAAATCAAAGTAAGATAGCAAAATAGAATTGCAATGCAACCATTAATACTATGCATATTTATGTTTGTGTGGATGATAAAACATGTGCTCACGCACTAATACAGTGTGCAGCAGCTTTATACAAATGTCTGAATGTCGTGTCCAGACCTTGCTTGAAAAAGCAAGATATCCAAGATTATCAACAAACTTTCTGAGAGCAGAATACACACTGTAGAAAGCGCAACAGAAATTAACTGAGAGGTTTCAAAAACCTTTAATGAGAATTCTTTTAGGCCACCCAAGCCTTCAGAGCAATAATTTCCCAAGGATGCACTTTCCAAAAGTCATTATTAAGCCTAATTACCTGGGATAAGATCAGTGTTCAAGTCCCAGGATCCTGCACTTGACACCTGTTCAAACTGTGACAAACTGCAAAGACAAAGAAATAATATACTACATCAACTTAAAGTTCTATGCAGCTCAAGAAGGACCAGAGCAACTAGGAAATAGGAAAAAAGAGAATGACAGAAATGATGTGTCTCAATCTTGGTCAACAATAACAAGAATAATTTCAACAATGGGAAAAATTATGGATGAGATGCATAAAATTTACTGCAGGTCAAGCATTAAGTGAAAACTGGTATAAGATGTTCTTCTGATGGTATATAACTCCTAAAGATATTTAAAAATATGGACAAGAACTATATAGGGAACTGCTGGAAATGTAAAGAGGCAGATGGTACTTTTTACCACATGATAGCCTTGTAAAAAGGCAAGAAAATGTTGGGAAGGCATACATGTGGAGGTCCAGAAATATTTACAAATTAATTTTGAAATGAAACCAAAGACTATGCTATTGGGAATTCTGCCAGACAATATTGAAATAATACTTCATGAATTGCTTAGATACATGTTCACTGCTGCCATATGGGTAGCCAAATGGAAAGCTGAGGAATGACCAAACAAAATTGGAAAGATAAAATGGCAGAATATGCCATCATGGCCAAATTAACAAATTATTTAAATAAAAGACTAGTCAAAGAATTTAAGAAGGGAACTTTATTATGCTGATGAGTTATTTGTATTAAAGGTATTGTAATGAGGTTTAAAATTTTGTTTATCAGTATAATAAAAGCTCATTGACGAGAGGAGTGATGGAGAGGGGAAATTTTTCCCATCCCTGAATTGAATCAACTACCGGCCTTCAAGGTAGAAAGTGATCATGGACAAAATATACCTTCTGGCAAAAGAAAGGGAAGGGAAGGTTAAATACCCTCAGTCTAAGTTCCACCTCAAAATATAGTTATGTCAGCTGTGTCCAAACAACTGGAATCTTCACAGCAGTAGGGAATATCCTGCAAATAACCTCCTGTGTTGCATGGGCACAGCAACAAGAATGCATTTTACTATTACATTTTATCATAAAGCAATTTCTGAAACTTGATATGATGTAAATTTATCATGGGGTTTCAGGTTCAGAATTGGGCTTTGTTTTATATCTGGATCTTTCTCTGTGTCTGGATCAGGCTCAGTGATTCAGCATGAAGTTTTAATGGATTTATACTTGGGAGTAAATCCAGGTGTATTAGGCAGTCAAGATTTTGGGTTTAGGTACAATTATTTGCTTTTGCAAATCAGAAATAAAATTCTCATTTTCATGTACTATCAAGTAGAAGGAGAAGAAGATATTGGATTTATATCCCGCCCTCCACTCCGAAGAGTCTCAGAGCAGCTCAGTCTCCTTTACCTTCCTCCCCCACAACAGACACCCTGTGAGGTGGGTGGGGCTGGAGAGGGCTCTCACAGCAGCTGCCCTTTCAAGGACAACTCCTACCAGAGATGAGGCTGACCCAAGGCCATGCTAGCAGGTGCAAGTGGAGGAGTGGGGAATCAAACCTGGTTCTCCCAGATAAGAGTCCGCACACTTAACCACTACACCAAACTGGCTCTCCACACCAAACTGTCTTTAATAAATCATTTCAGATATAGCAATTTGAATGAAATTAAATGAAAGCAGACCACAACAAAATATACTACTAAAACAATAAATATCACCTGAATCACATAAAAAAGTCAAAGTAGTCCCTGTGCAAGCACCAGTCGTTTTCGACTCTGGGGTGACATTGCTTTCACAACATTTTCATGACAGACTTTTTACGGGATGGTTTGCCATTGCCTTCCCCAGTCATCTACACTTTCCCCCAAGCAAGCTGGGTACACATTTTAACGAACTCGGAAGGATACAAGGCTGAGTCAACCTCGAGCCAGCTACCTGAACCGCCTTCTGCTGGGATGGAACTCAGGTTGTGAGCAGAGGGCTCCAACTGCAGTACTGCAGCTTTACCACTCTGCTTTGCCAAATGTCAGAGACATACATTAAACACAGTTACTCCCACTTGATATTTAAATGTATGAAATCTTTTCATGCAACTGATTCATTTCAATACTGCATGATTATTCTTGCTGGGCTTTCAATAGTTTATTAATCTTTAATTATTTTTGTGCTGGTCTACATTTTTATCATATTTTATTTTGTAAACTGGCTCAGACAGATTCTCTATTATTCATTTTCTAAATGGATAATAAAATTAATAAAATTATTGAATTAATAAAATTATTATTGAATTAATAAAATTATTGAAAAGGGACAATATAAATTGCTAAGTAACAGACTCCTGAAGGAGATTATGCGGACTTAAATGAACTTTATTATTACAGCCAGAAGATATCAGTATTTTCTCCTTTTGTATGCTGAGCACAAGCTTCCTTCAGGCTTGTTCACACTGTGTAAAACAGCAATAGAAAGTAGTAGAAGATAACCAATACAAAAATTAGTGACAAGAATTTAGGGAGGGACTGTAGCTTAGTGGTATCTGCTTGGCATGAAGAAGCTACCAGGTGCAATCCTTGGCATCTCCAGTAGAAAGGATCAGGTGGTAAGTGATATGAAAGATCTAAGACCCTGAAGAGCTGCTACCAATCTGAATAGACAGTACTTACCTTGATGGGACCAAGAATCTGATTCAGTATAAAGCATATTCATATGTACATATTTGTAATTGTAAAAATTGGCTTAACTTATATTATACATTGGTTTCTTCATTTCCTTCTGGATTTGCTCTTCAAGGACATTGAATTATTAATTACTAATAAGAACATAATAGAAGCCATGTTGGATCAGGCTAATGGCCCATCCAGTCCAACACTCTGTGTCACACAGTGGCCAAAAAACTCCCAAGGGCCATCAAGAGGCCCACCAGTGGGGCCAGAAGCCCTTTCACTGTGTCCCCCACAAGCACAAGAATACAGAGCATCACAGCCCCAGACAGAGAGTTCCAACAATAAGCTGTGGCTAATAGCCACTGATGGACCTCTGCTCCATATGCCTATCCAGTCCCCTCTTGAAGCTGTCTATGCTTGTAGCTGCCACCACCTCCTGGGGCAGTGAATTCCACATGTTAACCACCCTTTGGATGAAGTACTTCCTTTTATCAGTTCTAAACCGACTGCTCAACAATTTCATTGAATGCCCACTAGTTCTTGTATTGTGAGAATTAGCGAGGATCTCCAGAAAGCTATTTTTATTTGTGGAAAATTCTCTGAAAGACCTTTTAAACTGGCACAGTTGACTTCACATTAATTTCACTTGCTTGGTGGGACTGATTGGATTAAGATGTACCATGTTGATGTTCAGCAGCTTTCATTCTACATTGTATTACCAAATAACGTCTGCAAAAATAAGAATTTAAATTACAAAATGGGTTTTTATAGAGTTTGATTGTTAAGCAGCTTTGGATACCTGAAAAACATAGGGCTTAAAAGACCACCATAGCCATTGTATCTAGTTTTCCACAGGATTATGCCTTAATATATAATTTCACCTTCTCAATAATATTTTCACATGCTGAATAGAGAAAAAAGCAACTACCAGCTGAGAATTTGAATCTGCATATTCATGATAAAATCTTTATAACATGGCATATACAGGCATTCAGCCCAGGGATTGTCCAAAAATTTTTATGTCTCAGAATTTGTTTAAATACGTAGGAGTCTATTGCTAAATTTGAGTGCGAAAAGGTAGAATCAAAATGGAGAGATAATTGACATATCAGCTCAATATCAGCATTACAGCTACTGGGGATGTTCATTGAACTCTTATTAATGAGAATGATTTTCTCATCTATTCTATTACTCAGGAAAAAAGCTTTCACTATGCCTACTGGTTCAATGTAGACTTATTTGTATTCTCTTGCCAAGTGGATATAATTTTGCTACATTCTTACTTCCAGTTTTGTAATCAGGTGTATTAAAATTCTCCCCCCCCCCCCTTTCCTTTGTCCAATAAAAACTCTATGGCTCAATGCCTTGAGTAGTATAAAAATTGGAAATTTCATTTGTGATCTCTATTTCCCAGAAGACAAAAGGAGTTTAAAAAATTGCAACATTTGAAGTTATATTAGGGTTTTGATCTCAGAGTGGGAAGAGGACCACCCTGCTTGGAGAAGAATTGTAGAAATTCACCAACCATAGTAAAATGAAACATCTTAGGTTGAAATATGAAGGATATTCCAGGACAACAGACTGTATCTATTTTACCAAGGGAGCAAAAGCAAATTCTGTCAGAGAAGGGAAGATGCAAAAAGCAGCCCCTCATAAGTGAGCAGAGACTGATTATAGATGTCTGTTTCCCCATACATTTTATCACCTCTGACTTGTGGTAAAATCCCCCTTGGCAAGGCGGTACAGATGGCCAATGTAGTTTAGTAATCTGTGCAGTCTCACATGAATTAAAGCAAAGACAGCTGATTAAATTAAACCCAGCGGATACATACATGCTGTGGCTAATCACCATTTAGAAAATCTACTTGTCTGCAGTCAACCAAATCCTCAAGAAAACTCTTATGCCTCCTCACAAGTATCCTTCCTTCAGACACTGTGTCACATTTGGAGCATCACTACTGTAATACAATTAATCAGCAAACAATTTTTAACAGAATGTTGACCCCAAATCTTCAGTGTGACAACTCCAAAAATATTTATGATTGCCTTCTAATAAGCATACTAGTGGCTAGCAAAATCTGTGTTGTATTGACTGAAAGTGGAAATAATGAAGGATGTTATATTCAAGCTTTTATTGTACATGCTGCTTTGTGAATTTATTTTTTTTCCAATATCCACTTGTGCTTCTGCCAGGAGGTATTTATCAGACAGTAAGCAGCAAGAATAAAACGGTATCATTTGTTTCAAACTATAAAATAATTTACATCACATATTTTACTTTTGTGTGTTTTTGTTTTTGAAACCACAAACATTCCAGCATCACACTGTAGGAACAATAGAAAGCATAACCTTTTGCATAGTATTAAATGAACAGAGATAGTAGGTTTATTTACAATTATTGTCTAGATTTTAAAAAATTCATAAAAACAGATGAATGAACGTATAGTAGTAGTAATCCCCTAATGGAATGGATTGCCAAATGTACTGCTATATTGTTTCCCACAAATCTCATGCTTTTAGGTACAGCACTTAAAAAGCAAGCATTGTATGTAGTTGCAGTGAATATCAATGTATAGATTGTTTTGGTTTTTTGATCCATTCTTCCTGTCGTAGAGAGGCCAGGCAATAAAGAAAGGAAATATGATGAACAGCCTGAAGTTGAAAGGTCAGTATATGTCATTTCTTTCTTTCTTAAAAAATAGTCATTTATCATATACATAATGCACAGTTTCTGTTGACAGAAGCCGACGTTTCCTATGCATCACAGTTAGTGTATATTCTATTTCTTTTTCTACATATACACAGAATAAAGTGTTTGTTTCTTTTAAACAGTTTTTTTTCAAGTTTGCAAAATGTACCTTACTGGTCATTAAGAAACTGTATTACAATGTACACACACACACACAAATGAAATGAAACCAGGAAAAGTATTTGTCAAAAAACAAATAAAAAGCAAACCATCCATATTAAGATGTCAAAAACAAAAAAGCTTCCAGTGCCAAGAATTTTGTAGTTGCTTGAGTCCAAAGCTACATACATGCTTTCTCTGTATATAGGTTTTATTATTTTCTTTTCTGAAATGTGGTATTGCAAGTAAAATATAGAACCTCAGTGTTACACAGAAGCTAGTTAGTCATTTACAACCCAAAGTGGACCCTTACTAACATTCTAAGAATAAGCTGAAGTCAGCTCGGTGGGGTTTTCATGCCAGCTTTGAGAGTTAAGAAACAGGTAACACTGTTTGTAGAGCAGAGGACTGTGTAAGCCTGGGAAAGTTTGTTGTTCAGCTAGATGTCTGGATCAGAGTGAGCTATGTGGAACCAAAAGACACTTAAAGCATCTTTTAAGAGTCCAAAAGCTGGCAATTCAAACTGGCTAGAGCTTTACCTGGCTGAATAGTCATGGTGAACATTAGTCATTTCAAACTGCAGTTTGGCCAGGAATCTCATGTTGTCAGAAGAGTTTCTGGCTTGGAATAATTCTTCTGGCTATAGAGCCGTTCCACCTTATTAGCCAACTTTAAAACAGCAGACAATATAACAGCAAGTGAAGTTTTTGAGCTAATTAAAAGCACCCAGGCTCCCCCCCCCAAAAAAACACCTTTTCTGGCATAATTGATCATATTAATCAAAATGTCTTTTTGCACTGTACAAGTTTATGGAAAAGACTGTATGCTGAAAAGTCCCGAAGCAAACTTTGTATTAAATACAAAAGTCATTTATGAAAAATCTGTGACCCACAAAGTGCTTAGCATTCAAGTGGTTGACATAAGAATTATATATGCTTTTAAGTTACCAGGGCTGTTATCATCTTGAAAAATTAAAAATAAAGAACTCACCCAAAAGTATTAAGCTGTTCACAATGGCTTTCCTTATCAAAAGCACAATACATTGGGGGGGGGGGACAAAATAGGTGAATTCTCTAATATGTACTAATGTAAGTACAGGAAGACAAGCTTGGTTTAAAAATAATCACACAAAGCACATTTCAGTATACACTTCATAAAGTTTCATTCAGTTCTACATATGATATTTTCTTTTTTTAAAAAAAGTCAAAGCAACAAACCATAGTGGTTCTCATCCAAAATGCCAACAGCCCATATATTGCAAGAAAAAAATTCCTAACGTTCTATTAGAAAAGAATCAGCACACTGTATTTCAATACTAGTTTCATCTTCATACATAGCCAAATATAACTTATTTTGAACTGATATTCAGTAACTCCACTGAGCTTTATTTTTTAAAAAAATATGTTTAAGAAGCCATTGCAGTACACTTAAATAAGGAAATGGCCTAGTCATTGAGTATTGCATCAAAACAAGGTCAAACAATTCATTAAAAAAGAGTGAGAGAGAGAGCAAAAAACCTGATCATTTAAATTTGTATTTAAAACAAAGGAAGCCATTCTGTTTCATTGCCTTCTATATGGGATCACGATGCTACATCCACTATGTTATATTTTGGCTTCTTTTGTTATTTCCTAGCATTATCTACATTTAAAAAAACCCCAAAAAACTAACAGGCAAAATCAGATCACAGTTGTAATAAAACATCCAGGGTGCCATATTACAGAAATTTTCATGGAACTGAGCAATTTGTATATTATCTCGGCAGGAAGTGCTGTCTTAATCCTACAAATATTTAAGGATATTATCTACAGGTCTGTAAACAAATTACATTCTTTATTTTTAGGACATAAATAAGTTAAAATAGAGCAATTTGAGCAGAAAAAGGCAACATGCCAACAAAGAAACTTTATATATATATATATCTATATATATATATAAAACAATATATATATGGATATATACACATGTATAGTTATAATATATCATGTATATATTTATATGTATATATCTCTATATATAGTCTCATAAATGCTTATTAGGTTCCTCTGTCCAACTGGTGCAAATCTACTGTGCAAGTTAAGCTTTGCAACTTCAAAAAGTTATTTAAATTAATCTATACAACTGAGTCCATGCCACACAAGCATTTTAAAAAAAACCTCACAGACCAGTGAATTGGATAAATAGCCTCAAAGAAGTCCTTTGCATTTCCTGCTTAAGGAATAAAAAGAAGGGAGAGCTGGAAGTGGACAGTACATTCATGCAGGAGGGCATTGGTATTGTTTTCATTTTGTTTTGTTTTCTGCAGGGGCACAAGAAAGGAATATATAAATCAGCCATTCATTCTTTCCCCCAAATCACCGCAATCAATGTTTAATTTTCATTCCTTTTTTTCAAAGCAGATAGGAGTTCAAACAGCTTCTCAGCCAGCATTGTTTATACATATTTTCTATGTATATATTAATATTTATATTAATATTTTTGCAGTGACATTTTCAGCTAAAGTGATGTCTCCAGGCTATGAATCGGGCTTCCTGGACTAGAAGAGGTAGCTGATTTACTTGTATCAGTTGTAAGGTTTATTCCACTGTCAATAGCACTGTTGTTCTTGTTCAGCGAAGACGGTGGACTTGGGTTTTGCTTGAGAGCAGGGTCTTCTAGGTCTGCATCATCAATGAGAGGAATATGGGGCTGGGAATCTTCTATCCTAAATTCAGGATGAGTCATAAAGTTGTGAATGGATGTTCTAGATTCTGGTTTTTCTAAACCTTCATAGAGAGAGCTACGGAATGCCTTCACGACGCGGATCTGAGAGGAAGGGGGAAAAACAAGAAGAGAGATGTCAGTGCTAGCTGCCTTTGCAAACTCTTATACAGTGATTCTTGGGGGAGGGGATAAGAGAATGTTGCGTATGGTTACGGCAGAGCAGGCAGCTGTAGTCCATAGTCTCTGGATGCTAAATGCATAAACAAGTGGCCCAGTTTTGTGCATTTTGAGTGTCTGAATCAACTGCAATGTTAAAACTGTATGAGTTTAAAGCCATCAGAAAACTGATGGGAAGCATTGTTTAAAGAAAGCGAACATCTGCTCATGTGATACATCCTAGTAAAAGACAAGCCATGTTAATTCCAATGCAAATGTAGAACCATGCATGTTGATAGTTTTGCCGTGAAAAAGTTAGAAAGCTTATTATGTTTTTTTAATTCTTATTTGTATAGGAAAAAAAAACACAAAACAAATCACATATCTCAAACAAGAAAGCACAAAACAGACACAGTTGGATGGATAGGTATGAGAGACAGACATAGGAGCCAAATGGAAGAACAGAAATGCGTGTTGTTGTTTTTTTTTTAAAGCGAGATCTAAATGAAGCAGCCAGGAGCACACAAAAAGCCAAGCAAACAAATACTTAGTCAAAAAACCATGCTATACAGAAAAAAAAATTCACAACTATCACGAACACAGCTAACTGGCACACAACAACTACACTTGGAAGCCTGGATAATGTGAACATGTATTTGTTTATCAAACTTTTATTTTTATTTTGCCTTCATGCATATGTGAGGTAAACACTCGAGTATAGACCCACTGTTCTAGCCATTAAAAAAAATAAACATAAAACCTTATTAATAAACAAGAAACACTAGAAAATCATACAGTAGTTACTGCATTTCAAAACAAAACTCCTTAATTTTCTGTGTCTCAAAATTGTGAATGTTTTATGCTTCATCTGCAGTACTTGAATTATGCCCATTTGATTACACCAAGATCTTTTTAACCCTTTGCTCTTTGAACCACAGAACAAAGGGGAAAGCCAGCTGAAGGAGATCATCAGTAAGATGTCATGACAGCACTCATTTACTCTGCCTGCCATTAGGTGCAGGAGCTGAAGAAGGTGTTGCTGGGTCAGGAAAGGGTAGATAATTTCACCAGCACTGAAATGGGGAAGCATCCTGAGTATATTCTTAAAAAATTCTCTTAAATGTTACTAGTGAGAAAAGACAGAATTTTCTTGAAGGGTTAATCTATAGAGAAATAAACAGAATGGCAAATATGTCAACTCTTGTGAGATGTATTGTGACTAAAAATGAATTCTGTGGTTGTTGATCTTTTGTCTTGTTCTCTAATTATGAATGAAGAATTAATGCTAATCAGAATGAGATACCACTACTACATGCTTGTGGCAGAACTGTTGCAAGTATTCCACTGGCTAGCATGTGTGCTTCTTAGGCCCCATTTCATGGAAACTCTCATGCCTAACACGTCCAAAATTTGTAAATAATAATAGTAATAATAAGAAAATAAAAATCCAAAACCAGATTGTGAGCCCAGAAAGAGCCCCAAACTCCAAGCTATATTAGAAAAATCTGCATGAGAATTGCTAAAAATTCTGAAAGAAGTCTATGTGAACCAACATCTGACTAGGCAGTAGGTTCAGTCAGATTTTTTTTTTTAAAGACAGCACAATGGAACCCTGACCTCAATGGCCCAGGCTAGACCAAATTTGTCAGATTTCAGAAGCTAAGCAGGGTTGGCCTAAATTGGTATTTGGATGGGAGGCCACCAGAGAAATCCAGTGTTGCAATGCAGAGGTAAGCAATGGCAATCCACCTCTAAACCTCTCTTGCCTTGAAAACCTTATAGGGTCACTTTAGATTAGCGTGATTGGATAGTCACTTTTTAACTTTTGACAAGTTCACTGCATGGCAGCTGTAGTAAAAGGGCAAGATGTTAGCTTCTAACCCTTTGCACCATGATACACCTAGTGTTGCTATGTCCCCACCTCTTTGGATTTCCAAGGGGTTAAGAGTGACTGCTTCATGCTATTAGGAGTTATCATGCAGTAAGGTCTTAAGTAGCTCTTAACATCCAGTTGTTGGTAATCTGGTATCACTGTTATGCTGAAATCCTAAATTTACCTACTTGGACATAAGTCCCACTGAAATCTTGGAACTTCCTACTGATTACAGTTGCTTAGGATCAAGCAGTTAAGGACAGTAACTTGGCAGCCAGGACTGCAATGTCTTTTTTGGACAGAAGTTATTACTGCAGAATTAAACTACAGCATTGCACTTCATCAAACATTTCTCCCTCTGCCATAAAATGTAGTCCTCATTTGATAATTTCTTTTTTTTTTTTGGGGGGGGGGGGCTTCTAATTTTTCTCAAGAACTGGTGTTTAAGTGGCTTACCACCCTTGCCCCGTGCTTTGCACCCAGGTGTGGCTCTTTACAAACCAAATCAGCTGCAACATTTGTGCCTTTTTTAAAAAAAATCAAATATTATTATTTACAAAGCACTTCTTTACAGTAGCAGTGGCCTTATCACACGGGCAGACAGTTTAGACAGTAATGTCCTCACACACTGACCTAGCTTAGTTTCAACTGCCTTCAATGAGTTCAGCATGTAATCAAACTGTCTGCATGACAGTTACTAAGGACTATTAAAAATGTCAAAGTAGCAGTCCATTAGAATTGCAAGCAGCACTGAAACAGTGTAAAAGCAAAAACAAAGGCTGTGTATGTAAAGTTTTCATCGTAATTCCTGCAACTGTAATTTTACTGTAATTCCTGCACTGTAGCTCCTGCAACAAAAACGTTTGCTTGCCTGGTCCTTACAGGCTCTGCTTTGTAAAAAAATTAATGATAAAAGAATCCAAATGGTCATCTAAGTGTCTCCTTGCTTTGACCACCCATAGCTGACATGCAGCAGTAAAGAATGCCTTGAACAGGTATTTTAGAGAGCTCAGAAAAGGACAAGGAGAAAGAAAAACATGCTTCAGAAGGAATGTTCATGGCCTTATGAATTCTTTTGATATCTAATACACTAAGCAGTTAGGTTTCACTTTAATCTTTGTTTTATAAACCTGTGTTTTGAATTCAGTTTTGCCAGGTGTTTATAATCTGAGATGATGATGATGAAGAGTTGGTTTTATACCCTGCCCTTCACTACTTAAAGGAGTCTTGGAGTGGCTTATAATCACCTTTTGAGGTAGGTGAGCTGAGAGAGCTCTGAGAGAGCTGTGACTGACCCAAGGTCACCCAGCTGACTGCATGTGGAGGAGGGGGGGGGTATCAAACTCAGTTCTCCAGATCAGAGTCTGCCACTCTACCTACACCATGCTGGCTCTCAATCCAAAGGTCAGAGAATCTCATTGTCATTTGTAGTTCTTAAAGAGAAAAAGTGTAGTCCAAAAATTAACATCCCATCTCAGAGTGGGATTATAAATACTGTGAATATATAACAAACAACTGTGAAAACTCTATGCACTAAATACAATGTAATACATTTTATAAGCATAAATCTCCCCACATGTATTTCACAGGAAATTTTAAAGTATTATTATAACTTTGTTTGTTACACAATTTAGTATTTATATTCTGTGAGATTGTGACTGGACTGGAATTTGCTGAAAACAATCCAGTGATTACTTCTCTGCAGGTTAGGCCCAAGTCCATAAATTTAATCACAGAACCTATTAGTTCTCTATATCACTAGCCTGTAAAATCCTATATTTAGGATTATATAGTTTATTAGGAAGGAAATGTCCTTCATTCCTATCAGTGTGTCTTCTTGTGGTTAATCAATTAAAATGAATCAGACAAAAAGATCACAGGGTCTCCCTAGGGTTGCTGGGCTGAGCCTGAAAACCAGCGGAAGTGTTGGGGGTGGGGACATGGGGAGGTGTGACATCTGCAGTGTCTCTACATCACTTCTGGGGAAAAACCTGTGACATAGGGTAGCTCTAGGAAAAACATTTCATTCCAAGAAATACCTATGTCACTTCCAGGTTTTCCCAGAAGTGACTAATGACAGTGCTGACATCACTGGTTGTTCCCCCCCCACCTCCCGCCACTGCTTGAAGAAAGAACAGGCAAAGACTGCCAACAGGAGGCAGCTGTAGTCCTTCCCCTTTCTTTTGAAAGACAATATTTTTAATTTAATTTGCAAGAGTTTTAGAACTATGACTACACTTAAGGTGGGAAAAGCAATGTTCTTACTCAAGCCAGCAGCAGGGTGGTGCACATGCAGTTGATCTGTGGTGGTTAAATTACACTTTGGGGATTCTATGGAGTAACCTGGGAAACTGAACATTCACATACCATTTTGAGTTACATTTTATATATTTTCAAGCTGCCTGTTTTTATTTTTTGCTCAAAAATCAACATTAAGACCAACTAGCATTATTTTTAAAGGAAAGCACATAGATATATAATGTAAATTAACAACATCACTGAACTGAGACTTACAGTACTTGACTGTTAATGGTGATTTATAGTACTAGACTATAAGTTTATGGGCTACTGTTTAGAAGGATTGTTGATCAAGTGTTAGTTTTACTGTTATGATGTGTATACATGGTGGACAGACCAGAAATAAATTTCAACTACATGGCGATCATGTAATGGACGTTGTTTATGAACAAACAATGCCAAGGTATGACAAACAATGAGGTACAGCTCCCTTTTCTCACAGTAATGGATGCAACAGAAAGGATGAACTGTTCTTAACAAAGGACTTTGGAGAGGGTGGGGGGGACGACATTTCAGGACATTTTGACATGATTTTTAAGATTCCACTTCTTTCTTCTCTGTAGCTGTAATAAAAAGTATTTCAGTTTGCCCCACCCTGAAAGTTATCTCATATTTCATAAAGATATTTGCATCAGGCAAAGAAAAGAGAAATATAGTTTTTAGATACTGCAGATTTTAATCCCCATTGGAAAAAGAGAGAGAAATCTCTGATGAAGTCTAGAATACCACTCTTAAGTACAATAGTGCCACTTAAATACATAGGATCAGTTTTCAGGTCAACAGATGTTATATAGTAGGTAGCATATGGGCTTATACTCGAATGTTTACCTGGCTTCATATAAGCCAAGTATCTGGAGTTTGGTTCACATTCATGTCAGGCTCAAGGTTAAAGACTCACAACCTCTTTTTATTTCACTCTCTCCTGCTGAACCCTTTTGTCCAGTGATCTCTAGCCCTCTGGGAAAACAAACACATTTAATATTCAGAAAGTAAAGAGTAGGGCACTGCAAAAGCAAATAATTCAATTCTATAGAAAGGACAGTAAGGAGATTAATTTATAAAACAAAGCTTTGCCAAGAGATGCCAACTCTTAGGTTTAACTGATGCTGTTTTTGACTAGGGATGTGGTTATACAAAGACAAGTTGATCCTCAATTAGTAACAGATCATAGGTCCAGGTTTTCCTCATTTGAAAATATGTTCAAAATAATGAAAACACTGAAGGCCAGTTCATATTTTCTGGTGCCCTTATATGAGTATCTTAAGCACATTAACATGCAGTTCTTATGAGAAAAGGAATCACAATATGTATAGCCACTGCAATTTCTGTGATCAGTGACACTTGTTTGAGCTAGTGTAACAATGGAAACAGTAATAACCAGAGCTTTTTTGTAGGAAAAGCCCATCAGGAACTCATTTGCATATCAGATCACATCCCCTGACACCAAGCCAGCCGGAACTGTGTTCCTGTGAGTTCTTGCTCAAAAGACATCCTGGTAGTAACCACATCAGAGCCCCCTCAATCAGTAGATTGTACTACATCACTGTACGACATCAATGGGTGAGTGAATGACCACTATTCCATAATGTTTTTTTTAAAAAACAAACTGCAAGACTTTTTCAAAATAAGTAACATAAAATACAAGCTATGTCTTATTTTCCTCCCATTACTGAGGCCTGCCTTAAAAATGTCCACTTGGAAGGTAGACTTCACAGACAGCAGTATATTCAAAATTTTTATTTTTTAAAAAAACCTAAAATAAATTTCACTCAGCTGTTCATTTTCACTTTTCATACATGTTTATATCTTTGTATAACCAATACCCAAACAAAAAAGCTTTGCAGAAGTGCCATATATTGTTTTAAAATTTAGCTCTATAAAAATATTCATATACAAAGTAATCTTTTTAATTTAATTTTTGAGAAAGACGTACAAATTTCTCAGTTTTTAATGTGATAGAATGATAAAAGATGATGTGATTGATGGAAAAAAGTATATCTTAACAATTCTGAGCTTGTAAGTAGAGTTAGCCTCCAATGCCAGCCACAACACACATAACAATCACAGCGATGTTAGTTCAAAGGGACAGAGTATGTAGCCTTCATACTTTTTTTGTATGCTGGTCCCTGCCTGCCTTCTGGAAAGTTTTCTGGAGCATCTGATTATGTGATTGCTTGGGAAAGATCTACCTCCACTAACTTTCATTTATTAATTCTCATGAGATAAAAAGGTTAAAACAGAACAAAAAGCTCTGATGTGCAATTATTTTGTAAAGTTTAGTGTGATTAACAGAATAGTAATAAACGATGTTTGAGTCCAATGGCATCTTTAAGATCAAAAAAGTTTAATTTGGGGTAAAAGCTTTTCTGTGCATGCACAATTACACTTTCCAGTCATTTCAGTGACCTTAGAAGACAGTAACTCTACTGAGGATTGCACTAATAGTATAAATTAAAGACCATTTATATAATCATATTAGTATGAATGCCACTACTGTCCTTCATTAGCTGCCTTTGATAGAAATTTCTGATAGAGTGAAAGCAATGTGTGGGCCAAGACAAACAGCCCTCTGATAATGACTTAGGTAGTAGTAGTGTGCACAAAAAAAATCGTTATAATTTTGGATCCAAGCTTCGATTGGGAATATTACTGTGATTGCTTATTTCTAGGGAGAATAGTACTGATTAGAAATTCAAATCCATGTAGTTTTTTCAGGTGTCAGAATTCAGGATAAGATTGCCAGGTCTTACCTGGCTGCAGCGGGGGACTCCAGTTCTTTTTGTGCACCATGATGACATTACCTGGAAGTGACATCATCCATTGGGCACATCATGTGGGGGACTTTCTATTATTTAGGGGAAACTCTATGGTTAACATAGAGTTTTTCTCCAAAAGATAAAGTGTCTCCCATGTGACATGCCTGGCATGATGACAGTATCTCTGGGTGATGTCATCACGCTGGGCACATTGGGCATACCGGAGCTCTTTGGGGGCGAGGCTCTCCTCGCTGGCCAGCTCCACAACAGGCAGATTGGAGGCGTCAAAATTGGGGGAAGCCCCACCCCCATTGAGGGAATGGGAACCCTAATTCAGGAACATTATTTTCAATGGGAAATGTGTATCAGGGTCTGAGGCAGCTGTTCGTGAAGGTAATGGCATCAAATTTGCACAGAACATAGTCCTCCCTCTAGCCTAAAGATCTCCCCCCACAAGTTTCAAGCTAGAACAGAGGGTTTCAGTTTTACAGACCCCTAAAGTAGGTGTCTCTCTGTGCAGCTGAAATTCTCTCTACTGATTCCTAAAATGGTGATCGAGCAGCTGCTAGCAGGAGAGCTCCAGCTGGCCACAGCACTAAAGGGGGGGGGGGAGTCTGCATTTATTTCATTTTTCTACTCTTACAGAAACTGGCCAAAACCTCTGCATTTGTCCTCCCTTTGTTTTGTGATCTGTTTCCTTTCACAAAGTGAAAGTAGGTTCTTTCACAGACCCCCACTTCCCTTTCCATCAGTCTACCATTATTCCCTATGATGGAAGGACTTTTTGCAGGGTCTGGGGTGCCTGTTTTTCAACCTACTGACACCAAAGTTAACTTAGAGTGCAGCCTGTCCACTGAAGAACTCTCAAGTTTCAAATAAATTGGACAACAGGTTGAATTCTACAGCCCCTGCTCTCTATTTTCCCAGCATAATACTTGCAAAGAACAAAATGGCTCCACCTCCACAAAGAAAGAGGGAAAGAGAACTGCAGCTGTCTGTGGCCTGCCTCCAGAAGTGATTGACTGGAAGTGCTCTGTGAAAAAAATAGTAATGCCTTGCAATATTCTATAAGATTTGGGTTAAAACAGGAACACCCACTTTGAGCCTCCAGAAATCTTATCCCTCAAAAACAGAGCCTGAACAGTCTAAAAAAGTCCAGAGATTATTCAGGTCCCAAGCTGCATTGTGAAACATTCTAGGCATTGTGAGAAATAAATTATTTTCTCCCCACCCTCAACATCTGTGACTGAAAAGAGGGCTTGTTTAACAATTCTGTCAAGCAGTGCACACCATTTAAAGGAAGAACAGGAAAAGCACAGGCATCAAAAGCAGAAGATCCTGCAAGCTTTCATATCTTCCCTGCAGTCATAACTAGACAAGATACTGGAATTCTGTGACTGGACCTCTTGTCTCTATAGTTTTACTAGTAGGAAACACAGAAAAGCATATGTTTCAGTGGGATAGTGTTGCTGGGAGAGGAAGCTTAACCTTTCCCTTGTGTTAGGAGCTGATATCTGTCCTGATAGAGAAAACATGGAAGTGTCCACATTTTCCCTTTTGGGGCAAGTAATAAGCAACATTAAACCAATGTCTCTTGATGCTTGACTACTGAATAATTTAGGATGGTGCACACATAGGAATATCATTTCCATCGTAATTTGTAATTTTTTAAGGCTATGTGATTCCCCCCCCCGTCTGTAGAAAGAATACACTAGGACATTCATTTGTTGAAAGACTACACCAGGACACTCCTTAAGTGCCATCTTAAAGATTACCATACATTTTAGAGTTAAATGTCTCCTATAGGTTTTAACTTAATGTTGTTACCTGCCCTGAGCCTTACTATGCAGGGGATAGCAGGTTGTAAATAAATAAATGGGGCTGTACTCCCTTTGAAGGAACAGGTAGTCTGTGAGTGCTCTTGGACTCAGGCTTACTGCTGGGTAAACAGCTGGCAGCTCTGGCCCAGAGTGCCTTCTACCAGCTTTGACATTTGTATAACCAATACTCAAAACAAAAAAGCTTTACAGAAGTGCCACATATCATTTTAAAATTTAGCTCTATAAAAATATTCAGATACACAGTAATACCTTTTTAAGCAGAACCAGCTGCAGCCATTCTGGGGCAGAAAAGAGCTGGGCACTGTGGTTACATCTAGATTATTGCAGTACAGTCTACATGGGGTTGCCCATTAAGTGTTTAGAAACTCAGCTGATGCAGAATGCTGCAGCCAGGATGTTGACTGGAGTGGGTCACAGGGACAGAATCAAGTGTTGACCCATCTACACTGGCTCCCAATTTGTTTCTGGGCAAGGTGTGGTCCTCTAAAGCCCTACGTGCGAAGGACTGCCTACCCTCTTACAAACCTTACAAAGTTCTTGCTCTGAGTGCCCCTTCCTTCTGAGATTAGCTGGGTTGTTGTTATCTTCCTTTTGTTGTTATCTTCCACCAGTATGTGAAGACTTTTTCATTTCATCTGCTTTTCCCTCAGTGATCCTCTTTTCCTATGCTTTTCATTGGTGTTTTTATGAATGTGCATTTTATATATTGCATATATATTGTAACCAATGTCCCCTCTAAGCTGAGTTACTGTGAACTTGCTCACAGATTTTTGGCCTTTGGCTCACACATTTTTTCTTAGCTCAGGAAGGATGGACCCAGAACAAATTGATTTATGCAGCAGCCAAAGCGCTCGCCCACAACTTTAATGCCAGTAGCTTACAAAGTAGAACTTTTGTTTACAAGACACCACAGCTTAGAGGGAGCATGGTTGTGACTTGGTTTTAATTGTCTGAAAGATGTTTTTTTGTTCTTAAAATGTTTTTATTACACTTTTTCACTCTATTAGCTGCCTTGATGGCCCTGATGGAGGCAGAAGGGCAAGATTTTGTAAATAAATAAATAAACACACTTGGGTAATAATTTATTTGTGAATCATTCTGCATCCTACTGCATGTATGAGTACAGTCACTAGCTTAAAGGTCTATAGAGCAAAGCATCCTTAGAAAAATGAGGCAATAGTAAAAGTAGTTTGAAATTTTTTAGGAGAAATATGAGCAAACAAACAAGTGCAGAGATGTGTCATTTAGAGACATTTTAACTTGGGAAGAGATTGGCATTCAGACCTTAAGGCTAGGTACTGACAAATATGTTAGAAAGAATGAGGATCTGTAAAGAAATGTGCATCCAAATTCACATATTTTAGCTATGTGACTTAACGCAAGGGGTGAGAAAAAGGGGTTCAGTGTCTCAGTCCTGAATGACTGCCTCACAAATTGGCATCTCTGTAATCAGATGCATTAAGAATACACACTCACGCCCAGCTGCCGCAGCAGGTGTGCTGGTAGGAGAGGAAAGAGCATTGGATAACGAAACGTGGCTAGGGCTAGAAATATTGGTTACATCCTGGTTCTGGCTGGTGACGGAGGACTGTCTCCTGAGAGCTCCCTGAAAGGAAGTGCCACTCTTGAAAGTATTGACTACTTCAATCTGCAATGGAGGAAAGAATGAGACAAGTTGCTTGAGGAATGTATACAAGCTTTGAAACTGACAGGAATAATACTTTTAGTCATTTTCAGCTGCTCATACAAATGAAATTTCAGTTAATGACAGTTACTTTAAAAATGGAGAACCATAGACAAGCAGTTTCTGTATAGGGCAAGTTATGCAGCACCATCACAACCATGCCAATTTATCACAGCAGATTTGGAATGGTTATGGTCAGGAGGATAACAATGTTACCCAAGAGGTCTATGCCATTCAAGGGCTAGGATGGCACTGCCTTGTTATGTTCCAGAGATTCCTACAGACTAAAGGGTTGGAGCCTATACCTTCAAAAATAGTATGAATGAATGCAAATGATTTTTGTCACTTCCTCCTTCACACTGCAGCCCCCTACAGTCACTTTTAAGGGTTTTGTGAGAACAACATGGGATGTGGTTCACAAAGTGAAGCCAGATTGAGAACATGGCAAAAACTGCTACCCACTTCTTTTTGCACAACGCATGTAAGAACTTGTGCTAAAGTTGTGAAGGGACATTTCTTGGGTTTTTTTCTTCGGGTTTTTTAATTCATGTCACATACTCCTGACCCATCAGGTGGCATTAGGGGCTGCAGGGAGAGGCAGTAAAGATAATTTCTGTTAATTTGCTCCATTCATGGTAATACAGAATCTAACCTTCTAACTAGATATATTATATTTTTGTGTAGATTTTATTCAAAGTGGAAGGGAAAATGTATTCACTTGCAAAATTTTATAAATATATCATTAAAATAGATTGACATAACAGCAGTTTTTGATTAAAATAAATATCTCTAATATCTTTAATCATGACTTCATATTAGTTTTAGTTGCATTTAAAAACAGTAAATGTTGATCTTCTAAAGTTATTACATAAAATAACGTGAAAGCTCTGAGTTTTTAAGATTTCATTTACAAATAATTTATAACTTTCTCTGTCAGGTATACCAGAACATTTCTGTTCCTAAAACAAAAAAGTCCAATCCAAATACCTTTATTGGCATAGAAGTAAAAAGTACAGCATGACAAAGTTGCACAGAGTTTCAGTTATAAAAACTAGTCAAGCATCAAGAAGGGGAGCTAGTCTTTTGCTCCCTGATTGTTATGGCAGCCAAAAGGTACTTTGCAACTAGGCTAGTGGTATGGAAACATTGGTCAAATAACAGAAAGAAAACCAATTTTGCCTCAAGTAGTCCATAAAGGTTAGACAGGATAGGTTTGATTATACAGTCCTGCACTTCCCCATAAAAGTCAAAGTGAAGTAAAACATGGGTGACCATTTCGAGGTGCCTTCCATTACATGGGCAGAATCTTTCCTGATAAGGGATGTTGGCAAACCTCCCAGACAGTACCGTTGAGGGTAAAACATTAAGTCTTTCTAACATAAAAGAGTGGTGTAACTGGGGTGACGTAAACTGGGAAAGTAGGCAGTAGGCAGCCCATAATTTGGAAAGATACCAAATGCTAAAGGGGAACATGTTTTATGTTCAGAGGAACAAAGCGACTGTTTCTCAATATCTAAAATCCTCTGTTTCAGAATTCTGAATGCCTGCATTTTACTTAGCACACAGAGGTTGTCCAGGGAGACACCTATGTAATGTATTTTCTTCTGGATCTGACTATACCAATTAGAAACAAAGGAGTCTACTAGCATCATATGAATATAACTAGCAGGGTCTGCCCTAAAGTGTAGGTGTCGCCAAAACTATGGTTAGTAGCCATGCCCTGGTCTCAATCAAATGGGTCCCAGTTTCTAGGCACACTGCAGCATAACTAACACAGTTGGGGACCCCCAAAATGCGGCGTGGGAACACTGCCTGAAATTGCTCAAGTTGGAGATTGAAGGCGCAAATCCAAATGGGGATCTCATATAATAACTGAGATAATGTTTTGGAATTAAAAACATGAATGGTGGCTGGGACAAATTGGTTACCCTTCTTGTAAAAGAAGCTAACCACCGCAGACGAGCTACAAATGACTGCTTGCTTGCGCTGAACTGTCCAGTTATGATTGTACTGGAAAAAGACCCCCAAGTATTTAAAAGATTTCACCTGTTCAATAGTATTTCCCTTGAGGCACCAGCTTTGTGGTTTCCAGGACTTTGAGAATACTATAATTTTGGATTTTGCATAGTTGCGGCCTAGGTGCATTAACCCCAAAGATCACTTCTAACCAGGGAGTCAAACAGGGCTGTATTCTAGCCCCTTATTTGTTCAATTTATTCCTGAATGATCTGCCCCCTTCCCTAAATGCTATTGATGGTCACTTCCCTAAACTTGGGCCATATGCTATCCCTTTATTGCTTTATGCAGACGATACAGTTGTACTGTCACACTCGCAGAAGGGCCTCAAGTGCCTGCTACTAGCCTTCACTTCCTACTATGAGACAAATTTCCTGACTATAAACAGGAAGTTAAAAATCTCATTTTCCCCTCACTTAAAATATAATTTAAAAAAAAATCTGCCAATCTGCTTGTCTCACAGTACTTCTGGAGAGGACTGGTACTGCATTCATTATTCGGACTAATTCTTACGTGCCATGTTTCTTGGAAACAAAGACAAGTAAATATCATGCTAAAATTTTTAATACTGTAAATTTTAGACATTTTGTTCAGTTGTGATAGAATAAGGCTCATATATCTGTGTTTGTCATTAAGGGCTATTCTAGTCACTATGGCATGCCTACTTCAAGCCAATCACAGAAAAATGGTTGTAAAATAAATCTGAAAAACAGTTATTTTAGAACGAAACAGTAGAGGTTTAGCTACATAGAAGGAACCAGATCAATATACGCATAATAGAAATATTATTTTAGGAAAAATAATTTCACACAACTAGTTTATGAGATCTCAAAAGAAGATTTGTTTTTTACACTTTGCTTTTCTCTACTTCAAGGAGTTTCAGTGTGGCCTACACTTTTCTTCCCTTCCTCCCCCCCCCCCCCACAACAGGCACTTTGTGAGAGAGTTCTGAGAGAACTGTGACCAGTCTAAGGTCACCCAGCCAGTTTCATGGGGAGAAGTGCGGAATGAAACCCAGTTCTACAGATTAGAGTCCACCACTCTTAACCACTGTGCCACGCTGGCTCTCTATGCATACATAAGCCATTAGTAGAAACCTGGCTTTCTGTCCCCTTCATTACTGAAAGTGCGGATGTAAACTATCCATAAAATCAACAAATGTTGTTCAAGTTCATGTTTCAGTTGTTTGGTTCTTTTAATAAACTGGATATTGAACCTGCAGCCATTTTGTTGCACCACAGAAAGTTGATGATGTGGCTTGTTAAAACAACACAGAGGACTACTCTGAGGGAAAAGGACATGGGAACTTGCTGCATTAATTCAGTTTTTTGGATTGTTGCGAACTCCAATTGCATTCATCAAGGAATCACAAAGTACAATTCATATCTTTAATTCAGGCCTCGGCTTCTAGACAGGAGTATTGTAGTACCTTATACTGGCATGTCTTCAGAAGCTTTAATCCATGAATGTTTATGCTGAATTATTTCTGTTAATCTTTAGCGTAAATAACAGACGTACATAACAATTTAGAAGCCTCCAGCAAAGTTCAGGGATGTGAGGCGGTGAAGGAATACTCTTTCTCAAAATAACAACTGCTAGCAGATCCAAACTGAAACACAGGAAGCCACAACTCTACAAGTAGTTGTATTCCCAAGGACCATTAGAATAAAACATGGTAGATGACTCAACACTTTCTTCTGCCACACAGAGATCCCTTTTTAGGCTGTAGACCTGCTAAAATGGTTTCGCAGAGGAATGTCAAAAATACAGTTTCCTGGCTCCAGATCAGCTCCACATTTTCAAGTCTTCAACAAATGTCCAGCAAGTCACACTTTAAAGTGCCAGAAGACTCCTGCCAAAGACTTAACACTGCTTTGTTGTTGTTTAGTCGCACAGTCAATTCTGACTCTTTGCGACTCCATGGACCAAGTCTTGCCAGGCTCTCCTGTCTTTCACCATCCTCTTCCATCCATCATCTTCCACTTAACACTGCTACCCCTCTACAGTTAGCAGGCCATAATCGTCTACTGCGTAGCATAAATCTGTACACAAGGCTTCAAAAACTATATTTTGAGGAACCCATGTTGGATCAAATAAATTGCATTCTTGATATTTAAGAAAGTCACATTTTAACATTATGAAATCATCCTTCTTAAATTATAATTTAATGCAGAATAACTTTTCAGTAATGTAGAATTGTGGTGCACTCTCCAATAGAGACAATGAAAAAAGTACTTATGACTCCCTGTTAAGAGCCTACTATGGACATCACATTCTTAAACGATACAAATAATTAATTCTAATATTATTTCATGGAGTAGAACATGTGATGAAATTTAAAACTTCATTAAATCTATTAGCTTTTAAAATGCCACAAGTGTCCTCTTTGGTTTTTCATTCTTTTTCAAGTCAATAGATAGCTATAAAAAGAGATAACTAGAATCACAGCAGAAAATAAAACAAACTAGAAAATCCTTAAAAGTGAGGGCATTCATCTATATTATGACAGCAATATCAGTACAGTCAAAAACTCTGACACGTAGTTTAATTCCAAAGTTGGTATGTGAACTGTTTAGGATAGTAACTAAGTTTCGTGCTGATGTAAAAGGGACATATGCCTGAGGTCGTTTTCCCACTGACCTTACTCCGGAGCGACGTCCCTCTTCACCGTGCAGCGTCTGCACGGATTTCGCACCAACTGCTCCGCAGAACCCGGAAGAGCCGCAAAGTCCCGCGGCTTTTGCGTCGCAAATGTAAACTGGTTTTTGGCGGTTTACATTTGCGACGCAAAAGCCACGGGACTTTGCGGCTCTTCCGGGTTCTGCGGAGCAGTTGGTGCGAAATCCGCGCAGACGCTGCGCAGTGAAGAGGGACGTCGCTCCAGGGTAAGCCCTGTGCGAAAACACCCTCAGTGTCAGTATGGACGTATGGGCCAAATATGGATAGTGATAGCCAGGGGCATGTCAGGGAGAAGTAGGGCTTAGTCAGTATCCTAAGCCTTCTCAGCTCATGCCTCCTATGGTGCTGGTGTAATATTACCTCAGTTAATGTTACTTCAGTTACAAAACAGGCATAAGTATAAACAGTCCTACTGAACTCAATATTAAATGAAAACCAAAGTACTCCTACCAAACTTAACATGGCTACCATATAGCTTAGAATAGCAATTAAGTATGCAATCAATCACAGCTCTTCCATGGAACCTGGGTCTCAGGGGATAAGGCATGATGTTACATCTCTCTGGCATTATGTTAAGCACACATAATTATTTTATTTACTTATTGTATTTAGAATACAACTTTTGATAATGGAAACACTGGGGAAATTGCATGTTTTTCATATTTATCTAAAAGATTTACAAACCTACTATTTAACCCAAAATAGAGGACCCAAGGCAGGTGGCAAAACAGAACAATCCACATCGTCATCAATAAAGAAAAATAAATAAAAAGAACAACATTAATGTCTAAAACAGTATTTAAAACACCAGCCAACACAACAAAATGCAACACAGAGGCTGATTCCATAGTAGCAGTAGTTCCACTCTTCTGCTTTCCCCAGCTCAACCAACTGATTCCCCATCACATTTTGATCCACGGCTCCTTCCACTTTTCCTGGTCGCTAAAAAACAAGATCAGGAAGATGCAGGAATGGGGGGTGGGGTGGTAATTGGAGGGAGCTATGGGTCAAAATGCTGTCATGCAGCAACTGGTGGGGAATTGATCAGTTGAACTAGGGAAAGCAGAAGCCTGAGGGCAGAGCTACTGCTACTGTAGGATCAGTCAGAGACATTTTCTGCCTCTCAAAAGATGGCTTCCCAGCAAACATTCATAACCATATCAGCTCTCCTTTTCTGTTCCCTACTGGAACAGTTCCTTTTTACATAACAGCGAAGTTGATGCCTTCCTTACCCTCTCAGGGAGATTATTCTATAAAACAAAACTCACAAACATATAAGTATTCCTTCAAAGACACAAACAAAAGCTGATGATTTAAGGACAATGCACCTCATTCAGATACACATGGGAGGAGAATCCCATCTCAAACTCTAACTGATGGAAATGTCTCTTTTCCTCTCCAAGATGTATCTAATATGTATTGGTAAACAATCCTTTCCTGCTCTACAGATACTAGGCTCTAGCAATGTCCAACATAGGTGGAAGAAGGTATGCACAATGTGGGGTTTGGGGGGGCGGAAATCTTATGAAGAAGAAATCGCCTTTGAGCCTTTTGGAAGAGTTCATAGGTGATGCCTGTTCTCTCAAATCCATAGCTTATCACTTGAGAAAGTATTTGTTGGCTGTTGTTAACTACAAAACATTGCACATTACTTCACTTCTGTCTCGGCTCTTTGTAGACAGTCCTCTAACAAGGTTAGAGGCCAAGATGGATCCCATTCTCTGCTGTGCTGTTGTCACCTTTTATTTTCTATCCCAGATCCTGTACCACCACAAGCCAATTAACAGACAGGTGTATGACCATCATGGTTGCACCTATCATGGATACAAATAATAGGTACAGTTCTAGTAGCAGTCTATCAATAGAGCTTTTAAATGCACAGGAGTCTTGCTAGACTAATACTGAAGTCAATGCTCATAGAAGAGTTTAGTTCTGTTTATGACTGCATTGCAAGACAAAGCCCCTTTCATCTGACTGATTTTCAATAAATGCATTGTTTCACAGCTGAATCACTGGTTGAATTGCATTTGGTGGATAGAATTTCTTTACTAACCTCAACTTCATGTTATTTGCCTCAGTCGCCTTTAGCATCAGACTGTCACTGGGATCAAACTGACAATGTGCAGTTGAAAGAGGAAACTTGGGAATACATATTTCAGCTGCATAAGGACTGGGCTGAACTTCTGCTTCCCTATTTGTTGCGAGTAAGCCTTGACATGACCAGAGGCACGAGCCTTTTAGTCTGAGCCCTACCTGAGAAGACACTGGCAATAGCGTAGGAATGACCTGGCCAGTCCCAGAGTGACACAGCAGCTTGTGTGGAAATCATTGGCAGGGGATGGCCTGGGAAGACAATAGAATCATAGAGTGGAAGGGACCCCCAGGGTCATCTAGTCCAATCCCATGCACAATGCAGGAGATTCACAAATACCTCCCCCTAAATTCACAGGATCCGCATTGTTGTCCAATGGCCATCTAGCCTCTGTTCAAAAACCTTCAGGGAAGGAGAGCCCACCACCTCCCGAGGAAGCCTATGGATCCATGCAGGAGTGCCAACCAATGCAGCCTGACGAGTATGGAACCCACCATCATTGCCTCCACACACTCAACTGTGGCTAAAGCCAGGAAATATGCTACAAATACCATCCCATTGTCCAATGAGGCAGGCACAAGGTGGAACACCTGGAAAAGACCCTGCCTTCACCAAGTTCTAGCTAGACTGCCAGTTGATCAGCTACTGTCATGGGAATGGAAGAAAGGCAGGGACCTTGCCCTATAATGGATAGTTCCCGGGGGAATTTGACTGAAGTGAGGCTACAACCCTTGAAATAGAAGATTTATTCTGATTTGGGAATCAACAAAAGTCAACAAAACCACATTCTGTCCCAAGAAGTAACTGTTTTTCCATCCCATATTTGGTCACTCATCCTCCCTGTATTTTTCCTTATGAGGAGACAGAATGCACATTTCTCCTCCTTCACATAGACTTAGAAGCAGAAAGATGAAAAATGAATCACCTGTGCTTCTCCATCATCACTGATTTAGAATATGCAAAGAGCCTCACTGTTAAGGAATTAGAAGTACTGAATTGTAAATAGATGTCCACTGTTTCAGAAACAATTGGTAACTTCCTTGAAAAGAATTCAGGGACCCTTAATATTTTATACTTTGCTTTAGACACTGAAGCAAGTAAAATACAAGTTTGCTATTACAAAAACACAGTGAAAATGCTTGGCATTCTTAATTCTATAATATGTACGTATAAATTAGCTAAAAAGAAGCAAGTGGTAGCTGTATTTATTTTACAAACAATGTCTGACTTCCCACTCTGGATGGTGCCCCTTTGGTTCCGGCTCAGAAGGTGAGGAGCCTGGGGGTGATACTGGATGCCTCCCTTTCCATGGAGGCCCAGGTCACAGCAGTTGCGCGATCTGCCTTCTACCATCTTCGGCAGGCCAAACAGCTGGTGCCCTATCTGACGCCTCAGGACCTAGCTACAGTGATCCATGCAATGGTCACTTCCATACTGGACTACTGTAACTCACTCTATGCAGGCTTGTCCTTGAGACTGATCTGGAAACTCCAACTGGTACAAAACATGGTGCAAAATTGGTGCAAAATGCGGCAGCAGAGCTATTAACTGGATTGCATGGATGGGCAAGCAGTTGACCGATGCTGTGCACTGGTTGCCAGTTGAGTACTGGATCCGCTTCAGGATTCTAGTACTGACATTCAAAGCCTTATGTGGCCTGGGACTGACATACCTGCGGGTCCGCCTCTCCCCATATGAGCCCCAAAGGTTGCTGCAATCTGCCAACCAACATCTTTTGGCCATCCCTGGCTCAAAGGACACCCGTCTTGCCTCCAACCTGGTGGAATCAGCTCCCTATGGATAAATAAATACGGGCCCTACTGGATTTGTTACCTTTCCGTAGGGCTTGTAAGATAGGGCTGTTCTGCCAGGTGTTTGGTTAAGGCAAGCGGATCCTTTCTTTATTGCCTATAGCTTCTATTATCCTCCCCAACATTGACCCATCAGATTGATCCACATTAATTCATCCATCAGATGAATTATATCTGGGCCATTGATTATATTCTAACCTGCACTAAGAGCTCGCCTGCCTCTGTTATATAGTACTGTGGTGCTTTGTTTTTAATTGTATTTAATTAGTCCGCTTGCGGAGAGGATGGGATAGAAATTTAAAGTAATAAATAAATAAATAAATAATTGGTTTTATTGTCTTTGCTGGTTTTACCTGGTTGTAATCTGCCCTGAGCCCATTTGGGAAAGGGCAGAATATAAATTCACCAAATAAATAAATAAATAGATGTCAATTGATAACTACTCATGTCTACATAAATAGTCTAAAATATGGCTTTGGAGGACATAGTTATGAGGCATCTAATGACCTGATTAGATGCCTCAACACTCTCTTTGCTATCTAACGTTTTATTCAATCCAGTTCCTCAGAAATCTCTGTAGATGTGGACATGATGTAGCCAGAATAAATCATAGTTAAGTAGAAGCTTTGTGCGGTAGTGGCATTCTTCTTCTGTTCACAAGCTGATGGGGTAAGACTTATAGTTTTCTGGGAATCTGGCAAAAGCTGGAGCAAACCAGATTGTGGAGACAGAACTTCCACCCTACTGGAAATCCAGAAACGTAGAGCCTGGTTTCTTTAAGCCCCTGCCTTCACCCATTTTATATGTGGAGGCAGAAGTCCAATCATATGCACTTCATGTTCTTCACAAATGACTTTATCTAATATATGAAAATAGGCATACAAATAGTCTGGAGAAGTGCTCTACCGTCTTCTTCTGTATTTCCAGAAGTGTTTAAGGTACTGGGAGATTTCTGTAAATCCTCAATGCATGAGAATGCTAAACATCCTAATCTTACCCCTTCATTTCTTCATTTGATGACTTCTTGTGAATGGCAGAAGTAATATATGGATTTTTAGTGCACTAATTGGAATTGGGGCATCCAAATGCCCTGTGTATATAATTACTATCATATACTACTTCTTCTTAATTTCATTTCCCCAGACACCAATGGACAAGTTGAAACTGCTGTCAAAGCTCTTTTTGAATTGATAGCTTATGTCACATGAACACAGAAGGGATAGGTAACAAATGGGAGTGGAGTGGGGACATGACAAAAACTTACTGGTAGGGAAGGTACCAACAACTCCTACCACAATACTTCTACATCTAAGTAGAAAGGAAATTGAAGAGTATCGGTTAGCAAGAAAACATAATTATTGTTTATTTTGTTTTAAATAGTGAACAAGAGGAATAATTTTCCATGGATCATTAAGATAAAGCATACAGAAGAACTAAAGGTTATTTCTCAATCTACAAGAGGAACTGAGAGCAATATGTGCTCCTTGTTGTTTACACTCACCACAACCAGAAAGACATCCTGACAGAAATGTCAACAGACAACACTCCTCCTATAGCCACCAGGGAGAAAATAATTCACATTTAGAGGATGACTCAGGGATCATGGTAACTCCCACCTGGGCATACAGTTACAGATTTTCTCTTTTGGAGAGTGCTCCTCAATCACTGTTCTGATCCAAGTTAGGTAATTCTACACTGAATAACCTAGCAAAACAGTGGACACTTATCCAGATTGGCAGAGTGATCCCCATCCACCCCATTTCCTTCTGCACATTTCATTTTCTGATTTCCAAAACTAAATATTAATTTTATATATAAAATTATATAAACTATTGATAAAAAATTATACAGCTTTGGCTGTATTTAAATGGGAAAGGGCTACTCTGGTTTTTTTTTTAAATTGTAAAATTGAGGGCTAATAAACTGAAGCTAATCCAGACAAGACTGAGGTACTGTTGGTTAATGATAAAGCTGCTCACTGACTGAGGAGTCAGTCTGCCCTGGAAGGGGCTGCACTCTCACCTCCTGAAGAAGGAGGTTTATAGCTTGGAAGTACTGCTGGATCCTGGGTTATAGTTGGAGGCCCAGATCTCCTCTGTAGCATGTAACACCTGTTATCATCTGCAACTGATATGCCACCTAAGGCTGTTCCTTGAAAAGTGCGATCTAGTCATATTGACCCATGCTCTGATTGCATCCAGATTAAATAACTGTAATGTGCTTTACATAGGACTGCCTTTGAAAAGAGTATGAAAACTTCAACTCATCCAAAATGTGGTAATTAGACTACTGTCAGGGACAGGATACAGTGACTGTAGCATCACATCACTGAAAGTTCTGCACTAGTTGCTAATTTGTTAATAAGCACTTCCAAATGCTGGTGCTCCTTTAAAGACATAAATGGCTTGGGCCAGGGTGCTTGAAGGATCATCTTCCCCCATATTGTCCAGCCTGCCAGTGCAAATTTTCCTCCCAAGCATTGCTCATGTATATCCCTACCTTCAGAAGTGAGACAGATGGTGAGCAGAGGCAAAGTTTTACCAGTAGTGACACCTTGCCTGTGGAATGTCATTCACCTTGAGGCTCACCTGACACCTGTTCTTTTAGGCACCGGGACAAAATATTTCTGTTTACTTTAGTTTTAAAGTAAAGGACTTAATATCGTTTTATATATTTTATACCCTTCTTAGCCTAAGAAAAGACACATTTTAAGCTACTTCAAGTTATTTGTTGTTTTATGTTCTCTTTTGTTTTGAATGGTGGGTGATAAATATTATTTTTATAATATTTTATTTGGAAGCTGCTCAGGCAAGTTCTTTGGAGAACTTTTTGATATAACAAAATTATATTTCTAAAATTATCTCACATCACTTTAAAGACCCTTGCACTTCCAAAGCAATATTTTCATCCCCCACCCTTACTAAATTAGGCTTATTTTTAAACTTCTGGCTAAATAGTCCTTTCTAAAACCCTGACATTTTACTGCTAATTTAACACTTTACTACAATGACAAATACTTGCACAAAGAAGGAAAAACTGTTGGCATTAAACATATATTTTCAATTGACAATGTTGCTTGGCAATACATCACTTGTGAATCTTAATAAATGCACTTTCATATTTTTCTGCATACTCACAAATATAGCTCATGCACAACTTTTATCTTCATTCACTAGAAAATTAACTATATATTAGATTTATAATAAATGGCAAAATATCCACTGGAATCCTGGTGTCAAACTGATACCCAAGTCCTGTTAATTTAAAATGAAAGCAGCAATACTAGAAGACTTGGGCAACTTTTTCTTAGTTTTGAACTTTCAAATATTTTGCTGACAAGGTAAAGAAAGAGATTAAAACAATTTAAAGTTGATTATAGACATTATATCCCAAAGCTCTGTTTTTTGGCAATGCAGAAACCTAATCTGTTATTTTAAAGAAAAACAGTGTTATCTTTTTTTAAAAGACATTTTAATACAAAACAGTTTCAGTTTCATTTTGCTGTAGACAATAATACCAGATTATTCTGTTTCTATGCATTTTATAATATACTATGAAAGAACTGATTTCACAACATATCACAGTGCTTAAAAGTTTTGAAGGAACAAAAACATAGATCTAAAAGCATGTAAATGAACAGTTTTTATACATTTATTCAGATTCCCAGAAGACCAATACTAAGTCATTCGCTGTTTGATGCTCTATGTTTCTCCCAAGCCCAGTATGCGCAAAAGCTTTAGTGCATCCATTGAGATCCACAGGCAAGGGCTGTTCTGTTCATAACAGAATTATAGAATCCTCCACATGTGCAATAGCGTGACCATGCAGAGCATTACCTACTCATGATCTAAATGGAACAACTCCTGCTCATGTCTATCATTACTGCACATTACTCTGTATGTGGCTTTTGCTTATACTTCATATCATCATCTTTCCAAAATGTAGAACAAATTCTTGGAAATAGCCTGCTAGCAAATTTGTTCCCATATCTTTGGTACAACATACCTGTGTTTGGATTCTATTAAGCCCTCTGAACCAGAGGATTTGTCCACGTCGAAGTTCTCGCTCTGCATGATCAATTTCTTCCACATCTTCATTCAGTTCTTCTTCAGGCACCTCTGTCTTTTCTGTGAGACCTCCTGCTTCCTTTAAAAACTTCAGCCTGCTTGTTGGGATGGTTGCAATGACCTGAAAAAAGTGAACATTTTAAAAACCATGAAAATGAACATTGCATGTATAGATGGAATGTGAAAATTCAATGTTTGCCTTTAACAAAAGAAGTTTAATTTTATTTAAGACATATACAGATTCCTGACTAGCAGTTGCTCTGCCCCTGGACTTCTGCTTTCCCTGGATTAAGTGATCAATTCCCCACCAGTTGCTGTGTGGGCACATTTTGATCTGTGGCTCCCTCCAACTTCCCTCGTGGCTTCCTGCTCTTGGTTTTTTGGAGATCCAGAATAGGCTTCCCAATCCCCAGGTCCCAGCGGGGGATCCCCCGGTTTTACAGGCTTCCCCCCTCCCCCAGCCAGCTGTCCGGCGGGGGAAGCCCCACCCCCACAGCCATTATGCACCTCCATGAACAATTCCCATAGGGAATGATGGGGAATTGATCTGCGAGTATCGGGGGCTCGGGGGGGGCTGTTTTTTGAGGTAGAGGCGCCAAATTTTCAGTATAGCATCTAGTGCCTCTTCCCAGAATACCCCCCGAGTTTCAAAAGTATTGGACCAGGGGGTCCAATTCTACGAGCCCCAAAAGAAGGTGCCCCTATCCTTCATTATTTTCTATGGAAGGAAGGCATTTTAAAAGGTGTGCTGTCCCTTTAAATGTGATGGCCAGAACTCCCTTGGAGTTCAATTCTGCTTGTCACACCCGTGCTCCTGGCTCCGCCCCCAATGTCTCCTGGCCCCACCCCCAAAGTCTCCTGGCCGCACCCCCAAAGTCCCCAGATATTTCTTGAATTGGACTTGGCAACCCTAATCCAGAAGCTGAGAGGGAAATTGGAGGGAGGCACAGATCAAAGTGCACCCTGGTGGGGAACTGATCATTTGAGTTAGAGAAAGCAGAAGCCTGGGGGTGGAGCAACTGCTAATGAGGAATCAGTCGTATACTATCATTTGTTGAGTAACTCTTACCACCCCAAATCTCTTTAAAACCTGAAGGATTTTACATGGACAGATGATCATCCACCTGATATTCTAAACAAGAGCTTTCTGGACATGTACTAAAATTTAGATCTCAAAGTGAAGGCCAGGAATTGTTTACAGATGTAATATTGGTCTTTAGGACTTGCAGGGTCCTTAACTTAAAGGATCCTTGATCTTGATTAAGAAGTACCTCCAGGAAGAACCAAAGAGTTACTGGTTCCACTATAAAATATTTCCATCTAACCTTTCTGGTGCTCCAGTTATCTGATAATAATAGCAGCATCACTGCTGCTATTATTCTGGTGCTCCAATTATCTGATAATAATAGCAGCAACAAATTAGTCATCAACAAATCACATCAGATTGGTATCTGAGTTTGAACCAAAGATTCTAAAGCCTGAGGGTAGTTTTATATTTAAAAGACTGCTTTCTTTTCTCTGGTAAGAGAGTACATTCAACAGAACAGGTATCTGAAGGTATCTAAAGAAATGTGAGTGCACACAAAAGCTTATACCTTGCTTGAATAAAACTTTGTTGGTGTTCAAGGTGCCATTGTTCTGCTGTTTAAGACCAGCTACCCACCTGAATCTATGGTCTATTAACAATTAAGCATAACAGCTTTCCTACATTCTTTCATCTATGTCTTTCTTTTATAGCCTTTCAATGAAAAACCTTTTTATTTCCTACCTTGCTATCGCTTGCACTTAAGATTAGGGATGGGCATGGAATGTGAAAATGGTAGTTCGTTGGGCATTGATTTAGATTCACTTCTTATGCTATCCTTAAAAGAAGCTTTTTTGAAACTTAAGCTCAGAATTCTAGATATTGAAATGCAAACGTTATATAGCCTGGCCAACAAGTCCTGCTCCCCGCTGAATTTTGAACTTCCTCTTTCAGTAGGGAAATTAGCGTCATATTTTTCCTCTCTGCAAGCTCCACAGGAACGGCGTGCATTCTCGTTAACGAGATGTAATGCATTACCATCTGCTATCCTATTTGGTAGATTTAACAGGATTGAGTACTCTAATAGACACTGTCTTTGTAATTCCAAGTGTATTGAAACTATTTCCCATGTACTACTGAACTGTCCTCTTTATGAAGATATTCATTGTATATACTTGAAAGATATCTTAGCAGATATGTTGGGCTGTGCTGATTCAGGCAAAGTCCACAAACTTTTAAATGACACTTGCGCTGAGGTAACTTTAATGGGGGCTAGATTTCTCCAACAGGCCATGGAAATACGACAGAAAATGGTTCTGGAATGACCACATTTTATCTTTTAATTATTTAATTTGGCTAAACTCGACTCATATATTTTACTTATTTTATGTATTTTAGCTCCCTATGTACTTTATAATCTAGGATTTTATATTATTTATATTGCTATTTTACTGCTAAATCTGTTTTATGCCAATAAAGGCTTGCTATTTGCTATTTATTTGCTTATTGGTGGTTTGGTTTGTGTGTTTCCCAGTTTCCTGAACAATTTGTGGTTCACTGATTTGTTCAGTTTGGGAAGGCACAGAATGGCCCGAGTGGGGTAGAGATGCCAAATTTGCGGCAAACTCTTCAGTGGACTCTCCTCTACCTGCTTTCCAAGTTTGGTGCAGCCCCCCCCCCCCACCAAGCAGATGCCCTGCTCTCCTAGGAGCTGGGGAAAGAAAGGAAGGCCACCCTGAAGCTTTCAGTTGGTTTCACCCCCAGGAAGCTTGGAAACTGACTAGATGCCACAGCTTCCCTCTCCTGGCCCCTGTGCTTCTGTTCAGTTTCCAGTGAAATAGACTAGAAGTGTCTAGTTCTGTTCAGTTTCCAGTGAAATAGACTAGAAGTGTCTAGTTCTGCTCAGTTTCCAGTGAAATAGACTAGAAGGAGAGTGGAGCTGTGGCGTCAATTTCACTGGGGGAGAGCAGAGCTGTGGCATCTAATCAATTTCAGTGGAAACTGACCAGAAGTGCAAGCTGCCCAGGACAGTGGAGCTGCTGCTTCTAGTCAGTTTCACAGGAAACTGACCAGAACTGCAGATGCTAGCACCGGGCTGTCTGGGAAAAAATGAGACAAATATGAACCAAATAACATGGCAAGAAAAAAAGCCAGATTATTTCGTGTTTGGGTGCAGCTAGATCAGACAAACCAGTTCAGAACAAACCACAAATCAGCCATTTTTAGCACGAATCATGATTTGTGGTTCTGTTTGTGCCCATGACTACTTAAGATAGATCTGTGCTTCACAGAATCGTAGAGTTGGAAGGGACCCCCAGGGCCATTTAGTCCAACCCCCTGCACAATGCAGAAACTTCCTTCAACCAACTTCTACACCTGATACTTACTACACTGGGTCTTTACATCAGTCAAGGCTAGACTGTGCAAGCTTGCATATTAAACAAAGTGGTAAATTAAAGTGCAAGCTTGCATATTAAGCAAAGGTGGTTATTTAGGTAGCCTCTCTGTGTAGAATTCCAGAACTAGAAATTTCAGAAAATCATTTTTTTAATGTAGAAAAAACTTATTCTTAATGAGCCGTGTAGCCAGGTGAGCTGGCCAGGTGGTATGGAGTGCCTCCCAGGTGGCTCCTCTCCTTCCCATTTCCCAGGTCCAAGTCAGGCCCTCTCACAGGCCCATTTGGGAAAGGTAGAGTCAGGTTTTCTCATTGTTGCTGCCACCTGCCCCTCCCAGCTGCCCCATGCATTCTGCCTTGCAGGACTTGATCAGTAATGAATGTCATTGCCCCTGCTGGCTTTCCCCATTGTGCAGGACCACAAACAGAATCCGTGGATACATCGGACCTCCCAGCTCCTTTTACCCTACCAGTCATTCAAATCACTAGTGACATTTGCATTAAAATCTTGGTGTTAGAGGTTACGGAAGCCGTGGCATTACTCTGAATTGAATACTTTACTACTTCAAAACTAATAGAATATTTTACTGCATTCCAAAAAAGTCCATACTAAATTTTACTATATTTGAAGAAGTGTTTAACCACAGCCAGCAAGCTCCATAACCTTTCCTATGTTCTGTTCAAAAGCTGGTAGGATGCCAGCTGCAAGGTACCAAAAGACTCTTTTTTGTTTCACTTTAACAAACAAACTATCCCTTTGGAATCAATACATTCTAGTTCCCCTTCATAGAATGAAATCCACTTGGCCATACTAGTAGACAGGTTCATCAGATCAACAACGCCCCAGTTACGCAGGTGAGTTACCAGTATTTCCAAAACCCTGATAAAGAACTTGCAGCTAATTTCAGGGCACCTGAAAAAACTTCCTTGTGATTTTCTACATCACAAATTCAAAGATAAAAAATTCTGCTAGTGAGTGATAATATCTATGCTATGCACCCTATTGCACCAAATGAAATTTGGAATCTGCAATGTGAGTTACAGATAAGGAGTTTTTTCATAAACCAATTTTTAGAAATTTACCTTTACCTGAAGATGCTAAAACCATACTCTTACATCACTGCTGTCCTAGCAGCAAAGAAGTATTACCCAAAGTCTTCCATAACATCAGCACTATTGCCTCAGGAGGTTATAAAATTTTGGGGCTGTTTGAACTGAAATTCTAAGCAGAATTACATCCCTTCTAAATTCACTGAATGAATCAGGAAAAGGAATCATGCATCAGCCAGAAGATGAAACACTACATGAGTACCACTGGATAAATATCTGTTTACTGACTCTATACCTCAGTGGTAGGGATGGGCATGAACCCATGAACTAAAGTTCATAATGAATTTTGGCCAGTTCACGGTTTGCAAAGTGAAGCCTGTGGCAGGACGAACAAGTAGTTTCTACGCAATCTAAATATTTAAAAACTTCAAAGCAACAAGGGGGCAGAACTTGGAGGGCATATAGAGAAGCATCTGAGGAGGTCCCCTGCAACTCTGATGTCTCTAGCTTGCACAAGATCCATTCTATATACTTCTGAACCTGTATTTATCAAAATGGCCACCTGACATTTTGACAGGCACAGCTTCTGGAGATTCAAGAATGTATAGAATGGATCTTGTGCAAGCTAGAGACACCAAACTTGCAAGGGATCTCTAGGTAACTTTCCTCTACCTGCCTCCCAGTTTGGTAGGGATTGGATTCACAGGGTCTGAGTTATGGCCCCTCCCAAAGAAGTGTTTTCTGGGGAAATGACTGCCTAACAGCCAGAGGAGTGTCAGTGAGAGATCCCCTGTGAGTTTGCAATCTCTAGCTTGCACAGGATCTATTCTATACAGTCACAAAACAAACCAGTTTTTTTAGCCCGTAAAAGTTTGTGACTATTCATGGTTTGCGAGCTGGGCATGCAATGAACCATGAACTTACTAAACCATTTTTCCCCAGCTGGTTTGTGGTTCATCCCTACTCATCGATGAGACTTCGTTCAGAAGATTGGTAGCATTTTGTCTAACAGAACAGAAAAATACCCTGGGGAAAATCCTGGAGAAGATTCAGTAGGACCTCTTGTTGCTCAGAGAATTGGGCAGAGATGGTTACTAAGACAATGGAATAATTTCTGGAATAGCAGAAGGATGACTCTCCTGGCACTACCAGAAATCACTAGTTGGCATTAGGTCTGCCTTTGACAGAGACTAATGATGAGAGGAAAAACGGCTTCTTCCATCCCATCCCCTGATCATACAAGAGCACAAATCCTTAATTCAGACACCTATCATTATCTTTATAATTTAAGAAGGTAATTGGCACTTACCTGCCCCCACACAAGTTCACCCAATCCAATGAATACACACCACATCCACTGGTCAAGTTGCAAAGGAGAACAGCTAAAAGGTTTTCCACCAAACTGTACAATTACTATCTGCAGAAGGAAAACAAGAGAGATAAAAAATACCATTACTAACCTAGAGAAAGAAAAAGAGGGGATAAGATTTTTTTTAAAAGTTCTGTTGGTGTTAGCATTTTTCCTAAATGTGAATATTTTCACTAATTATGTTACTCTAATCCCTGGAAGTACAAAAATTGTGCAATGAGTTAGTACAAAAACTGTGCAACAGATTAAATGGCCTATATATCCTGAAGGTTCTGATTCAGCTGAAGAATGTTGTATCTAAATCCCAAATAATGCAACTTAGTCATGACTAAATTATTTCCACCTGCTTTCAACGTGACTTCGCCATCAATAAATTTAAGTGAATGAGGCCTAACACCTTCCTAAGAACACTCCCATATCTACTCTGCAACTAAATTATGCTAAAGGAAAATGTCAGCATAAAAGCTCTAAACAGAGCCCAGCCATATTTTACTTACTATATTCTGGTTTTGAATGTACTGCAGCTAATAATACTACATTTGTAGTAGTATTATAGTACCATTATACTATAGAACCATGAACCAAGTGGGAAAAAGTGGTTTAGTTCATAAGAACATAAGAGAAGCCATGTTGGATCAGGCCAATGGCCCATCCTGTCCAACACTCTGTGTCACACACTAGCCAATATATGTGTGTGTGTGTGTGTGTGTATACACACACACACACACACATACATATACAAACACACACACACACACATATATATATACACACACACATATATATATATCCAATCCCCTCTTAAAGCTGGCTATGCTTGTAGCCGCCACCACCTCCTGTGGCAGTGAATTCCACATGTTAATCACCCTTTGGGTGAAGAAGTACTTCCTTTTATCTGTTTTAACTTGACTGCTCAGCAATTTCATTGAATGCCCATGAGTTCTTGTATTGTGAGAAAGGGAGAAAAGTACTTCTTTCTCTACTTTCTCCATCCCATGCATAATTTTGTAAACCTCTATCATGTCACCCCGCAGTCAATGTTTCTCCAAGCTAAAGAGCCCCAAGCGTTTTAACCTTCCTTCATAGGGTGTAATGTACTGAGTGACGAGACGTTTTGAAGACAACATGCTTTATTAGTGAGTACATCACAAGAGAGGGAAATGCGGGCTGGGTCCCGATTATATACATACCCCGGAACAACCCTTAGCCTGGCCAGGTCCAATCCGGCCAGTTAAACTCCCCGCCACAGATCTTGATTGGCAGAGCGTATTTGCGAGCTACATCCGGGGACCAGTGGACTCCCACTGGTCACCTCTGTAGCGTTCGCTGCGTTGTAACTTCAGGACTGAAATGCAAGACACAACACTTCTCCCCCCTTAGTTCAAGACACAAAGTCTTTCAAGTAGGCTGGTGCCCTGTGTTCCCTGGTTGACCTCCTCGGAGTTTGGGGGGGGGGGAGTTGGAGCGGCTGCTGTGGCTGGCAGGGCTGCTGGTTCCTCGTGGTGGGGTGACGCCGGAAAAGGGTTGTCCGCCGCTTGTTGCTGTTCCGGAACCTTCTCTCTGGGGGGGGGGTCGCTCCCTCTGCTGTGGTGCTCTTCCGCCCGCATAGTCAGTGCAGCCGGCATAGGCTGGGTAGCTCCCGGGGGTGTTGCTGTTAATTCTCCCCTGATCACTGTCGGTTCTTCCAGCAAGGTGTGGCGGCGCAGCTGGTCAATATGCCTCCTTAGGATCTGGCCCCCCTCCAACGAGACCTCGTAGGAGCAGGACCCGGTGACCCACAGTACCCGGGCTGCTACCCACTCCGGCCCGCTTGCAAAGTTCTTTGCGTATACTGGATCCCCTGGAAAGAATCCCCTAGTGGCTTCCCTGGTTTCAGGGGAACTGCGGAGGTCTGTAGCCCGGTCAGGATGCAACCTGTCTAGCCTAGTGATCAACTTCCTCCCCATTAGCAACTTGGCAGGGCTTAACCCGGTGAAGGGGTTGGGGGTGGTTCTGTTCCCAAATTGGAAGGCTGCCAGGCGGTGGTGCCAATCTCCCTGTACAATGTGACCCAGGGCCTCTTTAGTGGTGCACACCATGCGCTCTGCTTGGCCGTTGGTGGCTGGATGGAAAGGGGCGGACCAAATGTGTGGGATGAGGTACCTATTCATGAACTCCTGGAATTCCCAGGAGGTGAAAGCGGTACCATTTTCCATGACGAGGGTCTCGGGAATCCCATGAGTGCAAAAGACCCTTCGCAAGGCTCTGACCGCTGCTGCGGTGGAGGTTGAAGCTACGGGAATCACCTCCAACCACTTGGTGTATGCGTCGACTAGAATAAAGAATATTTGGCCCTGGTATGGCCCCGCAAAGTCTAGGTGTAACCAGGACCATGGCCTCCTGTTGGACTCCCAGTGGTGGACAGGGGCACTGGGCGGATCAGGCCAGGACTCTTGGAAGGGTTGGCACTTTCTAACCCACCCTTCTATCTCCTTGTCCATCCCTGGCCACCATACATAGCTACGCGCCAGGGCCTTCATACGCATCATCCCCGGGTGTGTTCCGTGTAAGGCTTCCAGCACTTGCTTCCGCAATGAGGGGGGAACCACCACCCTGCTACCCCAGAGAATGCATCCCTTGTGAATGGACAGTTCATCTCTGCATGATGCGAATGCCCTGAATTCTGCGTCCAGTTTGCCCGCGGGCCACCCCCTTCCCACCCAGTCTAAAACGTGTGCTAGGATGCGGTCTCTACCCATGGCCCTAGCTACCTTAGCGGCATGGAGGGGCCTCTCAGGTAGAGTCTCTAGAAGCATCACATGGTGGGCAGGGGCGGGATCCGGGTCCATAGAGGGCAGCGGCAGGCGGCTGAGGGCGTCAGTGTGTCCCATAGCTTTTCCAGGGTGGTGGACCAAGGCATATGTGTACGAGTTGAGGAACTGGTTCCACCACAGGATTAGCTGTGACAGAATTTGCGGTGTCTGGCGGTCTGGGACAAGGAGGCCCAGTAGCGGCTTGTGGTCTGTGGCAATTGTGAAATGTCTACCGTAAGGCATACCCACCACGATTGCCAAGGCCTCCTTGTCACACACAATATTTTTATTGCATTAGCAAAATATTGCCATAGCAACCAACCAAATACGACAATAAAATAAAAGGGAACGAAGAGAAAACACAAAGCAACATCCAGTACCTCATTCAATACTACGATAAGAATTCATACAATCCTAAAAGTATCTAGAATAAAATATCAATAAAATTTTAAAGCCTAAAAATCTATACATTCTAAACTTTTAGAACCCTTACAATCTAAATTTAAAACATCAACAAAATTTAACCAGGACTACACTAGAAAGGAGCTGAGAGTGATAATAGAGAGCGATCAATGAGGCATAATCTTCATTTTCTTTTCCATAACGACAGCCGCAAACCTTGCAACTTGAAAAGTAGTGTATTTATCTCTATCAGATAGTAAAAACCCTAGTTTTTCCTGATTTGACTTCCCAAGAAGAGACAACAGAATAGAAACCAGAAACCTATTCCATTCAGAGTTAAAATCAGGGCAATAAAACATGGCATGAGGAAGGTCCTCAATAGAAGTTTGGTCGCAAATACAAACTCTTTTCCGATAAGGAATCTGCCTAAAGCGACCTTCATTGGCCAATGAAGGTAATAAATCAAAGCGAGCCCTCGTAAATGCTTTCCGAAGCTTGGGATTCGCTAAAGTAACAAAATATGAAGAAAATATCGGATACGATAAAGATAAATGATTGTAAATCACAGCTGTTTTCAATTCACCTATAGTTCTGGCCTCCTTGTCAATCTGGGCATAGTTGCATTCCGCGGGGGCCAGGGTCTTTGAATAATAGGCCACAGGAACCTCCCTCCCGTCCAGGAGTTGGTGCCCCAGAACAGCGCCCACCCCGTACGGGGAAGCATTGCAAGCCAGAAACACTGGTAGGGATTCGTCAAAATGGTGGAGCACATCATTGGAAACTAGGAGGTCCTTGACTGCCTGAAAAGCAGCGGCCTGCTTCTTTCCCCAGACCCACGGGGTGTGTCTATCAAGGAGCCTATGAAGGGGTTCTGCGATGGCCACTTTGTGGGGCAAAAATGAATGATAAAAATTTAATAAGCCCAAGAAACTTTGTAACTCTGCCTTGCACGTGGGGGCCGGAGCGTGGACTATTGCCCTGGTCTTGTCAGCCATCGGGTGGATTCCCACAGCGTCTACAGCAAACCCCAAGAATTCTACCCCCGACACCCCGAGGGAACACTTCTCCCGCTTCACTTTAAGTCCCGCCGTCTGGAAGCGGCGGAGTACCTCTCGCAGACAGCTGCTGAACTCCTCAACGTCCAGGGCGGCGATCAAAACATCATCAAAAAACGGTTGCACTCCAGGGATCCCTTTGAGAAGAGAGTCCATTATATTCTGAAAGATCCCCGGAGCCACGCTAACTCCAAATTGCAACTGCCGCACCCGAAAAGCTCCCTTATTAGTCACAATGGTCTGAGCCTCTGCTGTCTCGGCGTCCACCGGGAGTTGCTGGTACGCCTGGGCCGGGTCCAGTTTCCCCAAATCCTTAGAGCCTGCTAGGGCTGCCAATACATGGCTGACCACCGGAATGGGGTATGGATTGTCCTGGAGTGCTTTATTTATTGTGCACATAGTCAGCGCACATCTCCATTCGGCCATCTCCAAACTGTAGTGCTGTCATCAAGCTGACCAGTTGTGGGTGGGGAGAGGGGCATGCAAATATTCAAAGAGGTATGATGGATGAGGGTGAAGAGCTCACCCTCAGGGGATGCTGGGTATGTGTTTTGGATAATCAAGGGTTAGCTAACATTTTTACTGTATAAACCCGTCACCAGAATATGGAAGAAGTCAATACCAATGCAGTGCTAGGGGGAGAGGGGAAGCCTTGAGAACAAACAGTGCTCATACAGAAAACATAATAAAAAAATCAAACTACAGAAATATACTTATTATTATTTTCTTCTTCAAGCCAGCTTTTTCACTGAGACTTGAGGTAGATTATACAATTAAAAATAATACAGTAAGAGCAGTATAATACATACAACCAACAATAAAATAAAACTGAATTATAGCATTAAAAACAGCACATTAAAAGTGTACTTTATACCCACACTAACAATATAATGCTGAATATTAAGAAAATCATATATCCAATTCCAGACTGTGCCATAGAGAGGGAAGGGAACTGGAAGCCATTCCTCCTGTGAACAGTGGGGTTGGGGGGTGCTTGGTGCTTACTCAGGCTTCTGAGCACCTCTCACGCACACTAAGAAGAGCGGCTTAGCTTCATGTCTGGCTGGGACTGTGTGCATGCAGTAAACTCAGGACTCCGAGCCCTATACTCCCTGCTCACAATAAGCTGCTGGTGTTTTGCCAGAATACCTCCCCCCTCCCTCATACTTAACACCTCTGCAAGTTTGATGCCTCTAGCTTGCAGGGGGTCTGTTCAACACACTCCTGAACCTGCAACAGTGATTTCCCCAGGAAGCACTTCCCTGGGGTCACTTTCTTTGGGGGACTGTAACTTGGTCCCCCTAAATTCAATCCTCACCAAATTTGGAGGGCAGCTAGAGGAGAATCATCTGGAAATTCATTGTGAGTTTGGTGTCTCTAGCCCACAAGGTTCTACTGCATCATGAACCTTGCAAAACAAACTGGTTCTATAAATGAGAAGGTCTGTGAAGGTTCATGGTTCCTGTGGTCCCACAACCCACAAACCGTAATAAACCTCCATTTTCCTGGTTCATGCCCATCCCTAGTGGCAAGATCTATGTTGGTAAGACGGATAGTACAACTAGAAGATTTCTAGCCATTTCACATATTACATGCTATGATTGGCTGTAATTCTTGACTGAGTATCACAGAGAGTACACCTTTTGGGAACTGCAGCCAAACACAGCAACCTGGTCCACCTGTGTGTTTATGAACAAGTATTTGTTGCATTGACACTTTACATCTGTGAGGACATTTTAGGTATACATCCAAAAATGTCATGCACAAACCAAGCTCTAAGGATTGTGTTGCTTCAGTGCTAAATATTCAATGAATAACCACGGATACAACAGTAGAAAAGAGTAAGACCAATTCCTCACTAGTGGTTGCTCCACCCCTGCTCAAGCAATCAATTCCCCACCAGTTACTGCTTGGGCACATTTTGTTCTATGGCTTCCTCCAGTTTCCCTCATGGCTTCCTGCTTTTGTTTTTTGTATATCCAGAAGCTGTGAGGGAAACTGGAAGGAGCTGTGGATCAAAATGCACCCACACAGCAACTGGTGGGAATTGATCACTTGAGCCAGGGAAAGCAAAACCCATGGGTGGAGCAACTGCTAGTGAGGAATCGGACCAGGAGTCCAATAGCACCTTAAAGATTAGCAAAAAAAAAAAAAATGTGGTGGGGCATTAGTTTTCCTGAGTCATTGCTCACTTCTTCAGGAACATAACAGGAAAATGAGAAAAGATAATATAAAAATTAGTATGTGAACTTCAATGAATGTTTTGCAAATGGTATTAACAAAAGGCAGGCCTCGTTTTGGGCAGGAGCTCACAGGACCAGAGCTCTGGAACCTCTAAATTTTATTGTGGTCTTTCTTTCTTAACCCCACCCCCCCAATACTTGCTTCTGAGCTCCATTGTTCAAATCTCCTGTGAAAATTTTGCTGAATTCCCTGGTTCATGCCCATCCCTAGTGGCAAGACCTGTGTGGGGGAGGGAAGATGGCATGGTATAGCCTGATCTGGTAAGATCTTGGAAGCTAAGCAGAGTCAGTACTTGGAAGGGAGACAACCAAAGAAGACCACAAAAGAAGGCAATGGCAAACCACCTCTGCTTCCCAATTGCCTTGAAAGCCCCTTTCCTGGGGTCACTGTAAGATGGATGTGACTTGATGGTGTTTAACATACACACACACACACACACACACACACACACACACACAGGGAAGTGAAAATGGCCCTGGCGCAAGGCAAGCTGAGTGGCACAACAAGTCAATACTGTGGAACCAGCCATTAACATTAATTAACTCTTTGCCTCCTCCTGCAAATGATGCAGTGTAGGAAGTAATTAGTGAGCTGAAACCATTCACTGTTGTTGCAGGAGGTGCTGAGCCAAATAGCATCAGAGGCACTGTCAGAGTTGCTTAACTTAGGCTGTTTCCTCCTTGATAATAGTGGCACTCAAGGGCAATGGCCCATTGAGCAATTTTTTTGTAGGTTAAATGGCCAGTCCACCTCTGGCTAAACTTTCTTTCCATGTACAGTATATGGTAGAATTTAGTAGGAAATTTGGATTTTGGATGAAGTCCATCAGGTGTGCATCACAAACACAATTCTTTCTCAAGATTTCTAATCTGCTAATAGTAGACCTTCTTGATGGCTTGAATAGTCTTTTGGGGTATTATTTTGGACTGCAACGAGAGTGGGGGGGCAAACTGCAGCTCAGGAATCATATGTGGCGATTTCACACACATTATGTGGCTCTCAAAGCTCCCACTGTCCCATTGACTGGCTTGAAGATGTTATTTCTCTCTTTAATCACTTCTCCAAAGCATTTAAAGAATAAAGTTGAGAATGAATTTAAAGTTAAAGTTGCTTTCTTTCCCCCTCCCCCATCTATTTGCCTTCCTTCCTTCCTTCCTTCCTTCCTTCCTTCCTTCCTTCCTTCCTTCCTTCCTTCCTTCCTTCCTTCCTTCCTTCCTTCCTTCCTTCCTTCTCTTAAGTTAAGCAAGTTTGGCCACCCCTGGGATGGAGGAAACACTTTTCTTTGCAATTCTATTTAGCCATATCCAAAATAGTTTTAAGCACGAAAGAGGGTAAATTCCCTAATGGTGGAGATTTCCCACCCACTTAGGCCTTCAATTGAAGTAAAACAAGCAACCACCACTTTCTTCTTTTTGGTTAAATGGCCACCTGGCAAACTGAAGACTTGTGCCCTACTCTCATTCTTCCAGAGCTCAATGACAGACAGTTTAAGGCAAAACATATACGTAGCCTTCAATGTTCTCTTTTATTTATTTTATTTTATTTTATATATGAACATACCCCCGAACATAAGGAAATACCCCCGATTTTATTTTATTTTATTTTATGTATGTATGTATGTATGTATGTAAATTTATAGTCTGTCCTTTCCTATAATGAGTTCAGGGCAGATTCCAACATGCTAAAACAATTAAAACTAACAATGCAACAATCAAATAAACAAACAATAGAACAGTCGCACAGCTTAGGTGTCCAAAAGATGTCAACTATATTGGCCTGATTTTTAGCAGTCCAGATGGCAGTCAGTGTTGGGAGTCAGGGTTAGTCGGTGTAATAAAATGACACCCGCCCACCTCAGCCAAAGGCCTGGCAGAACAGCTCCTTCTTACGGGCCCTCCGGAATGGCAGGGCCCGAACCTCCATAGGGAGCTGATTCCGCCAGGTTGGGGCCAGGGCTGAAAAAGCCCTGGCCCTGGTTGAGGCAAGGCGGATGTCCCTTGGGCCAGGGATGATCAAAATATGTTGACTGGCCGATTGTAATGACCTCTGGGGCTCATATGGGGAGAGATGGTTCCGCAGGTATGTCGGTCCCAGGCCGCCCATGGCTTTAAGCGTCAGTACTAATACCTTGAAGTGGATCCAGTACTCAATCAGTAGCCAGTGCAGACTGCGCAGCATCAGCTGACTGCTTGCCCATACAGGCGATTCAGTCAGCAGTCATGCTGCTGCATTCTGCACCAGCTGGAGTTTCTGGATCAGCCTCAAGGGCAAGCCTACGTAGAGCGAGTTACAGTAATCCAATATGGAAGTGACTGTTGCATGAATCACTGTAGCTCAGTCCCGAGGGACCAGGTAGGGTGCTAGTTTGTTCGGCCTGCCAAAGATGGTAAAAGGCAGATCGTGCAACAGCTGTGACCTGGGCCTCCATAGAGAGGGTAGCATCCAGTATCACACCCAGACTCCTCACCTTCTGAGCTGGCACAAGAGATGCGCCATCCAGGGTGGGGAGCTGGATGCCTGCCTAGGTCCTCTGTCTTGGTTGGATTAAGCTTCAGCCAGCTCAATGAAACCAACCAGCCACTGCTTCCAACCCCCTGGTTAGATGGTCTAGGGTCGAGTCTGATAGAGCTGGGTGTCATCTGCATACCGGTGACAGCACAGCCCAAAACTTCTGGCAATTTGGGCAAAAGGGGGGGGGCGCATATATGTGTTGAACATCACTAGCGAGAGAATAGCTCCCTGTGGTACACCACACTCTAGTGCAGGGAGGTCTGCTCGCCAGTCACCACCTTTTGTCCTTGACCACAGAAGAAGGAGGAAAACCACTGTAAGGCCACCCTCTGGACTCCAATGTCAGCAAGATGGTGGGTCATTAGATCGTAGTCAACCGTGTCAAACACTGCTGAAAGATCTAAAAGCAGTAGCAGCACTGACCCACCTCGATCCAGATGCCTTCTAAGGTCATCTGTGAGGGCGACCAGAATAGTCTCCATCCCGTAACCAGGACAGAAGCTGGATTGGAAGGGATCAAGGACAGATGTATTTTCCAGGAAAATTTGAAATTACTCTGTCACCACTTGCCCAGAAATGGTCACGACTGGGTGATAATTGGCTAGGACCAAAGGGTCCAGAGATGACTTCTTCAAAAGCCAGCAAACCACTGCCACTTTAAGCTTGGCTGGAAATACCCCTGATTCAGCCAAGGGCCCCTGAATGTTGTCCCCACCTGCTTTGACAAGCCAGGATGGACACGGGTCCAGAGGACAAGTGGTGGGCTTCACTGTAGCCAAGATCCTGTCCACATCCTCCTGAGAGAGACAGCTGAAGTGGTCCAACATGGGACCTAAAGACGGACAACAGGCTTCCAGTTCCCATACTGTGTCAATTGTGGCTGGGAGATTACGGCAGAGAGTCGAGACCTTGTCTGTGAAACAGGTCACAAAAGCCTCACAGCCGATATCCAATTCCCTAAACTTTTGATTGTCTGTCAGCGCCTTAGTAAATGATTGAATCATTCTAAACAGTTGAGCTGAGCATGATTTTGCAGATGCAATGGAGGCCACATAGAAATCTCTCTTAGCAGACTTCATTGCCTTCTCATAGACCTTCATAAATGTTCTATAAGATGTTCTGGACTCCTCGTCATAAGATCTTCACCAGACTCGCTTTAGCCATCTAAGCTGTCGCTTCATCCTCAGCAGCTCCAGGGTATACCAAGGAGCTGCTTTGGTGCGGCAGTGAAGAGGGCTCTGGGGTGCAATATCGTCAATGGCTGGGGAGAACCAGGAGTACCAATCCTCCACTAACTCATCTAGCAATCCGGTTGGGGGCATCGGATCCCGCAGGGATTGGTCCTTTTTTTAAAAAGGCAATTTCTTTCTGTATTCCTTGCATGCTGCTGCTCTCCTAGAATTCAGAAACTTCTATTAGTGGCTCCACTTAAATACTATAGGTACCAACTACCATGGGAATGAGTAATAATAGGTGTGATACTCAGAGGAGCAGTAGGTGGGGAGATACCAGCACTGGTAATGAGATAGGAAACCTAGGTCTCAATTTGGTACAGAAGGATTCAGTCCAGGAGAGTGCAAAGTATAAATGGAAATAAGCCTGAACAAGTGAGCAGTGACTCACGAAAGCACATACTACAAATTTTGTTAATCTTTAAGGTGCTACTGAACTCTTACTCTTTTTACTCCTATTAGAAACCAACACATTCAAAAGCAGTGGGGGAACATTTTAACCTTCCAGGATATTCAGTTGCTAAGAGTAGCCATTCTCTTACAAAGAACATAAGAGAAGCCATCTTGGATCAGGCCAATGGCCCATCCAGTCCAACTCTGTGTGTCGTACAGTGGCCAATTTTTATATATATATATATATATATATATATATATATATATATATATATATATATATATATATATATATATACACACTCACACACTGTGGCTAATAGCCACTGATGGACCTCTGCTCCATATTTTTATCTAACCCCCTCTTGAAGCTGGCTATGCTTGTAGCCGCCACCTCCTCCTGTGGCAGTGAATTCCACATGTTAATCACCCTTTGGGTGAAGAAGTACCTCCATTTATCCATTCTAACCCGACTGCTCAGTGATTTCATTGAATGCCCACAAGTTCTTGTATTGTGAGAAAGGGAGAAAAGTACTTCTTTCTCTACCTTCTCCATCCCATGCATAATCTTGTAAATCTCTATCATGTCACCCCACAGTCGACATTTCTCCAAGCTAAAGAGCCCTAAGCATTTTAACCTTTCTTCATAGGGAAAGTGTTCCAAACCTTTAATCATTCTAGTTGCCTTTTTCTGCACTTTTTCCAATGCTATAATATTCTTTTTGAGGTGCGGTGACCAGAATTGCACACAGTATTCCAAATGAGACTGCACCATCGATTTATACAGGGGCATTATGATACTGACTGATTTGTTTTCAATTCCCTTCCTAATAATTCCCAGCATGGCGTTGGCCTTTTTATTGCAATCGCACACTGTCTTGACATTTTCAGTGAGTTATCTACCACGACCCCAAGATCTCTCTCTTGGTCAGTCTCTGCTGGTTCACAGGCAGTTTCAAAGGCAGATTAGAGAGACTGCTGAACTGCAACTGATAATGAAGCTCAAGACAATGCATTCTCTAGGACTGAACTGAGACCTAGGTTTCTTCTGTCAATAACTTAGAAGATGATATTGGATTTATACCCCACTTTCCACTTTGAATCTCAGAGTCTCAGAGTGGCTTACAATCTCCATTACCTTCCTCCCCCACAACAGACACCCTGTGAGGTAGGTGGGGCTGAGACAGCTCTGTGAGAGCTATGGCTAACCATCACTCCTATAATTGTATAATTTACTGTATATAACCCAAGGCCATTCCAGCAGCTGCAAGTGGAGGAGAATCAAACCTGATTCTCCAAGATAAGAGCCTGCACACTTAACCACTACACCAAACAATACTGTCATTTGGTATCACTTCACTCTCCAAGATAAAAGGACAGATGGACTCACATTCCAGCTGTATTTGAAAAAGTGAGCAATGACTCATGAAAGCTCATTCCCTGCCACAAATTTTGTTAGCTATTAAGGGGCTCCTGGAGTCTTGCTCCCTTCCACTAATAAAGAATGCTGTTAGGTTCCCCCCTGCCCCATTAGAACTGGAAAGGGGGGGGGGGTCTCTCCAAGTGCTATGGGACTCCATCTCTCTCTCTCTCTCTGGCACTTTCTTTCCCTCCCTCCTCTCTCCTTCTCTGAAGAAGTGTGCAGGCACAAAAAGGCTTATACCTGGAATAAAATGCTGTCAGTCTTCTTTAAGGTGCTATGGATAGACTCTCTCTCTTTCTCTCTCTCTTTCCTGCCACCTGCCTTCCCAGAGGAGGAGGAGAGGGGGTGGAGCCCTCAGCTAATTGAGGGGACACTTGGTTTTCTCTCTCTTCTCTGTGAATGAGGAAGCTGGAGAGGAAAGAGCTGGGCAAAAGCCAGCTCTGATACTGAAATCAGGAAGTAGGAACAGGAAGTAGGAAGCAACAGACAGACAGTTTCTTGCAGAACTGATAGAAGCTCTGTAGAGGCTGGATCCTGCCCATGGGCCATATGTTTAACATCCCTACTATATAGATATAAAAGGCCTGCATAAATGTTTTTAAAGCCAAAAAGCAGTTGCCATTTTCTTCCTGACAGAATAGCACATGGCTAATCTATATGACAAAGCTGAAAAGAACCTCAATGACTTCACCATTGTTTCACACGGCACTTTTTTGAAGAAAAAGCCCAGCAGGGACTCATTTGCATATTAGGCCACACCCCTGACACCAAGCCAGCCAGAGTTGAGTTCCTGCTTTAAAAAAAAACCTGCCTTTGCATAGAAAAATAGCATATAAGAGAGAAAACTGGACTAGAACCCTTCTTCCTAACATCTTTTTAAAAATGAGATTCATAAACCTATGAATTGAGGCTGAATGAGGAGTAGATTAGATTATGAGTACAGGTGGAGAGAAATTAGCCTGACTGCTGAGCAATCATTGGGATAATAATTTCAATCCCTCAATACTACCTAAAAAAACACCCATGTACAGAAAGCCCAGAAAGTCTACATATTCCCATTCTGTCCTTGATAATGCTACCATATGCCAAGCTTTCTTATTAATAATATATTTTGTGTTGTGCTGTCTCACATATCTAGATACATTTTAAGTGCTGTTAGACCATTGACAAAAATTTCAAAAAGGGTATGTGCCAGCACCTTGGCTCCTAGACCACTGCTGAACTGAAGAAGAAAGGCTAGTCCAGTCTAGCAAAGTGAAGTTATCTTCATAAAACAAACACATGAAAGGAAAAGGCCATGTAAGCAGCTGGCCCCTTCTCCTCAAGAAATCCATAAACAGAAAGGAGAGTAAGGATCACCCAAATGGAAATGATCAAGAAACAACATACTGACACACAAAATCAAAATAGGTGCCTTAATCATGGGCATATGATCCCTTTTTTTATGGCTAGCATCACAGTCCCTGGCCTGGGTAGGTTAGGGTGGCCTGATCTCATCACATTGTAGAAGCTAAGCAGGGTTGGACCTGGTCAGTATTTGGATGGGAAATCACCAAGGAATACCAGGGTTGTTACACAAAAGTAGGGCAACAGCAAATCATCACTGAACATCTCTTGCCTTGCAAGCCCTACAGGTTCATCAAGTCTATGACTTGATGGCAAAGGGCAAAAAGCATCACAATTCATTTCAATAGTCATAGAATATCATTCTAGGAGAAGGCCTTACAGCAGAATAAGCAAATAATACAATGCTGTGTTAGCATGTATAATTATTACCTGCACAGCAAATGTTCCCAGTACAATAGTGCAAAATATAGGATTTCTAAAGATGCCATCAAAAACATTCCTTTCACCATGGATCTTGCGTGCATTGATTTCATTGAACAGCTGCATCATGACAAAGGTATTGAAGATGATGGTGTAATGCTCAGAAGGCGGAGAGTGGAGTGGTGCATTCCTGCCATTGTCAATCTTGAATATTTTTTCACCTGATCATAAACAGAAAACAGAAAATAAACTCTAAAAATATTTAACACAACTTGTGCTTCGATCTGCAATCTGCCTCTATCCATAAATTCTTTCCAGAGTACAAATCACAGCACCATGTCAACAAGATATTGGTGATTCTGATTATTCATAATACATTTTTAAAAAGAATTACTGGGGAGGGGCAAAGCCCTCTTTGCTCCAAACTGAGCCTCTCATGCCAAGATTTCTCCACACAAAAATAGGAAGAGATTAGAGAGTCCTAAGTTGGCTCATAATGTTTTGTCACATGCATGCTCTTTAAATATCATTTCAAATTGTAATACAGCATTTCCTAATTGCCTAAGCCACTGTGCTAAGTTCCCTTTTCTGGCCTTTCATGTACAGCATGTGTCATGACATGCTGAATAGTCTGCTGAAACATGGCTGGCTTATTATTCGGAAAGATATTCTTTCTCCAGCTGCTCATACAAAACGCTTCATATCCCCTCTCCTTTGTACATTTGCTTTTGTCCTGTGTACATGACGTATGGCTAGCTTTTGGGACTGCCCCCGCTCCCAGGATGATGATAGATGACTGGTCAGCAGAGGGAGCCAGGCCACTGTTCTGAAAATTACAGTGCCACTGAAAAAACCCAAATCAAATGCAAGTCAATTTTAGCTATCACTAAGGAAGAACAGTTTCTTAGAACAAGTAAAGGATTAAGCTAATAAATTTCCAAGTATGCACCAACACTAGCTACAAGCCTCATCTTCATTACTATTACTACAGTCATTTGACCAAATATATAATCAATTTTAAAGTTTACATAATAACATTTATACAAATAACACATTATCTAATAAAATTTAAAGCTGGTTACAATATAATTACCATAGCCTAAGTATCAATACACAGAATTTGGCTACTTGGTACATAATCCTAGGGTTCTCATCTCATAAAAGATAATCAAGCTTAGCTTTTTCTGTAAAACCAAGAATCTTATCCAATAATGGAGTAATTATCTCTTCACGAGCTTCCTTGTAATACTGGGCAGCTAAAAAAAACATATAACTGAGTTATGGACTCAGTTTTGACAAGCCTCAGCTGCCTGGTCCATGAAATGCAAACTATGTCTGTGCAAAAATGGGACCAGCTTGGTATACTCTCATTTTAATTACAAGAGGAGTCAATTTCAGTTATTATTATTAGTAATTAAAATTCACATTTCAAAGCCCATAACAAAAGCAGTTTGGGATATGCAAGAAGGTATCAAAAGTTCCACTGCATCTGTGAAAACTCCCAGGGCACATATACAGTACCTCTCTGGATTATATACTCTGTTTAGAAAACTAAACTACTTCACAGTTTCTTGGCAAGATGGGATCCCATTTTGGGTCTAATTTCCAGGTGCAAATATGGCATGCAACACATGTTTGATGTGTCTATAGTACTTACCACTGAAACTTGTGAAGGGAGATCATATTTATAGTCTAATGTTACAATCTAAACTGGAAGTGTTGGGGGATGAAAGTTAATTGAGCTTACCAACAAAGAGGAGGGTAAAAATGAGAGTGAGCTGGTATACAGCATGGCCCAAAATGTTCTTCATCATAGTGCGTGATATAAGAGGCTTGTTTCTGCCATATGGTTTCCTGAGCAACAGGGATTCTGTGGGAGGCTCTGTTGCCAGAGCAAGAGAGGCAAAGGTGTCCATAATCAGATTGACCCATAGCATCTGTACAGCTTTCAATGGAGAATCCTTAAGAAAGAGAATAGAAAGAAAAATCTCCATGTCAGCAAGGTGTAGTGGTTAGAGTGTCAGATTAGAATCTGGGAACCCAGGTTCAGATCTCCAAATTCTCTCACAAAACTCACTGGGTGACGTCAGGCAAGTCATTCTCTCACAGCCTGCTCTGTCTTACAGGGTGTTTGTTGTGAAAAGGAGGCAAGAACAATGTTATAAGCTTCTTTTGGTCCTTGGTGGGGAGAAAAGAAGGGCATACAAATCTAAAATTACATACACTATTTATTTAAAATTACAATCAATCATTTCTGTAGAATCTTTTTGCTTACAAAATGCTTTACAATTCTAATTTTGTTTTTTAATCCTCACAATAGCCTTGCTGTGAGGTTAAGAAAATGTTTTGTGCTAGTCAAACATTAAAAAGGTAAAGGTAGTCCCCTGTGCAAACACCAGTCGTTTCCAACTCCGGGGTGATATTGCTTTCATGTTTTCACGGCAGACTTTTTGCAGGGTGGTTTTGCCATTGCCTTCCCAGTCATCTACACTCCCCCCCGCAGCAAGGTAGGTACTCATTTTATTGACCTCGAAAGGATGGAAGGCTTATGTTTTACTATATTATTAACAGAGAATGATGTTTAATTTATATTTTAATTTACAACCTTCACTCAGATAAATCAGAAAAAAAATATTTTTCTTGTCAAATCAAGCACTGGGTACAATTACTTAAAGTTTCTCACTGCCTATTATCTCCATACTAGCGCTACACATCTCTGGCAGTAGCTGCTATTTCTATGAAGACGCTGCCTGGTGGTTCTCTCTCTCTGACACTTAACCTATTGGTACATTGGCAGTGAGTGATAGAGAGAAGCACCTTTGTTACAACACAACAGACTTTCTACAGAAGCAAGCTGGCAGTTATTGTTTTGCTAGTAAGAACTTGAGACAACCACTAGAAGGAGCTATTTGCTCACTGAATCTGGTAGGAGAAAGGCTGGAGTCAGGCTCTGAGTCAGAATGGGCCATTCTTTCAAAAAATAATAACCTAATTCAGATCTACGTCAATGAAATGAATTCTATTAGAATACATTTATTGAAATAATTGTTTATTCTCAGTATCTTTCCTTCAGTGAGGAATTATAATGATTTGTCAGCTGAATAAGACAGCCTTTCCCTTTCCCTTTGGGGAAGCACTTTAAAAGTGTGCATGGTCAAAGATACAAAATGAAGAGAAAGAGTTAAATCTGCAGCCTATGACTCTTTATGAGCCATAAAGGTGGAACCGCCACTAGATTGGAATGATCTTGTGGCTTATCTTCATCTCCATGGCATATTGGGAGCTCAGGCTGGATGCTTTTATTAAAATTGTATTTTTGGGGGGGAGGGTGTGTCTCATTTTGTAAGCTGTTTTGAGTCTCCAGTGTAGGAAAACAACTGGGAAAATGAATCAGTGGACTTGTATATAAATCATCCCAAGGTACGTTTTAAAATTCACTTGTATGACTACTTCATGTTTTTTTGCCTTGGGCCTAAAACAGATAATGCTAACACAACAGTGTTTCCTGTTTAAACATAAAAACTAATTTAAGTAGTGAAAGTTACATCAATAGTGAATCACAGCACTGAATGCTGACAGATAATGTTGGTTGCTGTTTGAGATAAAGTCGTGCCTTACATCCAAACTGTAACTTACATTCCATTGAACTTCCATACTGTAGGCAATAAATGTTCCTTCAGTACATCATTCTGAAGGCAGCTTCCTATTACATGGTGTTTTTAATGGGAAGAAACACTCAAAGCTGGAATCTACAACTTGCTGTCTAAACAGGTGCAGTCTATTCCAACGCCTCGGGGCTCTGACACTTCACTCCCACACGTCATTGTCTTGCATGTGCTAAACAGGCCTTGGAGCTAGCCGCATTTTTGCCAGACGACAATCCCAAGCACAGAATTTGTGCTGCTTCACTCTTGTCTTGTTAGTTCAGCACAAGGTATTACTGCTATTGAAGCGGCATATGATAGCTTACTTCTGCACAGGTTTAGAAGATCAATTCACCAGTCTTGTGACAACTTTCTCATTCAGCTTAATTCTGCCACACAAAAGGCTGTGTATTATATTGGTAGCAACTATGCAGATGCACAAATGACTCTTGTGCCTGAGACAACCGCTTAACAGGAACACCAGTATCATCCTTCAGAAACAATGTAACTGAGAACATAATAATTGGGCCTGAAGGATAAAGAGATATTTAGACTGCAAGCTAAGCTCTAGCCAGATATTATGTACTGCAACAACATGCCTGAAGTCTGAGTGTGGCCTGTAAGGCTGCTGTTTGTTTCTCCTCCTGGATGACAAAAAGTCAGACATTTTTGCACCTTCAGTGAGCAACTCAAAAGCTATACAGCCGTGCAAACGAAGGGCTCACGAGCATTTTTTATTTATTTTATTTATTTATTTAAGATTTATATCCCGCCCTTCCCACAAGTGGCTCAGGGCATGCTGGCTGAATGACTGAATAATCTTTCTTGCTTGGTAGCAGATGGAAGTTAAACATCATTTTTCATGGTGCATTCAAGGAAATGTGTTGCAAAAATTGCAGTACGATCATAAATAAAGTTGCATCCTTCTAAGTCACTTGAAATCATCAGCTTAGCACGATGTAGTTCTAGTTAGGGCTGTATGCAGTCTTCCAAATGGATTGCTCAAAGTGTTCATCCCTTCTCTTCATGAGTGAAATCTGTATTTGTAGCTATAAAAAAAAAATCTGTTGTACGTGTCAGTGAAAACCCAAGGGCCCTTCAGTATATAATGAAAAGCCAGTTTCTTACTTTGATCATCCTCTAAATTACAGTGTATAATTGGCAGCCATCACTTTTGGCACAGCAATGCGGTCTCACTGTTCCACAGTGCCAATTGCCCCACGTTGCTAAGGTGCCTCTAATAATTATGTGTCATCTACTGAGCTACACAGTTCAGTCAAGTGTAAAATCTCATTCTAAAACCAAGCCTAAGCATTAAACACACATTAGTTTTGGCACCTGGCAGAATGGAATTTCCACTGCTGCTGTCTCTCATTCTGATTAGTTCCTAATAAGCTAACAAACGTGTCTGAATATGAATTTAGTCTGCTATTAAAAATGCAAGCCAGTTACATTGCACAAGAGCTAAAAGGTGAGATGCTGCTTTAGGGTATTCTTACAGTCTGTGACTCACTAACTAAATGGCAGAAGAATCTTTTTTGTTTTGGTAGCTAATGGGGAATTTTTTTTTTAATGCAGTGGTCTCCAAGAAAATGTGTTGATGTTGTGATCCACCTAAAGTCAATATTTCCCAGATTTTTTTTTTTAAAGCCAAACCTTGGAAGATATTATGAAAGAGAATCCACTTTTAAAAAAAAAAGATTAACAAAGCTTTACCTTGGAAAGCAGGTTGAAGTTTGACTCACAGAAGAGTGGTAGCACATCAGTGCTCCTCCTGATACACAGTCACAATTACATTCCAGAGCCAGTTTGGTGCAGTAAAGAGTGTGGACTCTAATCTGGGAGAACCGGGTTTGATTCCCCACTCCTCCACATGCAGCTGCTGCTGTGACCTTGGGTCAGTCACAAGTTCTCTCAGAGCTGTTCTCTCAAGAGCAGTTCTCAAAAGAGCTCTCTTAGCCCCACCTACCTCACAGGGTGTCTGTTGTGGGAAGGGGAAGGAAAAGGAGTGTTAGCCACTCTGTGAAGGGTGGGGTATAAATCCAGTTCCTCCTCCTCTTCCTGTATCATGTTGGGATTTGTTTGAACTATAAGTTCCCTTCGAGTTCCATACATGGAAGATTCTTCACTTATTAGAAAGGAACTTTAGGGTTCAACACACTCTATTATCTATGCTTACATTGGAAATTCTGTTTGGTATGCAACTGATACCACTAGGATGCAGACTACGCATGCAGAAATTTCCCTGATTGCAATGGGAATAATCCACAAATAGAATTATAAGAAATAATTTATAAATATGTAGCATTACACAGAAATGCAACTAAACATTTATAACCATCGCAGGTCTGCAAACTTCATAATTTAATAGTTGATAATACTGCATATATTTTAAATATGTTAATAATTTTTTCATTTTAATATACTATTTGATAAAAAATAATAGCATTGTACTATATACTCCAACTCAATTTTCAAGCGAATGACACAACAAGAAATGAATCACATCAATAAAAGTACATGGCTTCTTTGACAAGATTCTGCAAGCTTAAAGCACAAAGCACAAAGCTATTAATCAAAGGACAAGCAAGTTATGTTACATATCTACCCTTCTGTATCTGATTCTTCCAGTCATTTGCCTGTCAGTACTAGCAAGAACAACCTTCTCCTCTCATGGTCCTTGATTGGCAAATTCCAGGGAGGACTAAATACCTATTTGGAGAAATGCCTATTTTCCTGGGGAGTTGGCAACAAGCTGGGCTTCCCTATGCTGTTACCCATTTTTTCTCTCTAATCAGAGGAGGAAGTCCATTCATCAGCACATCAGCTCACCTTCATACAGATGCTAATGGATCTAAACAAAGGAATGATCAGTCATCTCCCTTCTCTCCCCACTTCTGCAAGCAGGGAACATAGAGGATTGCAGGAGTTTTTGCTAGACAGATTACAGAAAGAGGCTTCCTGTAGAAAACAGGAAAAGGCTGGCCTGGGCTGACCGGGGTCAAGGAAGAAGGCAGTTTCCCTTGCAAGAGGAAGGCAGTCTCTCTTTTCTTTGGGATACTGAGCTGAACAGACCTCTTATCTGTGAATGGAAGCAGGCCTCCATTTTGGACCATGTGGCTGGACTAGAGAGCTGGATAGGGCTGCCAAGTTCCAGGGCTGGACGGGGGTTCTTCACCCTGGAGGTTCCCAACCCACCAGCCCACATCATCATGCCAGTGACATCGCACGCTGGCTGCTCTAGGAGCTTCTGGGAAAACTCTATGGTACCATAGAGTTTCCCCTCCCAAATTGCTAGAGAGTCCAGGAAAAACATAGTTTCCCAGAAGCTCCTAGAGCGGCCGGCACAATGATGTCACTTCCAAGTGATGTTATCACGCCGCGCACACAAAGTGCGCATGAAAACAGCCCCCCATCAGAAGCTGCGGGGGACTTGGCAACCCTAGAGCTGGACTATCCCTCAGGGTAATGGAAATCTTTAGAGAACTAGGACACTTAAGATAAAGACCCTGTGCTAATTTTAACATCTAATCAGGGCATGTTGTAGCTAGAGGGACAGAAGATTTGTGTTTTACCAATCTCTTTTGTTCTTCCTTGCTTCAATCTGGAGAGGAGCTAAAAGCATGCATGTTAACATTTCCTGTCCAATAAATATTTTAAACTTTTTATTCTGGAAGTGGTTCTCTGTACCACATACACTCCCACTGTGTTGGACATGCTATTGTAAAAGGGAACCAGGAAGGGTGAAGGCAAGCAGTTGCCAACTATTTCCCCAGGAGCTCACAAGGCATTAATCTGTCCCCGGGGTAACCAGGCACTGGGCTAGTAGACGACACTGAGGTAAGGCCTCTGAGCTTGGAAGGGGAGCTGAAGGTCCTGATCTCTTCAGTGGGAAACCCCTATTATAAATCAGGTGGTGGCTATGGGCTACCCTACACAGAAGGAAAAACCTCTCCAGGAGAGTTGGGAACCCCAAGGAGGGCAAAGCAGAACAGGGCCCACAGGGCAGAGTGGGCACATTCTGCCACAGCCTGCAAGCCCTCCCACTTTGAAAATGGCCAGGCAGATCTTTCTCACATGTTCAGGTGGGCAAAGGAGGTGAGGGTAAGGATTCAGTGTACCTATTTACATAAATAAAGCATGCTGCTAGGATATCCTGGAACTTTCCAAAGGGTAGAGGCAAAAGCCTCTGTTTTCTGTAATCTTTCCCTCCAAGTAGCTACTTAAAATTATAGGTATGAAGGCAAGTCAGTTTAGTATAGCCTCAATCACATCTGAATATGTTTTCAGGAAAGCCCAGAACTTTCTGCTTTGTTTCTGTTTGTGATTCAAAGAAATACTACAGATTGCTTAAAACGTATACATTAGACGAGTGACCAGGTTTCCCCTTATATCTGGTTCTATTTTATGGCAACAATTAACACAAGCAGCTTGAGTTTTCCCAGCTCAGAAGAACCACAGGTCTGCAACTGAACCCAAGCTCCAAGAAGAAATAAATAGTTCTAACCTTTGAACAGTTTGAAAAATTTAGAAGAGTAATTTGGGAGGAGTTCCAGCTTTGTGGCTTCTAATACAGACAGTCTCAGGTTTCACTTGACCATATCACGATGACAAGGTAAACTTATTCTTTACAGTATACCTAATGACTTATTCATTATTTTCCTCACAGAGACTGAATTTTCCTGTTGCTCCAGAGTGAATGGTACACTCTACAGGATAGCAGTACTATTAACAGAGGTTTCACCTCCTATTTTAGCATGAAGCATCCAAGATCATGCATGTGTCTACTTCTTTATCAAATCCATTTCCCTATCTTCCCTATTATTTAATAATTTAGAAAGTAAATCCAGCTATCAGATGACAAGAAATAATTTCAAAAAAGATTTTAATAGAATCTGTTCCCGATCACATATTAAATCTGATTTTAATTAGATAAGCCAGATTCAGGTGGGTAGCCATGTTGGTCTGAGGTTCGAGTCCAGTGGCACCTTTAAGACCAACGAAGTTTTATTCAAGGTATGAGCTTTCATGTGCAGGCACATTTTGTCAGATAAGCCAGTTACTGAATGCTGAAATGCCAGTAGTATGTTTCAGGAATGTGAAGACAACTGAGTTCATCAGCAATTCCCAAACTCATTTCAAGAAATGATTCCTAATTCCCTGCAATATTATCAGAGGAAATTTTATTCCCCCACCTGGTGTTTTTTGAGTTCTGGTTCAGGGCAAAGTCACAACAGTCCCAGAGCTGGGGTGTGTCATCAAGGCCACTCCAGGGCTTGCCATTTTCTGCAATTTCTATACAATAACATTTTTTCCTTATGGAATGGCCTCCCAGACGAGGTCAGAAAGGCTCCCATTCTCCTGGCTTTCCACATGTTGTGCAAAATGGAATTATCCAAGAAGTTGACTTTTTTTGTTTTGCACAAGTAATAGGACTGTACTGTAATGAAATGGTCAGAAAGTTGCATTGGTAAAAGGACTGGGACTGTGGCCTACACGACTGTATTGCTAGCTATCATTATAAGCATGCTGCAGATTAGGCAGTTTCTATACCACTTAACATATCATGTTTAAAACATCATGTTTTGTTTCAGCTCTGTTTGAGATTTCTGTTTATTGTTTAATAGCTCAAACCATATTGTATTGTTCATTGGATGTCCCGTCCTGTTGATTATACTGATTTCCTCTAGTTACTGGAGGCCAGACCAGCATATCAGTAACTGTGGGGTTTTCTAAGATATGAGGGGATACACATGGAGCAGCAAAAATGTTAGAAAAGTAATCAACACATGTTTGCACAGAAATATTTGGGTCAGTAACAGAATTGTTTTTTAGATTACCCAAAATGATTCTCCAGAAAGCCTTATTATCATAAGATTTTATTGAGTGGTAAAGTTGGTCCCATTTATTCTGAAAGAAAACTTTCTTTCTGGATGTAATAAGCTCCAGGTAGGCTGTCTTACAAGCAATATAGGCCTTAATTTTTGTTGGGTCTTTGGAGTGACAGGCCTCTTTAAATAGTGCTCTCAATTCTTGTTTCCAAGTTAAACAATCTGTATCGAACCAGCTAGAGAAACTGGACCTAGACAAGATCACAGGTTTAGCTTTAGCACTACAGTACTGTTGATTATACTTGACTTATTCTGTGTAATCTGCCTTGAGTCTCAGCAAGAAAGGCAGACTATAAATAATCAAAATAAACAGATAAAGAACATGTCGCACAAGGATGAGTCCTGACAAAAGGTGCCCTGTAGTTCTTCTTGTTTTGGCATAGCAGAGCAGAATGACCTAGTATCAAACAAACAATTAATGCAAATTAATTGGACTAAGGTGGGAGAATACATTAGAAATTGTTTCAGTTTTAGTATAGTACATATATTAGAAACAAGCTTTGAAATTTTTGCCTTTGAAATTTGCTTTTAATATGTATATCCATCTCAAGTCCATTAATCTGCAGAAGCCACAGGAGCCAAAACAGTTTTTTTCCAATTCAATCCTTCAGAATTCTTGTTCAAGTCTGGCCAGATTCAGGTATGTAGTTGATACAACTGGAAAGGAGTCCTTATATTAGGCAGCACCCACAAAGCTTCCCAGTCCCAGTGACTACACCACCATTGTTCACAGGAGTGGCTTCTATATACCCACTGCTGATTCTCATCTGTTTAACAACACATACACTCAGCCTTACCTGGGTAATGCAAGCACCAGTGAAAGCAACAATCACAGCCACAACATTGACTGTGAGCTGGAACTGCAGGAACTTGGAGATACTGTCATAAACATTACGGCCCCACATTACAGCTTTCACAATACTACTGAAATTGTCATCTGTTAGGATAATATCAGATGCTTCCTTTGCCACGTCAGTTCCTGCAATACCCTGAAAAATGCGGAAGTGATGGCAAAGAAGACTTATTAGTACAAGAGAAAGACATTTAAACCTGTCCAGAGCAAAGAACAACAGCACTTGTTCCCAGCTGCTTGGGATTACCCTTGCATCTATTCTCCCGAAGACCCAGCTAATTATGTAATAATAAGGAAAAGGAGGCCTGAAAACAGAAGAAGTTTGAGGGACAAGGGAACAGGTTTGCAAATACACACACACACACAAAAGAACATTTAGGTTAAATCCCACCCCCAACAAAGCATCACTTTCAACTTCAAAATAAAAGTAGGTTACTATTCAACTCAATCCCGATGATGAGCGTATTCTCAGATATACCATTGCAAAGCCAACATCAGCTTTCTTAAGTGCTGGTCCATCATTAGTTCCATCGCCAGTTACTGCTACAACCTGTCTCTGCTCCACTTGTGTGCTGTCAATAATACCTGCAAAATATAGCAACATATTTTAAGCAATTGTGCGGTTTAAATAAGATTTTATAAAATGGTGCTGCTGCTTGCTAATTCAAAGGGGTATAAGCATTACCACAGGTGGACAACTTGTTTGCAGTCCTTAAAGTGATATATATATCTGGCAACATGGTAAGTCCTACAATTTGGTGTGAGGGGCACTGGCTCTCTGCAACTGGTCTCCTATTAGATGAACTCTTTGTATTTGCTACTCAGATAAACTTCGAGACATGCTTTTATTGTTCAGCCTTGTCCTGTCTGTCAGTTTCAGAAACTTACAGTAACATATACAAAATGTTCCACAGTTGCAACAACAGATGAGACATGTGGAAGGTGGTCCTTCAGGTTTCATTTCCATGCTTTCAATCCTATTATCTAAGAACATGTTGTTCTAAAATGTGAATTACCATAGGCTGGATCCTCCAGACCTATTCTATTAAAGTGGCATTTTCCTCTAGTACAAACAGCCTTCAGCTGATGCAAGAGGCTCTTCTGTGAGTTAGCAGAATGGAACCACAGGATCCAATCATGTGAGTTTTCAAAAAGTTGTCCATATTTAGATTTGCAACTCTGCTATTACATGTAGAGGTATTTCTAGTCTCTCTTTTTTCCAAAGAACTCTCTGTCCACTAATTCATACAATACCCACTAGAGGGCATCAATGTGCTAATTAGGTTAGGATAAAAAATAGACTGGTGTTTTCAGCAAGATAAAAGAGGGAGCACTAGATATTTTCAGTGATAGAAATACATTCATTTCAAAATGTTTCCTGTACGTTATATTATAATAATGATATATCATCACAAAGATCAGCATGCAAAGGTATGTCTAAATAGGAATTTTCTCAGTGATTGTGGAAGCGTGTATGCGAATTTGTGTGTTGGGAAGGTAGTTGGGAAGAGTTTTCAGAGTGTAATCTCCCCACTTTGGTTTTAAGCTATTATTTCTGTGCCACTTCCACAGAACATGGTCACAAGCTCTCTCACACAGGGTCAGGGAGATTATTCAGCTAACTATGTAAGTTCATACTCGATTCATTACATTCTGCCCATGCTGAGAGAACAGGGAAAGAGAAGGAGTACTTGAGATCAAAACTTGCTTCTCTTCTTACCCTGGGTAGAGTCTGCAGAATCCAAGTAGCATCTAAACAGGCTAGGAAACTGTTCCATATATAAATTAACTGCAGAAAACTCAAATTTTAAAAAGATACAGAAACTTGAGATTCTGCTCTGCTGCACAGTTTAATTCTATCACAATAGTCACATAACAGATTTGTTATCTTTGTTCATCTGAGATACCTTTACTTCCTTTCCAATTCACTTATTTTACTTCAGCTTTACATTAATGTTCAAATTCGGATACTAAAGCCTTGCTTGTAAAATGGTTGCATACAGATGTGTGCATACAGAAAGGAAAGAAAATGATCCCAAGAGACATCCAGAATACTTGAGGAGCAGAAACGTCCAAGTGCTAGTTATCTAGCAGCACCATTCTAAGTTCATTGAAGTCAAAATGACAAACAGCATGTGATTGATATGTTAAGTTTATTTTTCCCCCATTTTGCCCTGGAAAGCATCCCATTATGGAGCTTCTTTCTGCAGTTCAAAATACTGTAGCTGAAAGATCTGGGTTTATCAATGTATTTACTGTTTGTGAGAACGAGGTCTTATGAGAGTCAGAGCAAAAGGTAGCCTCCAATCTCCAACTCTTTAGTAATATGAAAAAACATATCAATTATTAACACAGAAAAAAAGCTGCTGTAACCTGAAGCTCTATTTTATTGAGGAATTCAGCATCCAAAATACTCAGATAATGTTAAGAAGGTTTGTGTGGTTTGTGTCAGCGGTTCCTGCACAAGTCCAAGCAGAAAGGTTCATTCACTTCTGGGTGAACTTGCCACTTGGACTTCATTTGCATGTGGCATGGAAACTCCATTTAAAGAGAACATTCCCTTTAAATGGCTTTTGCAAGATCTTCCCCACCTCACATTCAGCTGGCCTGAGGAGCCAACAGCAGCAGAAAGGAGAGAGGGAAGATTTCCCAGGAAGGGAGATCTCCCCCCTTCCATTCTGCTGGCCTCAGAGAGCCCCCTACCATGTCACAAACTAGTTCAGTAAACAGGGAGGCTTGTGAAGGTCCATGGTTTGCGTGAGACCGCAAACCACAATGAACCTCCACATTTTTCTGATTCATGCCCATCCCTAATGTTAACATTTATATATGGAGACTGTATTGGAAACAAAATGTTTATTTCTGTTACCAAGGGCAACAGCCCTCCAACTGGAGGTGGTCTTTTCCTAAGAGCAGAGACACCCCAACACTCTGAAAAACCTATGGGCCTTCATAGCAGTGCCGCCATTGCAGCCAGCAGTGGTGTTAAAGGTGAGCCTGTAAGGAGCCATTGGTTGGACCTGAGAGAATTACAGGTGTCAAAGACAGGGCTGGTTGCCATAGTACTCTGTGCAGCTCCCCACCCCCAATTCCTGATACTATGTCTCCTATTGTCCACACTGTCACATTCCAGGTTCAGCAGAACCTCTCCCCTCCAGCTAATCACATATTTCTGAAAAGCTATTCTGCTAGCTGATAGTCTTCATCAGCATTTTCTCTCCTCAGCCCCAGACTATCAAGAAAATAATTGACTTCATTTTTCCCAAATAGCCATCTCCTGGCCCCATTCTCTAAGTAAACATAGAATATTACACTTTTGTGTCTAGCACCTGGGAAGCATTCTACTCACCCTCACTATACAATGGGCATCCCATCAGACTATTGTATAAACCACTTAACACATCCAGCCATACCTCCAGGTTATGTCTTTGCCTACTTAAGGAGACACTCTGGTAAAAGACATGTATGCTAATTACAGAACTATTGCCATCCTTAAACTGAAATAAAACGATTCCTAGAAATAACATTTTAAAACTACAATCTGAAATCTGAAAAATCTCCATAAGCAAACAGAGTCCCCAAGACAGTAAACATAAAAACATTTCAACCTTACACATCACTTAAAATAATACATAAAATAATTCAGTAAAAACATATAAATATCAAAAGGGTTGTTTTGTGATTGTATGTGTGTTTTATCCCTAAAGCACATCTCATGCATCAAAGATAAGAGCCCAATTTGTCCTACAAAGAGTACATTTCGTCAAAACAATTCAATGTTTCAAATAATTGTGTATAACTTTCAAGGACACTTGGAATACAAAAGCCAGAGAGGCTCCAAAGCAATAAAAAGTTCTACTTCCAGAACACAGGCATTTCAGTTCCCTGTACCATGTCCTTACCGCAACTGCAACTGTAGTTATATAAGACATTCAAGGCTGCATTATTTTTGTCACAATTGTACACTGCACAGACAATCAATCTTCTTTAAGTTCCAGTGTTTGCAATTTTCTAACTCTACTGACTTTGTCTTCTCTACAAAGATTTTCATCATAATGTATATTCTTTGAATGAGCAGCCCCAGAGGATTTAGTTACTTTGGTTTAGAAGCTACCAAAACATTTAACTCCAGGAATGAATTTCCCAGAGTTGACAGAAGGACTATGTAGTCCAGTCAGAAAGATGCTTTAACTGCATGAATACTTAAACAAGCTTTCCAATGGTATAATAATGACAAGTTGACCTCTTAGGAACATACCGGAAACGAGAATGCCACACATTGTTATCTGTGACTGTTAATATGGAAAATATTATGAAGTGCAACATTATAACTGCTCATTTGTAGCTCAATGAATATGTACCTTACATAAAAAGCTAAAGGTGCAAGCACCAGTCGTTTCTGACTATGGGGTAACATTGCTTTCACAATGTTTTCACAGCAGACTTTTTATGGGGTAGTTTGCCATTGCCTTCCCCAGTCATCTACACTTTCCCCCCAGCAAGCTGGGTACTCATTTTATCGACCTTGGAAGAATGGAAGGCTGAGTCAACCTCGAGCCAGCTACCTGAACTCAGCTTCTGCCGGGATCGAACTCAGGTTGTGAGCAGAGCTTTGGACTGCAGTACTGCAGCTTTACCACTCTGCGCCACGGAGCTCCGTACCTTACATAGTGAACTATTAAAAGCCTCATGACATCTAGCAAATTGACATGGGTTGTTATTGAAGGGTTTTGATTGTTTTTAAGCACCTTGTGCTGTTTCAAAGCCTGCCTGTCTAGGATTTTCTAAGACAGGGGTATTAAACTCATGAGGGCTAGCTCTGACATAAATGAGACCTGGCTGGGTCATGTATGTCATAAAATGTAATGTTGGGTAGCAGAGATATAAACTTTATAAAGGACACAGACAAGCACAATTAATTTTTTTTTTTTTAAAAAAACACCTTAAAATAAAATATGCTCAAAAGATTAGCACTCTTGCAATTTAACAGTTTAACTGATCTCTTGCTCTGAATTATTGCAACAAAATCTGGAGACAATGTCTGCATTGAAGCAACCATGAGTACGCTGTTCAGGTGTGTGTCTGTAAGTTGCAAACCTACTTTTGATTTATTTACATTCATTACAAAAATCTCATCATGGTCAGTGCTCTGAGCCTCAGGGGAAAACATGAAATAGCTGGGCATTATGAGCTTTTGTACATGTTACTTCGTGTGCTGGTCAGTCAATGGAAAAAATAGTGGCTTTGTTTTGCAGCTCCTGTGCAATTAATTGGGCATGCCTGGTAAAGCAAGCTGTGATGCAGAAGGAAGCAAGAGAGAGAGAGAAGAAAGCAGATGACAGTGAGTTGCTCATGGGCCTGATAGAAGCCCTGTTCCTTGGGCCGCACATTTGACACCCCTGTTCTAAGAGATTGTACAAGTTGATTTCTCCTTCCTCATTTTTTCTTTCTTTACCTGACACTCAGCTGCTTTCACTATCCCATCCTTTTTGGAGTATCTTGTGTTCTCATAAGGCTATTTCTCAATAATATTTTATCAATTTTACAGTGTCATTTTTTTCTGTATACCTGGGAACTCTCCAAAGTATGTAGAAATCCTCTCTTCTGTGGGTGGCCCTATTGTGCGGGTCTCATCATCCACACAGTAGCCAGCCAGTTTACGGATGATGTGAATCAACCCTATATACGTGAAGTTAAATGATCCTGGAAGGAGGTATGTATATGAAGTCAGATATCAAGAGAACTATATGCATTTGGATAATCTGAATTTACCTTTTACCAAAGTGTGCTTATCAGTGGGAGATGAACGAGCAAGGACACGAAGTTTTGGCCAGATCTTGTCAATTCGTTCCTGCTCAATCTGAAAACAATAATGATGGTACATTTGTCAGCCTTTCTGAAACTGCTGTATATTTCAGTGGCTTTTAGAAGAAATATCAGCTTACAAGTTAAAATATTTTTCCTGATTACCGCCCTCCCCCTTTTTCCTCCAGTGCTTATAGCATACAATGATTCTCAGGGATCTCTGCTTTAATCATTCACAGATGTGTTTCTTTCCCCCTCTGTCACTCATTCTCAGGCATTACTGCTTAAATAACATTTTGTCCTGGACCAAATACACAAACAAACACACATTGTGGGACTGTGGATTCAAAGTTGATTTCATACAAAACACATTAATTCCAAATAAATCCTCCCAAAATATAGTATCATACATATATGATAGTTAGCTCTTGCACTTGTACACATGAAACTCTTATAAGGGATCAAATTTTGGAGGGCAGGAAAGCTTTTCCCTTGTCATGTTTAGATATTAGGTGACTGTTCCTCAGGAGTACTGAGCTGGATTAGACCATGCACTAGACTAAGAGACAGTGCAAGCGGGTCTTTCTTGCCTCTTCCTTCCCCAGCAGCATTCTAGATGCACTGAAGGCTATCTGTCACAAATCAAGGGACCATATGAATAAAAAGCCACCAGCAAAAAGGGGCAATTTCACCAAATTCTCCTTCTGTATTGCAGTTGTATGTGACAAATGACATTTTTGTTCAACAGGACCCTCCTTTGACCTTCAAAAGAGGCTGTTTATTTATTTAGAAAAAATTTATCCTGCATCTCCACAGACCTGCTTACCACTAATAAAAAAACCCCATTAAAACACATCCACTGAAAACAACTTCACTAAAATATATCCATTAAAAACAGGCCAATGCTGTTACAGCACACCCATTTAAAAAGGTCAATGCCATTAAACCAAGCCAGAGGATAACAGCAGCATACATACTAAGCAACCTAAAATGATGTAGATTAAATGATCTTTGAGCCAGAATCATACCATAAAATCTTTGAAAGAGAAAACTCCTTAGTTCCTTCCATCACCTTAATTGGTATAGCTTTTTGGCCATAGACTTAAGCCTAAAAGCTCTTTAGTTAAAAGTTTTAGTTTAAAGAAAAAGATGTTTTAAACTAATCCTAAAAATAAAGGTAGATTAGCTTTATGGAGAAGGGCATTCCAACGGTGAAGTGTCACCACCAATGTTCCCTTTAAGCTGAGTTAGCGTGAGCTAGCTCACAGATTTTTAGCCTCCATCTCACAGATTTTTGTCTTAGCACAGGGAGGATGACCCCAGAACACACTAATTTATGCAGTGGCTCACAACTTTAATGCAAGTAGCTCACAGTTTTAACACAAGCAGCTCACAAAGTAGAATTTTTGCTCACAAGACTCTGCAGCTTAGAGGGAACATTGGTCACCACTTAAAAAGCTGTCTCTGGTTCCCCACTTGCCTGACCACTGAAGGCAATGACACAAAGAAAAGGCCTTGAGAAGAGGATCTAACTGGTGGGCAAGACAATATAGATGGAGGCAATCCTTCAAGTACCATGGTCTACAACCAACTAGGGATTTAAAGGTAAGAACCAGCACTTTGAATTTTTCCCAGAAACAGGTGGGCAGACAGTGGGCATGCAGGACACTAATATGAAAAGAGAAAAATCGGGATCATCCGTTTCTGTAATTTTCCATTGACACATGGTATGATCCATGTCTACCATGTTTCTTGAAGGTTCACTCACTATAAACACATATAAAAGTGACTATAGCTTAGGTTTACATATCAAAGTTCCACGTGCAATTTGACTTGAGTTGGTAACCCAGGAATCTATCATTGTGTATTAAGAATATAATAATGACATTTTAGAAATTTAACCTGTAGCTTTAGATCATTCAAATCCTTGCCTGCCCTAATGAAATCACTTTGTTTTGCTTTTGGGCCAAAACTCAAGATTCTAACAAGCTCAGTTTCTTTATAGTAGTTTCCCCCTCCCTCATCTGCCTTTAGTAACCCAGCTCAAAAAGAAATGGCTACTTTACCAACTGACAATAGTAGTGACTTTAATGCAGTGGTGGTGGAAAGTGCCATCAAGTCACAGCTGACTTATGGTGACCCCAGAGGCTTTTCAAGGTTAGAGATGTTCAGAGGTGGTTTGCCATTGCCTGATTCCATATCATGATTCTGGACTTCCTGGGTGGGCTTCCATCCAAATACTAGCCAGGGTCAACCCTGCTAAGCTTCTAAGATCTGATGAGATCAGACTAGCCTGGGCTATCCAGACAAGGGGACTTAAATATACATAAGGTTTAAAACTATACTGTTGCTTTCTTTTAATTATTTACCTAAAATATTTGTAGGCCCACTTTTCATTCAAATAACAATAATAAAACAAACTCAATATAGCATACTGTAAACTAACAAGATTAAAAGGCAGCAAAGGCTTAAAGATAAGAGTTCAATGGAAAGTACTAGGGGTATGAAAAAACGGTATTTTTCCAGATTGGGTATATAGAACTAAAAAAAAAAAAAGGTATTTCCAGTTATTACCAAATCTCAAGTATTTGGGATTTGGGGGGTCTGTTCTTTGAGGTAGAGACACCTAATTTGCAGCATAGTCACTTGTTCATCTCTTCAAACACTCCCCCCCCGTTTAAAAAAGATTAGACCAGGGGGTCCAATTCTATGGGCCCCCAAAGAAAGTGCCCCAATCCTCCATTGCTTTTCATGGAGGAAAAAAGGCATTTAAAGAGACCGTGGTGTCTTTAATTTCCTTTTGAGTTCACTTGCCAAGTTGCACTGCCATCAGTGAGGCTTAGAGAATGCATTTGAAGAGATCCTCTTTAAATGCCTTATCCAAGTTGTCAGGCAGTGCAACTTCATGAATGAACTCAGAAACGATTTAAAGAGACTATGGTCTCTTTAAATGTCTTCTCCAAGTTGTGTCCAAATAAAAGCCGAATGATAATTGGCTTTTATATGGTCTCAGCTATACTGGTAGCTGAAAAGAAACTCCAAATTCTTTTCAATTTTTTTAAAAACCCAAATGCTGTTAAGGTAAGGTATGGCAGTGGGGGGGGGGTTGTTTGAGTAAACCGTATGCACACCCCTAGAAAGCACTGCTTTCAAGGACATTCCAGGAACATTTGATACCATAAATGCCACTGTAGAAATGGCAATCAAAACAAGGGCACCATACATGATAGACACATTCGATTTCTGCATAACTGTTTTATATATATAATATGATGGTATCATTTGCATGTGTAGCGTACCTCCCCCTTCTCATTTCTGATCCTTCGGTTGAACTCCTTTCCCTCAATACAGAGGAAGTCTTCTCCAGGATGAATGATTCCACACTTTATAGCAATGGCACGAGCTGTATTGATGTTGTCTCCAGTGACCATGCGGACTGTAATTCCAGCTCGTTGGCACTTTCTTATAGCTTCTGGCACCTAATAAAACAGTGAGTTGGATTGGGGAAAAAAGAATTACAAAATAAATAAGCAGGTCAAATTCTTATTACAATATTTCCAAATGAGTATTTTGAAATGCCAAAAACAGAAGTGCTAGGTAACACAGAATTGAGATAAGTTTCTAACTTCTCCGTTATGATCTTGCAGTAGCAATATAGGCAGTACAAATGGTAAGGTCATTCTTTCTGAACAAGCGTATAGATTTTCAGACAGAATGGTGTGACATCATTCTAGAAAACAGCCAATTTTCACCAGCAAGGCCTGCTAACCTTGTAAGATTACATCACATGGCAGACTGAAAAGGTATTTATTATTATTTACTTATACATTTATAATCTACCTTTTCACCCACTTTTGAGTACCAAACCCAAAATGCAATACAATATCAGGACAAAAGGACACACACTCATCTTGCCTGGTTTGACATGTCCCTCCAAAAGCACGATCTGGAAATTTTACAAATTCTGCTCAGAAGCAGGGTTACATCGAACAGACTAGGGTAAATTCCTAATACTGAAAGCAGGACAGGGAACTAAGACATGTTAATATGGCTCACATATTACAGCTGGTCACCAAGGTCTGGAATTCAATGTGAGAACATGCAAGATAGAAAGGATTTTTATGGCAATACATTGCATCTCTCCTGTTTTAACAGAGTATTTTTTTTCTTCATTTCTAATTCTCTTAAAAACATTTAAAACTTCTCAGAATACATTATGGAATACCTGATTAGCTCCAGGATTCCCACTCTGAAGCCTGCGTAACAGTCAATTGTGACTTGAAGGTTCTCCTCAATTCCCATGCAATCAGTGCTTGATTGAAATTGTGACTGTTATCACACATGTAGCACACATCTGTACCATTTTGCTTACTCAAAATGATTCTGGGAGACCACTGTTTGGTTCATTGAGAAACCAACAAGTATATGTCTGAAGACTGCGAAAATGGGAGAGGGGAGAAGGCCAAGCCCTCTTTTCTGTGTGCACTATGGTTGTGATCCTAATTGGGTAACATGAGAATGGGAGTTGAGGTGAACCTCAAATCTTGTGTGACTGTTGCACAGGACATAGGGTGGGGATGTGGGACTGAACCAGAGTACTCTGTAGAACAAAATAGGAGTCAATTGCACCTTTAAGACCAACTTAGTTTTATTCTTATTCAGAACATAAGCTTTCGTGTGCATGCACACGTCTTCAGACGAGGAATGAGGTACATTCCTCATTCTCATTCATGTACCTCATTCCTCGTTTGAAGAAGTGTGCATGCACACGAAAGCTTACGTTCTGAATAAAACTAAGTTGGTCTTAAAGGTGCAATTGACTCCTATTTTGTTCTACTACTTCAGACCAACACAGCTGTCTATTTGGATCAGAGTACTCTGTAGTGAGTAAAGAGAGCTGAGAGTCTAGATATGCATACAAAATAAGCACTCGTAACAAATGACATTGACAGCTATGTGGAGACCCAAAAGGACTGGAGTTTCTCAAGAGATGCACTTTAATATACACAAAGGAGCATTTCATTACATATAACTTACTGTAATTTCACCCTTGCTCCAGACAGATGTATTGCTAGTATTATAATGAAAAATCAGTTCTTCACAAAGGAAACAGGAGCTGTTTTAAATTTAATTCACTTACCCTGTCTGAAGGCAAATATCAAGGAGAAATATCAAAACACACACACACATATATATAAATTTTTAAAACAATAAATTGTGTTCATATTCAGGGGAAGATCTTCACAGGTCTATCAGGATTATTATTTTTTTCTTTCTCTTATAAATGACAAAAAACCCCAACCATATTTCTTGTCACTTCACACATACACAGAAATGCTTAATTACATTCCAGTTAAGCTTTTTTTCTCCTTACATGTAGCAATCACAGGAAACAAACATTTGGTACACAGTTCATCTGTATCTGAAACAGCTCAAATGGGTCCAATAATGGGGAAAATCTGAGTTCTTGTAACTGTTGCCTTGCTCTGCCCACTAATAGGTGGTGGCAGCAACACTTACTCCCAAGAAGAGAACTGCAGAGAAACAGTCCCATATATAAATACAAAATTCTTGAAGTATAATATAATATTATAATAAGAATCTGACACTTATCCTTGGTTTTCTGGATTCATTAACCCCAAAAACCTATGTACATTTCAAAAGCAGGAATAATAATAATAATAGTCTTCATCAGGGCTTTTTTTGAGCATGAACGCACAGGAACGCAGTTTCGGCTGGCTTGGCATCAGAGGGTGTGGCCTAATATGCAAATGAGTTCTTGCTGGGCTTTTTCTACAAAAAGCCCTGTGCGAAACATTGGTGATGTCAGGGGGTTTGGCCTAATTTGCAAATAAGTTCCTGCTGGGCTTTCTACAAAAAAAGCCCTGGTCTTCATGTATAGATAAACACAAAATACCCCTTCATCTGTAAAGTTTAAATATAAGACCAAAGGTGTTTGCTGCATTTAGCTTCAGAGTGAGCTTGTGGCATGATCTGGGGTGTTTTTTGCCTGGCCTGGTTGTGTTATGGTATATCATAAAGTATGCATCTCAAGGTGCCTGTTTTCTGTAGGGGAAGTGATCAGGTTTCCATCTTCTCCCCCCCTCCTTGCAGCCTCTATCAAGGAAAAATAGGCTGATTGCAGACCGGCACTTTGGGTTGACTCAGAGACGCCTCTGAAGTCAACCCAAATAAACCGGCCAGATGGCAACATCGGCCGCCCGCCGCTGTCCCACACTTACCCCGTTCTGAAGGACGATCCACCTGGCTCAAAAAGGAACCACTCGGAAACCACTTGGGGAGGGACGGTGGCTCAGTGGTAGAGCATCTGCTTGGGAAGCAGAAGGTCCCAGGTTCAATCCCCGGCATCTCAAAAAAAGGGTCCAGGCAAATAGGTGTGAAAAACCTCAGCTTGAGACCCTGGAGAGCCACTGCCAGTCTGACAAGACAATACTGACTTTGATGGCCCAAGTGTCTGATTCAGTATAAGGCAGCTTCATATGTTCACCATATATGTTCACTTGAGCAGTTCTGAGGCGGCTCTTGGCCATCCGGAAGCCCAGAGAGCACCTTACAAGTGCCCGGGAAGCCGTGAGCGGGACACGGGAGCATTCCAGATGCTCTCTAGTCGCTCAAGGCCTGCCCCTTCCTGCAGCGCCATCCGGAAGCTCCGGGACGCTCTACTTCTGGCCAACTTTCTTCCAGGTGGCTGCAAGCCGCCCTGAACTGGCCATCTGTTATCAGCCATACAGTCTTTCTCCACAGTAGGGTTCAAAGCAGGAGGGAAGTGACCTCAGCAGAGTATAATGACACAGGTCGTTTTCGCACTCACCTTCCGCCGGCGCGACCCCCCTCTTCACCGCGCAGGATCTGCGCGGATTTCACACTAAACGCTGCGGAGCAGCCAGAAAAGCCAGAAGCTCCCGGCGCAAAAGCCGCTCAAACTGAAACCGCCAAAAAGCACTTTGGCATTTGCGCGGCTTTTGCGACGGGAGCTTCTGGCTTTTCTGGCTGCTCCGCAGCGTTTAGTGCGAAATCCGCGCAGATCCTGCGCGGTGAAGAGGGGGGTCGCGCCGGCGGAAGGTGAGTGCGAAAACGACCACAGAGTTCTGCAAAGCAGCCATTTTCTCCAGGGAAGTTGATCTCTGTCACCTGGAGAACAGTTGTAATTCAGAGTGATCTCTAGCCCTCACCTGGAGATCAAGGTAACAAAATAGAGAAATGCAGAAAAGCGGAGCAGGAAATAGGTATAAACCTCTGTGAAAAACCAGCTTCAAAAAAGTAACAAATATAAGGAAAGGAAAGGAAAGGAAAGGAAAGGAAAGGAAAGGAAAGGAAAGGAAAGGAAAGGAAAGGAAAGGAAAGGAAAGGAAAGGAAAGGAAAGGAAAGGAAAGGAAAGGAAAGTTCCCCTGTGCAAGCACCAGTCGTTTCCAACTCTGGGGTGACGTTGCTTTCATAACGATTTCACGGCAGACTTTTTATGGGGTGGTTTGCCATTGCCTTCCCCAGTCATCTACTCTTTTCCCCCAGCAAGCTGGGTACTCATTTTACCAATCTCAGAAGGATGGAAGGCTGAGTCAGCCTCAAGCCAGCTACCTGAAAACCCAGCTTTCACCAGGGATCGAACTCAGGTCATGAGCAGAGCTTAGGACTGCAGTACTGCAGCTTTAACACTCTGCGCCACAGGGCTCTTAACAAATATAAAGGCATTTATAAATAAAGCGCAATGTATCAGTGTAAAGTGAAACAATGTATCAGTCACAATGTAAAGCACAATGTATCAGTCACAAAAACATAAGCCACACCCATACCAAAGTCTCACACAAGATGAATCAACGTCAGTGAATCCAGAAATAAAGTCCAGGTTATGGCAGAGGTAAGTTCTTCAGAAGAATCCAGAGCTCCAAAATATCTTCATAAATATTCATTGAAATAATCCTGTGCAGCAAGGCACATACAGAACGCAACAGGTTTGTACTAAATTCCCTGTTTCACAATAAAGCTTCTACGAGCTTCACAAAACCATTATACATTTTTCAAAAGAGCACAGCTTCAGAATTCTCACCTGGAGATCGGCAACAATGGTTTCCCATTAGGAAATGGCTGGTTTTGAGGGTGGAATCTATGGCATTGTACCTAAGGTCACAATCCTCCTCAAACCTCAACCTCTCCAGGCTCCACCCCTCAAATCTTCAGGTCAGGAGTTGGCAACCCTATCTCCTTTCCAGTGAAACCATCAAACTATCTTTATCTGCACCTCTGACTTCAACTAAAGAGGATGCCATGCAGCATGGCATTCAAGTCAGACTGCAACACTGAAGTGATCCAGCAAAGGATCCTGACTCAAAAATAAGCAAAGAAAGTCCTATTCAGATCAAAATTCCCAGAATCAGTGAACACAATGCATATTTTAAAAGCAGAGGAACTTCCTACCATTGCACAAGTCCTGTGTCTTCATTATCTCAGCCAATAATTTTTTCAGTTCCTTTTTAAGCAATCAGGGGACACAGAAAAAGGAAGGATGCGGGAAGAAAACATCCAGGACCACAAACAGTATGATCACTCAGAGAACTAAACAGAATAGCCTTCCCCAGTGACAAGCCCATCTGTGACGGGCTGCACTTTTTAAAAAACCCTTTGAAGTGCTGTACAAACAGCTAGGGTTAATTCTTCACAGAAACAGACAGTCTTGAGTGACAAGTTGCTCCAAGCAATCTGATTGGTAAGGATCAGCTGAGCAAAGATCAGTCTTGAGATAGCTGCATGTTGAGAGAGTCAGTCAGATTTCTGCCTTGACTGAGTTCAGTCTGATTTCAGACTTAGCTGAGATCACATATAGGAGAATTGGAGGAACGTGGCTAGGAGGTTTAGGAAGTTAGCAAAGTCACCCATTCAGTTTGATGTAGAGCCAGTTTGGTGTAGTGGTTAAGAGTGGTGGACTCTAATCTAGGAAAACTGAGTTTGATTCCCCCACTCTTCCACATGCAGCTGCTGGGTGATCTTGGGTCAGTCACAGTTCTCTCAGAGCTGTTCTCTCAAGAGCAATTCTCAGAAGAGCTTTCTCAGACCCACCTACCTCACAAGATGTCTGCTGTGGGAAGAGGTAGGGAAAGGAGACTGTAGCTTGCTCTGACACTCTGAGCGAAGGATGGGATACATATTTATATCCCGTCTCTTCTTCTTTTCCTCTATTCTGGCCAAGGAAAGGGGATAGATCTTCTAGAGAGAGAAGAAAACTCCCTACCCAGTCAAACAGGGAAGCTCTGAAGAGTGCAGAGATCCCTGGTCTGGCATGGTTAGAAACTGTCTTTGGAAACTTTATGAGTCAATTAAAAATTCTAGATTTCAAGAGAAGGGGGCTGGAGTACTGGAAAGAGTGCACTAGCCTTCTGGAAACCAAAAGAGTCAGAGAATACTCAAGGAAAGTGTCTGGAGTGTTTGAGGAAAACACTGGAACAAAAGCCTCTCAATATAAAGATTGAAGTCCTTGTGAAAGCTTAAGAAACTCTCATTAGTCTGAAACATAAGAACTAAAGTCAGTGGATGTACTGGCTCTTCAGCAAAGACGACAACACATTACTAGGGTGGCTCAGTCAGTAAAAGGAAAGAAAAACAGAGAAAATCTTGCCTCTGAGGCAGGGAAGTAGACGGGGGCATCATAAAATCTTTGAACTAACATAAAATATCTGGAAACAAAAGGAAATCTTTCTATTAATATGGATATAACAGAATCAAGGCTTTTAATTCTAAATCTAATGTATCCAATATATATATTCTTAAATAACAAATTGTGTTTTCAACATAAAGCATGATGCTCAAAAGACTGAGTTATCACTTCCCAGGACTCAGATTCAGTGGGAGCTCACAGGAGTGTAGCTCCTAAACCTTTCTGAGAGTTCCTCCTCCTCCTCCTGAGAGTTCCACCTCCTTGTCCATTGAATAGTATGTGCAGCTGCATAATAATTCCTGGATGAGCTCCACCACCTATTTTTCTACAAAACAACCCCTGTCACTTCCTATCAATAATATTTTATGCCAGCCTATCCTCTCAAGAGCTCTCTCCTCCTCCATTTTAACTTTACAAGTCTGTGAGGTAGGTTAGGCTGAACAATAGCAATTGACAAAGTTAACTAGCAAGCATCATAGCAAAGTGTAGACTTGAGTCTGGCACTGCAGACCTAAATGGAGTAATATCATTGACTTCAACAGACTAAGAAGGATGCAACTATGCTTAGAGTTGCACCTGTGGATCTTCTACTTGTAGTTCAATACTTTAACCATTATATGACACCAGCTCTGAAAATAGATACCTTCATTAACTCTCAAATGGCTTTTAGAGGAATTCTAATGATCAAACCAAATAATTCAAATTGCAAATTACCACTTTATATTAAAATAAAAATCTCATTTTTGCATGAACTGTACAGCTCTCCAACTGAAAATCTAAAATGATACTGTGAATCATTTGAAATAACAGTAATTTTCCATTACAAAAAGAATGATAATTCTATGCAAACAACAGGTCATTCCAAGACATACTCATCTGTCTTCAAATCTCAGGCCCTTTCTGATATCCAGCAACAATTTACTGCTCTAATTTAGTTTTTAAAAAGAGATCATTTCTTTTATATATCTTTGGATATTTACAAACTACTTTTTCCCCAGGGTTGACTCAGAATGGCTTTATAGCATATCCTCTCCTTCTCCATTTATTCTCAAAACACTCACCCTATGGGACAGATTACACTAAGAGAGAGTAACTGGCCCAAGGCCACTCAGTGAGCTTCAATGACATAGCTGAGATCTGAACCTGGCTCTCAGATCCTAGTCAAACATTCTAACCACCAGGGCTTTTTCACCAGGGGAAGGGGAATGTGGTGAAACAGAGTTCCAGAACCTCTTTGTAGAAACAAATTCTCAAAAAATGTTTTAAAAGTTCATGAAGGACACCTGTTTCTCCTTCATTTCTCTCTTGAGAGTTCCAGCACCTCTTTTTTTAAAAAAGCCCTGCTAACCACTATAACGTGCTAGCTAAGTGCAGGGATGGGAGAGGTCACTGTTAAAAGGCAGCATAAAAAAGGGAATTGTAATAGAAAACTTCAAATTTAAACTTTCATTTTAGTGAGATTCCTCTAATGGACTGCTTAAAGTGCCACAGTCTACCAGAAACCTATTTGCAACATAAATCATTAAAACAAAATAGCACAGATATTTGTTTATAAGACTTGTAAGAATTTATAATCTAATGCAAATGGCTATACAGTAGCTGCAACTAAATTTGTTATCAGGCAAGAAAGGTTTCTAACCTTCATTTATTAGCACTGAGATTGCTAGCACAATCTGGTAAAATTTATTCTAGTCTAAACCCACTGAAGTCAATTAGATTAGACCAGAGTAATTTTGCACAGGATTGCACTGCTGGAAACAAAAATATTCAGCATGATTCTTCATAGAATGTAAGATACCAGTGTCAAACATGCAACCTGTGGACCACATCTGGCCCACACAGAGCTTCAATTTGTTCCCCAAGCAACTTCGTCCTCCTGCTTCCTTTCCAGGGCTGTTGCCGTAGCTGCACTGTAGTTTGCTTTTTCCCAGCTCCCTTGGTGGCTTTTCACTTCCTTCTTCCAGTTTCCTGCCTCTTGATTCCCTCCCTTCCACCTTCTCTCTCTATCACACACATACATGCAGAGAGCTCCATGGCCGCTTCCTGCTTCATGCAGGAGAGAGATTAAGACAAACCCCCCCCCCCCCCACACACACACAGCACAAAGCTTCTACTTCTTTCTTTGGGATTTCTCTTCCTCTGTTGGGAACGAGGAGGAAAGAGTTCCATGATGGCAACATTACGACCAATAACATTTTATTTCATGTAAAAGCTTTTGTGCGCAATAACACTTCTTCTTGGGTGGTTGAGTGGGTGGGTTTACAAGCACAATGTGCAATGAGGAAATTATTTTACCTTATTCTGAAAAGTTTTTTTTAAAGACTGGATTTCTCTGTCCATATCTGGATTTATTTTCTTTCAAAAAGACCCTAATTAGGAAAAAAATTGGATTTGTCCTTCTATCTTGGAGAGTGGAGTGATTTCAGATGCCAAATTATAATAGCATGCACTGATATTGAGATAGCAAAACTAAATCTCAATTCAGTCAAGGAGGATGCATTGTCTTGAGCTTCATTAAGAATTGCAATTCAGCAGTTTCTCCTTTTAATCTCCCTTTGAAATTCCTTTGTAAGAGCCACTGCTGCCCTTAGGTCAGAAACTGAATGCTGTGGTTTCTAATGTCAGACTTATGTTCATTTATTCTTTCCATCTTCCTGGATGGAATTGAGACCTAGGTTTCCTGTCTCATTACCAACACTGGTATCTCCATGCCTACAACCCCACTGCATATCACACCTAATCCAATAAAGCCTGCTATTGTCATTCACATGTAACTGCTATTTGACATGTGAAATCACCTTTATAAAGTTTATACCTCCAGTACCTGATGTTACATTTTATGGCATGCTTGGCTTGGCCCATCAAAGTGATACTTATGTCAGATCTGGCCTTCACAACAAATGAGTTCAACACCTCTGATTGTAAGATCTTTAGCCTTAGAATATGGGATCTGATTTTCACTCTGTTGAATGCCTTTGTTTTCTAAATATTGGTGAAAGAACACTATGAAAATACACCATCCATCCAGACCTTTAATGGCTTAACACCTATGGAAATACTAAGAACCCATTAAAAAACATACCACAGATCGTGAGGCTCATCAAATATCTATTTGCAGAGCACTGCATCAGGGAAATATGATAATTAATACTGCCTATATTGTGCACAAGGCCAACAACAACAGATTGCTACCATACACATATGGTAACTAATAGCTGGGATAAAATTATTAGTAATGATATCTTACCAGGGGTTAATGAGAGAGGTTACTGCTATGCTGTGACATCCATATTCACGTTACCACTGCCCATCAGTTTCTCACAGGCATCATTCTTTTAAAAAATGGATTTAGTTCGCTGAGATTTGAGGAAGAAGACGATTCTGAGCTATTCTGGCTTAATGTATACTACAGTGGCCCAGTTTTTATAAATCTACATGTATTCAATACATTCAAGAATGCATACGGAATAAAAAATCTCTTTGAATACACTTACACAAACACACATGCTCCCGTGCTTGGATCTGATGTCAGTTCAAATAACCATCTTGAGCTTAATGGTGCAACTTCCTAGATGAAGCCACATATGCCTACATTGGTAGAAAGTGCATCAGGGGCTGCTAAGCACAGCTCTACTTCCTCTGCTGTGGCTGTTTCTTTTGCAAATCCCTTTCATTCCCAATAGGCCCACTACTGTAGCTGTTGGTCTACTTCCAACAGAAAGAAATAAACAGTCTTCAATGTAGACGGGTCTATCACAAAAGAATATCGTTTCAGTGATGCCTCTGACTCATTTCCTATAAAATAGCTGAATATAAAAGTCCTTCAGCTATTGAGGAAAGGACACAATGATACAAATGTTTAGTGCCCTGGTCAAATCTGTTACTCTCTTGGTGGGGGGTGGGGTGGAACAGTGAGGGCACTGAGACTCAGTAAAGGGGAAAGGGAGACCAGAAACACAAACTCAAGGATTTCCCTGAGCCTGTAACAACTCTAAGTTGCTTTAGCATCAGAAACCATGAGAACATACTTTTCATTCTCAGCGTCCCTAGGAGGATATTATTGTAAGTATGATTTATAAAGTCATGAGGCACTCCACTACAGATGTAACTCTCTTATTACCAGAAAGTTTTAGGAAAGGTGATAGTGGGGATGACTGACTTAATGGGCTCACACTCCCCATCCAATCATTCCTCTCATTTTTTAACAAGATGTTACATGTCCTAGCCAAACAATTGCATTAAGTAGCCTCCTATTGACCAAGGCAGGCAAAAGGATCAGCAGTATCTCTGCATTCAGCAGCAAGGGCTAGTTTAGCATTTTGGATCTGATTTCAACCGGGTTGCTGCCCATCACTCAACTGTAGGTCATTTAAGTAGAACTACTCTCCACAGAGTTCTAATGATTTTCACCACACCATTAGAAACTGGCAAAGGTAGAAAGAGGGAACAGATGTGATATGTGATGTAGTTATGACAATCATAAAAAATTATATGGGAAGTTTGACATGGAGTACTCATCCTTACAATGGAGATTCACTGTGTTGCACATGTCAAACTCTATATTGCTGCATTTTCACATCATATAAAAGTGCAACCAGATTAACATACAGATTGCAAACATTTACAACTGCAATAAAACCCCTTTATAAATATTATAACTGAGAAATATCATTGCACACATCATGACTTAATCCCAGTTTCTGTTGCCAGAAATCAAGGTGGGGGTGGGATTTCAACCACTTAGAGAAAACTGCATTTCATTTAACTTAGTTTACTTCTATGCCCAACTTTATTTATCTATTTCTTATAATCATATTTCTGACACTTCTCCATTTCTTTTGCAATGAAATACTAGCAGAAGTCCTGATTCACATACATTGTTGTATACATATTTCTAATTTCTTTCAGTATTCAAAGGACAATTTTCTTGACAACAGTGCACATTACTTACTGAAATGGAATGTCACAAAGGTGACTTCTCAGAAAACTAAACTAAATGGATTGCTGGAAAAAAAATGCAGCATACCTTCAAGCAAATACACATCAAGTAAATTAAAATGAAGACCTATAATCTCAGTAATTATTTTTAAAACAATTAAAATAAAATTTATAGTTCACCCCAAAAGAATTTATGTTTACATCTGAAACAGCCATGGAACATTTCAAACAGCAGACAAATCACTCCATGACTGATGCAGGAAGCTTAAAGTTGATGAGGCTCTATTTCATCCAGACATGGCAGACACATAATGGAATGGGAAAAAAATATGTAAGACAGGCTTTTTATAATTGCCTACTGTTTCTTTATAGACTATTACCAGTAATGAGGTCCTACATCTCATAGCAAGTGTACCCATTCATGTCTTGTAATAAACAAGATCCTCAAGGGAACATTAATAAACAGTGCATCAAAGCAAGTCATTTGACACTACTCTGAGGCCTGAAGAAATATAGAGTGGGGGCTATTCACCTACAACTCCAGTGTTTTTAAGACCACACTGCAGCCTAGTCTCCCTTGAGCTGCAAAGAAAGCCTTCCACATATTAGGTTGTGACATCTTGCTTCGCACACTGTTTTTAACCAAGGGAAGAAGGAAGGACCTAGAAATAGATAAATAATATACAGTAATATCTTTGGAATTGTTGATGACATATAATAGTAAAGAGCTGTTAGCTCTGGACACCCTCTCCCACAATTATGGACTATGTTTCAAGTTTATTTCAATTTATATCCCGCCCTTCCCACCGAAGTGGCTCAGGGTGGCTCACAGCACATAAAATCTAACATAAAATTATTGAAATTAAAACATCTTACACAGTTAAAACAGTAAAATAAAACATATAACAGTGGTCTATTAAAACTACACTCAGTTTCCAATGCCAGTTAGTTATAGGCCAGCCGGAAGAAGGCTGTCTTACAGGCCCTGCGGAACTGGCCAAGGTCCCGCAGGGCCCTCACCTCTTCTGGCAGCTGGTTCCACCAGAAAGGGGCCATTACAGAGAAAGCCCTGTCCCTGGTAGATTTCAGGCGGGCTTCCTTTGGCCCGGGGATAACGAGCAGATTTTGAGATCCCGATCTCAGTACTCTCTGGGGAACATGTGGGGAGAGACGGTCCCGAAGGTAGGCAGGTCCTAAGCCATATAGGGCTTTAAAGGTAATAACCAGCACCTTGTACTGAACTCGGTATATTATTGGCAGCCAGTGCAGAATCCGGAGCCCCAGCCGAATGTGCTCCCATCTTGGGAGCCCCAATAACAACTGGGCAGCGGCATTCTGCACTAACTGCAACTTCCAGGTTCGGCACAAGGGCAGCCCCATGTAGAGGGCATTGCAGTAGTCCAACCTCGAGGTGACCATTGCATGGATCACCGTTGCTAGATCGTCACGCTCCAGGAAAGGAGCCAACTGCCTCGCCCGCCTAAGATGAAAGAATACGGACTTAGCAGTGGCTGCTATCTGAGCCTCCATCATTAAGGAAGGCTACAATAGTACCCCCAGGCTCTTGACCTTGTACGTAGCTGTCAACAGCACACTGTCAAAAACTGGCAGGGGGATTTCCCCTCCCGGACCCCGACGACCTAAGAAAAGGACCTCTGTCTTCGCCGGATTTAGCCTCAGCCCGCTCAGCCTGAGTCACCCAGCCACGGCCTGTAACGCCTGGTCCAAATATTCTAGGGCGCAGGCCAGCCGTCCATAAGCAGATAGAGCATACTGGTGACAACCCAGCCCATACCCTTGGGCAATCTGGGCAAGGGAGCGCATATAGATGTTAAATAACATTGGGGAGAGGACCGCCCCTTGAGGCACTCTGCAATCAAGCATGTGTCTCTGGGACATTTCACCCCCAATTGCCCCGATCCAGATGCTGTTGAAGGTCATCTACCAGGGCAACCAACACCGTCTCCGTCCCGTGGCCCGGGCGAAAGCCGGACTGAAGGGGATCAAGGATGGAAGCATCCTCCAGGAAACTCTGTAGCTGCATCGCCACTGCCCTCTCAATGAGTTTGCCCAAAAAGGGCACATTCGAGACCGGCCGATAGTGTGCCAATTCGGCCGGGTCTAACGTTGTTTTTTTCAAGAGGGGACAGACCACCGCCTCTTTAAGTGGTGTTGGGAAATGCCCTTCCATCAGGTTCTCTGGCTCTGATGCCAAGCTCACATGGACTTACAGTTATAATGGACTGCGATCACTTAAAATCATATGCTTACTCAAGTCTTGAATTCAGCAGGAGCTCAAGGGAGCACAGCTTCTGAATCTTTCTGAGGGTTCCCCCTCCTCTTCCCCACCTGCCTTATCCATTGAATAGTAAGTGCAGCAGCATAACAATCCCTGGATTAGGAGAGTGGGCAGCCAGCCAGCCACCAGGAGCTTTACCACACCCCCAGCAGCCCTCATTAATCCTTGGAGAAACCCACGCCTCCCTTTCTCCACTCCTTATGTGATTTTGGGCAGCAGGTGACTTGCTGGCCTTCTGACTGGGGGGGTGATGGCCAAGGAGAGCCCGGGGTGAGTGAGGCCTGCTTGGGCTGACTGGATCCCTAGGCAGCCCAAGCAGGCCTCACTCGCCGGGGGCTCTCCTTTCTTGCGTCGGGTTGCTTTCGGCTGGTGGGGGGTGGCATATGCTAATGAGTTATGCTAATGAGCTCTGCCACCTATTTTTCTACAAAATGACCCCTGTGCTTACTGCACTATGGACATTCAGTCTTGATGGACTACAAGCATTTAGCCTCTGTGCCAACTCCCATATGGAATTTACCCTGTATGGACTATGCAGCAGTGTTTCCAACCAGGCTCCAGCCAGCTTCCTGTCTGTGCCTGCTATTGTGTGACTGTGTGTGCCTGCTCTGTAAAGAGGACTCCAGACTACGCTTCCAGATGAGCTGCTCAGCCCTGCAGACAGCAACCAAAGCAGGCGCTGGGGTTTTTGCTGCCCCAGGCAAAGCCCTGCCCTCCCACCCTCCAGTGGTGGAGGGCCCCCAGCGCAGTGCTGAAAAGCTGAGCAGGGCCAGATGGCCCCATATGCACAGCGGGCTCCTCTTGAGAAGCCCTCTGTGCAAACAACCCCCTGCTCAACCATCCCACAGTGCGAGATGGGGGAAAAGTGGTGCAGGGCCTCTGCTTCGCTCTCAGGCTGCCTCACTTGCAAGGGAAGGCAGCCTGGAAGTGAGGTCAAGCCACCTCTTTCCTCTGCCTGAGTCTTGGGTGGGCAAAAGAGGCTGCGGGTCAGCTGGCATGTGGGGAGGGGGCACCTAGCCATGTTTTGTAGGCCATGCGGCGCCCTAAGAAGCTGCCTATATGGCCTAATCCCATGAGTTGGCCATGACAGCAACTGCACTCCTGACATCCAGAAGACAGTGCTAAGAAGCAGCCCTGACAGAAGTCAGGTTTCTGAGATGTCCCAAAACATCAACTTCAGCTCCTGTAAACCGTCATGCATAGGAGATGTACATACTACATTGCAGAGACCAGACATGCTTTGGAGATGTAACTGAAGTGACCAACGGTCAACAGGAGACTTGCTGCAATGTCTTCCTGCCTAACAAAAGATTTTTCCTGGCAACCATCCAGGCAAGCATCTTACATAATAGAACATCATGGAAGATTATGATTTATTATTATTAACTACTCCATCCTGTCATGTAGATCCTCCTTCATTGTTTCAGCTATGGTGTCACAATAGTAAACAATTTGGTGCTAGATTACCCACTTTTATTTCTTTGTTTTAATAGTGGTTTACGCTAGTGACATCATCACCCATTAATCCTTTTGTCAAACTCCTGGGAACATCTCTGGAGTGATGTCAGGTACCACATGACACCGTCTCAGGATATGAATTTGGCTATAAGAAAACCTATTTTTGGCTAGTTGGTGTGTCTCTGATTGTTCCCTTACCTTTGCTGTCTGAGCCACCCCCAATTACCTGATCGATATTGTGCCTATTATTGTGATATATGCTGGTCATTTCTTGCTCTCCCTTCCCTTATTGTCTTTGCTTTTGGACCATTCTTTCTGAATTTTTGAGAGGTAAGGTACTACCCTATCTGTGTTTTTCCCTTATATATCTCCCTATCCAATTTCCCCTCTATATTTTCCTAGGACTGTGTGATTGCTGTGTGATTCTTTTTCTTGTATGCCTGAACAATTTTAATAAAAGCCCCTTTTAGCTTACCATAATCTCATTACCACCTATATGTCCCTGGCCAGTTTCCACATACCCTCCATGTAACTGACAAAGAGAGCTGTGTTCCTCAAAAGCTTATGCTACAATAAAATTTGTTAATTTTAAAGGTGCTTCTGGACTCTACTATTTTGTAGCAACTGACTAACATGACTAACTCCTCTGGATTTATGATGTATGAGTGTCACAGACTGTATGGAAATATTAAATGAACTGTGTACATACTTAAAGGAAGAATCAGAAAAAATATAATTGAGTCAAAGCGCAAATACAGATTCTTAATACCTATGAAACAATACATGAGCTACAGTACCAGTCATTGAAAGCAGATTGCAGTTGTAAAAAAGACAGTTCAGTATTAGAAATTATTAGGGCAGGTATCAAAAGAAAAACAGCTAAGCACACTTACAGGGGAGTAAGTCCTGCTGAACTCTAAAAGACTTATTTCTGAGTAAAATATGCTTCTACAATACAAGTGGTGACTCCACAAGGCCTTGTATGGGGGCATCTCAGCTCTTCTCCTACTATTTCCTCTTTCCCTTCCCTGAAAAGCCCTGTAGCTTCTCCATTTTTTCTGCTTACTTCTCTCCTTCTCACCTCCAGCTAACCTATCTTTAATTACTCTCCCCCATATTCAGCTTTCCCTTCTTCCCTACCCCAGCAGCCTGTCCCCAGAAAACCTCTGGTTAAGTTGAGCAGTGACTGTCACCAGGCCAGGCCCAATTGCTTGATTCCAGTCATGCCAGGCCCAGTTATGCAAGGAGCTGCAGTGGTACCTCACTTGCCCCTGTATACCCTTCCCACACTACTCCTTATTTCTCTCCTCCTCATGATCCCCATATCCTCATATTTCCTTGACTCTTCCTCTATCAGATTATATTCCAAAACACTGCACTGGTTTCTGCGGGGTGACTACCATTGAACAGTAGTAAGGAGCCGGGCTTGGGTGAATCCCACAAATCAAATGATAGCAAATCACATGGTGGTTGCTGCCAGGCCTTGCTCCAATGAATCCTTTATCAAAGGCCAAAACAGCTCTGGAAAGGGCTCTTTCCTCTCTCTTTTATTTACAGAAACCAGGCTTGACAATGCAGTTGTGGTTGCCAAGCAACAGCCACAGAGGACACCCATTTCTTAAAGTTACAAGTGCTAATCTTATCGTTTTGGGTTCCACCCACCCAGCTACTTTTCCATCTCAATAGTGGTGGCAGCAGAGACTCTACTGACTGGGACCTTGGAAAAGTAACATTTAATGTTCCAATCCAATTTAATGTAGCAGTTTTTACCTTTTTCTATTGGGTGATTCTATTTCTAGAGGGCATAGAACCAAACAAATTAGAAAATATTAGGAGAACGAATTCCTCAACAGAAATAATACGGATGGAAATACTGGGCCCTAAAAGTTACTTTAAGTGAGGGTGTACTAAAGCCTACCAAATAAAATCTTTAAGGCTGATCTTGAGATGGGGGAGGGGGGAAATGGAAGTGACTAAAGTAGATAATGTTGTGATACTTGGGAGACTTCAATTACTTTCACATTGACTGGGTAAACATGTGCTCGAGTCTTGCTGTAGAAATGAGATTCCTAAACATCATAAATGACCGTGCACTGGAACAATGAGTCACAGAGACAACAAAAAGGGTAGTGATCTTAGACTTGGTTCTGAGTGGTGCTCAAGACCTAGTGAAAGATACAGATGTTGTACCAACTGGGAACAGTGACCACAATGCTATTAAGTTCAGCCTTCATGTCAATGAAAAGTTACTTCTAAAGATCAAAATTGTAACATCTGATTTCAAGAGAGGGAACTTTACAAAAATGATGGGAATAGTTAAAAGAGAGCTGAAAAGAAAACATAAGATAGTCTAGTCCTTAGAACAGGCTTGGGAGCTATTTAAAACAACGCTAATTGAAGCCCAGTTAGAATGTATTCCTCAAGTTAGGAAAGGCACGGTCAAGTCTAAAAGAATGTATGGTTAACAGTACAAGTCAAGGAAGCTAGATGAAGAAAAAAAAAGAGTTCTTTAAAAAGTGAAAGGTCTGCCCCAATGAATTGAACAAAAGTAATCATTAGCTCTGGCAAAGGAAATGTAAATTAATAATCAAGCAGACAAAAAGAGATTTTGAGGAGCAGGTTGCTAAAAGCATCAGGACAAGCAACACATATTTCTTTAAATATATTCAGAGAAGGAAACAAACAATAAATATTTCTTTAAATATTTCCAGAGCAGGAAAACATCCAGAGAAGCAGGCTTCAATTTGGGCAGGATCTCACAGGAGTAGAACTCCAGAACCTCTAAATTTTATTGTGCTCTTTCTTTCTTAACCCCCTCCCCCCAATACTTGCTTCTGGGCTCCATTGTTCAACCCTCCTGTGAAAATTATGCTGAACGCTAAGATTCGACAAACTTTCTTATATTTTTCCCCATAAAAATGAGAAAATAACTAAAACATATAAAACAGACAGATGGAAATCTTTAACATGCTAATGGTGGGAGTAAGGTTTTATTATGGCAATTATAATTCAAGAAGCATTTTAAGGTAGATGCTGAGCTGGTATAATTTAGTACACCTTCCGGTGAGGTCAGGGGTGTGTGGCATACGCAAATGAGCTGTGTTATTGAGCTCCAGCGCCTCTTTTTCTATGAAATGACCCCTGCAGAGAAGCATTTGGTTCTTTGGATGACCAAGGAATAAAAGTATTGCAAAAAGAAGCTGGCAGAGAAGAAGTGAATTTTTTGTGTCTGTGTTCACTGTGGACAGTGGGGAACATGTACTCATGCCACAATCACTATTTTCAGAAAGGGAGTCTGAAGAACTGGGCCACATTGAGGCAATAATAGATGAAGTTCTAGACCTATTAAAAATTCTAAACCAGTAAGTCTGCAGGTCTGGATGGCATAAACCCAAGAGTTCTTAGGAAACACAAACATGAGATAGTTGATCTACTAACCCATATATGTAACTTCTTACTAAATTAAGCCACTGTATTAGAAAATTGAGAGTAACAAATGCTAAATCAATTGTTAAAAATGGGGAGCAGAAATAAACCAGGAATTACAGGTCAATTAGGCTAACATCTGTCCCAGTCAAATTAGTAGAAGCTGTAATAAATCAACACATAAACAACAGTGACCCAGTAGACATTACATTGGCTTTCAAAAGGCTTTTGACAAGATACCTTATCAAAAACTCCTGAATGAACTTAGAAGTCAATAGAATAAAGGGACAGGTTATTTATGTATTAAAATTCGTTAAATGACAAGAATCAAAGAGTAGGAATAAATAGACAGCACAATGGAGAGAAGTAAGCAGTGGGGTGCCACAAGGACACACCGTGGGATCCCACAAGGAATTGGTACTATTTAATTTTTCCATAAATTATCTGGAACTAGTGTGAGGAAAACCCCCCTTACAGAACATCATAGTCACCAGCCTGGTTGCCAGAGCACCTGGAGAAGTAACTCACACACATTTGGCCAGAGAGTGTGGGTTTGACTAACCAGGCATGGAAAGGACTTGTGCAGTACTAGCAGCCATACCGCTACTATAGCACTCAAAACCGGTGAAAGAGTGCTAACCAGGAGAACAGATGGTTTCCCGTCGCTCCGTGTGATGCCCATCTTGGCCATGAAGCGGGAGAAGTTGCACTGCCAGAAGCTATCTAGGCGAGCAGTTTTCAGCACTGACCATGGAATCCACCGTGGGAGGCTAACACCACACACAGCTATCTTCCTACCATGCCAGACTCCATTCCAGCGAAGCGAACGGCTCACGTACTCGCCAGATGTCACCTTTACATACAGCAATCAAGCTTATCCCGGGCATGGACAACTGTCCAACGGAACTCTAGACAAAGACTGGTGCCAATGGAAGATTGAGGAGGAGAAAGACCATCTCCACCCTGAGCCAAATGTCTTTGTGTAGACCGGGTGTTACCTTGGGCAGCAATTTGGCCATCTATTGTCACCATTGCAGCTAAGTTCAACCACTCCCATGTACCTCCACCCCAGTAGTTTCACCCTTTCTTTCCCTTGACAGCTACCCTGGAGCATCCCACCTTGGCCCATTGTTACCTGGAGGTCCAATCAGGTAACTAGTGTCGAGACCTCATTGGCCAGGAGCAGGCAGCCAATTAGGTGTCCCCTCCAAACCAGCCATTGGCTACCGCACAAGTCCAGCCCTTATGGTCACTGCGGAGCCTCCCCTTTTTCTGAGATCCTGCATCAGCTGACCACTTTCCTCCTCCCTCATACCTCCCATTCCCTGAGGGCTCAAGGTAGTCCTTATAACCTGTGGCCTAGCTACCCACAGGTGTGCTTCTAGCAGTATCCCAATTCTGCTGTCTAGATCCATCCCCGATTTTGAGGCCTAGTTTCGGGTCCCCTCTCCCTCGTCCTCGCTCGTTGCCATTGGAGCCTTCCTTGAAGACTACGATCGGTAATTATCGCCTTGTTCGTTTACCCATGTGTTTCTCTATGTCTCTCTCTAATTTTCTTAGGACTGTATGTATGATTTTATGAGTAATTTATCTTGTGTGTGAAATCTATATTTTCTAGAAGAAATTCAAATTGCTTTTACTTAATTAGTGTCCCTGGCATATTTGAGCAATAGTTTCTGGACGTGGAGCCTGTATAGATAGTCTCTGATCCTTTTAAAGTGCCCACCTGTCAATTCCCCAACCTCGGTTTTGAGGGCATTTCGGCTTACACTAGGAATGAGCAAAAGAATGGCTAAGTTTGCAGATGACAGAAAATTATTCAGGATGATGAAAATCAGTGGTCATCTGACAGCAATGAAGATCCTGTGAATTTAGGGGGAAGTATTTGTGAGTTTCCTGCATTGTGCAGGGGGTTGAATTAGATGACCCTGGAGGTCCCTTCCAACTATATGATTCAGGCCCTCCAGATGTTCCCAGAGGTCTTGAGAGCAGAATGACCTTGCTAGATAGATAAGCAGCAGCTGCGTGCAAGGGAGGACGTGCTTTGCAGTGACTACCAATTAACAAATTCCAAGCAATTGAGCTATGGGTCTTCACCTGTGGGAATGAGACAAGGCGTATTTGCAGTAAAGTTTTGTTTCTCTTCCCTTTGGTCAAGTCAGACCATGAATCATGTGCTGAACAACACAGAGAGTTACATCAGCTCTCAAGGTTCTGATTGGCTAAACAGACCTGAAGCCAATTTGAGACCCTTACCATAAAGTCAGTTAGCTTTTGCCATTCAGTAGTGTTTTGCTCAGCTTGATGGTGACTGCTCCACCATGCAGTTACTATGCTCCTGGCATCCATCTTGAAATGCTTGCTCAGGTGGGCCCACAGCTTGCTGGCCCTGGGTATCTCTGGAGAAAGAGAGCTGTTTTGCTGCTGAAACGTTCAGCCTTTGGATTAACATCTGGTAACTTGAAACTTTGTCTTACTGTATTAGCTAGAGCTGGAAATGCTTAGAGTTTTTATTTTCCTTCAGTCTTGTCTTTTATCTATTGTTTGCACCTTAATAATAATAATAATTATATTTTTATCCTCATGGTTTTGCCTTCACTGACCTCAAATCTAATCCAGAAGCCTTGATCCAATGACCACCTACTGGGTAATTGTTTTGCATTTGAAGACTCAGTCTGCAGGCCCACCATGCAGGGTTGATTTTCTTGTTAATTCCCTGAAAGACTGGGAGTTTTGTTTAAAAGTTCATGAGGGGCACCCACGTGTTTCTCCTTCATTTCCCTCTTGAGAGTTCCAGCGCTTGTTTTTCTAGGAAAAAAGCCCTGCTCAGAAGTACCTTCTTAGTTATTCCTTGCTACTATTGGGGAATTCATAGAGTCACTGACTAAAAGTAGGATACTTGCATTAACGCTGTGTCTCTGTGTTCCTCAGCTGTAGTTCATCAACTATACTATCCTCCAAAGTGTAAAGATACAATAATCTCTCTGTGTGTATTGCAGAGACTAGATTTGAAACAAAGACTTCCTAGTTCACAATTCCCTTGATTCCCAATCCCTTGCTTCTGCCCATGCTACTAGTAAATGGCAGAACAGTGAACTCCAACAGCACTTCTAACTTCTCTAGAGTTCAGTAGCAGTTCTGGAGTAGGTAACCCCTACATATCTCCCACACTGAAGAGAGAATTCATTTAACTCAATCAATTTAGTAATAATTTCATGTTTGTGTCCTCTAGTGACCCATATACCTCTCAAATGTATGCTTATTGTTTGCCTCACTATAAATTTACATTGGATTTGCATTCTTCATTGACTAGACGTCTGCTTTTCAAATGAAGCCTTCTTGTCTTTTTATGGCTGCCTTGATTTTGCCGGTTAACCAAGTTGGTATCCTCTGAGTTGTGTTAGTTTCCTAAGTTGTGATATACATTCCATCTGACTACAAGTTATTCTAGATCACACAGCTTCCATGCATCCTGAAGAAACTTGACTCTTTTTACCCTCCCCCTTTCAACTTCTTTTTGACTAACTCTCTAATTTTTGACTCCCCCCCCCCTCTAAACCAGACCAAATCTAGTCATGTTGGACTATTTGGACACCTTTTCATATATTAAATGTTGAATTTAATAGTACCATTGTTCCCTACTAGTTCAAGAACACTTATATTATGTACCAAGTGCTGAGGAGCAGGGTTGTATCTCTTCTAACTGTATCCATAACTAATTGTTCCATTGCAGAATCATTTAAGGGTACAGTCATCTAGGGACCTTTCTTTGGTCTTTCACTCTTTTTTTAAGGGTAAGTACTGTAATCAAGGTAAGGAACTCACTGCATACAGAAAAGAAATATGTACACTCAGAGCTTTGTTTGTAGAACAAGCCCAGCAGGAACTTATTTGCGTATTAGGCCACACTCCCTTATATCACCATTGTTTTGCATAGGACTTTTTTGTCAAAACAGCCCAGCAGGGACTAATTTGCATATTAGGCCACACCTCCTGACACCAAGCCAGTCAGAACTGTGTTCCTGTGCATTTCTGCTTTTAAAAAAAGCCCTCTGTACACTTTCAATAACTGAAAATGCAATCCTAAATCCTCATATTAGGGAGCTAACTCCCATTTCATTTAATTTGATTTCTTGCTGAGCAAATATGTTGAAGACAATGTTGTATATAACAAAACCAGAAGAATTTTGAATGTGCTGACAGATATAGTAGTTGCTGAAGATAAAATTCAAGGTTATAATGAAACAACTCCAGGAAGAGTTATTGCAAATGAATTCTCAGTTAGTAAGACTAAATTCCAAAAGTAAGTCACAGTTTTTGTAGTTCATGTTTTATCATTCTGATCACAAAATTTATTTGGAAGTAATCATTATTGGTTTCATACTTGGCAGTGAAATTGCTTAGGATAAGGGCTTAAGTCTAACATACCTCAGGTCTTACAGGATCTTCTATGCCAACCACACAAATGCAGGTCAGGTCAGTTAAAATATCATTTTCATTGTCCCAGTCTGGCTCAGGGTTATTGGAGAAGTCTCGATATGCAACACAGATGGTTCTTAGTCCATCACAGGCCATGGGTTCAATCACCTTCTTTACCATCTCATCCCTGTCACGTGGTCTAAAGATGCGAGACTCACCTGCTGCATTAAGGATCTTAGAACATCTGGAAAGAAAGCATACAATCAGCAACTAGATAGCTGTGAAAGAAACTGCTGATTGTGAGGGATATATGCTGTATGTTATATGAAAAAATTAACTATAAAATTGGTTACCACTTTCTTAAGCCAAATGGTTAATGGAATATCAACATTTCTTAATTAGCTGTGACCTGGATAGCCCAGGCCACCCCAATCTTGTCAGATCTTGGAAGCTAAGCAGAGTTAACTCTGGCAAGTACTTGGATGGGAGACCTCCAAGGAATACAAGCAGTCAGGAGGCAGGGGCAGGCTTCCTTCAGCTACTTCACTGAATATCCTCCAGGCCCCCAGTAGGTCAATCACCAGAGGTTGCCATGACTTCCAGGTACACACACACACACACAATACAACCCCCCAAACAATTTCTAAATTAAAAGAAAATTATTTGTCATCTATTTATCAATAAGAATTTGGAAGGAGAATTGCCAACTGCTGCTTGAATGCATGCTAAAGTAACTTAAGCCCTTCAAGGACTCAGGGGTGTTCTTGCTGGGTGTGAAAGGCTAGGTTCAGATCCTTGAGAGAGCCTCAAGACTTACCCATTGGCCTTAAGAAAGTGTTAGTCAATAAAACTGTGAACAACCATAGTGTTCTCACAACAACCAATTTATTGTACATCAAGAATATTAAAAGTGCTATATTAATAACAATTAATAAAGTTCTGAGCAAGGTTAACAGAGAACTGAAAAACAAACGTGGCCATTATGTATAGGAAGTTTTCCTACATAGCACCACTTAAATGAGTGGTACCGCTATAAGGGCACAATAAAACTGTCAGCAGATACCAGCCAATTTAAATGGATTTATGGAGAAGATAAATTTTGCCCTCGCTGAACATTTGAAGAACTTACTATTTGTGTGTTTGAAGTAGTAATTTTTAGTAATATTAATATTATAATAAGAACTGGATCAATTAAGCATTCAGAATTTAGCGTAAAAGTGTTCAGTGTAGTTACTGTGTACATACTTTTTAAGGACAATTTCTGAAGCTCCTTTGCTGTACATTCGGAAGCTACCATCTGGCAATTTAATGACAGTGCTCATTGACTTTCTCACAGAGTTAAATGTGTATACTTTGTACAGCTTCTCTTCAGGGATTTGATTCCGGACAGGCTGATAATCCTGCTTGAGGTCCAAGACAAACCCCAATAAGCCACATTCTGTCTTGTTGCCAACCTGACGAGGTAGACCACCTTCCTTTTCTGGTGGCTAAGGGGAAAAAAATAGATTTGAAACCTTTTCTTATGTCCAGCTGTATAGCATACAGATGTAAACTAAATATTACTTGCAGTTTTATATTCCTTTTCCCCAGTTTTATTTTGAGGGGGAGGGAGGTAAAATGGAAACAGTTATGTTATGGAAGCCTACAACTGAATGGTGCACTGGCAAGGCAGAACATTTGATCCCCCCCCCCTTTTGACTGCTCCCCCCCCAATTTAAAATTGCTCTCTCCAATTGTTTTTCACCTTGATGGAGATACAGCTTTGGGACTGCTACGCTTTCCTATACAGAGAGAAAAGCTGGGGTGTGTGTGGGGTGTGTGTGTGTATGTGAAAATGGTTAAAGAGTTCAGTAACCCCTTCCCTGCCAGATTGCAACTTAAGACTTCAGCTATTTTCCCCTTTAAAAAAAAAAGTGCTAGTGAGGGATATTATACAACTGCATGGAACAAGTAGCTTATGCCTTAGGCAGGGGTGGCCAACGGTAGCTCTCCAGATGTTTTTGCCTTCAACTCCCATCAGCCCCAACCAGCATGGCCAATGGCTGGGACTGATGGGAGTTGTAGGCAAGAAAACATCTGGAGAGCTACCATTGACCACCCCTGCCTTAGAGTGTTGTAATAAGGTCTTAAACCATCACAGCTTGAATTAAAAACCTTTGCACCAAAGTGCAGTTATCCAGATTTAAAACATAACTAGAGGTGACTCAAAATTTTGCTAGAGCTGCTATGTTCTAGATCAGTGTTTCCTATTTGCAGGGTCACAACCCAGTACCAGGCCATGGAAGCCTCAATACCGGGTCACAAGAAAAGCCAAAGCTAGCTCCGCCCCCAGCAAAGCATGAGCTCTGCTTCCTTTCTTTCCCGTCTCTCTGTTGTGCAGAGAACAGCTATGCTTGAAGACTGCCACAGGCTGCAAAGCCTGAGTTCCCTTTTCCTTCCTTCCATTCCCCAAAGTCTCTGTGTTGTGCAGTTAAAAGCTAGGCTTGAAAGTCTTGAGCCCCATTTTCCTTAGAGACCTCTATAGAAGAAAGAGACAGGCTTTCCTGTTTTCCGGCTCCACCCCCAAAGTCTCCTGGCTCCACCCTTGAATTTTAGTGGGCCACAAAGGAGAAGTGTAAAAATAATTGGGCCACGGGGGGGGGGGGGAGTTTGGGAAACCCTGTTCTAGATCAACTGCAAACCAAAAGTTTACTGTTCAAAGCATACCAGTGAGTCACTGGATCATCTAGGGCAGGGGTCCCCAATCCCCAGGCCATGGACTGGTACGGGTCCGTGACCTGTTAGCAACCGGGCTGTGGGTTGCATAATTATTTCATTATATATTACAATGTAGACATTAGAAGAAGAAGAAAACAACAACATTGGATTTATATCCTGCTCTCCACTCTGAATTTCAGAGTCTCAGAGCGGTTCACAATCTCCTTTACTTTCCTCCCCCACAACAGACGCCCTGTGAGGTGAGAGAGCTCTGACAGAAGCTTCCCTTTCAATATAACTCCTACAAGAGCTATGACTGACCCAAGGCCCAGCAGCTGTAAGTGGAGGAGTGGGAAATCAAGACCAGTTCTCACAGGTAAGAGTCTGCATACTTCACCACCACTCCAAACTAATAGAAATAAAGTGCACAACTGTATCATCCCAAAACCATCACCCCCCCCCCCCCCCCCGTCCGTGGAAAAACTGTCTTCCACAAAGCTGGTCCCTGGTGCCAAAAAGCTTATGGACCACTGATCTAGGGTAAGCCACTATTTCTCACACTCAGTTTCTCATCTGTAATATGGGGACAACAATAATGGACCATTTATTTATTTGCTTCATTGTTAGTTCACCTTTCGCTCTGAGATTCAAGGCAGATAAAATTTAGCAATACAACAGAAGCATTATAAAACATATAATAAACACTGTAATAAGAATGGATGATTATGTCAGCAAGCAATGCAGTCAAAACAGTGTAAGAAATGATGTAAGAAATGAAAAAACTGGATTAGAGGAACGAGGAAACAATGCATACAAAGCAAGAATGCATACAATAAATTATGCAATAAACTACCATTCTGAAGGGTTGCTTTAAGAATTACTAAGATAAGATACCTGCAAAGTAGTGGGGTCAGAAGCTAGAGTGATTTCAGCATAGCTATTTATTTGCGAGAAACACCACTGAAAGCACACACAGCTATATATACAGAAACTCCACCCAAAACACACCTCCAGCAATAAACAACCCGACAGAAAAACAGGCGCTTGGAACCCTCATTTGCATGGGCTTAACTCATTGCACTCTGAGTGTAGCTAATTGCACTCTGAGTGTAGCTGCAAGGAGCCTCTCAAGCAATGGCTTCATTGAAATGGATATTACCTGATTGGCTGGCTCAGCAAGGATGGCCAATCTGAATGCAGCTGCAAGGAGCCTTTCAAACAATGGGTCTTCATTTGAACCTCCCGGTACACTACAGTATCAAAAGTGCTTTTAATACAACTGAATGCTAAATCTCATTATTTTTCTCCTTTTGTGCACTTCAGTTAGTTAAGGATTAATTTAAATACTACTTTTAAATCAATAAGAGCCCTATGGCTCAGAGTGTTAAAGCTGCATAAGAACATAAGAGAAGCCATGTTGGATCAGGCCAATGGCCCATCCAGTCCAACACTGTGTGTCACACACAGTGGCCAATATATGTGTGTGTGTGTGTGTATATATATATATATATACACACACACACATACACACACACACACATATGCCTACATACACACACACACACACATATATATAAATATAAATATACACACACGCATACACACACACTCATGACCTGAGTTTGATCCCTGGTAATAAGTACCCAGCTTGCTGTCTGAGGACTACCACTCTTAGGTCAGCAATGGAATAACATGGAAGATTAAAATGTAAAATGAATCCTAAATTCCCTCTGTGATGGAACCGGCCCGATACTGCCTTCAGACTTAGTCCCGTCAACTCCCTTTTGAGTTGCCAACTCCTGAATGGAGCTTATCTTCTTCCCGCCACTAGGGCACACTGCCACCACCTGCTCAATTTAGAGGTTCCTGACTGAGAGGAACAGGACTCACAATTGCCAGTTCTGAGGCCTGGCCTCAAGGTCCTCTGCCAACCCAGCACCTGATTATGACAGACACCAAAGTTCTTCTGTGGGAGACCCCTGGAGGATTGGCACCCTTACCAACTGTATGCCTTCCCCCTTCCCTGGGCTCCCCTCTTGCAGTAGCGTGGTCTAAGGTGGATGGGGAAACTATGTAGCACAGAGGGACTACCTTTTAAACAGACAAAACATTTATTTAAAATTTACAACTATATACAGGCATTTTAAAATAGTGAACAGAAGAAATAAATCAAACTAGGGAAAAACGCTCCTTCTTTCCCTATTATACAATACTTGCCCTGATCAGACAGCACAGACAGACTCACCAACCCAACTGACTGAACTCAAAGCCCAACTTGAACTGCCAGCTTAGGGGTCCCAACCCTCCCGCTCTAGCGGGGGACCCCAGGTTTCCGAGCCTCTTCCCCCGCTCCCCCAAAAAACGGAAGCGGGGGGAGAAGCGGCGTCCTCCTGCTGCTGGCAGCGTCAGGGGCTGCCGGGGAGGATGCTGGGGATGAACAGCATCACCAGCGGGGGTTGAGGGGGCCGCCTGCGCTCGTGCTCCATGTACTCCTCATCGGCTGCTGTGCTGCTGGAGGCGGCTGACCACGCGGTCGGTGTAAAGGACGGGCTTGAGGGTGCGCAAGCGCTGCGGCCAGCCGTAGCAGAATGTCTCCACGCCCCGCCCGTTCTGCTCGCGCACCCTCAAGCCCGTCCTTTACACCGACCGCGTGGTCAGCCGCCTCCAGCAGCACAGCCGCCGCCGCGCCGGCGCGTGGTTTGGGGGGGGCAGGATCATGGGCCCTCCGGAAGTGCAGGGCTGGGCCGGGGAGGGAAGCCAGCATCAGACCCTTCGAGGGGGCAGACCCTCCCCACCCAGCCCCGACCAAGGAAGGACAAGCGGAGGAGGTCTCCCCGGGAGTCAGGGGTGCAAAACATGCGCCTCCTGCCCCCGAGCACCACTTACCGGCGGGGGCTGCCCGAGCAGGCAGACGGCGGGGCGCAGGTTCCGGCCCAAAGGGGCGCCCAACTCGGAGCAAACTTTCCCCGGCGCCGCGCGTCTCCTTCTCCACCAGGTGAGCGCGCGCGCGGCAGGTGAGCCCTTTGGCCCAGGTGAGCCCTTCCTCTCCCACGCGGCCGCCTCCTGGTTAACCCCTTCGCCTCTGGGCCCCCTGGAGAGCCTGGGAAACTCCCCGAGACTGGGCAGGCCAGCTGGAGCCGAGCCGCTCCCCTGCCTGCCCCCCCGCCTGAGTTAAGGCTTTGGCCCAGGGCTGGCCAAATTGTGGCCACACGTGGCTCTTTCGCACATAGCGTGTGGCTCTCAAAGCCCCCTGCCCCATCAGCCGGCTTGGAGAAGGCATTTGTCTCCAGAGGCTCGGAGAATGCATTTAAAGTTAAAGCTGCTTTCTTTCTGCCTGTCTCCCCCATAGGGTTGCCAATCCCCAGGTGGGGGCAGGGGATCCCCCGGTTTGGAGGCCCTCCCCGCGCTTCAGGGTGATCAGAAAGCGGGGGGAGGGGAGGGAAATGTCTGCTGGGAACTCTGCTATTCCATAGGGAGATTTATTCCTATAGAAAATAATGGGGAATTGACTTGGGGGTATCTGGGGCTCTGGGGGGGGGGCTGTTTTTTGAGGTAGAGGCACCAAATTTTCAGTATAGCATCTAGTGCCTCTCCCCAAAGTACCCCCCAAGTTTCAAAAAGATTGGACCAGGGGGTCCAATTCTATGAGCCCCCAAAGAAGATGCCCCTATCTATTATTTCCTATGGAAGGAAGGCATTGAAAAGGTGCTGTCCCTTTAAATGTGATGGCCAGAACTCCCTTTGGAGTTCAATGATGCTTGTCACAGCCTTGATCTTGGCTCCACCCCTAATGTCTCCTGGCTCCACCCCCAAAGTCCCCAGATATTTCTTGAATTGGACTTGGCAACCCTATGCCAGCTTCTCATCAAAAATCTCTAATATAAAACCCAGTTCCCGCCCAAGAACTGGGTTACCCTCCTGCAGCCTTCTGGGAGACCAGCCTGAAAGACTTCCTGTCTCTCTAGGAGACCTCCTCAGAATTGCTGCTTCCAGACAGGAGGGGAGGGAAAGGAGGAAGAGACTAGGCCCCAAAGTATGCCTCCAGTTTGATGGCATCTTCCTGCCAACTCCCAGATAACCATAGTCTAAAATGGCATTTCTCCACACCCTTCTTTTGAAAACCTCCTCCCACCTTCTGATGAGGATATAAGGGCCCAGAAATCTACATTCTGACATATATGACAAAGGGAGCTTTGACTCTTCACAGCTTATACCTTCAAAATCTTGTTCAACTCTAAGATGTTACTGGACTTGAATCTAGCTGTTCCACTGCAGACTAACATGGCTGCCTTCTTAAACTATAGGTCCATTATCCTCTATAGTTTTTTTCTGAAAAATGCTGCTGAGGAAGGAAGAATGAGTGTAGAACCAGTTATGCTGGATCAGACCTTCACTAGATATCATGTAGGGGATGGTATTTTTTTTTTTAAAGAATGGGAATGGGAATGCTGTGAACCTACCTCATTTTGGATTTGGAAATATTACTGAAGCTTAAGGGAACTGATTGCTTAAGGGAACATTCAAACCACACAAATATGGAAAACCACAAAGGAGAAAAACTTTAATATGCGAAACCCTGCAGGTAATAATCCCACCATGTTTCAAACCAGCAGGGGATGTTATTCAGTGTTGTCTGTTAGCGAGTAACTTTTGTACAGCATTGTTCACACATAAAAGGTCAGTTGTAGTGCCCAATGACCTACACATTCTCTTTGGGATATGCATAAGTCTCTTTCATGGTTGTTTTCTTTGAAGTCTTAGAAGTATGCAAGTCTATTTAGGATGGCACTGGAAGATACATCTGGTTCAAAACATGTTCAGGTTAAGTCCCTGCAATTCTGCAAACGTTATAATGATTTTTGCATATTTCCCACTTGTCCCTGTGTTTTGCTCTCTGAATTGGTGTAAAGCATTTGCCAGACTCTAAAAAACCAAGTACAAGTAACCACAGAAAGAGTGAAGCGGCTGGACCAAAGCCGAAAGGATGCTTAGCTGTGGATGTGGTCGATGATGAAAGTCCAATGCTGCAAAAAACAATACTGCATTGCAATGTGGAATATAAGATCTATGAATCAAGGTAAGCTGGATGTGGTCAAACAAGAGATGGCAAGACTGAACATTGACATCTTGGGAATCAGTGAACTAAAATGGACAGGAATTGGCGAACAGGAGTACCAGAAAATCGTCTATTTCTGCTTCATTGACTATGCTGAAGCCTTTGATTATGTGGATCACAACAAACTGTGGCAAGTCCTTAAAAAGATGGGAGTACCAGCCCACCTCACATGTCTCCTGAGAAACCTGTATAAGGGTCAAGAAGCAACTGTCAGAACACAATATGGAACAACTGATTGGTTTAGAATAGGAAAAGGAGTTCGACAAGGATGTATATTGTCACCCTGCTTATTTAATTTTTATGCAGAGTTTATCATGTGGAATGCTGGCCTGGATGAAGCAGAAGCCAGAATTAAGATTGCCGGGAAAAACATCAACAACCTCAAATATGCAGATGACACCACTCTAATGGCAGAAAGTGAGGAGGACCTAAAGAACCTTGTTCAGGGTGAAAGATGAGAGCACAAAAATAGGCTTGAAACTCAACATCAAAAAAACTAAGATCATGGCATCCGGCCCCATCACATCTTGGCAAACAGAAGGGGAAGACATGGAAGTAGTGACAGACTTCACATTTCTAGGATCCAAGATCTCTGCAGATGGTGACTGTAGCCATGAAATTTAAAGACGTTTGCTCCTTGGGAGGACAGCCATGGTGAACCTGGGCAGCATAATAAAAAGTAGAGATATCACCCTGCCAACAAAAGTCTGTATAGTCAAAGCAATGGTATTCCCAGTAGTAATGTATGGCTGTGAGAGCTGGACCATAAGGAAAGCCAAGTGCAGAAGAATAGATGCTTTTGAGCTGTGGTGCTGGAGAAGAATCTTGAGAGTCCCTTGGACTGTAAGAAGATCCAATCAGTCAGTCCTAAGGGAAATCAACCCAGACTGTTCCCTGGAAGGTCAGCTGCTGAAGCTGAAGCTCAAATACTTTGGCCACCAAATGAGAAGAGAAGAGAGCACTCACTGGAGAAGATCCTGATGCTGGGAAAGACAGAAGGCAAAAGAAGAAGGGGACGGCAAAAGAGGAGATGGCTGGACAGAGTTACTGATGTAACTAACATGAATTTGAGCAGAATTTGGAGGATGGTGTAAGATAGGCGGGCCTGGCATGACTTTGCCCATGGGGTCGCAAAGAGTCAGACTTGACTGTGTGACTGAACAACAACACCCAAATACATTACAATGAAATAATTTACTTTCAAGGAATTATAAATGTACAAGTGGGGGACCCTCAAGGACTTTAGGGGGCATCTTATTCCTCCACTTACAATTTACTTTCCTTTTTCTGAAAGCCGCCCTATAGCTTCTCCCATTTTCCTGTTTCATTCTCTCCTTCCCACATACCAGTTGACCTACTTTTATATTGTCACACTCGTAGATTTCTGTCCTTCCCTCCCTCTATCTTCAGCATATATAATTTCTTTACTTAAGTTATACATATTTCTTCTACACAATTAAGACCCAAACAGCTCTTCTCCATTTTATTCTCACAAGAATTGTGAGGTATATCAGGCTGAGAATGTGTAACTGGCTTCAAGTCAGCCAATGAACTCCCACATCAGATTGGAGATTTATACCTGAGTCTCCCAGGCCCTGGTCTTAAACTGTAACCACTATCCCACATTGACTTTCATGGGGTGGCTGCTGTTGAACAACTTGCAATCGCAACTTCCTAAAATATAAAACATGCAAAAGCCTAAACTTTGGCAGGGGATAATAAAATCTGAACCACTAAATACAGTTCTGTCATGATCTGTACAATATCTCCCCATATCCCCAGATAGTCATTACAAGAAAACTCATCATTAATTAGACTTTTTAGTTATGGCTTAAAATATTTTTTATCTAGTTGAATGATTGACAGCACATGTAGAAACATGAACATGGAAATTTTGAAATAGGACAAAGTCTGCTAGACCTTCCACAGCAGCTGCAAATCATGTAATATCTGCTTGATTAATTTAAGTGAAGAATAGTGAAAATTAGCAATAACATTACTAGTCCTCCAGTGTTTTAGCATGTGCAGACTGTATACTGAAACTTTTTAGTGATGGCTTTTCTCAGTCTTTGGTATGAGATACCATGGTTTGTATTTCAAACAAAGGTGGCTTTTATCTTATTGCATGTGTGATTACTAGAGATGGGCATGAACCGATTCATGAATCATGATACATACACAAATTAGGCCAGTTCATGCTGTGTTTCAAACCAGTTTGGCTCTTGGTGATTCATTTGGTTTGTTTTTTTGCAGTTTATTTTTCCAGACAGCCTGGTGCTGATTCAATCAATTCCTAGGCAATGCTGGGGGTGGGGGGAGGTGATTTCTGTGAGCCCTAGAAACACCCATAGCAGTTGTCCATAGCTTGATTGGCAAATATGGGAGTCAATCACAGAGCTCCAAACAAACCATGAACCAGGCAACCATATGAATCATGAACCAACATAAACCACCATTTCCCCAGTTCATGCCCAGCCCTAGTGCTAAAGAAATAGAGTTAAAGAAATAAAAGAAACTAAATTCATCATAAACATCTATTATTTATTTTTTGGATGTTCACCATCTCTAGTCAGTACCATGGCTAGCAGCTTGATTATTTACTTAGTGGTGTACCCTGAACTAATTAGAGAATTCTTCCTTGGTGACATACTCTATATTGATGAGAGGATTCCTAATGAAGTTTCTGTCTCACTATGCTTATAATAAACCAAGCTGAGCTTTATCTCTGTCAGATGAGAATATCCCACCATCATGAGAGCACCGACACCTAAAGAGGGGCTGCAATAGACATGAACTGCATACATATATGCTTTGCATATACACATATAAAACAGATGGAATCTCCATAGTGCTTATTTAGAGCTGCCTAAATAATCTTGTCAATAACATAATTTTATTTAAATAACACCGTTCACTTTAAAATGTTTGTATGTAAGTATGAAACAAATTAGGAAGGTTTGTTTAGAAAAGTTATATGTTCAATGGACCTGCCTTTTAATTATTTGGAAACAATGTAGGTAGTTATCTTTCCTAAAATATTCTCTATTTGAATAATTATTCAAGAGTAAGAAATCATATGAAGAACAAATTTTTGCAGCTACCCACTTCCTGTACTATTTACTGGCTAAAGTTTCAATAATTCTCCATTCTTGCTTAAAACCAAACAGGTTATTTAGTCAAACATTTTTTAAATTACTAAAATGTGTTATCCCTCATTGGTATCCTATCCTTTAAAATCACCTGAGAAGTTTTCAAGCTATTTAAAAAACAAATGAAGTTCAAACCCACTCTTTATGGAGGAAACACAGGCTTCTGTGTATTCAAAAGATCATGAGCTAGCAATTCATGCAGTTACCAAATCTCTTGATCAGCGTGCATTGATCCACAACCTTGAACACCGAATATGTTAATCTCTACACAGTAATTTCAGAAGTATTGTATGCAGCTGTTAGCTCTATTTGTTTTTTTCCTAATATATTCTTTTCCCTCTAAAAAACAGAGACTCAAGGCAGCTCATATTATACACATAGAATAAAAATATATAAGAGTTTAAAATCAATTCAACTAAAATATACTTTTCTTCCAAAAATATCTAGGGATGCTTAAATTTGCAGTGGTTCAGTTCATGTTCTTATTGCTGGTCAAAAGCATGGAGCCAACTTTTCATCAGCAGTTTGAGTTTGTTTGGTGGGTTATTTTCCCAGTATTTAAGCACAATGCAACTAGTAGTACTTAATGCATGTGTTATCATACAGCGTGATGGGTGTCCTATTTTTTCCCTTCCACAGATTGCTTGTTGATACTTGATGCTTGACAGCCACCTGTTTAATTAAACAGTGAGTAAATCAATCAGACAACCAGTGATTAGAAATAAATACTCTGTTTGTAAAGAAGTCTTATCATGTGGTAGAAGGATGAGAGTCCAGTAGCACCTTAAAGACTAACAAATTTGTGGCAGGGTATGAGCTTTTGTGAATCACTGCTCACTACTTCAGATACAGCTAGAATGTGAGTCCATTCTAGCTGTATCTGAAAAAGTGAGCAGTGACTCACAAAAGCACATACCCTGCCACAATTTTTGTTAGTCTTTAAGATGCTACTGGACTCTGACTCTTTACTGCTACAGACAGATTAACATGGCTACCCATCTTCATCTTTTAACATGTGGTGTTCATTAAACTTGTTTTACAAGAGATTATTTCACACATTTTTTAACAGCCTTATGAGAATTTGTGCACACTGTTTCCTCCCCATATCATTTAATTGCCTGAAATGGAATGCCCAGGTTAGTCTGATTTCATAAGGTCTCCGGAGGAAGTAGGGTTGGCCCTAGTTAGTATTTGGATGGGAGACCATTAAGAATTAACAGGGTCACTAAGCAGAGGCAGGCAATGGCAGAGCACCTCTGAATATCTCTTACCTTGAAAACCTAAGTTGGCTGCAATTTGATGGCAAAAAACAAACATTTAATTAGTGACCGAAACGATGGCCGTGGTAGAAAACAAAATTCATTTACTGTGCAAAACTGCCCCAAATCCAAAGAGAAATGACAGCAGGAAGGCAAGGGGAGCTGAAGTTTAGCTCACGTGCAACTGGGTTGTAGAAAATTGTATGTTTGCATGACAAAAATGTGAACTTCATGATATCCTACCACGCATACCACAGCTACTTGCAGCACTCATTAATAGTCAAGAGAATGCTTCTGTGACTTCCTCTGATGAACCACTACACAAGACAAGAGCAATGAAAAGGAGGTCTATCATGTAGCAATGACTAAATTTATCATCCAATATGATGACAGAGAATTACAGAATACCTTGATTAACACTTGGGGGAGCCCAATAAACTCCACAGATTTCAGGACAGAGGAGATGAGTTTTCCTTTATCAAGTCATAGAGGCTAGAGAGAGATCAACTTATGCCTACCTGCCAGGAAGGGGCAGGATCGATGGTTATTTCCATATACTGAGTTGGACAATAAAACTTTTAGGGTCATGCACCTTAATCTGATTGGAGAGAGATGAAATGCTGCGCACACACAGGGCCTTAAAACTGATTTCAGGCTATGTCAATCTCTCTCTGTTAGGGAGGAAAGTCTGACACATTGTGAGAATTTGTCCCAACCGCCTGCAGCCTCACTGTAAGGACGGAGGGACACATTTGCCACCCTTGGGGGAAGAGAGGAAGATTGACAGCCCAATAGGCTTGTGCTTGGGGGCGGGCTGCTGCAGCAGCAGCGTGCCTTTCCCGCTCGTGCCAGTCTCCGTCTGGCGACTGGTCTAGGCAGGAGAGCTTTTAGCTTGCTCCTGCTTAGATCTTATCAGTTTCAGTTGTTCTTTTAGGCGTTCCTTAAGCAAAGATTAGGTGGCAAAGCAGGAGCATTTTTGCTTGCTGGCTCTGGTCTTGTCAGTTCCCCTTTTCTTCCGGCTTTCAAACGTTTTAAGAAAGATCGGGAGCTGATCGAGTTGCTCATAAGGCAAGACAGGAGCGCTTTTAGCTCGCTCCTGCTTCATGTCAGTTTCCTTTGGCTTCCTGGCATTCAGTCTTTTCAGTGGAGTTCAGGTCGCTGATAAAGCCTGTGAGTTTGATTTTAACTGCAGCGTGTTGCTGAGGATCAGGGCTGCTGTTATGTCTCTGGTGAATGCAAGGACTTGGATTGGATTGGATTGGCGTATCTCCATTATATGGCTGGTTTAACCCTCCCTCCCCCTTCCCCCCCCCCTTTTAAAAAGGTGTTTCTTGGGTTAGGCTTTTTGTTAGTTTGGAGTACAACTCCTCTGGGGGTTGGGTGTGGGGACAGAATTGTGGAAGCCACTTTTTCCCTTGTTGGTATTGGATCAGGTAGTGAGAGATGTGAAAGGCCTCTACCCAAACACTTTTTTTTGGGGGGGGGGGGTGTAATTTAGCTATAGTGTTGCAGCAGCCATTTTTATGTCCCCTTTGCAGCTGTCTTTTTGAATCAGAGGGCAGCCATTTTAGAAGCTGTGGAGAAGGGGCCATTTTGGCTGAAGCTTTGCTATTGTCCCTGGGGGCTTTCTTGCTAATGAAGGCGGCAGCCATTTTAGGTGCTGTGCAGGAGCAGCCATTTTAGTGGAATTTTTGGCAGTTTTTTGCTCTTAGTAGTTCAGGCCGGTATTGTTAAAATACATGGGGAAAAAGGGACAGGAAAATCCAAGGAAAAACATCCCGCACCTAAGGCTTCTAGGGCCCTGCCTAAGAGGCCAGCTCCCCCTTTATCATCTTCGGATGAGGAGAGTGATGAGGTGGTAAATGCTGCTATTTTGCAAAGACTTAGGGCTCTGGAGGAGGTTTCTGAAATTCCTCCCTCACAGGGTTTAGACTTAGGCTTGGGGGAAAATTCTAAGGCTGCATTTCAAGCAGATATTTTAACCGGGTTGTCTATTCTCGAGGGTAGGTCTGTTGGAAACATCGCGGGAGGAGCCAGCAGATCCAGTGGTGCACAAGGGGTTCAGCTCCATTTCCTATAGATTAGGAGATGTTTTTTTCAATAAGCCCAAAATCGCCATTCTCAGGGCTTCCTAGCTCAAGATATTATTTTTTAAAGTTTTAAAAATACACAAAATGTAACTTTTCAGACCCTTTTGAAAGTTTTTTCCTTTTTCACCAAAAGGCCACCAAAATTGGTTCCAATATTATAATCCAATATATTTCACTCTATAGTCATGATATCTGCTGACTCCACTAATTTTTAAAGACTCATTCTTTTTTCTTGAATTTTTAAATTTTTTGACCTTCCTTTAATGGCCGCCACAATTTCACTATGGTTTTCAAGTCCTAGAGAAGCCAGGGAGGTTTAGAAAATTCCCAATGGCTCCTTCCTGCTTTTCTTGCCATGAAGTCACGTTCTCAATAGTTGAGAGATCTTGCGATACTTGTATGACACCACTTCCTGTGACGTCTTCCACTTCAGCAACTCAGTGACGATGGGGGTTTTTTTGCAGAAACCGCAAGTATTCCAAACATTAGTTGTTTTTTATGCTTTAACTTTGCTTCTAAAATTCCAAAAGTCCCCAAAATTACCCCCTTCTCTTCTTTACCACTTTAGAATATTGTAGTTAAGTCAAAATTTTAATCCTTGTCTCACGTAGAATTAATTTCAGTCTCGGAATGATAGATAAATATCTTCTTACCTTGCAGCCAAATATATTCTCCTTAACATCGTCCTTTCCAAAGATGAATATTTAAATATTAGTATAGTCCAAAGAAGGCTTGAATCTTGATGAATTTAATTCAATTTAATGACCACGGAGACCCTCTGTAGACGCTGGAATGCAATTCTTCACCGGGGACTCTTCAAAGCCTAAAAGGAACCCCACTGGGACTCTTCGTCAGCCAAAGTAAATCCCCTCAGAATTCTCCTAAGCAAGTCTTGGCCTTTTCCCTCACTGAGAAAAGTAGGCAGCAGGCATTGGGATCACCTTCTCTGCCCAGAACAGAGGCTCCGGTCCGCTCCTCTTTTGAGAAGTGACTCAATTTTCCATGATCCAACCCCGTAAGTCTCTTTGCCGTTGTTATTTCAAAGGAGTGCTTGCCCTCCTCCCCAGGTCTTAGTTATACACTTGGGAGGTAATGATATTGGGCTGATGAAGGGCACAGCTTTGGCCTTGCAGGCAGAGGAGGATTTTAGGGCTATCAAGGAGAGATGGCCTGGGACTGTTATAATTTGGTCGGCCATGATCCCCCACCTTTTTTGGCGGGGTGTTCGGGACCCTTTGGGCATCGACAGGGCCCATCGTAAGGCTAATAAAAGAATTTGGAGAGCCTTGGAAGATGGTTTGGGCTACTACTTGCCTCATCCGGACATTCATATTAGTTGTCCCCACCTCTATAGGGGTGATGGCGTTCATCTTTTGGATGAGGGTAATGGTCTCTTCGGCAAGGGTTGCGGGTGGCCTTGGGCCTCCTAGTGGATGCTAAGGCCTAAGCAGAGGCTTGGCCTTAGTGGTGGCAGGTTTCTGTGATTAATGAACTTATGCCGCTAGAGGAGGACCAGAAAGCATCCCCCTTTTGTGCCAGTCTCCATCTGGCGATCGGCTCTCCCTCCCACCCTGATTGGTATGTAGGCATTTGCTGGTTGCCTCTTATTAGGGGGGCTGGGTAGGAATTTTTTGATCCCCAGCTGATTGGTGGAACTGCTGGGGTGTTTTTTCGCCTACCCTACATAGCATGTCAGTGGATTGGAAATTTGGCTGTAGGGAGGTGCTGTTTAATAGGTTGGTCACTTTGGTTGTGTCAGGTTTCTGTGGTTAATGAGCTTATGCAGCTGTGGGGGGGGGGACCAGAAAGCATCCCCCTTTTGTGAGATTAGGGGTCTGTCAGGATCAACCTTTGGGTTTGCTGGCCCAGGGTGGGAGAATGCAGACCGTCCTTTGGGGCTTACCTGGAAGATTCCTTTCATTGAGTTGCCCGGCTCATGGTTGGACCTTCCCAGTTTGTTGCCTATTTGCTGAGTTGGCCTGGTGTGAGCTGTGGTGTACAGCTCTAGCCAGGGGCTGGGTTGCTCACCCGTTAAATGGCAGGGGAGGTGTCTGTTGAGACCCTTGGCCCTGACCAGGCCGCAGGTTCTGTTTAGCCCTTGCCGTTTATTAATAAATTAAATAAAGTGGTTTTAGTTTAGTTTAATCCAATTATTGCGTCTGACTCTTTATTTCAACCTGGGTGGGGGGCAAAGGGGTACAAGTTAAGAGCCAAGGAACAGGGAAAATGGACTGAAGTTTGCTGTAACCAGCTTCTGTTTCAAAACTCCAGTGAGCTTGTGTCCATTCAATTGTCAAGGTAACATCAGTAACTGTAAGATGAAGTTTCATGTTTTTTTGATTTCTTAGCTCAGCAACATTCTTCAGTGTTCTGATACGGTGTTTCCAGTGCTCTTGTGCCCATGTGAATTGAGATTGTATCTTAATACACTAAGATCTTTGCTTTTTCTAAAGGTTTCAGAATCTGTTCAAAAGATCTCACTCAGGCACCTGGCTGCTTCTCCATAAACAGACCATAAGAAGCAGTGGGAAGAATGCCACAAGGGTTCAAAGAAGAAGGGATAGTCTTTCAAATGGGTGTATCACAGTTAATGAAGGGCTTTAAAACAACTTAAAGGCAAATAATTTTTGTAAATGGTGAAACAGGAAGAAAGTGCTCATTGCAACGGTAGCAATGTCCTACTGTTTTATCAAAAGCAAAGGATCACTTATCCAGAATCTTCATGCCAGATAAATGCCAGATCAACTCCATCCATGGTAGGAAAATTCTCTCTAGTTTTTATCATTCTACAACAGTGAGTTTAAATGGGATCTTTGGGTTCACTGCACTGAATTGCCATGTGTGTATTGGATTAGGATTCGGGGACCCAGGTTTGAATTCTCCATCTGCGATGAAAAATTATTGGGTAAGCTTTAGCCAGTAACACACTCAAATTAACTTATCTTACAGGATTGTTGTAAGTAAAATGGAAAAAAGGTAATTATATAGATTGATTTGGGTTTCCATTGAGGAGAAAGGCCAGAATATAAATGAAGAGAGTAAACAAACATGCAAACAAATAAATATGTGCTTTTTGAACACATTCTTCACTGCCTAAAATGATGATCTAAAAAGCTGATTTTCTACAGTACCCACATGATCATCAATATTTATTATGATCAAGAGATCACTCAACAACAATTTAACAGTTTTACATACAAATGTAAAATTAATATACAGAAATTCAAATGTATAACTTTACTGTACTGTAATTAATTATACATAAAAGTTTGGAATATGTGATTTCTTATGGACAAAATCTCAGCACAGAATTTTGTCATTTTAGAGGTGGTCTCATTAGACCAGTCTGCAAGGATGAGATGTCAGAATTTTTCAAATCTTCCAGGAAACTTATATAAAGTAGGGGTGAGATATGTGGAACAGATGTCTTTATGAAATGAGCAATATAATAACACATGTTTCACTGTTTCAACTGCATTCAATTGGAAGGAGCACAGATGTTGAAGGTAGGAAATATGTAAGTATCCTTTCCAGTAGTGCTGAGAGCAGGCGATTAAAATGGATTAGCGTGAAAGCTCTGTGACATTTGGGAAATTCTAAAGCATAAAGAGAGTTTGCCAACACAAAGTTTTGGCTATGATTCCATACCACCAAAGTATGCCTGAGCTCTATCAACTTGAAGAAATGTATTTAACTTGGTTTTTTAAAGTATTTCTTTAACTTTTAGGAACCCAAGATGGTGTATTGCTAAAAGGGGAAAGCTGTATTTTATTCTCTGCTGCATCCACTCAAAATGAGCAGCAGCTATCCCAAAAAATTAAGGAGGTTAATTCAAACAGGTTAAGGTTTTGCTTGAGCAAAAAAATATATAGCTTGAGACCAACTATGAGCTTCGCATGACTTCTGCCTCAATTCTATTCTAAGAATTGCATTCGGTGGGCAACAAGGAACACCAAATATGCATCTAATGAATTTTAACTGAACTGCTTTCAAGGGATGGAAATCTTTGTGTAAACAGATTTGTGAACCGTACAGGAGGTATGGTTTACTCTGGAAAACTTTAATTATGTAGGGAATCCTCTTTAGAGTCGAAAAATCTCAGAACAGCTAATGACAGTCTTTGGGCATCCCCAGTAACCTGGATCATCTCAGCCCTCTATGAACCTGTCAACTGAAACATTACATCTACGTATTTGAAAACATTCACCTGTTCTACATCTTGTCCATCAATCTGCAATCTGTGTTTGTGAAGACTAGAACCCTGGTCTTTTGGAAATTTATTGTTGTTTCTCTTTGTAATATGCAGTAAGAGCCTGAAGGGCTCTTCTAAGCCCTACTTCAGAGCAGGATAGAATGGCTGTGTCATCTGCATATAGTAAGGTGGGTATCTGTCTGGATTTGGTGGCTGAAAATCTGGCTTAGACAGAGCTTGAACCACTGAGATAAAATAAAAGTTAAATAGCATAGGGTACTGTAACCAAGAGGTGCTGCCTATCTCATGGGAGCACCCCAACAGCCAATGAGTGGGGTCCCCATTTCCTGACCTGAAGTGAAGCTGTCAGAAAACAGGCCATGTGAAGATACTCTCTGCATGGGCCAGAGTAGGGCTGCCAACAAAAAAAAAATCGGTAATACCCGATTCGGAAATATTTGGAAATACATTTTTCAGTATTCCGGATATTACCGAATAGTGGTATTCTGATATATCTGAATATACAGATATATTTGGATATATATAGTATTCGGCGCCCATTATAGCCTCTAGGTCATTGAAGTCAATGGCAAAATAGGGTATATTGGAAGCTGCCTGGAAGGGAGGAAGTTTGAGGGAGAGCCCCCATACTTGCAGGGAACCTGTAGGGGACTCTCCCCTACAAAACCCCCAAGTCCCAAAAAGATTGGGCCAAGGGGTCCCATTCCAGGGGCACCCAAAGAGGGTGCCCCATCCCACCATTATACCCTATGGGTCATTGAACTTAATGGCAACATAGGGCATAATCAAAGGCTGCTGGGAGACAGGGGGTTTGAGGGAGAGCCCTCAAAACTGCAGGAAACCTGCATGGGACTCTCCCCTACAAAACCCTCAGGCTACAGAAAAATGACCTATGCCAAGGAACCAAAGCAGACTACCAGAGGCCCAAAACAGCAGAATAGAGCAGACCAGGAAGGGTAACCAGCCTCCTCCCAAACCCACCCACAAGCACAACCAGACCAGAGAGGCACTCAGGCCACAGAAAAATGGCCTTTGCCAAGGGACCAAACCGGCTACCAGAGGCCCAAAACAGCAGACCAGACCAGACCAGGAGCACCCAGATTCCGATCAAAAATAACTTTAACAAACCAGACAATGTAATAAAATTATAAAGTGATTAAAACAAACAATCTCAGCCAGGCCAGACCAGAATCACCCCCAACCCCAACCCCCCAGCAACCTCCCCCCCCTTCAAACACAAAACCAACCAGACACCTACTCAAAGCAGGAGAAAAACACAAGGTTTTCTAAAAGCTAGAAACAAAAACCTGCTTATAAAAATTCCCCAATCCCCTTCCCCATAATAAGGAAAAAAATGAAGGATCTCACCCAGTCAGAGGTCCAAGTCCAGGATTCAGGATCAGGAACACCACACCACCAGGCCACAGAGAGCAGAGCACTGTGCCAAAGCAGCAGAAGCTCAACACCACCTCTATGGCAATAGGAACAGCAATGGAGTCCAGGGGGTGAGAGATGGTAAATAAATACCATCTCTCTGCCCATGGACAGAACAGAACAGTTTGAAAATAAATTGTTCTGTTGTCTGATTGGCTTGAGGGGGGAAACATGCAATTCCATTGGAGAATTGCAATTTTCATTTTCATTTTATTTATTTTTTTCTCCCTTCCCCCTACTTTGCACAACAGAAACAGCCCTGCAGGGTCCTACAAAGCCATGCATTTGCAAATCTGCAAAAATGTATGGCTCTGATTGATCAGAGGCCTCCTCCCCCCTCCCCCCAGCCAGAGGTGGGAAAAGGCCAGGGAAAGGCAGAAAAGGTAATCACAGACTGCCTTTTGCCATTCCCCATTGTATTCTATGGAAGCAATAGCTTTACCGCATATTTCTGAATAATAACATAATTATTCGGAAATCAGGTTTTAGAATTCAAAACTAGGCTCAGATGCCTATATGGAATCCCTATTTCCGAATATTTACCAAAAAGGCTTCTATTCGGTAAATATTCGGTAAACCCTTTACCGAACTGACAGCCCTAGGCCAGAGAACTTGTTTAGGCTTGTGACTGCATAAGGTTCCTATTTTATTTATTTATTTATTTATTCTATGACTTGTATCCCGCCCTTCCCATAAAAATGGCTCAGGGCGGACAGGTTACAACAGAGGCATCCTCCAGACTGAGTCCCCCCCGCCCCAGCAATGGAATGTGAATCCTCTTTAGAGTTGAAAATGGAATGTGAAACAATGTTCGCAGGTAAAGTATCTCTTATTCCTTAATCTCTGGCTAGCAACTAATAGCTAATCTTTTATGCCTTCCTGGTCTAGCTCAGCTTCATATGTGTTTCTTTAAGCTATTGCACAAGCCCTCACCTCCCTTCCTGTATTTTCCTCAGAGTGTTGAGATAAAATTAATGACAAACATCAACTCATCATTGCTCTTCCTTACAACCATTAAGAGCCATCCTCCCCTTTTGTCTTAAACTGGGAATCCATTCAGGCACCCAGGAAAGAACCATCAATGATCATTAAGGCCAATCATAGCCCAGGAGTGGGTCTCCACCCCTCCAAATACTATATAAACTGACAGTAAGCCACACAACCCCGTGCATTCTGTAGGTGCCATATACAGTCTGTACCCCCAGTTTTTCTGTGTAATTGGGCCTCTTGGGTGTGTCACGCTGGTCGGGCATGTTCCCTTCTCCATTGCTCCCAGTTTTAGCATATATGGACTTCTGCATGACCAGACAAGGAAATATCACCTCTGTAATAATCCTTGAAAGTCTCTAGACAAGGGTTTCCCAAATTTTTCTTTCCTGTGGCCCAGTTATTTTTACACTTCTCCTTCATGGCCCACTAAAATTTGGGGGTTTAGCCAGGAGACTTTGGGGGTGGAGCCGGGAGACAGAAATTATGTCACTTAATGTGGTGTCAAGGACCAAGTGATGTCACTTCTGGGACACACTGAACCAAAATTCCACCTTTTCCTGTGATGTCACTTCCAGGGCACTCCCCCAAACCTGCCTCTTCTTTGGAAGTAAATTCATTTTCAGAAAAATCTCTCTGAAACTCATGCTGAGCCAAAATGGAGGGTGGAAAGTGGGCAGTTCTCTCTTTTCACCCTCACACCAGCATGCAGCTATCTGTGTGCTCTTCTCCAACTTGTAAGCCTAATGCCCATGTTCAATTGCCTCCACCACCTACACACCCCTTCCTCAATAGCACTGGCCAGTGTATGCAGTTGGGAGTGCTGTTGCCATTGCCATCAGGAATGCCAGCACTGTGTACCACCCACACTGGGCCCTGGAAGCTGCTCTACCTCAAAATATGCTGATACATTTAGTAGGCTTTTCCTTCAGCTGCTACTACTGAAACCTTGCCTCAAGCTACAACCAAGCTTGCTTGGTTTCAAGAAAATCTTTCAACAGCTATTTTTCATACTTTTCTTTGGTTGAAACATGGGGAAATTGCTGTGAAAGGTAGCAGAGAATTGTACTGCAATTAATGAATTAATTTCAAGTTATATGAAGTTCATACAAGCTTTTCTGCATATATCCAAAAAAAGATATTTCTGAGGGGCTTGCAGCTTTTTACTGGCTGTGTTTTCCATGCCTTTAAAAGCAACCTGTTAAGCAGATACTTATTCAGTGAACTACTTTCATCCTTTTTAATATCTACAGGAGGAGTTTAATTTTGGTGTCAGACAGCTGTTAAAAGCAGGACCAGTAAAATGGTGCCAAGTTCATAGTGTCATCTCTTCCAGTGCTGTTGAGATATACAGCAGTAATCTCCAATAATCTCTTTCTGCCCCACACCTCTTACCCTCCCTCACACAGAAATCTGATAGAAGGCCACCTGGCTACAACTGGGGGTGCCAACTTTTCATTGGCAGAGCTCTTATGTCTGCAACAACAGTATGATGAACAGAAAAGTTTCATCCAGCAAAAATGGAAGGAAAGAAAGAGAAAAGGAAAGAATGAAATGGAAGGAAAGGAAAGGAAAAAAAAGAAAGACATGGAAAGAAAGAACATAAACATAAGAGGAGCCATGTTGGAACAGACCAGTGGACTATCCAGTCCAAAATTCCTTCATACAATGCCCAAAAGCACCAGAATGTCCACCAGTGGGGCCAGGGCACTAGAAGCCCTCCCACTGTTGTTCCCCCTCCTTCCAGCACCAAGAATACTAACAGAGCATCACTTGCAGGGAAAGAAAGAAAGAAGGGCACTGCCAAAGAACAAAAAAAAGCCTTCCTCACCATCAGATGACCCCAGTCAGCAAAAATTCTGCCCAGGGGTCATTTGGTTAAAAAAAAAACAGTTACTGGAATGCCCACTCCCTGCCCCTCCCAGCTAAAAAAAACACACACCCTTCTTTGCAGCCCTGGCCTCCCAGGGAAATCTCCCCAAAAGAAACATACTGCAAGGCACATGAAAGCTCATACCTTGAAGAACACTTCATGGGTCTAAAGTGCCAATGGATGCCAGTTTTTCTCTCAAACACTAGGAGTGGGGGAGAAGGAAGGAGAGGCAGCCCAGCTCCTCTCTGCACAACACAGAGATGGGGTGGGGCTAGCTTTGCTGGGGGCAGGGCTAGCTTTGGCTTTTCTTGTGACCTGGTAGTGAGGTTTCCTTGGCCCTCTACCGGGTCACGACCCTGCAAATGGGAAACACTGCTCTATACCTCACCCCTGTTTTCCTAGCCTCTTGACTGTGTATTCTGAGTGCTTTACATGTGATTGCATTCTTTCTATTTAAATATTTTAACTCTGGATTCTTCTTTCTGATACTGGACCTTCATATTATTGGTAGAAAGAACCCCACTCCAAAATAGCTCTACCTAAGTCTACCTCTTGCTAATTCCTCCATCAAAAGAGGAAACAACCAGTATTTCTGGGGAGGGATGGTGGCTCAGTGGCAGAGGATCTGCTTGGGAAGCAGAAGGTCCCAGGTTCAATTCCTGGCATCTCCACTAAAAAAAGGGTCCAGGCAAATAGGCGTGAAAAACCTCAGCTTGAGACCCTGGAGAGCTGCTGCCAGTCTGAGTAGAAAATACTGACTTTGATGGACCGAGGGTCTGATTCAGTATAAGGCAGCTTCATATGTTCTGGTAACAGTACAGCCTTGCTTCTCTCCCCTCTTGAAAACCCCTCTCCTTATCATAATCATCGTTGTCATCATTGTTGTTACTATTACTATTATTATTTTTCAGAAAAGGTAGAGGAAAGAAGGAAAAGGCTGAGATGGGAGGTGAAGAAGTTTTCAAATAATGCTGTGAAGTACGAGTTCATTGACTGAACCAAAGATCAGTGCAGCAATCAGAAAAGGCATACTGGGCATAAAAAAAAGCTTTGTAGAGTTTACCAATTAAATCGGGTGCAGGCACCCATATCCCACGGGTGTGACAAACAGAGACTATGACAAAAATCTGTTTTTGTGCAATATGACAGTTGTCTGCAATCTACTGAGCATGCCTCTGATTTATAATCTATCCTGTGTGATACTATCAAAAGCCATTTTGTAATCTACAAAGGCCACATAGAGTGTCCCATGGTGTGTGGTGTACAGCAACTGGGCCTAAGGCCATCTTGTTCTTCAACTATGATCTAACCATTCCCCAAACTTCCAGCACAAGTGCCTGGCATAAAGCCTACTCACAAGGGATGGCATGAACCAGGAAAATTGAGGTTTATTTTCAGGGTTCACAGAACCACAAGCCTCCAATGAACTCCTCCATTGGATGAATCGATTTGTGGTTCATCCGGTTTTGCTTTTCCTGAGCTCTGAGAGTGACCTCCAAAGGCCTTTATAGATCTTCAGAGCTCCCAAAGCAAGCTGAAGGCTTTTATAGGCCCTATATGTCCTTATATGGGGTTAGATTTGGGGCAATAAAGACTAGGTCTGAGACAGTTAGGGTGGCCAGATCATCCCGCCCACCCGGGAAAGTCCCGCCCCTGCCCCCAAATTCCCGCCTCACGGGTTGGCTAACCCGGGACCAATCAAATCCCGGGTTCGCCAAAATCCTGCCTCCGCTGCCGGGCTGCCACTGATACTTGTCGCCAGGAGCAGCCAAGCCACGAGGCTGCAAGTGAAGCAGCTCAGGCAGAAAAAGGGAAGCATGCTGGCGAGGGAACAGAAGGTGAGAAGCCGCCGGGGAGAGAGGCGCCTCGCTGCGTCTTTGCGCGGAAATGGCTTCCAAGAAAGACAACAGGGGGCGAAAGATTCAAACCGGGCAAAAGTTTGTATAGATCCGCTTGGAAGGGACGTTTCCCTTTTTAAACTCCCCTTTTTCTTGATGCCTGCTAAGACATGGGATAGATAGGGCTAGAAAAGGGGCGGGGGTGCTTGCAGATCAACTACAACCCTCCCGCGACCTGTCCCTGCTGCTGCATCCTCCTCCTCTTCTTCTCCGTCTTCCTCCCCCATCCCCAACTTCCCTGCCTCCAGAGCGCTCCTGGCGAACCTCCCTTCCTCCGCCCGCCAGTCTCATAGCCTCGGTTTAAATAGAGTGGCAGCAGACCGCGCGTGCCTCTCAGCTGCACACATGGTGCTGCGAGGCCGGGTTTATGCGGGAGGGGGTGGGGGAGGAGTCGCTCGTGGACTCGCCCCAGCCGCCCAGCCCCGCCCCTTCTCCCCTCCCGGCGTCTTCACCTTGGCACGCCCCCCTTTCCCCCGCCTCTGGCGGATCAGCCACTTTGGGCTGGGATTTCTGGCCAGGAGCTGCGACGGGCACATGGCTGGGCGAGTGAGCAGCGGGCTGCTCTCCCGTCTCCGTGCAGATTTTAAGGACTCGATGCAATGCCCGGATATCTGGGGAGGAACACCCCCCCCATTGATTCTAGTAAGCATCGGACCAAAGTTGGAGTCCAGGGGCACCTTTTAAGATCAACTGAGTTTTATTCAAAGTCTGCGCTTTCCTCTGCAAGCGCACTTCTTGCACACCAAATCTTATAGGTAGATCCAGGTGGGCAGCTGTGTTGGTCTGAAGCAAAAGAACAAAGTTGGAGTCCACCTGGACATAAAGTTTAATAACAACGAAGTTTTATTCAGAATGTAAGCTTTCAAGTGCATGCACACAATGAGAAAAAACTTCATTGGTCTTAAATGTGCTACTGGGCTCTAACTTTGTACAAAATCTCATACTTTTAACACCGGCAGGTGGCGCGGGGAAACGATGTCACAGGAAGTGATGTCACTTCCTGTTTCCGGCGATGGTATGATGTCACTTCCTGTTTGCGGCGGCGCATGCTTTGCACACGCACACACACATTCATTCCCCTCTCAATGTGTCCCTGGCTGGCCTGCAGATATTATGGCCACCACTGAAAAGCAGATCATTTTGCCATCCCAAGCAGTTTGGGTAGCATAGCTCCAGGAGGTGAAGTGTGCTGCCTGTGGGAAGGAAGAAAGTGAATCTACAGCAGATTGTGTTGCTCCTGGGCAATATGAAAGAAAACATGTGGCCAGGAATTGGAAGGCAGGTGATCAGTCAGTGGTTTCTAGAGGCTTTTCTTGGAAGCATGGTGATGGGCAGATCTAGCCATGATAATGAGTGCAAACCTCATCCCGTTGCCTTCTCTCAGACCATGACCCTCCTCACATTCTTGTTTCCCAAGCAGCTGTTCATGTCTCCTGTTAGGAAGACTCTGAATAAAATCTCCTGTGAACCCTCAAGATGGTTAAGGACTTCTTTTTGTCCTTTCATTATTATAAATTTTAGGCTTAGCTTGCAGATTTAGTTGTCCTGTAATGATAATAGAGAGCCCAGTGAGTATTAATAGCTTGGTTAACAGCTGAGCCTTCAATGACAGGGGATAGAACCACATGGTAGAGAACTGTGGCCAGACAATAGTTTCATGTATCTGAAGAGACCTCTTACTGTCAAAAGCTTATACCATAGAGATCTCATTGGTTTTTAAGGTACTATTAAATTCATATCTTGCCCTGACAACATACTTGTGAATTAGTTTACATAAACTAGGGGCTGCAAGTAATCACAGCAGGGGCGGAATGGTATGGTGATATTATTTTGAAGGCACTCAGAAAGTTTCAGACTTAGAGACTTTCAAAAGCTGATATTTAAAAGTTAAGTATTTCCAGGCCTCAGATTCAGCATGAGCTCACAGGAGCATAGCTCCTGAATCTTTCTGAGGGTTCCCCCTCTTCCTCTCCACCTACTTTGTCTATTGAAGGTGCAGCTTCATAACAATCCCTGGATTAGGAGAGCAGGCAGCCAGCCACCAGGTGCTTTGTCACACCCCCAGCAGCCCTCATTAACCCCTGGAGAAACCCATGCTACCCTTTCTCCACTTCTTATGTGATTTTGGGTGGCAGATGGCTTGCTGGTCTTTTGACTGGGGGAGGGCGGCCCAGGAAAGCCCCAGGCGAGTAAGGCCTGCTTGAGCTGGCTGGATCTCTATCAGGACTCTCCTTTCTTGCATCGGGTTGCTTTCTTGCAAAGGGCTGGGGGGTGGAGTGGCAGCATATGCTAATGAGGTATGCTAATGAGCTCCACCACCTATTTTTCTACAAAACGACCCTTGAGTATTTCTATAATAGCTATTAACAATATTAATAACAATTTTCTCTTTTCCTTGTATGCTTTCTCTTAGCAAGAATTTGCACATACACATTAATATCGATAAAAAGATGAAACCCTGCAAACTAGAACATTTTAAAAAATTGTAATTAGCTTTGCAGTGTTCTTTCAGCAAATTAAGTAAATATCTTTTTTTTCATTTTTGGTTTAGGGATATTAAACAAATGGGAATCTCCTAGAAAAAAAATTTCAGGCAATGTGCAATACATTTCTAGATGTAGCACAGATACAAACACTTGGGCAAGTTAATGGGCCTAAATTTAGTACACATATCCATGCATGCCTAGCTGTGCATTTAAAGCATATTTTATCTTCTGAATTAAGCTACTGATTGAATGATTTTCAAGTATAATTTGAACCAGAAAATTGTCTCTTTCCAGGCAGCTGATTCCTTGAGTAAATAGCTTTATTCAAAGAAAGCCAGCATTCTAAAACACTGATTCATATATTTGGGCAACAGACGTTTTAACATGCACTATATACTGACAGTAAGATTCTAAGCAGATCTAACAGCAAATATTTATTTTAAGTTAATTAAAAAAGTAAAGCATAGGGATCCTTTTCAAAATAGTTTATGAGGATGTGAGGCTAAAAATCTATGTGGGGGAAAGTATCTATTTAAATTAACCTATTTACATTTTAATAGGATTTGGGGATTCCTCCTCCAACTAATTAATTTGAATGTGCGAGATTTCACATGCCTTCTCCAGATCTTTATCAATATCTATGTTTTGGCTTGGGTTCAATGTTCCCTCTAAGCTGAGTTAGTGTGAGCTAGCTCACAATTTTTTAGCCTCTGGCTCATGCATTTTTATCTTAACTCAGGAAAAATGGCCTCAGAGCAACCAAATTTATACAGAAGCTCACAACCTAAATGCCAGTAGCTCACAAAGTAGAATTCTTGCTCATAAAACCCCACAGCTAAGAGGGGGTATTGCTCGGGTCTCTCAGTGATGCAGGAAAACACTCCTTACACTCCAGATGTTTCTAATTTATGTAGCTGAGAAGTTTCCCTTGTGGATCACTAACTGTTCAGACATTTGAGACCTGTGCCTGACAATCTGAATCTTTTCTTGGGACTTTTTCAAACTGGTGGCTAAAAGCTTCCATTTTCTCCCTCTGTTCTATCTTTTTGGCCTCTTACTTCCCCCTCTTTAGCAATATAGATTGCTCAGAGGTCATGGGCTCTTGGAATTCATGAATTTATTATGAGAATTCTAACATTAGACACTACTTTTTGTATGCATATTAACATGACTGCTTGAATGTATTATTATTATTCCATTCAATAAAGCTCTCTGATTTCACTATATCCCAGGTTTCAGTAAGTCTGCCTAGGAGCTTTGTCTGACAGTGTAACACACAGTAATCTCGTAGAAACCAGTGTGTTTTCTTCTTCAGCCAGGTGTTAAGCTTGCAGTTCCTTTTAGCCAAGCAGGAAGGAAGTTTTCATCCTTATGATTTCCAAAGTGGACAATGGGCCTCAGCTCCACTGACATGTATCTTCTCAATCATGTGTAGTAACAAATGTTCCTGTTTAAACTGAGGATAATTCTCTATTTAGTTCTTCAACAGGATTAGAGCTCTCCATACTGCCGCTACCTACCTACTCTGCATTGTCAACATGTACACCAAAAAGAGATGGGAATGTGGTGGCAGAATGGACTGTGCCAGAGCTTTTTTTCTGGGAAAAAAAGTGCCAGAACTCTCAAGAGGGAAATGAAGGAGAAACACATGGGTGCCCCTCATGAACTTTTAAACATTTTTGGGGAATGTTGTTTCCATGAACAGGTTCTGGAACTCTGTTCCATGACTTTCCCCCAGGAAAAAAGCCCTGGACTGTGCCATGTCAGGCTATACATGGAGGTATTTGCAAGGAACAGAAATCACTGTCTCAAGTGTAGGTGTGCCCCAGAATGAGCCCCAAGAATGGAAAGCTGAGGTTTTTCACGCTCACAAAATAAAAGGGAGTGTTGACTTGTCTGCCTGACTCCAAGAGTGGCTATTTCCAGCACCCAGAGAAGGAGATTTGGGACCTCTTATACTTTGAATTGGCCCCCATTAAAAAAAAAAAACCCTCTCCAAAATCTTGGCTGGAAGCAAAACTCCAGTACTGCAGCTGGTAGTCCAAGTGAGAGGGTTGGGTTTTTTTTTTTATGTGCTAACTTATTTTTGTCTCAGGGTGGATTTTATGTGAGAAAATGGCACTCCTTTTTGTGCTGTTTGATGTGGGAAAATCTGTTCAACCACCTCAAGATCTCACCACCAACTGCATGTGCACTCCAAGCCTCCTCTCTAAAAAGAAACAGATTTTTTCCAAAGATGAATCAAATGGCATTCTTCCCTCCAGTTTTAACTGCAGCATTTGCCAATGTGATAATGACAATGGGACCCGACATCTGCATGCAATCAGAAATCCTGCAAAGCAAGTGTACATTAAAATCTTCCTCAACACATAAATAAAACTGGGAACCACATGACTATCAGTCATCACCAGAACGTCAAAGAGTCATGACACCTTGTTGTTTGAGTTCCAACAAAAAGACACAGTTTACACAATTTTGGGGAGCTAGCATTGATAATTCTAGCACATAGCACAAAGGCTCTTGGCCTAGAGCACACAGCCTGCAATGAGTGGAAGAAGATCTGCTTCTGTTGGAAAGAGAAAGCTACTTGGAAAACAGGCGTAATACTAACATAGAACAACACCTGTTGGGCAATGCTAACATCAACACATCACAGCTGTAGCCCTGGATTGCTGTGTGGCTGCTCTGTGGACACTAGTGTGTTGAATGTCGGTGATTGGAGGGTGTTGTAGTGGTTCTGGGATTAATCTTTAAACTAGGAGGTTCGATGAATGCACTATTTCAGTGCAGATGGGACCTGGTTGATACCAGGATGGCATTTTTCAGAGGTCCAGGCAATTGATAAGGGGGAGTAAAAGTAAGTCCTTGGAGGTGAAAGAAAGGCCAATAAGGTCTGGGAGTGGCATGGAGGAGCTGGGAAGACTTTTTAATTTTGTTAAGCCCCCTCAAGTTTCCCCAATGCCCCCTGACTGGAAAAATCCTGGCTATGGGCCTGAGCTGACTCTAGCTGACTTAGTTAAGAGCCAGGGTTATGGCTGCTGGAGAAGCAAATTAATGCAGCTACAAAAAAAAGTGCTCTCTTCCAATTCAGTTTTGCCCACAAGACATCCCCTTACCTTGACATGGCAGCTCTGGCCACCTGGATCCAATGCCATGGTAACAATGAAACTAGACTCTCCCTCAAAGCCATCTCAGAGACTCCAGTTGATGCGGAATGCCACTTCAAGGTAATTAAGGCAGACCATGCATATTACTTCTATTCTGCAGTCACTCAATTGGCTGCCAATCATCAGTTACTGGCTATCACATTCAAATCCCTTCATGATTTTGGTTCCTCAAATCTGCAAGACCACTTCTCTCCCTATACTACGCAATGACAGCTTTGCTCACCTTAGCAGGGCCTACTGCAGGTGCCAACTTGCAAATGGAAAAGATCAACAAATGCCCATACATTCTCTGTTGTGGCATCACCTTATGCAATGGCCAGCCTCATAATTGGCAAATTACCGGCCGGTCTCGAACCTACCATTTTTAGGTAAGGTTATAGAGAGGGCAGTGGCGTTACAGCTGCAGAGTTTTTTGGATGACACTTCCGCCTTAGACCCTCACCAGTCCGGCTTCCGTCCGGGTTATGGGACGGAGACAGTGCTGGTCGCCTTGGTGGATGACCTCCAGCGGCATCTGGATCGAGGCGGCGTGGCGGTGCTGATATTGTTAGATCTGTCGGCCGCATTTGATACGGTTGATCATCAGTTACTGGCCCGCCGGCTCGCCGACACGGGGATTGGGGGATTGGCCTTACAGTGGCTTTCCTCCTTCCTCGAAGGACGGGGACAAAGGGTGGCCATTGGGGGGGAACGGTCCCGGAGGCACCCACTAGTATGTGGGGTCCCACAAGGGGCAGTTCTCTCCCCGATGTTATTTAACATCTATATGCGCCCCCTTGCCCAGATTGCCCGGAGGTTTGGACTTGGGTGCCATCAATATGCTGATGACACCCAACTCTATCTGCTAATGGATTGCCGGCCTGGCTCCGTCCCAGAAAGCCTGGACCTAGCATTGCAAGCCGTGGCAGGCTGGCTCAGACTGAGTGGGCTGAAGTTGAATCCAACGAAGACAGAGGTCCTGTGCTTGGGTCGCGGTGCCTTGGGAGGGGAAATCCCCTTGCCAGTCCTTGACGGTGTGCAGCTTAAAGCGGCACACAGGGTCAAGAGCCTGGGGGTTCTTCTGGAGCCTTCATTATCAATGGAGGCACAGATAGCAGCCGCTGCCAAGTCCGCGTTCTTTCATCTTCGTCGGGCGAAGCAGTTGGCCCCCTTCCTAGAGCGCCGTGACCTAGCAACAGTGATCCATGCTACGGTCACCTCGAGACTGGACTACTACAATGCCCTCTACATGGGGCTGCCCTTGTGCCGAATTCGGCGGCTGCAGCTGGTGCAGAACGCGGCGGCTAGGCTGTTGCTGGGGCTCCCAAGGTGGGAGCACATACAGCCGGGGCTGCGCGGACTGCACTGGTTGCCAGTGGCATACCGAGTTCGCTACAAGGTGCTGGTTATTACCTTTAAAGCCCTATATGGCCGAGGACCTACCTACCTAAGGGACCGTCTCTCCCCATATGAGCCCCAGAGGGCACTGAGGTCATCTGGGAAAAACCAGCTGAATATCCCTGGGCCAAGGGAGGCCAGATTGAAAGCCACCCGGGACCGGGCCTTCTCTATTACTGCTCCACTACTGTGGAACCAACTCCCTGAGGAGGTGAGGGCCATACGATGTTTAGAGGGATTCCGTAGGGCCTGTAAGACCCACCTTTTCAAGATGGCCTTCAACTAGCGAAAAAATTAGTGAAAAAACTTGTGACAAAACTAGACATGCTGCTAGAAATGCTTTTATTCTTGAAATGTTTTTACTTCTGAAATTTATTGAAACTTGTTTATAACGCCATACTGTTATGTGAATTTTAATACTTTGTAATTGTTTTAACCGTGTTTTATAATTATAACTGATGTAATGTGTGTTTTATGTTGTGAGCCGCCCTGAGCCTGCTCCGGTGGGGAGGGCGGGATAGAAATAAAAAATTATTATTATTATATTATATTATATTATTATGATGTTAGGAAAGTCCTGGCCTTCTGCAATTATGCAAAATTGAAATATTCAGGAGGGCTTTTTTTACACAGGACTGTACTGTAATGAAATGGTTCAGATGCTTTGGCAAAACAATAGGGACTGTGAACTACATCACTGTGCACTGACTCTTGCTATAAGTCTGCTTTTACTATGTAATTTATGCATCCTTTATCATGTCATGTTTAATGTTTTGTTGTAGCTCGATTTTTGTATGTTTTCAGATTTCTGCAATCCAAACCCTACTGCATTGTTTCTTGGATGTCCCACCCCATTGTTCCCATTGACTTCCACCGTTTAATCTATTTTGAGTCTCAATAAAAAAAGTCAGACTATAAGTAATATAAATAAATAACTGGAAATCTGAAGTCTCTTATATAGCATGTGTAGGTGTTTACACATAAAGAGACAAAATAGCACAGTCAGACATTACTAGATCCTTTTTTACAAATTCCAATTTTGGTGCTTTGAATAAGCTTGGAGATCTTCAGAACAAATAATGATTAATTGCTTATAGACAGTAAGAATTTCCCCAGGGTTCCAAGAAAACCTAACAAAAAAAGTGAAGCATTAATCTTAAAGATTATTAAATATCACAAAAGGAATAGCTAAGGATACATGTTTGACATTGAAACATACTATTTTCAGTTGTGGCAATCAAACACAGGCTGATCAAAAGTTCACTGAACAACCCAAATTCCTGCTCAACAGGTATGCATTGCAGTTTGCAGAAACTACATACATAAAAGCACTGCCAGTCCAATCAGACCAGCAGTCTTTAGGGTCTTTAAGTACTACTTAGATGAACAGTGAATGAGTGGTTTGTATATCTGTGACTGATTTCCCTGTCTATTTAATCTATTGTCTACTGAGTGGCATGATGTGCAGCAATGAGGAAGTGAAACAGAATTTCATCAGGCTGTGAGATCATGTACATATGAAAAGCTGATTGCACTGCCCTGTTCTGTTGGGAAGGCATACACTGAGGTTTTCCACTGAAGAATCGCAAAGGGATCATAAACAGCTCAACAGTCCAATAAAAAATAGGCTGCTTGATCACAACTGGCAAATAGGATGTGAGCTGAACCAGCAGGTGCTCATGTATTCTGTTTGTTATCAGGAAAAAAACCTGGAAATTTATTATTAGAAATCGGTTCAGTAGAACTGTTACTGCATGGTTCTGGTATTTAGTGCTAGGTGTACTTTCTAGAGCAATTCATGTTCTTAGGCCTATGTTGTCTATCTGAAATAAGTAATTTTATGCAGAAAGCACATAAACAGCTGATATTATTACTCTGAAGCACCATAGATATCAGTTCAACTACATTTGTCCTTGGGAGGGAAAAGAAACAGTAATCAATGGCAATGTAGCTTCAGTGTCTGAGCTCTTTAGTTAGGTAGCAATACTATAGGTTTCTTATCCTGGCAAATGGAAACTCTCAACCCCACATTTGCTGAGGTAACACAAATGCTAAAGCAGAGATGGTCTGAGCAATTAAGAAATGGAAAACAATTCTGCTTTGTTAAGCACTCAACTTGCTCGGTCTTTTGTGGGTGTCCTTCTGCCCCTACACTTAACTCACAAAGGAACTGCAAGCTAAACCCCTCATGCTTTAATCATAATGTATCGTTCCACTTTACTTTTCTTTAGTTAAAAGATAATACAGCAGCAATATAATATCTGCTCACTGTGTCCAATATATAACAGCCATGAGGTTAAATTCATGTGCAGCATCATTTGCAGTTAAAAATAAGGTTGACTCCAGCTAGGGTTGCCCTTAGCCCCAGAGCAGAGGACTTTCACACGTGCCATGACACTGTGTGCAGTCGCTGTAGGCATTTCCGGAAAAACTCGATGGTTTTCCTGGACGCTCTAGTCATTTGTGCCATAGAGTTTTCCCTCCCAAATGGCTACAGTATCCAGGAAAACCATAAGAGTTATTCCGGAAATGACTAGAGTGGCTCCACACAACATCGCTGGCGCAATGATGTAACTTCTGGGTGACATCATCACGCTAGCAATGTAGGGGGAGGTTCCCCCCACTGGTCCAATCTGGGGGCTTGGCAGCCCTAACTTCAACCAGCTTTTCTGCTACTGAAAAAGAAAGGCGGGTCCCCTTTGACCACTCATAAGGACTGTGGTGAGGATCATATATTCTTCATGGACAAAAAACTGTGTGTGGAGGTGCTGTAGTAAGAAGAGTAATTGGGCAAGATGGAGCAAAAATGTTGGCTGGATCAAACCCATAAATGTGATTAAAGTTAAAAGAGCAAAGAAATTTCCTTTGAAAATCCATTCATACCATCTATAATACGAAGTATGTCACATTGAAATCAAGGAGAAGGAAACAATAAAGCAAGGTCTTGAACAGTTGTTTGATCACACATGACCTGGATGTTTGCTCCCATATACTGCAATAAACATGACAAAATCAATTGGTGGAAAAAAAGTTTAAGTCAATAATCATCACTTCAAGTTAATATCTTCAGTAGTAAAGCTGTGTTCCTGAACTGTAGATAGCATATTATTTTAGTACTAAGACAGCACTAAATTTGGAGAAACTGAACAATGATCAATGGAAGTATAATCACTTTTGACAAATAAATGCATTGTTGATGCAAATTTATATATTGATATAATGTTAGAGCCAGTTTGGTGTAGTGGTTAAGTGTGTGGACTCTTATCTGGGAGAATCAGGTTTGATTCCCCACTCCTCCACTTGCACCTGCTGGAATGGCCTTGGGTTAGCCATAGCTCTCGCAGAGGTTGTCCCTGAAAGGGCAGCTGCTGTGAGAGCCCTCTCAGCCCCACCCACCTCACAGGGTGTCTGTTGTGGGGGGAGAAGACATAGGAGATTATAAACCACTCTGAGTCTCTGATTCAGGGAGAAGGGCAGGGTATAAATCTGCAATTCTTCTTCTTACTGCTGGTTTTAAAGCATACATCTATGAATTGGGGTGTGTGTGTATCACCTATGTTATTTCCTCTCCTGAATTCTAAGAGTTGATTTTAAAGGTTAGAATGCAGCCCCTATACAACCTTACATGATCAGGAACCCTGAAAGACTAGAGAGAAGCCCACATTTAAAGACATGTCAGAAGTGATAAGAGCATTTATGATGACTTCCGGGGTTGGAAAATGCCGAGCTGAATTGCTTTTCAGAAGGGGAGGAAGCTGGGGCTTCTGTTCGGGGTAGTGGAGGGCAATTTAATGCCTACTGCCTACTTTTCTCAGTCAGAGATCAGTCCAAGATATGCACAGGAAACTCTGAGGAGATTTACCTTGGCTAAAAGGTAGTCCTGGGGGGGGGGCTCCTTTGAGGGGTCTCCAGAGATGAGTTGCATATTCCTCATCTGCAGAAGTTTCCAGAGTCATTTATTTGACATAAGCTCGACAGGATCCTAACCTTCTTTGAGACTGCTAAACATCTAAAGCTATACAAGACCGGTGTTGGATCTGGATAACTGCAGAAAAAGGTACTGATGACTATCTTCATTCCGGGACTATTTAAAGTTAAAAAAAAAAAAATCAGAAGGTGGGAAATTGAGATTCAGAAAGTTTGGAAGAAGAAAGGGAGAAGGGGCGAAATTTGAATTTTGTAAATTTAAAGCACAGTGCTAAAAAGTGGAAAGAAATTTATTGTTTTGTCTACTTGCAGTTTTGGTGAAAAAAAGCCCCATTGTCACAGATTTGCAGCTCTCACGGTCAACACAGGAAATATGTCAAACACTGCGAGATCTTTTTACCAGTGAAACGGGATTTGGTGGCAAGAAAAGCAGGAAATGTCGGATGGAAGAGGGAAATCATTGAAGCAGCTAGCCTACCCTAGGACTACAATATTATAGAAAAACATCGGCGGCCATTGCTAGGAGGTCAAAATTTAAACAAACTTTTTAAAGTGTTCGAGACATTAAAAATTGATGAAGCTGAAAGTGGTGACAATTATAAGGTAAATACTATTGGACATTATCGCTGATAATTATTTTAGAAGCCTTTTGAAGGAAATTTTTTTTTAAAGGGAAGCGGAAAGTCGCGACCGCCATTTTGGAAGAAATAAAAACTTCAAAAATTAATATCTGGGCCCAGGAGGCTCTGAGGACGGCGAAATTAGGCGTATTGAAAAGGGCAAGCCTTACTCTATCAAACCTGATAGTTTAAATTTAATTTGGAGAGGTCAAAATTTTTGGTGTTTTTTTTAAATGTCAGAGCATAAGTTAACTCGTGCAAGGACTGCCTCAATGGAGAAAATGCAAGAGCAATTAGAAGCAATGGAAGCCAGGATGATGAAAGGGGTGAGAGACATGATAACTGCTTCTAAAAAATAAATTGGAAAAGACACTGAAGAGCTAAGGAAAGATATAGAAGATCTCAGAAATGAGACTGTGGTAACATCAAAGAACGTGAAAGAGGTTGAAGAGAGAGTGAAAGTATATGATTCCACCTTGCTAAAAATGCAAGAAAAGGTGGCAATTCATGACTGCAAATTGATGGAAACCCAGATACGTCTGAGAGGAGTACCAAGGATGAAGAGACTGATTTGAAAGGATATATAATAGGAATAATTGCAGAATTTTTGGAGGAAGATCCTGAAGGAACTAGAAGCATCTATGACTATATGTATAGAGTGAACTCACTATATGCCAAGAAAAATAATCTACCAAGAGATGTGGTTATAAGATATGACAAAAGAAATGGTGGGAAAAATCTTGAATAAAAATTTTGAAAAGACATTGATAGTGGGAGGCAGCAGAGTAAGAATCATGAAAGAATTGCCAAGACAAGTGATAAATGACAGAAAAGCATACAAAAAATTGACAGAAAAACTACATGACAATGAAATGAGGTATAGATGGATAATACCTGAAGGTCTGAGCTTTGAGCTGCAAGGAAAAAGGATAACGATTACAAGCACACAGAAACTGTGTTGGTTTTATGAAGAACATAAAGAATTTGCACCATGATGGATTATAAATTATTATCTTGGAATGTAAATGGACTAAATTCACCACAAAAAAGAAAGGCAACGTTTCATTGGATTAAAAAGCAAAATTGTAATATAGTTTGTTTACAAGAAGTGCATATCAAACAAAACGATTACAAATTTTTATGGAATAAACAACTGGGACTAGAATTGTATTCACTGGCGGAACAGAAGAAAAGGGGAGTGATTTTTTATATTAAACAAAAATTGGAGCTGAAATTAGTGTTTAAAGATAAAGATGGAAGATTTGTAGCGGTAGAAATGATATTAAATGCAAAAAAAAGTTGTTATTGGGACTGTATGCACCAAATGGTGAAAAGGATGCTTTTTTAAAAGACATTATACAACAATTTGATGAACTGACTTATGACCAAGTTTTGATAATGGGGGATTTTAATGAAACAATTAAGAACACACTGGATAGGTCTGGGTGTAAAAAAAAATTATAAGGAAGGAAAATTGCCCAAGTCTTTTTTTTTGAATTGGTCAAACAAGAAAATTTGGAGGATATATGGAGGAAATTTAATCCTGAAGTGCGGGACTATACCTTTTTTTCAGCAAGACATAAAACTTTTTCCAGAATTGACATGTTGTGGGGCACTAAAGACTTAGGCCTTATAACAAAGAAAATAGAGATTTTACCTAAAATTGAGGCTGACCATAACCCAATAATGTGCATTACAAAATTGTCTAAGAAGTTGAGAAGATGGAGATTGAATGAATATTTACTACAGAATAAAGACACAGTGACATCTCTAGAAAATGAAACTAAAGCTTTCTTCCAAATAAACCATAAAGAGGATATAGAATTCCAGAAGTTCTGGGATGCTTATAAAGCAATAATGAGAGGCATATTGATTACATTGAATAACAAAGATAAGAGGTCAAAAGAAAAACAGATGTTGGACATTCAAAATGAAATAAAGAAAATAGAAGGGGAACTGAGAAAAAGGCGAGGGAAAAAGAAAATTATAAGGGAGATTACAATATTACAAACGCAAATGAGACATTTGTTAAATAAAAAACTGGAATGGAATCTGAAAAGATTGCAGCAGAAAACTTTTGAGGGAGCAAACAAACCCAGAAAATATTTGGCCTGGCAACTGAAGAAAAAGAGAGGAAGTAAAATTATTAATAAAATTGTGGTGGATGGAAGAGAGGTGGTAGATCAAGAGGAATAAAAAGAGAATTCTTTAAATATTATGGCAAGTTATTTAAAGGTGTTAAAATAAGGAAAGAAAAGATGGATGAGTACTTACAAAAGATAAAAATAGCACCCTTAGCAGAAAATATGTGAAAAGTTTTGAACGATCCAATTGAAAAAAATAGAAATTGAAGCAGCAATTAATGCAATGAAAAATGGAAAAGCACCTGGGCCAGATGGATATACAGCTAAATTTTTTAAAACCCTCAAAGAGGAGTTAATCCCGAAACTTCAGAAATTGATGAATATGATAAGAACAAAAGGGAAAATACCAAATACGTGGAAGGAAGCTATTATTTCGTTGATTCCAAAGGAAGATAGAGATGTTACCAACGTAAAAAATTATAGACCAATTTTATTATTAAATAATGACTATAAAATATATACAAGAATCTTGGCAGAACGGTTTAAACAATATTTGATAAATTTTATAAAGGAAGATCAAGCGGGGTTTCTTCCCAAAAGGCAAATAAGAGACAATATCACAACTGTTGTAAATATTGTAGAATACTATGAAAGACATCCAGAAAAGGAAGTAGCATTATTCTTTGCGGACTCAGAGAAAGTATTTGACAATTTAAATTGAGATTTTATGGTTGCAGTAATGGAGAAAATGGAGCTGGGAGAAAGCTTTAAAAGAATGATAAAAGCAATATATACTGAACAACGTGCAAGGCTATGTATAAGTGCTGATCTTACAGAAGACATGATAATTAGTAAAGGGTCAAGACAAGGTTGTCCACTTTCCCCACTGTTGTTTATAATGACTCTTGAAATATTACTGATGCAAATTCAAGAAGATAAAGAAATAGAAGGATTAAAAGTAAAAGGATTTACTTATAAATACAGAGCATTTGCAGATGATATTATGTTTATAAATGAAAACCCCATACAAGTCACACCTTTGTTGTTGGCCAAAATACAAAATATGGGGAGTTGACGGGACTTTGTATTAATAAAGAAAAATCAAAACTTCTATGTAAAAATATGCAAATACATAAGCAACAAGAATTGCAGAGACTAACGGGCTGTGAAGTTACCTCCAAGGTAAAATATTTGGGTGTGGAGATAACAATGAAAAATATTGATTTGTTCAAAAATAATTATGAGAAGCTATGGTGTAAAATGGATGAAAATATGTTAAAGTGGAATAAACTTAATTTGTCACTGTTGGGTAGAATAGCCGCAATTAAAATGAATATTCTACCAAGAATAATGTATTTGTTTCAAACTATTCTGATTGTGAAAGACAGTAAACAATTTAATAGATGGCAAAGAAAAATTTCAGAGTTTGTGTGGGCGGGGAAGAAACCAAGAATTAAAATGAAAATTTTAACAGATGCAAAAGAGAGAGGTGGATTTCAATTACCAGACTTAAAATTATATCATGAAGCAGTTTGCTTAGTGTGGATAAAAGAATGGATAATATTGTTAAACAAAAAACTCTTAGCGTTGGAAGGTCATGGAAATAAATTTGGCTGGCACGCTTATATGTATTATGGGGAAAAAAGATAGACGGCTTTTTCTCTCACCATTATATAAGAAACAGCTTGCTAAATATATGGATGAAATATAAGTAATATGGGGATGAGAGAAAACCGTTATGGATAGTGCCAGCCGAAGTGATAAAAATAACAGCTGAGACGGGTGAAGAAAAGTGGTTGTCATATAATCAACTATTAAAAATACAAAGTGGCAAAATAGAATTGAACATGAACATATGAACATATGAAGCTGCCTTATACTGAATCAGACCCTTGGTCCATCAAAGTCAGTATTGTCTTCTCAGACTGGCAGCGGCTCTCCAGGGTCTCAAGCTGAGGTTTTTCACACCTATTTGCCCGGACCCCCTTTTTTGGAGATGCCAGGGATTGAACCTGGGACCTTCTGCTTCCCAAGCAGATGTTCTACCACTGACCCACCGTCCCTCCTCGAAAATTGAAAACTGCTGAAGAGCTGAATAATAAATATGATTGGTTTCAAATGCAACAAATAAAGAGCTTGGTGGAGAATGACATTAAAACTGAAGGAATAAGAAAAGAACAAACAAAAATGGAAAAAGTTCTGCTTGGAGACAACGAAAAATTAATTTCAAAATTATATAAATTACTTTTAAAATGGTCTACAGAAGATGAAGTAGTGAAATCTCAAATGATTAAGTGGGCAATTAATGTAAATAAAGAAATACAGATGGAAACTTGGGAATATTTGTGGAAGAACTCTATGAAGCTTTCGACGTGTCATAGTATTAAAGAGAACTGTTTTAAAATGATGTATAGATGGTATATTCCTAAGAAATTGGCAAAGATAAATAATAAGATGCCAGACAGATGTTGGAAATGTAAAAAACATGAAGGTTCTTTCTACCATATGTGGTGGACTTGTGAAAGAGCAAAAAAGTATTGGCAGATGATTCAACAAGAATTTCTAGGATCTTGGGATATGAATTTAAGAAAGTTGCAGAGACTTTTCTGTTGGGATTACAAATGGAAAAATTTCCAAAAGAAGATAGAACTATAATTTGGTACTTGCTTTCAGCTGCTAGGACATTATATGCGCAGTTGTGGAAGCAAGAAAGAATACCAGAGAAATGGGATTGGATTGTAAAAGTTATGACATGGAGTGAAATGGACAAATTAACAAGAATTTTAAGAGACTATGATTTAGAAGTTTTTAAGATGGAATGGAAAAAGTTCAGAAGATATGTAGAAAAAGAGTGGAAAATAAAAGGACATTGGACAATTTTTGATAATGATTAAGTCTTAGAAAAAAGAAGAATATTAATTTTTGTTTTTATTAGTTAAGGGTAACTTTAAACATTAGTACCTTAAGTACATAACACCAGCGGGGGTCAAGTAACGGGGGGCGGGGTGGGTAGAAAGTAATATATGGGATAGACAAAATAAGTTATTAATGATGCAAGAAATATAATTTGTTACCATATGTTACCAAATAAAATTGTGTTTTAACCAGAAGTGATAAGAGCATTTATTATATTAATTTTGATACCTTTTATATTTACTGCTATATCACTGCCCAGTTTCCTCCCCTGACAATACTGCACATTCTTCTGTAACTCAGAAATCTGCTGCAGTAAACAGTATACTCTCAAGGGTTGGGACTGATGTCATTCATTGGTTTACCCTGTTTCCATGCAAAACCTGAACACAAACAGTAGCATTGACATACTATTCCGATACAGCTTCCAGCTTTAAGCATACCTCCCATCTTTGGACCCAGGCTAGCCTGGCTTTTGGTTTGGGTGTGTGATTATGCAGCTTCATCAGTTTCTACCTTCAACATATTTTAGAGGCCGCCAGATAAAAATGAGCAAAAGTCTCGCATTCAATGCCACCTGTGTGCAGATGACACACAGTTTCACCGGCTTGCCCAGTAACTGTCCATGCTGGAGAGCTGGAGGCAAATGAACTATCACAGAATCAGACAAATCTATGATAAGGAATTTTGACAATGCCCTGAAAACGTAAGTGATATAAGCCTCCATTCATCATCCAAGTTCAGAGTCTTGGGTATTCCTGGGTCTGCCACTAAGACAGTGGTACTAGTTAGTAATGCATAAACGTTCATTGGGTTGGTTTGAAATGGACTTAGTTGATATGAGCTGTTTTATCAGAACACTAGAACACTAGAAACAACCCTTCTTTTTCCTGAGTCCATTCTGAAATTCAGGAAACCTTAATATTCTCACAGTGATGCCATCAAGCATATATCCCAAATATCTTCTTTCAGTCATTGTGAGATCTCCCAAAGCCTTGCTCTACTGCTCCTTCAATTGAGATTGCCTGCTTAGTTCAGACACCTGTACATCAAGCTCAAACAGGGCCAAAAGCAGTTGTTGCATCAACTCCTGGCTTAATCCAGCTCTTAACAGCATGAACAGGTATCCTTTTGCTAAGACCTATAAACAATATTCTGCGAGCTACAGCAACAGAGGAGCAAACAAAATAAGATAATATACAAAAAAAATAATGTTGTGATTAGTGAATGAAACTAGCATCATATATACTAACAATTCATAAACAAAACTGTTGCAGTGTTTGAATTCCCAATACTCTGTTGTCCATCCCATTTTTTGACATTGTGAAAGCCATATGAGACAAAGTTTGAAATACTTCCGTGTTTCTTAAATTTTGCTTAATTCCTTCTAGACTCTGATAGTTGTTCCAATGGTACAGGCTGAGTCATTTAAATGTTTGATAATCAGTACATTGCTGTACTAATAATCTTTGAAACACTGAGCCCCTACAAAATTAGCAATGCCTATTCATTCCTGAGCAGTGCTGTCCATTGCCCATCATTCCAGTTACAGGGCATGTATGCGGTTTTCTATACAAGGATAGCTCTGACAGGATCTAGATCAGTTTTCCTTTGGTGGCCTTCCAAATAGGGTGGCCAGACCGTCCCGGTCTCCCGGGACATTCCCGGATCTGGCCACCCAATCCCGGATCCCGGGCTGCCTATACCGGGACCATTAAAGGTCCCGGTTTAGGCAGCCCCGGAGCCGGTGGGCCGCGGGCGCCGGCGGGGAAGGCGGCGAGGGAGGGAGGGAGCGTCCCTGCGCCTGCCTCCAGGGACCAGCGGAGGCCGCGGGGAAGCCTTCGCTGGCTGGCACTGGTCCCAGAAGGCCTTCCAGAGCCTCTGGAAGGCCTTCCGGGACCAGTGCCGGGTGCCCCGCGGCCTCCCCGCGGCCTCCGCTGGTCCCTGGAGGCCCTCCAGAGACTCTGGAGGGCCTCCAGGGACCAGCGGAGGCCGCGGGGAAGCCTTCGCTGGCCGGCGCTGGTCCCCGAAGGCCTTCCAGAGGCTCTGGAAGGCCTTCCGGGACCAGCGCCGGGTGCTCCGCGGCTTCCCCGCGGCCTCCGCTGGTCCCTGGAGGCCCTCCAGAGACTCTGGAGGGCCTCCAGCGACCAGCGGAGGCCGCGGAGAGGCCGCGGGGCACCCGGCGCTGGTCCCGGAAGGCCTTCCAGAGGCTCTGGAAGGCCTTCGGGGACCAGCGCCGGCCAGCGAAGGCTTCCCCGCGGCCTCCGCTGGTCCCTGGAGGCCCTCCAGAGTCTCTGGAGGGCCTCCAGGGACCAGCGGAGGCCGCGGGGAGGCCGCGGGGCACCCGGCGCTGGTCCCGGAAGGCCTTCCAGAGGCTCTGGAAGGCCTTCCGGGACCAGCGCCGGCCAGCGAAGGCTTCCCCGCGGCCTCCGCTGGTCCCTGGAGGCCCTCCAGAGTCTCTGGAGGGCCTCCAGGGACCAGCGGAGGCCGCGGGGAAGCCGCGGGGCACCCGGCGCTGGTCCCGGAAGGCCTTCCAGAGCCTCTGGAAGGCCTTCCGGGACCAGCGCCGGCCAGCGAAGGCTTCCCCGCGGCCTCCGCTGGTCCCTGGAGGCCCTCCAGAGTCTCTGGAGGGCCTCCAGGGACCAGCGGAGGCCGCGGGGAAGCCGCGGAGCACCCGGCGCTGGTCCCGGAAGGCCTTCCAGAGCCTCTGGAAGGCCTTCGGGGACCAGCGCCGGCCAGCGAAGGCTTCCCCGCGGCCTCCGCTGGTCCCTGGAGGCCCTCCAGAGTCTCTGGAGGGCCTCCAGGGACCAGCGGAGGCCGCGGGGAGGCCGCGAGGCACCCGGCGCTGGTCCCGGAAGGCCTTCCAGAGGCTCTGGAAGGCCTTCCGGGACCAGCGCCGGCCAGCGAAGGCTTCCCCGCGGCCTCCGCTGGTCCCTGGAGGCCCTCCAGAGTCTCTGGAGGGCCTCCAGGGACCAGCGGAGGCCGCGGGGAAGCCGCGGAGCACCCGGCGCTGGTCCCGGAAGGCCTTCCAGAGCCTCTGGAAGGCCTTCGGGGACCAGCGCCGGCCAGCGAAGGCTTCCCCGCGGCCTCCGCTGGTCCCTGGAGGCCCTCCAGAGTCTCTGGAGGGCCTCCAGGGACCAGCGGAGGCCGCGGGGAAGCCGCGGAGCAGCCGGCGCTGGTCCCTGGAGGCCTCCAGAGGCCAGCGCCGGTAGCGGAGAGGCCCGGCGCTGGTCCCTGGAGGCCTCCAGAGGCCAGCGCCGGCAGCTCCCTCCCTCCCTCGCCGCGAGGCCGCCGCCGGAGGACTCCCCGCCGCCGCCGCCGCTGGACTCCGCCGCCCTGGAATAAGGTAAGGGGGCCGAAAGCGGGGGGGGGGCGGGGGGCGGCCTTCCTTTCTTCCCTCCCTCCTCCCTCCCTCCCTCCCTTCCTTTCTTCCTTCCTTCCTTCCTTCCTTCCTTCCTTCCTTCCTTCCTTCCTTCCTTCCCTCACTCCCTTCCCTTCCTTCCCTCCCTCCCTCCTCCCTTCCTTCCCTCCCTCCCTCCCCCCTTCCTTCCTTCCCTCCCTCCCTCCTCCCTTCCTTCCTTCCTTCCCTCCCTCCCCCCTTCCTTCCCTCCCTCCCTCCCCCCTTCCTTCCTTCCTTCCTTCCCTCCCTCCCTCCCCCTTCCTTCCCTCCTTCCTTCCCTCCCTTCCTTCCTCCCTCCCTTCCCTCCCTTCCTTCCTTCCCTCCCTCCCTTCTTCCTTTCTTCCCTTCTTCCCTCCCTCCCTTTCTCCCTTCCTTCCTTCCTTCCCTCCCTCCCTCCTTATGTTCTTATGTGACAGGGCTTCTCTTATGTTGTTATGTGACGCAGAGTGTTGGACTGGATGGGCCACTGGCCTGATCCAACAGGGCTTCTCTTATGTTCTTATGTGACGCAGAGTGTTGGACTGGATGGGCCACTGGCCTGATCCAACAGGGCTTCTCTTATGTTGTTATGTGACGCAGAGTGTTGGACTGGATGGGCCACTGGCCTGATCCAACAGGGCTTCTCTTATGTTGTTATGTGACGCAGAGTGTTGGACTGGATGGGCCACTGGCCTGATCCAACAGGGCTTCTCTTATGTTGTTATGTGACGCAGAGTGTTGGACTGGATGGGCCACTGGCCTGATCCAACAGGGCTTCTCTTATGTTGTTATGTGACGCAGAGTGTTGGACTGGATGGGCCACTGGCCTGATCCAACAGGGCTTCTCTCATGTTCTTATGTGACACAGAGTGTTGGACTGGATGGGCCACTGGCCTGATCCAACAGGGCTTCTCTTATGTTGTTATGTGACGCAGAGTGTTGGACTGGATGGGCCACTGGCCTGATCCAACAGGGCTTCTCTCATGTGACAATACTGACTTTGGTGGACCCAAGCACTGATTCAGTGTAAGGGAGCTTTGTGTTTGTGTCTTCTAGTGCAATTTTGTTCTCAGATCCTGTATTTACTTCATCAGTATATGGGATAAGGCACTTTCTCAACTGTGCTGCATAATGCAGCCTATTTATTTTGTCCTGTTGGCTCTGTTGGCTCTATCTGCGCCACCTTCATCACTTTCGGGGTGTGGATCCCCCAGTGGAGTGGTCTCCCGACTCCCTCCGCCGGCTGTTTCTGATAGCCCTGCGCCCCCTCTTTCATTTGATATGTGTCCCGTGCGGGTGCCACCCTCCCGCCGGGAGATGCCGCAAAATGAGCCCCCTTGAGGCTTATGGCGGCAGGGCTCGGGGGAAGCGAGCTAGACTGCTGTTCTTTTGAGGGGTTATAGAGTGTTTCGAGCCCGTCCCTGTGGCATCGGTCCCATCATTGTGGGGCCCAGGGGGCCGGCGCAGCGGCACGCTGAAGCAGCCTGTCGGTCACTTCCAGGTTCCTGTCCTGCATCTTGACCGGTGTTATTAGTGGCAGGCTGCTTCGGCGTGCCGCTGCGCCGGCCCCCTGGGTCCCACAACGATGGGACCGATGCCACAGGGACGGGCTCGAAACACTCTATAACCCCTCAAAAGAACAGCAGTCTAGCTCGCTTCCCCCGAGCCCTGCCGCCATAAGCCTCAAGGGGGCTCATTTTGCGGCATCTCCCGGCGGGAGGGTGGCACCCGCACGGGACACATATCAAATGAAAGAGGGGGCGCAGGGCTATCAGAAACAGTCAGCGGAGGGAGTTGGGAGACCACCCCACTGGGGGATCCACACCCCGAAAGTGATGAAGGTGGCGCAGATAGAGCCAACAGAGCCAACAGGACAAAATAAATAGGCTGCATTATGCAGCACAGTTGAGAAAGTGCCTTATCCCATATACTGATGAAGTATATACAGGATTTGAGAACAAAATTGTTTCCGGCGGTGATATTTGGGGGATTTTTGGGGACGTCACAGGAAGTGCTGTGAAGTCACTTCCTGTTTCCGGCAGGTGACGCGGGGGAAATGATGTCACAGGAAGTGATGCCACTTCCTGTTTCCGGTGGTGGCATGACATCACCGGAAGTGACGTCACCGGAAGTGACGTCACTTCCTGTTTCCAGCGGCGCGCGCGCACCCCCCCCCCCCCCCCACAGTGTCCCTGGCTGGCCTTCAGACATTATGGTCACCCTACTTCCAAAGGCAGTGCCAGATTAATTTATTTCAGAAGGATTTTATACAGCTGCTGCTTTTACGTGAGTTTTGTTTGTTTTATGTCGATGGTTGTTCAGTGTTGGAATCTGCACCAGACTTGCAGAGACAACTCAGTGTGGCTGAGACAAGCAGGGCTTCTTTTAAAGCAGGAATGCAATTCCAGCTGGCTTGCCTTCAGGGTGTGTGGCATAATATGCAAATGAATTCCTGCTGGGCTTTTTTCTTTAAAAAGCCCTGTGTGAAAAAGTTGTGATGTCAGGGGTGTGGCCTAATATGCAACTGAGTTCATTCTGAGCTATTTCTACAAAGAAAGCCCTGGAGACAAGCCATATGTAACTGAGAACTGATGCAGCCATGTTAGGACACATCCAGAACTGGTAGAGCAAAACTGCAGACTCTAGGTTCAGCAATAGATTCGGCAGACAGGTGGAATCAGTCACATCACCAAGCCCTGTCTGGGAAAGGGAGCAATGTGGGAGTTGAGACTTGGCTTCAGGACACTTCTGGTTGGATGAAGGGGCAGAGGGAGGAAGCCAGGGGAGTGGATTGGAAGGGCAGCCTATTTAAGGAGATCTACAGCAGGCCAGAGAGAATAAAGTATCCCTGTACAGGCAGCATGAAAACGTAGAGACATGGAAAAGCAGAGAAACAAGCTGGAGCAAACTCCCTCCCCTCTCTGATCCGAGGCCTTGCAGCTCCTCCTATAGAGAAAGTCATGGCACTGTGGGGAATGTCTGGCAGAGCAAGAGCAATGTGGTTTTGATCTGGGGGAGCAACTCAGTGGTTTTAATTATTGCAACCCACCTCAAGTTTAGTAGAATGGGCATGAAAAAATTATGAATAAATAAATTAGAAAATATTATTATGGGATCACACACTACCTAGACTACAATTTAAGACAAACCTTAACACATCTCTCTTAAGTAGAGGAAGTAATGGAGGGTTTCTATCTCATAGAGACTATTGCTTCCTCCCCCAATAAAGTTTTCATGAATCATCATTAGTAGCTAAGTATAATGTACTTTCAGTCTGTACCAAACCACTGTTTCAGTCTATGTTCTGCCCCCCACCACATTTTTATACAGGGAAAACTCAAGTGTATAACCTATTTTATAACAATATAATTTATTCATGACCTCTTACATAATCCTAAAGATAACATTCTACATGCAGTTTATAGTGCTGAGCTGAAACTAGGTGGTAGGAGGAGAGAGATACTGTATTTCACAAAACATTTTTCAGCTTCTTCATAATGTGCTTTTATTTACATAAAGTGCAATTTTTCAGAAGGATGAAAAACTCTGGAGGAAGGGACTATTATAGAAAACAAGCATTGCACTTCCAGTGTGAAAGATAACAGAACAATTCATCTCCCAGTTTTTGAGCTGGACCAGGGCTAAAGTCTTAGCGTGAGGAACTTGCAGGGAGTAAACCCACCAAGGCAACACAGTTCAGTCATTAAGTACACATTCTATCTCTCCACCCCTGTTTCAGAGTAGAACAATGGTCTTCCTTTGCTCACAGTGATTTTACCACATAGGGAAATTTTATTAGCTAGGTTGTGCTATTACATTAAGTACAGTCACTATATCATCTCCATTGACTGGATACAGGTAGTGAAGAGAAAAAAGCTATAACAATGGCACATCAGTAGCAACATATCCAAGCTGTTTACAGCACAACGAATGCAAAGAAATTAAGCGGGGATGGGTGGGGTGAAAGGCTTTTTCTTGTTGAAAATGGCATTTACACTGTGCCAGTGAAATAGGAGCCATAAAAGAATAGCCTAAAATATTCAGATACACAGAAGTGTTTTCATCAAACTTTTGCTCTTATTTTGGCTACCATTGTGATCACCATTGCATTTAAAAAAAATAAAAATAAAAAGTAATCAAAATGGATGCAATTCTTCCCCTCCTTTCAATTGTCAGAAAGCAAAACCCACTTACCAGAATCTTTGTAGTATAAGCACTGTTGAGAGCAATGGCATTAACCAGCAACTCCAGAGTTTTGGCTGGAATGGAATCTGGGCTAGGGATCTCTTTGTAGTGGACATCTCCAACATAGGCTTGCACTACAGTCATTCGGTTAGTTGTTAATGTCCCTGTCTTATCAGAGCAGATGGCTGTAGCATTACCCATAGTCTCACATGCATCTAGATGACGGACCAAATTGTTGTCTTTCATCATTTTCTGAAGGGAAAAAATTAAAACTTATTGTAGTGAAGAAGGTATTAGTAGTAAGCACATAATGATTGCTTGATTTTCAATGTGATATCCATTAGCAATTCCTCTAAATCACATTTGGCTTTGTAAAACACATTCTATCACATCAGATATGCATTTCTACATCCTTCCTCTAAGATAGCTAGTAAAGCAAAAGCTAACATTTTATGCACTATTTAAAAGACACAAAATTAGATGAGGATTAGAAAAGAGACAATTAACTGTATATATTTTTAACTTGATACCAATGTCAGATCAATTGAAATGACAATATGAAAAGACAAAATACAAGTGTGAGACTACACTAGAAACAAACTGGATTTCTCCTGTTTTGCTTCTAATGGTTGGCCCTGGCTGCCATATTCTGTACTACCCCTCTTCCATTTTCTATAATTAATTTCAAACATTATGCATGCATAGTTTGCCGTTAGCACATTTTTTTCTGAAGAAGATAGAAAGACCCTAGTGTCAGCTTGCATGTTACATAAGATAGCTTACTATCCTCTGCTAGAGAAATAATATTCTATTGTTAATATTCTATGTTAGTATTCTATTAAACAAACTTGTAAGAACTGTGAGGAATGGGGGTGGTTGGGGTGAAGTGGAAACTCCCTGCCTCAAATAGGTCACACCAGCTCAGCTCTGGTGATAGATTAGTTCCTTCCTATTCATATATTCCTTAACCTTAGCAGTCAAGCTCTATAGCACAACTGATAGATAGAACTGATGGCTGTAGTTCAGGGGTAAATGACAACAAAAGTGGGCATGTAGTCCAAACAGAGTGGTACAGTCCAGAAGAGGAATATTTTTACCTTCCTACACCCTCTCCTATATAGAAGATGAAGAAGAAGATATTGGATTTATATCCCGCCCTCCGAAGAGTCTCAGAGCCGCTCACAATCTCCTTTACCTTCCTCCCCCACAACAGACACCCTGTGAGGTGGGTGGAGCTGGAGAGGGCTCTCACAGCAGCTGTGCTTTCAAGGACAACCTCTGCCAGAGCTATGACTGACCCAAGACCATGCTAGCAGGTGCAAGTGGAGGAGTGGGGAATCAAACCCGGTTCTCCCAGATAAGAGTCCGCACACTTAACCATTACACCAAACTGGCTCTCTATATAGGGAAATTTGTGGGAATTTGTATGTCCAGAATATGATAAGTTCTTAGATGCTTGAACAGGCCAGTCCCTCACTTTGTTTAACTGATGGCCAGTTTGTGGGAATTTGTATGTCCAGAATATGATAAGTTCTTAGATGCTTAAACAGGCCAGTCCCTCACTTTGTTTAACTGATGGTCAGCAGCTGCTCAACACTCTATGGTTTTTGAAGAGCAATGAGCATACTCAATCACTATCAGACTATTTTGGGGGAAAGGGGTTGTTATTTTTTGTATAATTTACAATTAAACAAATTTACTGCCAGTTATGCAAAAACCACTGACTGTCTCTAAGTTCAACGGATTCTCTGTCAGACCCTGGGCAAGTGTGCTATATAAGTGGGGAAAATAGCTTCCCATCTTTCATTTAAACAGTATGGGACATGCAAAGAATTTTAACATTTAAATGAAAATTACACTGACATGTTGCTCATACCTTGTCAAATGATAACGCCATTGTAAAACTCATCCACTGGCAAACTAAATTATATTATAAGAACTGTTTATTTTCAAAGAAATTCAGACTTGTTTCTATTGTCTTTGGTTTTGAGATTGACTTGATTTACCTTTACAGAGTATGCAAGGGAAATAGTGACAGCAAGAGGAAGTCCTTCTGGGACAGCAACTACAAGCACAGTCACACCAATGATGAAAAACTTCACAAAATATTGAACATAGACTGGAGTACATTCAGGCAGCCATGGCTTCTTGTTGATTACAAAGGTGTCAATACAAAAGTAGAGTACTAAAATAATGACTGTGATGGCAGACATCACCAAACCTGAAACAGAAAAAAGTAATATTTTATTGTAACCAATTAAAAAATATAGTGATGCAGAAACCATATTTTTTAACAAAAAGGTATGATAAAATACCTTAGCACAAAAAGAAAGGATGGTAAGAGATCTGTGAAAAGGCCTCAGTGTTTCTGGAGGGACAGAGTCCCTATATGGACCACTGATTTGGATCAGGATTAGGGATGGGCATGGACCAGATCATGGATCAATTTTTTCCATGGACCAGGGCCCAGTTCGTGGTCTGTGGACCCTGTCTGTGCACTCACCAACACTGACCTCCATGGACCATCCCAAGAGGTCTGTGGGTCTGTGTGGGGATGGGGCTTGCAAAAGCTGCACAGCTTGTGAATGAAGGCTGAGCAGTGACTTCACCCACTTCCATGTGGGTGAACTTGCTACTCAGCCTTCACTTGCACACCGTCTGGCTTTGCAAAATGTGTGGCTTGTGAGTGAAAGCTAAGCAGCATATTCACCCACCCAAAAGTGGATGAACTTGCTGCTCAGCCTTCCCTTGTGGACTGCGTCACTTTGCAAAAGCCATTTAAAATTTAAATAGCTTTTGCAAAGAGGCCTAGTAGCAACTTCACCCACTTCAGGTTCATAGTGAGCAGCGGAGTAGCCAGATTTGCAGATGATACCAAATTAGTCAGAATGGTGGAAACCATGGTGAATTGTCAAGAGCTATAGGAGGAACTCTCTGAATTGGGTAAGTGGGCAACTACGTGGTAAAAAAAAAAGTTTAACATGAGTAAATTAATGCATACTGGAACAAAAACATGCTCATTTAAAACATATACTGAAGGGGTCTGAGCTGGCTGAGGATGAGACTGAAAGATTTAGGGGTTGTTGGAAGCTCAGTAAAAATGTTGACTCGGTGTGTGGCAGTAGTGAAAAGGAAAACTTCACACTAGGAATTATTAGGAAAGGTACTGAAAATAAAGTGGCCAATATTATAATTCCCTTGTATAAAACTATGGTGTGGACTAATTTGAAATAATGTGGGTAGGTCTGTTCGGTGTATCTCAAAAATGACATCATAGCCGAATTGGGAAAAATGCAAAAAAGGGCAACTAAGTTGATTAGAGGATTGGAGTATCTTTTATATAAAGGAAGACCAAAGGGTCTGGGACTTTTCAGTCCACCTTCTGTCCAAGTCATGGGACGGAGACTGCTCTGGTCGCCCTCACAGATGACCTTAGAAGGCATCTGAATCAAGGCGGGTCAGTGCTGCTATTGTTGTTAGATCTCTCAGCAGCGTTTGACATGGTCGATTACAATCTAATGACCCACCGCCTAGCCAACATTGGAGTTCAAGGGGTAGCCTTACAGTGGTTTTCTTCCTTTCTCCATGGTCAGGGACAAAGGGTGGCGACTGGTTAGCAGGCTTCTCTGCGGCACCCACTTGAATGTGGTGCACTGCAGGGAGCTATTCTCTCACCAATGATGTTCAACATCTATATGTGCCCCCTTGCCCAGATTGCCCGAAGTTTTGAGGTGGATTGTCACCAATATGCATATACACCCAGCTCTATCTGTCGATGGACGGCCATTGGGACGCCACCCCAGACCATCTGATCACGGCATTAGAAGTCGTGGCAGGATGGTTGCAATTAAGCCGGCTGAAGCTTAATCCTGTACCTGGGTTTGGGGGGGATTAGGATTGGGCATCTGACTTCTCACCCTAGATGGTGCCCCTTTGGTGCCAGCTCAGAAGGTGAGGAATTTGGGGGTGATACTGGATGCCTCCCTTTCCACGGAGGACCATGTTACAACAGTTGCATGATCTGTCTTCTATCATCTTCGGCAGGTCAAACAGCTGGTGCCCTATCTGACGTCCCAAGACCTAGCTACAGTGATTCATGCAACGGTCACTTCCAGGTTGGACTACTGTAACTTGCTCTATGCAGGCTTGCCCTTGAGACTGATCCGGAAACTCCAACTGGTGCAAAATGCGGTAGCATGGCTCCTACCTGGATTGCCTTTACGGGCAAGCAGCTGACCAATGCTGTGCAAATTGCACTGGTTACCAGTTGAGAGCTATGGCTGACCCAAGGCCATTCCAGCAGCTGCAAGTGGAGGAGTGGGGAATCAAACCCGGTTCTCCCAGATAAGCATCTGTGGACTTAACCACTACATCAAACTGGCTAAGGGAATACATGACAGAGGTTTACAGGATTATGGAGTGGGTAGAGAAAGTTGATAGGGAGAGCTTTTTCTTTCTTTCCTATAATACTAGAACACAGGGAAGCAGATTCAGAATTGACAGAAGGATATACATCTTTATGCAATGAGTAATTCAATGGGAATACCCAGCCAGAGAAAGACAGTGATGGCTATGAACACAGATATTTGCTAACTGTAACTGTCCCTCCACTCCATCCCAATGATTCTATTAGCCCTGGAAGAAAAAAAGAGGATGACTTCCAGGGATTATAACAATGTGAAAGATTCTGATCAAGCAATGGTTAAAATCCTCTTACCACATCTCTGCCTCAAACTGAATCAAGACACAACATGTGTTTCTGGATCACAGCCAATATGCATTACTTTGCGGGGTTCACCTCCCCTCCCTCTTCCACCCCTCTGGTATTTCACCACATTCTATGAAACACAGCCATTGTTAGGCACATTTGTCTAAGTTATACAGATCTTGTTGCCAATAAATCTGAACTCTCTCAAGTGTGCTCCTCCTAGATTTTAAATTACACATACACCGTACCTGCTTTGCCGATCTGGACAGCCAATTTTGTCAGCTTCCCCTGGAGAACAGATTTCTCTTTCTTATGCATGTTAGCTTTCCTCTTGTCTTTGTCATCTCCTTCTCCCCCTTCTGCACTCTTCAGCGGCTGCATCTCCATTGCAGCTGCACCATCCTGTTGTTTGGCTGGCAGAGCAGAAGAGAAAATGTTATTTCAGAACTTTACTGTCACTTCTATCTTTTAATTTTGAAAATACAATTTCTGGGATAATTTGAGTGTTAATTAGTTTCATGGATGCTGCTTTTTGGGGGGTATTGTAATCCTTGGAAAAATTAGTGACATGGATTATTTTGGACAGGATTCTAAACACTTGTACAGACTTCAGAACACAAAGGACTCTGGAAATAACACAGAAAGACCTGCTTTGGTGTCTCCATCTGCAAGATAAAAGTTCGTAGTTTTTTTAAAGTAAGGTTTCAATCCCCAATCTGAGATGGAAGCTTTCAAACTGACTTTGGGCCAGTCACACTCTCTCAGCCTAACCAAACTCATAGGGCTGTTGTGATAATAAAATGGAGGCAAGGAGTCCTATTGAAGCTGCTTTGAGTCTCCATTGGGAGAAAGGTGGTGTATATGAAGTAAATAACTTAAAGCAGAATAAGGAAGAAGCAGAAGGGAAGAGAGAAACTCTTCTATGCCTACATTTTCCCTAACCAATTTTAACCATTTCTTCCACCAGCAGACCAACAAAATTGAAGCAAGTCCTTCTAATTAAAAGCAGTTTTGGAAGTGTGTGGAGGAGATATGCCCTCTTTTGTCTATCCATGGTTTACAGAAAATCAGCAGGATCAGGATTGGGTCCTGTCCCCATCAGGCCTAATTGTACTTCAGTAGTTTGTAGCCAACTCTATAATTCACTCAGAGACTTCTGAAGTTCTAACAGTGCTGTCCTAAGCAGACTTATACCCTTCTATATCCTAGAAGAGCGTAGTTCTTCTTAGAATGACACTGTACTATTCTCTTTATAAATTATGTGATGGCAGGAAAATCAGAATTAAAACTGCCCATGTTGTCATGATATTTACTATGACTACAAGAACTAACAAAATACTAAGGCAAGGGTTGAAATAATGACTGAGACAGTCTTCAATGCTGTAAGTATCTCACATTTTCCAGGCATCGCTCTCACATACTCCTTAGCAGGGCTTTTTTTTTTTTTGCAGAAAAAGCCCAGCAGGAACTCACTTGCATATTAGGCCACCCCCCCCCCCCCAAACAACAAGCCAGTCAGAACTGTTTTCCTGTGAGTTCCTGCTAAAAAAAAAAAAGCCCTGCTCCTTAGCAAAATGATGCAGTAATAACAAGACATAAGCACAGCATATTGCAAACTTCTCCTGTGTAATTCCAGTTGCAATGAATGGGAGAATGGTGCTACACAACTCATTTTAATGGGGTTGCTCAGGAGACATGTTCAGTGAACTCTGCTCACAGTATATTAAGGAGTTTACTGGACAAGTTCAAAAGTGTACCATTGTAGCTGCTCCCTGAAGAATACTTAAAAACCAATCAATTTCACTTTTCCCAAGCAGAACTGAAAGTGTTATTTCCAAGATTGTGCCATCTAACTGAAACCATAAGCATTTGTTTTTGTATTTTCTCCTGTTCAAGTATCTATGTATTTCGGAAATAAATGAAGATGTGTTCAAATTTTCAATAGCTCTCACATTCTTTCTGCAAAGCAAAACATGTCAAAACACTGCCATTTGACAACTGAAGTTAACACAAATAAATGGGAAAGTGGGAGGAAAGACTGATATTATTTAGAACAGAAAAGAATCCATCCTGATCTATAATTTGCAAAGGAAATAAATATAGTTATACTTAACAGAAGCCAAAAACATGTTTAGTAGCTAATCCCTAATTGTAGTCCAAGTGTTGTGTCTGCATGGAAGAGAACCACACATGCAGCTTTTACTGCAGCCATTCTCACAAGCAGCTGATAATAATCAAGATGAATTCAAATGGCAAATTATCTTTTATGTTCCACTGTGCAATAGCTGCACTACAGACTTTGCAAGCATCTCTGGGCTAGCTGTTCAATACCCTTCCGCATGCTCACATGATGTCCTACATTTCAATTTACATATGTTAAAATTACCCTGAAATATCTAACTGTATTTTAAAGTATGTCTCTCTCCCCATGGTGGTTGAGAATGGAATACACAGTGCCAGTTGCCCATCCTACACTGGCACTGGGCAGTTATCATAGTCCTCTGAGAAGCCATCTGAGAAGTGAGAAGCACAGAAGCAGTAGTAAGGTCTGTAAGCACCCTGAAATTTTCATGATAGTGTAATAGGTTGAAACATGCTGGAAAACATGGTGAAACCATATCAGCACATTATGGCCTGTTACTCCAGCTTCAACAAGGCGAACAATGGCATGCATAACATCTCTCTCATGAGAATATGAATATATTCCACACAAATATATATGTACACGCATACATAAACAGAGGATCTGAAAGGACTTAGAAGGGGGGAATTTCCTCTTTCCTTCCCTCAAAGCCATCATAGCCTGTCCCCTTTTCCTGATTCCTTTTTTTCCTTTCCACCTATCAGCCAACCTACCTTGATCTGCTCCACTACTTCAGCTTTCCTTCCCTCTGGCAGCCTCTATCTTGGAAAACAATGGCCCAGTTGTGCAGCATGAGCTGCCGGACTGGACCCAATGAAGTGGTGCCAGCTGTTGGACTGGGCCTAGCTGTGCTGTGCTGGCCACTGAGCCAGGTCCAGTTGTGCAATGGGGAACCTGCAAGGATTTGCTGGGTGCACCTCATATCCCCATGTATTCCCTTCCTGCCATTGTTTTCTTTTCTCCTTGTCCTGACATTCCCCCATATACTCACCTTTCCCTGCTTCCTTCTTTTCTTCATATCTACAAACCAATCTGACTTTCATCAGTTCCCCATCTTTAGCTACATTTACTATTTATTCATTTATATCTTGACTTTCTCCAGAATGGACACCCAAAACAGCTTACATCATTCTCCTCTTTTCCAGTTTATCGTCACAACAGCCCTATGAAGTAAGTTAGGCTGAGAATATGTGCCTGCCTCAAGGTCACCCTGTGACCTTCCATAACAGAGTGGGGATTTTAACTTGGGTCTTCCACGCAGAGTTTCATGGGGTGACTGCTGTTGAACATGACTGGGTGAGTCATGAAAGTCGTGGCAACAAGTCACACAGTGGTTGTTGCTGATCCTGGTAAGTTCTTCCTTAAAGACCTAATCAGTCCTGAAAAGGGCTTTGCCCCCTTTGCCTGCCTTTTACTGACACAAACCAAATCCTGAAAGCTCACAATAATGTTGTGCTTGTCTAGTAATGGTCACTGAGGGCATTATTTTTAAGGCTACAGGTGCTATTTCTATTATGGGGTTTTAACCCCTCCCTCCATTTTAAAAAGATTTTCCCCTCCCTCCATTTTAAAAAAAGATTTGTAGAAAGAACACAAACCCATAGTTCCTGTCTCCTCTCTAAAGAGTACTGAAGTAAAATTAATCTAAACCATTTAATGCCTGTTTATAGCTCCAGTCTCTAGATTCAAGTATCCACAGATTTGGTCACATTGTGAATAAGATATATCCTATGGAAGATGATGTTTTCTATTGGACGGTTTCTTCTGCCACAGAAATGTACAGCATTCACAGTTGTTTTCAAGCCACATTTTTTCAGACTTTAGCATTATTACTTTATATATTGAACTAAATTCAAGTATATTCTAAAAATCTGCCTAATATGAAATAAGGTTACCTTTATTCTGGCTGTTCTCCATATTTCCATCCTGCATTTTGCCTATATGATAAAAGTGTAGCAGACAACAAAGAACAGACAGTAAAAAATCAGTACACAGAGACAGAACATAACAAGGGGAGTCTAAAATAAAATAAAAGGGCCACAATTCCACAAGCATGTTCTAAATAAATTTAATGGCAAATCATGGTGTATTTATATACATGAAAACACTTTCTTATCATAAATTCACAACAAAGTTTATCAGTTTACTACTAAAGCCTTCTGTTACAGAAATAATAAATCCAGTAGTCTTCAAATATTGTACTTTAAAAAAAATTCCAATATCGACTTGCCTGTTATGAAATCCCTTGATATAGCATAAGATTTGGCAATGAGTCGAAGGGGACACCCTCAGCTCACACACTCCAATACTAAATTTCTTTGCCGTCATGTTTACGTAAGAATTTATAAGCCACTTTTTGAAGTCTCAAAAGCAGCACACAATAAAATTGGTTCAAAACACATAGAACAGTAAACAAACAAGAAGTAAAGCAAACAGAAGCAGCAGAAAACAAAACAGAGCAATCACAAAATCAGCTAAAATAAAAGAGCAAAAATTCCAACCCATGAAATCTGGCCACCACTTCAAATAAATTGATGCAAGCCTCTCTTCTATAGCAATACTATTTTAAAAACATTACACGTTTATTTTGAAAGATTAGCAATGTTTTTTATTTTCTATAACAACTAGGGCTTTTTTTCTGGGGGAACACAGTGGAATGGAGTTCTAGAACCTCTTCATGGAAACAGAATTCTCCAAAATGTTTAAAAGTTCATGAGGGGCACCCATGTGTTTCTCCTTCATTTCCCTCTTGAAAGTTCTGGCGCCTCTTTTTCCAGAAAAAAAAAACCCTGATAACAACAAATGGGTGGGGAATGAAGAGTCATGATGGTAATGAGGAAATAACCAACCAGGAAACTAAGCTATAGAAATACAGGATTAAGTGAATAGAGCTTTAGCTTTGGAACTCAACATTCCACAATATTGTACCCCATCAAAATTCAATACTATGAAATGCTGAGTTATTGCAGGTGAAAAGTTTTATAGAACTATTAGGCCTACAGTTCTATGAAGCTTGCCAGGAATTATACTTATGTTCAAGACTGGCAACAATTATAAAACATCCTACATCTCAGCAGTTCCAAAGGATTATTACAAAAAAAATCCAAAAGAGGCAGTACTGGTTAAAATAAAATGATTTGTTTTATAATAACTTGTTTATAATACCAGCATTCTATAGCCAAGAGGTGCTGCCTAACTCATGGGAGCACCCTCAAAAAGCAGGAGTTCCCACTCTTGACCTGGACCAAAAGGCAGGCCAAGTGAAAACACTCTCAGCCTGTGCCAGAAAGTCAGCCAAGGCTCCATACAAAGGATTTCTGTCTAAGGTTTCAAAAGGCATCCTAGAGGGCAATTTCAAGTTGCTCTCCCCTCCCACTCAGCTATGGAATGAAAGTGACTGTATCAGGTGCTGTGCCTGCATTTTCAAAACTGGATGGCAACATCTGGCTAATCTCCTGTCTCTAGAACCCCACCCAGTCCCCTTTGTGTGATACCTATGTTAATGTACAAATCCACTGTACACACACCCATCGTTTCTGTCTCTTCTCTTAGGGCGTTTTCGCACTTACCTTTTACTGGCGCGACCACCCTCCTCACGCCGGCGGATCTGCAGGGATTTCGCACCAGAAGCGCCGGCGCAGCCAAAAGAGCCGGCAACTTCCGTCGCGGAGCCAGCTCAAACGTTTTCCTGCTTCTTGGCGGTTTCCGTTTGAGCTGGCTCCGCGACGGAAGTTGCCGACTCTTTTGGCTGCGCCGGCGCTTCTGGTGCGAAATCCCTGCAGATCCGCCGGCGTGAGGAGGGTGGTCGCGCCAGTAAAAGGTAAATGCGAAAACGCCCATTGAGTACTGAAGTAAAATTAATGCAAACATTAAGTCACCATGATCCTTTTTGAGACACATCAAGAACTCATTACCACCTTTTCTCTAAACCTGGGAACCTTTTCAGTCTGCCCTAGAAAACCCATCAACAACCATTAAGCCCATAACATTCCAGGAGGGGAGACCACCCCTCAAAATTCTATAAAAGTTGAGAGCAAACCACGCCCCAGTGTGCAATCTGAGAGTGCCTACATAGATTACACCCCCAAAGTCTCTCCTTTGAGTCTTAGCATGCCTCAGTGTGCAATCTGAGGGTGCCTACATGGATTACACCTCTGAAGTCTCTCCTTTGGGTCTTAGCATGACAAGCTGGCCATTCATGCTCCCTTCTACACAGACGTCTGCACATCTGGAAAGGTAGTATCACCCAATAACAGTTTCAAAACTTCTCTATTTTTACTCCTTATTTTCTTAGTCCTTGATAATGTGTAACAGTGATTGTAAACCAATATGTCTTTAGTAAAATTCTTAAAATCCTTTTATAACTGGATTTTACAGCACAATCCTGAGATGAAGGAATGCACAGGGAGCCAATGAGGCACTCTGCTAGCATATCTCCAAGATGTGGTCAGCAAAGCCCACCCACTGCATGCAAGTCCTGGGGACAGCTTATTCTGTGGTGCAGTTTACACTGTGCTGCAGGAGCCTCCCCAGCCAGGGCTCTCACTGCCTCAGGAGTCCTAGGGATTGGGCTGCCCAATGTGCATATACTAGTTTTCATTTGGCTTCAACAATACGTCTATATAATTGAAGATGACAGATATGAATAGCATTCCAAACTGAGGATCTCTAAGGATGTCTATGATGCTGTGATGCTCTGGAGTGGGGAAAAGTGATGTAAGTCGGTAGCATACTCAAGGCTAATGTATCCTTTTTTGGCAAGTTGAATTGGGGTTTGCTGAACCCAATTCACTTTCCCTGCCACATAACAGCTATGAAGAACATCCCCAGAAGCCTGATGCAGCTTAGAACTGTAGTGTGAGAGAAGGAGAGGCTCCAGCTTTCCCTCCTGGATATTTACCATCCATGATGTTTACGCACACCAAAATGGCCCCAGTGCTTGGAATACTCTATATGCAGCTTGCAGGCAACCCATGTTTCTACATGCATAGTACCCAACTCTGGACCAAGATTGTAATATTGAATTGGATTAAGGAATATTAAATATATATTATGAGGGCATTTTCAAACTACATTAGCTCATCAAATAAGAAACATATTTCTATTTATTTTTGTCTGTGTAAAGCTGCTCAAATGTTTTTAACATAATCCAAAAATTACTATACCAAATGTTCAATTTTAATGCATCTGCCTGAGAAAATCTGCTGCTAAACATAACACTTGTGGCCCCAGGGTCAAGGGGGGGTGGGTTCTACCCATATTCATCTGCTGACTACTAACCCATTACAGCCCAGGCCTAAATGCTAACTATTAATCCATTACAGCCCCAGTTTGGAATAACACACATGCAGTGTCTTTGGAAAAAGTGGGATAAAACTGGCCACAACTTTATTGGTTACAGCTGTAGTATACTTTGGCACAGCATGGGGTACCAGATTCTGTTTACTGACTGACCCACCTGCCAGTCAATGCTCTGCTGAAATCTTGGGATGACATGTCTCTAGATCTCAAAAGGGCAGTTGCTCCAAGATGGTCTCTCATGCCACCTGAGCATGAGAATAATCCCTGGTTATTATAACCCCTGGCCTGGGCTTACCATTTGACCCTCACACCAAGATCCCTTAAGAAAAATGGGCACACAAGCCAGCTTTCCTGAGAAAGGATCCAGCCCCATGTTGATACAGCCAAGTCGTGACAAGGAAGAGATAAAATGTAAAGCAAACTGCAAATCCCTAAAGCTCCTAATTAAGGGGATGGGAAGGTGGGATAATTCTTCCAATGCTGGCGAGATGGTGAGGGGGTGGTGGTGGTGGCACAGTGACCTAAGTAGTGACCTGGACAGGGCTGTAGTCAGGATTTTAAAAGTAGGGGGGCTTTTTAAAAAATCACGGGCACCCTTTCCCATCCACTGTGGGGCTTGCCACTTCTTAGAAGCTTTCTGGTGTAGGGGCAAAAGCTGGAGGCTCTGAAAGTGGCCAAGTCAAGGCAGCCAACCCTAAAACTTTGGAGTCAAGAAGGGACTGCACCTTGCATGCAAGTTGGGGGGGGGGTCATTCCACCTCCCACTCCCCCACTCCAGCACTTTGCAGTCAGCAGGTCCATCCAACCCCCCCCCCCCCAGCCCATTCCGCTGGGCTTCTTCTGCTTCTCACTCCTCCACCTCCCTCCTCTCCACCTGCTGCTTTTGCTACTGTAGTGCACTGTACCTTGATCAGTTCTCTGAGCTCTGGCTGCCACTGATGGCGCTTTGGCAGCTCAGCCATGGCAAAAAAAGAAAAAAAGCAGGCTGCCCCCATTGGCGGCCCCCTGGAGGTGAAGGGGCCCTGCCTGGAAGTCAGGGGGCAGTGCCCCACAGGCCCCCCTGTGCCTATAGGCCTGGGCCTGGACACCCCCACCCACCAAGCCATCCCAGCCCCATTGATAGGACTGGCATCAGATACGGCAGGCACCAGCTTCCTGCATTTGTTGCAGCCCCTGCCCCCCACCCAGCCAGGATGCCATTTGCTCCCTCCCTGCAGCACTGCAAACAGGACCCTGCACTGTTGCAAAATTCTCCAGATATGCATAGAAATTCTGAATCGGGCACACAAAAATCCAATCAGTGAGTGTAAAAAGTTGTTTTTGTGGATTTTTCTTGATGGGAGTATTGCATGTCAACATATCACAGGCACATAATGTAATTATGTATGAGTTTTGACAAGATACTTCAACATATCAGCAAATATAAGAGCAGCAATTTCCCTATGGCCTCAGGTATTTTAGTCACTATCTCTAAATTAACAGCCTCCTTTGGAAACCTGCGTAGAGAGAACTGTAACTGGTGCTGTGCACCCAAAAATGAGTTTTTATCTGCTCACTGCAATCACCTGAACATTCGAAATAGTTGGCCTCAATTATCTTGGGATCATTAGGAACAGTATGGGATGTGTCACGGGGGCCTTTGTTGGAAACTGTCAAATATCACCTCCCTTTTTGTGTGAGCAGAAGTGTCTTTCCCTTGAGTTGATGGTGTGTGTGTGTGTGGATCTGGCCCATTCTTCATAATTAATATGTAATTCTTCATAATTAATATGTAATTTAGTTTGCATTTATTATTTTAAAAATCTTTATTTTTTAAAAAAGTTCCAACATTCTTGCAGTAGACACAGATTAGACACAGTAGACACAGGTTTTTAGTTGAGGCAGTGGGCATCCAAATTCTTCCAGATTCTCCTATTCTTGGCCTCCCTACCAAATGCCCTGGCCTCATGGTCAGTAACCAATCCTTATTAGTACTGCTGAGAAGGTTCCATCAGAGCATTGCTACCAAGGCAATGCCTTAAGTTGGTTTTCTGTTATTATTCCAATTTTAACTTTCTGATTTTATATGTTTAAATGTGATATTGTTCTATCATCACAATTTATGTAACCTCGTAACTCATCCTGAGCCTGCTTGTGGGGAGGGTGGAATATAAATTGAATAAAATAAATAAATAGTCTTACAAGGAATGATGTAGAGTTCACTATTTATTTGGATTTCAGCCCATCCTTCCTTCAAGGAGTATGTTCATCATCCATTAGGAGAGCCAGTTTAGTGGTTAAGTGTGAGGACTTTATCTGGGAGAACTGGATTTGATTCCCCACTCCTCCACTTGCAGCTGCTGGAATGGCCTTGGATCAGTCATAGCTCTCACATGAGTTGTCCTTGAAAGGGGAGCTTCTGGGAGAGCTCTCTCAGCCCCACCTACCTCACAGGGGGGGGAAGAAGATAAAGGAGATTGTAAGCTGCTCTGAGACTTTGATTCAGAGAGAAGGGCAGGGTATAAATCTGCAGTCGTCGTCTTCTTCTTCTTCACCCTACAGTAGACTGTATTATAATTTTGTGATATAAGTGAAGCTGAGGAACAGTGGGTCTCTAAGGTCCTCCATGTGAACATTATGGTGGAGTGTAAATGTGAATCCAGTCACTAGTCCTAGTCTGACAATTTAACTACAAAAACAGAGTAGCATTTTTAAATGAATGAATTTATTAATTAAAAGAGTAAATATTCATATATCTCATAAACAAATACTAGTTTATTCAGTTATATTATTGTTCCCAGGGGCCACTGTGCCTTGACACAGGATAGCTGTTTCTTCTCAAACTAGGGGTGGAAAAATTGGGGGGGGGGGGGGTACCAAAATCAATGGTGAGATGTCACCTGGGAGAAACCCAGAATTGACATCACACCTCTCTAGGAATCACTGGAACTCTATGGTAAAAATCATATAGTTTCTGGCAATTCCTAGAGATGACTGGTGTTTACCTGATGGTTATTTTTAAAATTTTTCTTCTGCTACCACTCCAAGTGGTGCCTGGAAGAGAGGGTTTCCTGTCATAGTAGGAGACTTGACAATCCCCAAACCTGTATTTGCATTAGGTGTTAAAAGCATACTATTGACATATCATATCTGAACTTGACAGATTAGATAGTATGTAGTTAACTGGAATTTTTTAATGAACCACTATGTTCTGCTGAAATAAAACAGGAGTCCAATCGCATCTTAAGAAGCAGAAGAATGTGCCTTCAAGTCTCAGCTGACTCATGGCAATCCCAGCCAGGGGACATTCAAGGCAAGAGATGAGCAGAGGTGGTTTGCCATTGCCTTCCTACGTGTAGGAATCCCAATCTTCCTTGGAGATCTCCCATTTACACACCTGACCGCAGCCAATCCTACTTTGTTCACAAATACTGATGAGCTCTAAACTGGGCTATTCAGGTTGCTAACAGCATTTTAGGGATGAACAAAATTTATTCCAGTACAAGCTTCCATGAGTCAGACTCACCACCATGGAGTGTCCACCTATTTGGCAGATGTTATTTTGGTATGTGATACTCTGCCTAACTATGTCTCCTTTTCATATTCTAAAGCAGAAATACCTTCCTTAAATCTCTTTAAATATAGTAGCATTGGCATTCTTTTGTTCCTAGAGCCTGAAAAAGCTAAATTGTGTGACTTCTTTTCAAATAGTCCCATTTTCTTTGCACTCTTGATCTCATCTAATATACAAAGCTTCACATGTACTGTTTTACAGCATGAGATTTTTACACTACATACATTTTTATACTTTTCATAATACTATCTTATCTCTACTTCATGCAACATAGAGATTTTTCCTATAATACTCACTGTGTCTAGATACACTCTGAATATTTAACACCTACCAGATGGTATTTGAGCAGTATTAACATCTATTTGTTTCCACATACAGTAGTTTTGCTACATTTCACTGAAAGGCTGCTTTGGTCTTTGACATTTTTCAGTCAAATCTTTCCCATTTTTAAGCCATGCATCCTGTTATCAGTTCTCCAGGCAACTGTAAAGAAGTGGGCAAATGTGCCAAAATGTGCAGGTGTTCTTTGACCATGCTGAACCCCAAAACAGGCACAATATGGATCATACTCCAAGAATTAATGCCATAGCCAACATGAAACAACATCTTTTTTTAGGCCAGACATGTTTCAGCATACATTTTGCCTGGTAAAAGAAGTAGATTATAAAAGTGGTTTCATTAACTGTTGATATGTTTTGGAAATAATGATAAGATTTTACCTATATTGAAGACATACATACATAGTGCAAATGGAATGCAGATTTCTGAGGCCATATAAAAAAGTACCCTCAATGGTATACTGTTGTGACTTTTGTTGAAAATTACTGCAGGTTAAATTATATTCTGAATACACAGAATGCAGTACAGTTGGCTTCAGTTTATATGAACAGAAGATGAAAAACCAAATGATTGACTCGCAGTAACAGTAGTTAATGAATAAATGAATAATATTTTGACAGTAATAGTCAACTTTATTTTAAATAGCATGCATTTCTGCCTTCTTTTCTTTTGTTGTACTGTTCTGAAATTTATCCCTATTATCTTTGGTCTTCAATAACTAAGTAGACTAGTAGATGTTAGCACACATCAGTGTTTGTGAGGAGGGCAAATCATTCTTTTATCAGTTAGGAGTCTCCTTCTGACCTCCCCACCCTCCAGAAAAGATGCTAACTGCTGAATCCAAACTTTGCTGAACAGGTTTCTGATCCCCCTTCTACACTTTTCTGCATTGCCTGTTCTTCTTGAATAGTTACGTACAGGTCATAACAAGCCAAATATCATATCAATAAATTGGCTGTCAATTGAACTTGCATACAGGAGATAAGCTGAACAATGGGGTGCAGGGTGGAGCTTGGTGCATCCCTAATTTTAACCCACTCGTTGTGTTCTACTTTCAACATCGTTAACAAATTTAGCAGAGATTCTTTGGGAAATCCCCCCCCCCCAAACACACACACCAGCACAGCATAAAATAATCTTTGAATGCAACACAAATGATTTTACCAGTAAATTATAAAATTTAGTGAGTGCATCAGAACTTATTTGGGTTAACATAAAGAGAAACCTTCTAAGCAGACTGACAATTGAATCAATTACTAAGAGATGGGTTCTCCTTCTCTGGAGGTCTTCAAGGAGAATCTGAACAGCTGTCTTTCAGCAATGCTTTTCAGTGCAATCAATCAGTGGACTTAGAAGGATGTACTGTTAACTTTGGATCTCTTCTTTGAACATGGACTAAATGGCTAACATGACCCCTTCCAACTCTGTGATTATTGTATTTTTAGGAATCACCATATAATAATATAGTGGGTTCTATACATTAATGAGGCGAGGTGGTAGTGTACATAGCTCTTTTATTGAATACAGCATGGTATAGCGCTGCCTATGAAGACTGAAAACTTGAGCTGCAGGGCCCCCTATATGAGACACACCCAAAGTTCCCATGCTGCCTGTGACTGGACCATTCAAACCAGGGGGACTCTTGATTGGATCAGGGCAGCAGGATTTGGATCCTGCTGCCTATTGTTCCTGAGTCCCCCAAGCTCTGTCCTTCAGGCCCCAGTGAGCCAGGCAAGAACTCCAGCTTAAACATACAATTCTAAGCACATATACAACATCCCTCCCCCCTTAGTTCGCAAGCCTAGCTGATGTAGTCATTGAGGTAGGCTGGCTTGCAATGCTCTCTGGTGGACCGCCTGAGCCCCAGAGGGGGTGGGGGGGGCAGACACAGTTGCAGCGGCGATGAGTGGAGGGGCTGTTGCTGTGTCGCTCTCAGCCAGCAGTTCCCGGGCCTCCATGACCTCCAGCTCCAGCTGAAGGGCGGGGCTCTGGGCCCCTGTCTTCGCTGCAGCAATCGGGGAAGGAGTGGAGGTGGTGGTCTGGTTGTCAGGACTGTAATCCTCAACTTCTACCTTGGGGTTCTCGCGGGACCTCAGCTGATCAATGTGCCTCCTTATGGCAGACTCCCCCTCTGTTGTAAGCTTATACATTACGGAGCCCAGCACCCTGGCAACCCTTCCCAGAATCCAAGCGCCCCCCCCCCTACCAAAGTTCTTAGCCATAACCTGGTCCCCCATATCTAGCCCCCGAGGTGCCCAGATCAACTCTGGAATCTCCTGCAGGTCGAGGGCTTTGTCTGAGTGCAATTGGTCTAGTAGGGTGGCTACCCAGCGGCCCATTGGTGGCCAGGTGGAATGGAGCTGACCTGATGCGCCTATTGAGATTGTGGGCGCAGAAGTCCTGTAATTCTCCCGACATGAAGGCCGTTCCATTATTCGATGCCACCAGGAGCACCTCCAGCCATTTCGAGTATGAGTCCACAATTAAGAAAAACTTTTGTCCCTGGAAGGGTCCCAAAAAGTCCAGGTGCAACTGGTACCAGGAGTTTCGTGTGGATTTCCAGTGCTGCACCGGAGCTTGGGGAGGCACTGGCCAGGTCTCCTGGCAGGGCTGGCATCGAGTGACCCAAGACTCAATCTCATCGTCTGTCCCGGGCCACCATACATAACTGCAGGCGAGTGCCATCATGCGCATGATTCCTGGATGGGTTTTGTGCAGCGCCGTGAGGACTCAGTGTCTCAGAACTGGGGGCACCACCACCCTGTTCCCCCATAGCAAACATCCCTTATGGACAGAGAGCTCGTCCCTGTGGGATACGAACACCCCAAACTCTGGTCCCACCCGGCTCATGGGCCATCCCCTCCATACCCATTTCAGAACGCGGGAGAGTATTTTGTCCATGGCCAAGCAGCGTGCAATGTCTTTCACATGCACATGATGAACTCTAGAAGCAGGATCTGGTGTGCTGGGGCCGGATCCGAATCTTCCAATGGCAACGGCAGGAGGCTGAGGGCGTCCGTGTGGCCCATGGCTTAACCCGGCCTATACTGAAGACCATACTGGTACCCCACCAAGAAAATGGACCACCGTAGTACCCTGGGTGACAACATCTGGGGCATTTGTCGGTTGGGGGCAAAGAGGCCAAGTAAGGGCTTGTGGTCCATATAGATGGTGAAGAGCCGGCCATATAAGTAATCATGGAATTTTTTTACTCCCGCCATGATTGCCAGGCCCTCCTTGTCTATTTGCGCGTAGTTGTGCTCCGGTTTCTGCAATGTTCTGGAGTAATAGGCCACCGGGATCTCCCTGCCATCTGGCAACACATGGGCCAGGATGGCGCCCACCCTGTAGGGAAAGGCATCGCAGGCCAAAACGACAGGCATCATCTCATCGAAGTGCACCAGCAAGCTGTTGGATGTCAGGTGGTCTTTAACGGCCTGGAAGGCAGTGGCTTGCCGGTGGCCCCAAACCCACGGAGCCCTCTTGTCTAAGAGCCTATGCAAGGGTTCCTCTACTGCTGCCTTGTGGAGGAGGAAGGCATGGTAAAAGTTGAGGATGCCGAGGAATGATTGCAATTCGGCTTTGTTAGTGGGGGCTGGCGCGTCGCAAATGGCTGTGATTTTGTCCTTGGATGGGTGGATCCCATTCGCATCCACCGTGTACTCCAAAAAGTCTATTGTAGGAACCCACAACAGACATTTTCCCCCCTTCACCTTGAGCCCCGCCTCATTGAAACGCTGTAGTACGGAGCAGAGGCGGATGGCGAATTCCTCTTCTGTTGCTGCGGCGATCAACACATCGTAAAAGAATGGCTGGACCCCAGAAATCCCTTTTAAGAGAGAATCCATTAAGCTCTGAAAATCCCTGGGGCCACGGTGACCCCAAACTGGAGGCGCTTTACCCGGAAAGCGCCTTGATGTGTGACTATGGTTTGGCTCGGCCGTGGCAACATCCACCGGCAATTGCTGGTACGCTTGGGCTAGATCCAGCTTTCCAAAATTTTGGGCACCTGCTAGGGATGCTAACACACGGCTGACCACTGGGGCCGGGTAGGCGTGGTCCTGCAATGCTTTATTGATTGTGCATTTGCAGTCTGCACAGATGCAGATGCTCCCGTTTAGCTTGACTGGGGTGATGATTGGGGTTTCCCATCATGTGTTGGCGACCAGCTACAGGACCCCTTGTGCCACTAGGCGGTCTAGCTCCTCCTCTATCTTGGGTTTCAAGGCAAAGGGTACCCGCGGGGCCTTTAGCCAGGCAGCACGTTGGGGTTTATTTGTAATGACACGGGGGAACCCATGTATGTTCGTAGTGTCCCATTGAAAACTGCTGGGAACTCCGTACAGATGTCCTGGAAATCCATGCTGGCGGGGGCATGATGGATTCCCTCTACTTGGATCCCCAAAGGTGCAAACCAAGCCCAGCACAACAGGCTACTCAGGTTCCCTTCTGCCACCAACAAGGGAAGGTCTCTCGGAAATTTCCCATATTGCACCTTGACTGTGGTGCGAAATGGGTCGTCAAGGCAGTGGTGATGTCTGTTTAGGAGGCATCCTTGAGGAGGGTGGCCGCCATTTGCCCCTGGGCTAGCTCCTGGGTGTTCATCCCGCACGAGCTGAGGAATAGCGATCTCTTTTTATCCCCCACAATTCCGTGGTAGTGGATGAAGTTCTCCAGTCGATCCAACCAGGTTTCCCATCGCTCTGGGCTGGTCACATCAAACTCAGGAATTGTTCCTGGCGTGGCGGCCATTGTCAGCACTGGCAGAACACACCACTTCACCAGGCTATGCCTCTGAGACTAGGAAATCCAGAGAAGAGCCATTCCTTTCTTCTTACTTTATCTTAGCAGATCTCCTACCCATATAGTTCACTCAGCCTTACTAAATACATCCATCATTACAAATTACAATCTTTGCTATTAGCACTTAAATAAATTCTTGCTCTGAAATCTAGAGCTAGGTTGCTGGGAACCTGATCAGCATATGCCCTGAACAGCTTATGCCAAGCTCCAGATAAAGCAGCTGGATAGTGGCATAGTGCTGACAGCACAGTCAGTTGCTATCATATTGTAAGATGGCTGCAGAGTGCAGACCAATTTAATTCTCAGATCTTAATCATGGATACTTCAGAACTCACTAGCTATCTTTTCTCAAAATTCCCAAATGTGGTATGGTACATTTATCTTGCTTTGGCAATGTGAAGTTCTGCCTTCAGAAACGTATGTTCTAGCAGTTTTATGTTCAGGTCAAACATATCTATATCAGTCATCTTAGTGCTGTTATTCAGAGTTGCCTTGAGGGGTGACTGAGGCAATTTTAAGGATGCTGTGAATTGTTTGGCAGATGAACTTAACTTGTTCAGCACTCCCAACTGAAATGTGAGCTGATCAGGAATATCTTTAGATTGCATTGGACAACTCAAATGGCTGCTGAACAAGGCTGCAGCTCTGTGTTAGTTAGAACTGACTCACAGCTGATGGGAGAATCAGCTGTGAGTCAGGTTCTTATACGACTCACCCCCTCAGCAAAATAGCAAGGGAGAGGAGAAGAAGCAGACTCATAGGTATACATAGAAGATGCAAAAGGAAGATCTTTCCTCTGATTTTAACTGGGAAGGAAAGATACCGTGCTTTTAATCTCTGCATTGCAAAAAGGAGAGTTCATTTCCTGCATCCTCCTCCAAGTTGGCCAAGGACAAATTCAATGCTTTTAATCTCTTCATTTAAAAAAAAATCGGGTGTGGAGAAAAGCAATGCTTCTGCGTGCCCCACTAGAAAAGTGAGAAGAGCAAAACTTCCGCAGATCAGAAGAGAGCACCCAGAGGACCCCTTGTCAGCCTGGTATCAGCTTCTGATCACTGCAAATAGCTTTGTGTGAATACACAAGACAGACTGTGAACAGCTAAACAGTCCATCGATTAATTGGCTGCCTGTTCACCACTGGCAAGGGAAGTAGGTAAAACTTGCAGGAGTTCAAGCATCTCTAGGCAATTTTCCCTGATTCCTTGCTCCCTGATTCCTTGCTTCTATTCCTATGTGTACTGTTGACTGCACCCCCACCACGTTGCTCTCCAAAATTCTTAGGTATTTGTTGGAGATTTTCATTAAAGTAGAAATGGGGTGCTAGTGCGTAAGATAATGCTTATTCTGGAGATTAGATTGGTAAGGATTGATCAGAATAACTATTCTCTTACATGCTAGTACTGTTTCTAAGCATAATGAAGGAAATATTACACAACAGATACCAATTTGAGGGTTGTTTGTTTAAAGCACTGATTTGACATACAGTCTGAACAGATTAATTAATTATTTTTACTCCTTGGATCCAACTTAGACTGTCAATAAAGTGTATACTCAGGACTGCAAGAAAATGGCTTGCTTACCAGCTAGGCCTACACTTTACCTGTAAGAGAACTTAAGCCCATAATAGTAAAGTAAAATCTTTCTTTCTAACTGGGCCACAACAGAGATAGGCAGGGCTTTTTTTGTAGAAAAAGCCGAGCAGAAACTTATTTGCCTATTAGGCCATACTCTCTGACATCACCATGGTTTCACACAGGCTTTTTTCATAGAAAAACCCCAACAGGAACTCATTTGCATATTAGGTCACACCCCCTGACACCAAGCCAGCCGGAACTGACATCAAGCCAGCCGGAACTGCGTTCCTGTGTGTTCCTGCTCAAAAAAGAGTCCTGGATATAGGATAGGTAAGGCAGATATAGGATTAGCTCAGGTCAATTAGCTCTGGTTACAAACTTTATTATAAGTATAAAAAGAACATAGAAGGCTATAAGGAGAGATTCTGCGGCAGACCAAGCAGCCTATCTTTACAGAATTAACTCCAAAACCAGGGAAACAACTCAAGTAGTAAGTGATGCCTGCTAAGATTTACAGGCAAGGTGCCATTGGAAAATAATTTCTTGTGACAATTAACACAGGAAAAGGTCTAGGAGTAGTATGAGTTCAAGGCTAAAAGAATTTTTCCCATAAGTACAAACACATTTTTCCCATAAGTACTGTGAGCACACCTCTCCTAGTACTTCCAAAGCACATTGTGGATAAGACTGGTTGGCCACAACCAGAAGATCTGAGACTGAGCCCAGGAAGCTGATAGGAGAAAAAAACTCTGACAGATTTTGAATCTGGAGTAAGTATTCAGGAGAAGCACAGCCCTATTCCTAAAAATCATAGGCAAACCCCTTTGCAGGAGATGGTAGCAGCACCTCCAACATCACACCTATCCATTAACCTCTCCTATTAATCTGTTCTTCCAGAGCTCATCTTGCTTTTCACCTTAGAATTCTTCTAATACCCATGTCTGCTACCTATTAAAGTACAGGTTACAAAAGGAAGAAGCAAGATGAAAACAACCAAAGGGGATCTGTGTTTTATAATGGTGCACTGGAAATGACAAGCTACACTTGAATAATGTTTTAATACGCAGAAATGACACTATAATGCACATTTAGTCAGGACTGGCCTGCCCACTAAGCAAACTAGGCATTTGCTTAGGGCACCGGCAGAGCAGGGGTGCCAAATTCGGCCTCACCCCACCCCCTAGGCAAATCCCTATTTGCTTCCTACTTCCTCCCTCGTCCCTTCATCAAAATTTCAATGCCGAGGAATGGGTAGTGAAGTGCCATGCTCCCTGGCTCTTTAAAGGTCACCCCCCGCCACTCAGCTGATCGGTGGGTAAAACCACACCGGGGCTGGCAGCTCCTGTTGCCCCTCCATTGTGCTCACGATCAGTGCCAGGGCAATAGCGGCGAGTGAGCCGCTGAAAGAGTAGCCGTGCCACTGCCTCCTCCAGAGAAAGCCAGTTTGGTGTAGTGGTTAAGTGTGTGGACTCTTATCTGGGAGAACCGGGTTTGATTCCCCACTCCTCCACTTGCACCTGCTGGAATGGCCTTGGGTCAGCCATAGCTCTGGCAGAGGTTGTCGTTGAAAGGGCAGCTGCTGTGAGACCCCTCTCAGCCCCACCCACCTCACAGGGTGCCTGTTGTAGGGGGAGAAGATATAGGAGATTGTAAGCCGCTCTGAGTCTTTGATTCAGAGAGAAGGGCGGGGTATAAATCTGCAATTCTCCTCCTCCTCCTCCCCCCCTCACTTCCTTCCCATGCAATCCAGGAAACATTCTGTGATACATTAAAGAACTGAGATGCACATCTCCGTTAAAGCCTTAGTAATGAATCTCCTTTTTTAAAAAAAGCCATATGAAGAAGCTTTTCTGGATCAAGACCAGTCTTTTTTCAATATACAATGAAGGCATCTTACCAAGATTGCATTCTTTGTTTATAGGGGACCTTGTGAGCATTAGGACATTGTGCTCTCACAGACCAATTTCAATCAGTCCTAAGGGAAATCAACCCAGACTGTTCCCTGGAAGGTCAGATGCTGAAGCTGAAGCTCAAATACTTTGGCCACCAAATGAGAAGGGAGCACTCACTGGAGAAGATCCTGATGCTGGGAAAGACAGAAGGCAAAAGAAGAAGGGGACGGCAAAAGATGAGATGGCTGGACAGTGTTGCTGATGTAACAAACACGAATTTGAGCAGACTTCAGAGGATGGTGGAAGGCAGGAGGGCCAGGCGTGACTTTGTCCATGGGGTCGCAAACAATTGGACTTGACTGTGCGACTGAACAACAACAAAAGCCCACATATATGTTGTGAATGTGAGTTTGGAACTTTCTGAACCTTCTGATACCCGTATGATTCAGAAGAGGCAGATGATACGGTGTGGTATAATGATAACATGGGTAAAGTTAAAAATAGTTTTGGTCAGGATTCCATGAACTACGAAACAGGTTTTGTGAGCACAACAGCAGTTTAGACTTGTTTACCTAAAAAAGCAGTCCTTTTTAAGTAAATGGAAATTTCAAAAGGAATGTGCAACATGACTTATAAATCAGTTGCTCAAAAGCAAAGTTTTACATTAAGGAGTCTGAGCATAATCCTGGATGTTTTGCTTTCTATGGAAGCCCAGATCACAGCCATTGCCAGAATAGCTTTCTACCACCTCTGGCTGGTCAGGCAATTGGTTCCTAATCTCCCTCCTAATGAGCTAGCCACAACAATCCACACAATGGTCACCTTCAGGCTAGATTACTGTAACTCACCCGACCCTGGGATGCCCTTGAGGTTGACTCAGAAACTCCAACTGGTTCAAAATGCAGTTGTGTGTGTCCTTACAGGACCACCTCTTAGAGCACATATCCAACAATTGCTCCACCAGCTGCATTGACTTCCAGTGCAGTACCAAATCCAGTTCAAGGTTTTGGTATTAAACTTCAAAGCCCTGAGAGGTCTAGGACCTACATATCTGCAGGACTGCCTCTCCTGCTATGTCCCTCAAAGAATGTTACACTCATCTGAACAACAGCTGCTGCTGGTCCCCAGCCCTAAGGACATCCATTTAATCTCAAACAGAGCCAGAGCCTTTTTGGCTCTGGCCTGATGGAACACTACCAAATACGATCAGGGCCCTGTGGGATCTGCTTCAGTTCTGCAGGGCCTGTAAAACAGAGATGTTCCTGCTGGGCCTTTCGTTGATGTGATGAGTGTTTTCCCACCACCCTTTTAAAATCTTGGGCATCTTATAGACCTATGAGTTGTCTTGGTATGTTAAATTATGTTAATTTATTGATTTTAGGGTTGTCAAGTCCAACTCAGGAAATACCTGGGGACTTTGGGGGTGGAGCTTGAAGACTTTGGGGGCAGAGCCATTCCCTAAAAATAAATAATAATATAGCAGTGCAGCTCCCCTTAATACAGCCTTCATTTCCTCATCCTCATTTTTGCCTTCAAAGGGTTTCCCAGCAGCTGCACTGCCCCCAAAGTTTGTCATACCCCCACAAGTCTCTTGCCATGGCTTTATTAAGGGACATACTCACACATACTCATAAAGCAGTCAAAATAAACACAGTTTGCGAGTTCACACCTTTGTGATTCCACTGGGGAAAGCTGTTGAATGTAACAGTCAGCTGTATTTCAACCAACTTTTTCAGACTAACGTGGGAAAAAGAAAGCAAGGAACAAAGCAGACTAGGGGATGGAAAACTCCATCCCATAATTATGTTCTAGTTTACTCTTTACTATGCAAATGCCTTCTGAAATGAACACAAAACAAATGGAGGGACTGCTCTTTTTCTCAAGCTCACCGGGAAGTCACGTGGCTCTCCCAGCTCGCCCCACCCCCATCCAGCTTTCCTCCTACTGAGATTTAAAGACATTCACACCTTCCAACACATAAGAAGTTTCTAAGTTTCTTCTAAACCTGCAGAGATTTAAAGGCACATGGTGGCTGTTGCGGTGGGGCTTCCCCCCACCAACTAGTTGCTGCAAGAAGTCTGCACAACCAGGGGATCTCCCACCTGGACATGGGAATGGCAAGCCTAGTTGAACTGTAGTTGTGAGCCGCCCTGAGTCCGGCATTCAGGGAAAGGTGGGATAAAAATCCAAACAATAAATAAATAATAAAATAAATAAAACTGCACAGTAAACTGTTTACATAAAATGAAACAGTTATTTGGCTTCGGGTCAAAATTGGAGCTTGGCTTACTCTCCTGACAATATGCCCCCCTCCCGGTTAGGTCGCTTTCTTACCTTCTTCTTTTGAGTTCTCTTTAGGTCAAAGGCACCTCATCCACAGGGGAGTTCTCTTGCGGAAGCCCCATTGCAACGAACTGAAGCTGCGAAAGAACACACTGCGCTCTTATATGGTTCCCATTCATTCCAACGGGGCTTATGCAGAAAAGCTCTCCCAACATATCCATGTCGAAAATTTTGGCCTGCATGACTCCAGAAAATACAATATTACAGAGTTGGAGGATGGGGTTTATTTGTGTGTGTATGTGTGTATATATTATAAATAAGAAGCATTATAGAACACCCATATTTTATCACTCTTAATGGTGCCCTAAATAAATCATTGCATAGATCCTAAAAACATGAAAATTAATGTAATAGCTATTATAGTACTTTACAAAGCAAGTGTCCTATCCAGATATGAGCTAAAAGCTACCCATATACATGTACTACAAATGTATCTCCTCAAGAGGCATTTTATAGAATGGGCATGCCAAGAAATGGAGTGAAGAAACTGGCCTAAGACACATCCAATGTTTCAAAACAGAACTTATAATTTGGAAATGTATGAATCCATATCCAAGCACATACATAAGAGGACATGGAAATATTTGGCTGCTTAATATGAATCTGCTGCTTTGCTCGACGCTGACTGGAAAAAAAAATATGGGAAATTAGCAAACCAGCACTACAATGATACTGGTTGTTTTTAAGCCAGATTCCTGACTCCAGAAGAATTGTTTCCCAAAGCTACATGGAGACCATGAATGCTTATGAGAGTGCCACACTGAAAAAGTAGAATGAAAAACAACGGTCAAAATCATGCTTTCTTTGAAAGATACATGAAAAAGCATGGAAGCAACAGTTTGACACTGAAAACCTTGTGAGTGTGTGTGTGGGAGGCAACAATTTAACTTAATGGACTTGTGGATTGCTTATGATAGTTTTAATCAATAAGGTTTTTTTTTTAAAAAAATCCTTAATCCTGCTTCTTTTCTCCCCATTTTTGCTTCAACAAGAAATAAGATTTGAGTGGCTAGTAAGACACTGGGATTTGTGGCACCTCTTATAAGCTGTGGTACAATAAGAGCTCTCACAAGGTAATCACATGCACATACGACATCTGTGCAGTTCATAAGAGAAATAGGGAAGCTTATATAGTTAGGAGAGAAATCCATCAAATAAAAACAAGCTAGGTGTTCTTAACGTACCATTGACTAAGCTGGCATTTGCATTATCAGTGGCATTTGCACCTGCTGCCCCATCTGTAGTTGAAGGAGGGTGGAAGGAAGGATGGGAAGAATCTACTGAGTAATAATGAATAAAAGAAAAAAAGATAAATCATAATAATATGAACAATTTCACATGACAGAAACAATAACATTTATGGACTAATGTAGCTTTTGTGGGAGTTTCTCTGAAATAACTGTTTTAAAGTAAGCAACAGAATGTCTATAATGAATGCTATTACAAGAATATTACAAAAGTGATAAACAAAAACTCATACATGAAATATTATAAAAGGAAATGTGAAAGACATTTAACAGAGTTAACAGAGTTGGTGAGAACTGACTTTACACAGTACTATGTACCTCTAAATCTGTGCTCCTCTATGCAGGCATTCTTAAATTCTCTCTCTCTTTTTAAAAAAATAGGTATTTTAGTTAAAGAAAAAATAAGGATTAAGTAGCTGCACTTCCAAAAACCATCTTAGTTTTTTAAAATAATCAATATCTTACTATTTCTAGAATAAAACTACGTATGCATCTATAAAGTACCTATTTAATAACGTTTCATTTATTTTAATTGGAATAAAGTACATTTTCCAGTGTTACACATAAGTGCTGCTTGGGAAGCCCAAGAATATAACCACATGCCACATCTGGCTCTCTGCAATAAATTCAGTTCAAGCTCTACAAAATATTTTTTGTTACCAATATGCCGGTTTTCTATAGATGGTGACAGAAAAGAAAATCACAGTATTAATTGTCAGTAGTTTTCCTCACAAAAGGGAACTGATCAAGAAGTTCCTTCATACCAGGAGAAAGCAAAAATTCCCAGCAGATTTTATGTTGATTGATTGAGCTGATCTGGGCCAGAGCTGAGTGAACAGTCCACAACGAATAATACATCTGAAGTAGTTTTCTTTCTTTCTTTTTGCTTTTTACTATTTTTTTCCAGCACAGAACATTTCAAGCTGATTTTGACCTGAACATTTCAAACACTTTAGGGTTTTTTCCCTTCAGATTTTGGAATTTTGATTTTTGGGGAAATAGTGCAGTTAATTGACCTCAATTCCAAATTGACATAGTATGGTATAACTAATTGATGGTATAAATTGACATGGCATGGTATAACTAATTGAACCCCTTAACATGAGTAAGAAACATGTGAATGTTTATGATTCTTCTATCTGTCTACCTGCCATGTTTTTACAGAGTTCACTGCAAGACTCTGACCAATGAAAACCAGTGCTACATTTCAGCTTCTAGCCAATACAAATTTGAAGAAGTCAGTTGTTAAATGTATGTTACCCATCGGTTAGCCAACATGTTGCAAAAGAAAACAATAGCCAAAGTTCAGGAAATTAATCCAAATCCAAACATTTGTGCAACTAATTCTATGTGCTCAATGACATAGATCAAGGTGGGTAGCTGTGTTTGTCTGTAGCAGTAGAAAAGAGCAAGAGTCTAGTAGCACCTTAAAGACTAATAAAATCTGTGGCAGGGAAGGAGCTTTTGTGTGTCACTACTCACTTCTTCAGATACAGTTAGAATGTGAGTCCATCTGTCCTTATACCCTAGAGAACGGAATGGTTTTAGATGCTGAATGACAATAGCAGGCAAATGATGATAGTGGGCTTGATTGGATTAAGTGTGATATGCAGAGGCATGTAGGCACGGAGAAATCAGCGCTAGTAATGAGACAGCCAACTTCATAAATTCTAGCAACATCATTACTAGATCCAGCAATGTCAGCGATACTATCTCAGGCTCATACTCCTGCTCATCCTCTAATGTGATTTATGCTATCATGTGTCAGTAATGCCCTTCCACCCTACACATGGAACAAACAGGCCTACAACAAAAAATAAATGGACGTGTCTGATATTAGAAACCATAACATTAAAAAACTAGTGGGGGAACATTTTAACCTTTGAGGACATTCAGTTGCTGACCTAAGAGTAGCAGTTCTCTTACATAGAGACTAGAGAGGGAGACTAGAGAGACTGCTGATTGCAATTGATAATGAAGCACAAGATTATGCATCCTCTTGGACTGAATCAAGACCTGGGTTTCCTGTCTTATTACCAATGCTGAATTCTCCATGCCTACTATCTCTTAGTCTATCACTCCTAATCCAATCAAGCCCGCTGTTGTCATTTACCCACTGTTGTCATTTGCCTGCCATTGTCATTTGGCATCTAAAATCACTCTACTTTCCAAGGTATAAAGACAGATGGACTCACATTTTAGCTGTATACGAAGAAGCGAGCAGTGACTCACAAAAGCTCTTAGTCTGGCACAAATGTTGTTGGTCTTTAAGCTGCCACTGGACTCTTGCTTTTTTCTATGTGCTCAATGGGACTTTAGACACGATTTTTCACTGCCACCATCCCACCATATCAGAAACCATCTATGAAGTACAGAGGAGTTCAAAGAAAAAGTTCAAAGGAAAAATCCCCACTGCATTTGCTCTGGCCCTCAGACATGCTTAAAGTAACTCTTTGAATCCAGGTCAATTTGTTATAAATTTCAAATTCCATGTAGCAACAAAGGAATTATAATGACATTGTCCTGTTCATTTAAAGTGGTTTTCAGGGTACATTTGAATATTCACAGTAATTATTGCAGAATGTATTAAAATATACTGTAACTTTGCAACCAAACTTGAAATGTACTGTTCTGAAGGATTTAAAGCAGTATAGACAGAATTACTTCTCAGAAAGGGGTCACAGTTAGAATTTCCTTTATGGTTTCAATTATACTAAATACATGGGGTTTTTTTTGCTTTTTGACCATTCACTCAGGTCTAATTTGCAGTACCATTTGCAGGAGAACCCCAGTTAAAAGCTTCAGCCTTTTCTTTCTTACTCTACCTGGAAGCTGATGTCCATCCTCCCTTTTCATACCTGTATAATGATTTTTACAAAATGTTAATGAGGGAGAAAGGTATACACCTAGAGAAGGCTAACATGCAAACAGGTATAACTGATTGGGTTTCAAAAAGCTTCAAGCATGCACACAATAAATGTATGATGCTTGTAGATACAATCCAGTGAGCATTGTTGCTAAGTAATCACAATCTGCATCACTGAACTTCATTATGGAATCCTGCGTAAGCCCTATTTAAGGGAATAGAGAATCCACAGGAACAGGGCTTGGGAAATTGCAGCTCCATGAAGTCTGTCTTAAACCATGGGAGACTTACTAGAATGATTGCGTAGCAGAAATTTTTGAAAGCATTTTGTTAGATGCTTAGTTGGATGTGTAATGTCATTTTATGGAAGTTGTATGACAAACACAAGCCCTTTTTACTTAACAGTTGACAGTTCAGACAGGCAGGTTGTCTCTTTTCAAACTAAAAAAATATGGAGGAAGAATGTACTAAGCATTGTTTCAAGAAAGAGGATACATTTACAGAGTTAAAAGCATGATTTTCTAACAGAAAAGCAGGCACAAACTGTAGGCAGTGATGTGCTGTCTAAAAGTAGTCAGCCAGTGCTTTTTTTAAATTCCACACAATACCAGCTTAAACTAAATCAACAGTAACTATAATGCTTTGAGTCACCCGTTGCTGATATCCAAGACAATGTATTTTAATCCCCAGTGATCATACTGGAGTAATTTGTCAGTAAGAAACAGAGAAAAGTAGCCTGAATGAAACCTCAGCAGCTTCAGTTAAACCTAGAGCTCAATATATATGGGTGGATATAGAAACTATTGTAAAAAAAATCAATTTATCATGCCTAAAATCAAATTATTTTATCTGATTTTAGGGAGGGTCTGTGGCTCAGGGGAAGAACATCTGCTTGGTATTCAGAAATTCCCAGATTCAATCACTAGTATCTCCAGTTAAAAGGATAAGATAATAAAAAGGGCCTCAGCCTGAGAAACTGGAGAGCCACTGCCAGTCTGAGTAACTTTAATGGACCAATGCTGACTTTGATGGACCAAAGTTCTGATTAAGTGTAAGGCAGTTTCATGTGTTCATTTGTGTTTGTGAGATATTCTGAAGAAAAATAATATTGACCATATAGTTTGGCTGCCTGGTTTTATACTGTCCACATTTTTAAAAACTCTGAAAATAATAATAATAATAATAATAATAATAATAATAATAATAATAATAATAATAATAATAATAATAATAATAATAATATTTTATTTTTATATCCCGCCCTCCCCGCCGGGGCGGGCTCAGGGCGGCTGACAGACATGGGAATCCCATGAATCATAAAACAACATAAACAATTTTAGATATCAGTTACAGTAAAAATTATTTAAAAGTTAAATATATAATAAAATAGGTGCTAAATGCTGTAGTCGTGATATCCACAAGATGACTAATTGTCCATTCATCAAATTAGTCGGGTTCCATCTCAAAGGCCAGCTGAAAGAGACATGTTTTGCAAGCCCTGCGGAATTGGTTCAAGTCCCGCAGGGCTCGCACCATCTCCGGAAGGTCGTTCCACCAGCGAGGGGCTATCACCGAGAAGGCCTGCTCCCTAGTGGCCCTCAGCCTGGCTTCTCTTGGCCCAGGGATTGTCAGTAAGTTCTGTGAGCTGGATCTCAGTGCTCTCTGGGGCACATATGGGCCTGGCTAGGAGAAAAATGGCTCAGGAATGGGCCCATGTGCTTTTTAAACTTTCACTGTCAATGACTGTGTAGTAAACTTGTCTGCAATACTGAAGTATGTGCATAGGTTTGATATAATTGCACATCAGGAGAGATATACGCCATGAGTTTTTCCATTCTATACATGATTTTATAACAATCCAGTGTTCAACTGTGTATACACAGTAGAATCCCAATATACCAAGTCAACCATTCATCCATCCAGACTGGCACTGTGTATCCTAACTTGCGGTTGCTTTCCAGAGCCTCAGGCAGAGATTTCCAAATATCTCTCAGCTAGGGATGCTAGAGACTGAGCGGTGGGGATATGGGGAGGTGGCCATCAGTAATGACTATTCCTAGAGAAGTGCAATGTCACTTCCAGGAATTGACATTATGGCCATTTGCAAAGGCAAAAAACAAGAGTGGGGCTGGAGGATCCTCTGCCCCAATGAGAGATTCCTCAAGATAGCAAAGGGTTGAAACGGATATTTCCTTAATCTTCTTCAGATTTCTAACATGACTTTCAGAGCATGAGGGACTGAAGGCAGGTGTTACAAAGTACACAAATGTGATGCCTTACACTATATTTTGAACTGAAACCAAATGAGATTGTATTCTATCAAGATTTAAACCATATGCCATGCACAAAAGGATACTAGAGTCTTTGCAAAGGTAAAGTCTGTCCAAAAAAAAGTTTGTAAGCCATTCCTCTCCTAGTGAAGTATGTTTTTTATATAAAGGAAACAAACATTTCCATTTATTTAAATGAGAAATACTGGAAGATGACTTGAAACAGTTGCAGAGAAAAATTTATGGATGTAAACTTTGAACAGAAGTCTATTATTGATTCTCCAATGCTTGCATTCTAGGAAGGGCTTTCCCCCAACTCCAGACTTTGTCATTTATTGCTGCTAAAAACTCAAAAGGCTTGGGTTGTTAGCACTAGAAATGACATAGGAGCTGCCTGAAACTAAAACTGCTTTCTGGCCAATAAAGATTTCTCATAGTTAAAATCTGGCCCTGCTGGTGCATCTCCTGGTGGCACCTGGGTTTTGGCCACTATGTGACCTAAAGTGTTGGACTGGATGGGCTATTGGGCTTATCCAACTTGGCTTCTCTTCTCTTCATATCTTCAATTGACCTTTAGACAGTGGACTGGATCCTAAGATTATCTTCCTCTGTATGAGGAGTCTTGCTCTGAAGAAGACTCCTCTGGAGTATGGTTCCTCTTTTAATATAGTGGGATCCACAAAATGCCCCACTGGCTACAAAATTAGGCATTATCATTCAGATCATTGGAATGGTGCTGTTTATTGTATCAGCAAACATTTTAATGAGTATTGTTTATTGTCTAGCATTAACTAGAATGCCCTGTTTAATTATAACTGTTGGAAGAAAAGTATGGAACAATTTTAAGAAGTGTGATAATGTATAATGCTAGAATTTGCAATGAATTTTATATATTTGCAATGTATATATGTATATATATGTGTGTTTGTGTGTGTGTAATAAAAATGTGATTCCACAAAAGAGTGCAGCTGGATTGGTTAGACTGAAGCTGATTTGGGCACTTTATTTCTCTTCCTTCCTCACATTTTACAAGATGAAATACTATTTGAAATATCATATACAATCTGACTCAGGGAAGCAGTGGTGCTCCCAGATCAGAACTCATAAATGGGTGGAACCAAATTGTCTTAAATTCAAGTGCTTTTGCGAAAACAACACATGTACATACATGATCAGTGCAGATCTTTATAAGGAAAGATTTAGAACATGTGGTCAAACTTGTACCTTTTTTATCCTTCTTCTCCTCTTCTTCACCAGCACCTAATAGAGTGAATATGATCCCTGTTTGAGAATTAACTCCAACAGCAGTAACAACCATTCTTCCTGAGCCTTCCATAACATGGGTACCTAAAAGATTTAAAATACAGACATCAGAAATTTAAATTTTAGTGATTAGTAATTTGTATTTTATTAAAGAGCAATGGTACAAAAAATTAAAAAGAAGAGTTATAATAATAATAATAATAATTTTTATTTGTATCCCGCCCTCCCCGCCGAAGCAGGCTCAGAGCGGCTCACAGACATGGAAGTACCATGATTACATTTAATACATTATACGGTAAAATACATTAAAATACATTAAATAAATAATTAATAATAATAGCTTGATAGCTTTACCCACTGGAGTTGCTGAATGTAACAATCTGATGTATTTCAACCAACTTATGGAGACGGGTCTAGAGGGTGGAGTTTCCTATCCATACTCAGGTTCTAGTTTACTGTTACTATTTATGTAAGTGATAAAGTGCTATTTTAATGCTATAAACTAATATTCAGTTAAGCATTGCTTAAGATCATGAGAGTCAATATGCTTAAAAATGCCAAACTGTTCACTTGTTTGTGGACTGCATTTTCAAAATGGTGACTGATATATAGTGGCTATCAGTGCAAGTTGCAAGCCAAAAATCCATGTTTCAAATCTACTCTCAGACACAGATTCACATGGGGGCCATTCAGAGGCCATGATAAACCACAGATATTTGAACAAACCATAGTGTGATGAATGATAAAAACTAACCAGTCTGCTTGGAAATTCTGGTTTGACTGCTTCCAGTCAGAACCAAGTACAGCAGGAACAGCATTTTTTTTTTTTTTTTTGCTGCTCTGCATCTGTGACTCTGTGCCCTCATCCAGCACAACCAAACAAACTGGGAGTCCTATAAGCAGACATAATAATTATGCAGATTTACTATACAACAGGATTCACAAGCTGAAATGTAATGCTGGTCAATCTCAGTTCACAGCTTCCCTATTACAGAGTTTCCCAAACTTCTCCCCCCCCCCCCAATGCCCTGGTTATTTTTACACTTCTCCTTCGTGGCCCACTAAAATTCGGGGGTGGGGCCAGGAGACTTTGGGGGTGGAGCTGGGAGACAGGAATTATGTCATTTTCTGTTGTGTCATTTCCAGATAAAGGGCCAAGTGATGCCACTTCCAGGGCACACTGAACCAAAACACCTCTTCCTGTGATGTCAATTCCAGGGCACTCCCCCAAACCTGCCTCTTCTTCTGAAGTAACTTGGTTTTCAGAAAAATCTCTCTGAAACTCATGCTGAGCCAAAATGGGGTGCAAAGTGGGTGGTCTGCAACTTTTTCATACATTCCCAGGGTCCTCTCTTTTCACCCCCACACCAGCATGCACCTATCTGTGTGTTCTTCTCCAGCTTGTAAGCCTAATGCCCATGTTCAATTGCCTCCACCACCTACACACCCCTTCCTCAATAGCACTGGCCAGTGTATGCAGTTGGGAGTGCTGTTGCCATTGCCATCAGGAATGCCAGTACTGTGTACCACGCACACTGGACTCTGGCAGCTGCTCTACCTCAAAATATGCTGACATATTTAGTAGGCCCTTTCTTCAACTGCTACTACTGGAACCCTGCCTCAAGCTACAACCAAGCTTCCTTGGTTTCAAGAAAATCTTTTGACAGCTAATTTTCATACTTTCCCTTGGCTGAAACACTGGCAAATTGCTGTGAAAGGTAGCAGAGAATTGTACTGCAATTAATGAATTAATTTCAAGTTATATGAAGTTCATACAAGCTTTTCTGTAGTTATCCCAAAAAGGATATTGATGAGGGGTTTAAAGCTTTTTACTGGCTGTGTTTCCCATGCCTTTAAAAGCAACCTGTTGTGCAGATATTTAGCCAGTGAATGTCTTTCATCCTTTTAAATATCTACAGGACTAGTAAAATGGTGCCAAGTTCATAGTACCATCACTTCCAATGCTGTTGAGATATACAGCAGTAATCTCCAATAATCTCTTTCTGCCTCACTCTCACTAACTCACACAGAAATCTCATAGAAAGGTCAGCTGGCTACAACTGGGGGGGGGGGCAACTTTTCATTGGCAAAACTCCTATGTCTGCAACAACACTATGATGAATAGAAAAGTTTCATCCAGTAAAAAAGGAAGGAAGGAAGGAAGGAAGGAAGGAAGGAAGGAAGGAAGGAAGGAAGGAAGGAAGGAAGGAAGGAAGGAAGGAAGGAAGGAAGGAAGGGAGGGAGGGAGGGAGAGAGGGAGGGAGGGAAGGAAATAGATGGGGAGGGAGAAGCAAAAAGAAGGCAACTTTATCTATATATGCATTCTCCAACCCACTTGCTGGCTTGGCTTGAAGAAGTTATTTAAACAGACATATGCCTTCCCCAAGCTAGCCAATGGAGTGGTAGGGGTAGGAATCACAGAATATGTGTGAAAGATCCCAAGTGGATCCCAAGTCACAGTTTGGCCATTCCTGCTCTAGCTCATTTCATTATGGGGATATGCTTTTTTCCATTTATCTTTGCAAAGAAAGAGCCTGGAAATTTACTTTTAAAAAAATGAAAGCTAGGAATTCAGAGAACACGGTACATATTTTGGTGTAATGATATAACACTATTAAATAACTGTTTAAAAGAAAAGGCAATACCCTCTTTGGTAGAGAGAGAAAATGGCTAGGCTCCTGAGAGACAAATGGCTATGTGAGTGGGATCAGGAAAATCCAGACTTCTCCATCCACATGGCTGTAGGCTTCCCAAACCCCCCACCCTGGCGGGGGACCCCCGAATAAGCAGCCTCCTCCCCCGCTCTCCAAAAATCTGGAAGCGGGGGGGGGGAGGAGAATGCAGGCTTTCCAGGCAGGCTTCACTTTGCCGTCGGAGCTTGGGGGTGGAGGATACTATCAGGCTTGTTGCTTCACTGAGGCTGGGAGGCTTGGGAGCTTTTATTTTGAGCTATGTGCTCACTCGTGGGTGGCTAGGTACAATCATGAAGAGTTGGAACTTGCCTGCCTAGTGCGGCATTTGGAGGAATAAATTTCCCCTGCTCCTTTAAACAGGAGCTCCCTAGCTCCCCACCACCACCACCACCTCGGCTCCTCCCCTCCCAACTCAGTTTCACTTTGGCTCTTGCTTTTCCCAGACTCAGCTTTTCCTCCTCCTTCCTCGGCTTCCTTCCATGTGGTCTCCCAAACAAACTTTTCTTCTTCTCTCCCAACCGCACTGTAAGTTGTAATTTTTTTCTGAGTGTAAAGGTGGGCGTGGGGAAGAGGTTTCTAGGGATGTGTATTCGGTTCGGCCAAACTGTATATACAGCCGAATCACCACTGATTCGGCTGTATACGGAATCAGCTGTAGCCGATTCCCATTGAGGCCAATTATGCGGCAGCCGAATACAGCTCGCCGTACACTGCCGAATAGCTATTCAGAAGTATACGGCTGTCAATGGAAAAAGCAGGAAAGTAGCTTTTGCAGCCTCAGGGGAGCTGCTTGCCTACTTTCCCGCCTTTAGTAGCCTCTTCCCGCCTTTAGTAGCCTCTTCCCGCCTCTCCCATAGCCTCCCTGGGATCAGGGAGGGGGGGGAGGGGGAAGAGGAGCCCCAGCAGCCAATCCAAAGCATGCATTTGCAAAATGCATTGCAAATGCATGCTATGCCCCATCTATGCCCCCATCAAGCCGTGCCTGTTTCAAACAGCCGATGTTCATGTCTTGTGGCTCTCAAACATCTGATGTTTATTCTATGTGATTTTTAGCATTAAGCAATTTTGACCACTCTTGGCCTAGAGGTAATGTAAAATGGGGAAAAGGTGGGGGTGGGAAGTTATATACGACAGTATGTTTGAAGTTTGGGGGTGGGAAGAAGTTTCTTCAGAGGAAAAGGCAGGTTTGGGAGAGTGCCCAGAAAGTGATGTCAAAGGAAGAAGTGGGGTTTTAGTGGAGTGTGCTGGAAGTGACATCATTGAATGAGTGGAAGTGACATCACTTGATCTTTGACCTGGAAGTGACATCACAGAAGTCTCCTGGCTCCACCCCCAAAGTCTCCTGGCTCCACCCCCAAAGTCCCCAGATATTTGTTGCGTTGGACTTGGCAACCCTACATGGCTGCCATTCAAGCTTTGCTGCAAACTTTTCCAAAACTCTGGAGAAAAGCAAGTTTGAGAAAGATTGCTGAAAAGCTGGTGAAATGCTGAGAGATGCACAGATACACCATGATGCTTTGGGGAAGTACTGATCCTGGGTCAAATAACTTATATGGAAACACCAAAAGTGAGCAAGAATACTTTAATGCCTCTACACTAAGGCCTTGTCTCAAGTAGTGCTAAGGTATTTTTTGATATTATGTCCAGCCTTAAAGCATACACAACTAATTTTAGAAATGATACTAAAGTGAGGTGTACATTTTTAATGCACCAATTAATAATGCATTGTATTTGTGAATAGTTTCTTCTCCTTCTGTTCATTAAAAACACACTGAAACATATAAACTAAAGACAACAGAGCTTTTCACATATTCCATGAGATCATTTACATAGAATGGAGTACATATAAATGATAACCTTCATTAATGTAAAAGATAGACAGGATATTTCTCTTAACCAAGGTGATTTTAAAAAATCTATAAGGGAGTGATGCCCAGGGCTAGGATATATCTTTCTGCACACATGGAATAACCTGTAGCTTGCACAAAAATATGAAATCTTTTTTTAAAAGCAGTGATGAGGCACTCTCAAAAACGCATCTTTAGAGAAAAATTGAACCCAACTGACATCTTGGACAGCCTAGTAGCTCAGGATGGTGCATGAAAAGGTTTAAAGAAAAAAGAGTAGGGATCAGACAGTGGAAGGAAACAACAACAGGAAAGGGGCATAAGAGAGATTCAGTGATTAGGGAGGTGGAGTGATGGAGAAGAAAATCTGGCAACTGGGAAAAGTTGGGGAAGGAACTTTTCACAGTTCTTCACACAGCTGATGGCTGGCTCCTGCCACCCATGCTACTGCCTGTGACTTGATGCCCATCCTTCTTATCATGCTAGAGAGAGGCCAATGGTGCCACAGGGTAATTGGGAAGTTAGAGACCCTGTCAGGTTTTATTATTCCATATATACATATAGGGTTGATATCTAAACCTCTAATATCATATATCTATGCATGATATTCTTTGAAGTATGAATCAGGTTCTTTTCCCAAGCAATGACACTTCAAACAATGTCACACACACACACACACACACACACACAAAACTTGCCCTGAGCCTGTTTGTCCAATAATTAATAAATAAATGTTTTGTATGGATTTTGTATAATGGAAGTATTACTAAAAGTAACTTTGCCCTACTTCTAATTTCAGGTAAGCAGCTACAACAGTTCTCTTTTATTGTTCCAAGTACCTTAACTAAACACATTATATTCTTTTCAGAGTATGATACTATTGTCTCCTGACTATATTCTCTATTTTTGTCAATTATGCATAACTTAATCCCCTGCCATTATAATCTCTGCTACTATCTAAATTTATCCTTCAGGCTCTTTCCCTGATATGTAACCTTTGTTATCCTATTACAATACCATACCATACAGTGACATGGAGAGAGATGTTACACATTTCAAGATGCCTTGTTATGATCGCTCCTGGCCCTTCATTATCCTTGAGACTATTATTGCATCAGGTTCTAACCATTTTTTTGTCTCTGGATCTAATGATCTGATTCTATGAGCATCTGTACCAAGCCAGAAGTTTAGAGGCCCCAACAGCATCCTCACCCCAGTGTAAATACTTTCTCTTAGCTGCAGTACATCACCTAAGTTCAGGGCTTTTTAAAGCAGGAATGCACAGGAACGCAGTTCCGTCTGGCTTGGTGTCAGGGGATGTGGCCTAATATGCAAATGAGTTCCTGCTGGGCCTTTTCTACCAAAAAAAGCTCTGCCTAAGTTTATATATTTATGGCATGGACATATCGTAACCCTTCTGCGACCAATGAGACATTTTCTGCATATTTATGTCATAGAGAAAAAACCAATGATTTCCAAAAATAAGTCTGCCAAAAAGGAAGAGCAAGCATGGGAAAGCAAGGGGGGGATTACTATTTCTTTATTTTTGTGGCCCTGAGCAGCAGTCACAATAGCAAGTAAACATAAATTTTAATGTGAAAATTTAATATACAGGTAAAATGATCACTGCAACAAAACCACTACCAAAAATGCATTAAAATCAAGGATGTATTCAAGCAAATATTATCTTAGTGCTCTGTGAAATCTAAAGAACACATAGCCTCTTACACTGGGAGCTTACTCTTATGCTCTTTCTGTTTAGGAAGAAGTGCATACTGCCAGAGAACTAAGAGTGAGTTTGAGTTGTTTTTCTCCAGGCAATGGCTGACCTGATTCCTTAATATAGCTGCCTTTTTATTTTAGAAAACTAATAAAGACTGTATGACCACAAGGTTCTTTGCTTCTAAACATACTGTTATCTTTTTATTTCAGGTCCATGCTCTGTTCTGGTGTGGATATAAAGGTCTGGGTTAAATCAAGTACTAAATCCAGAACTATACATTAAATCTGCTTCAGGAGTGGTGAACCTAGGTCTGTGCTGCATCTAGAGTCACCAAGGCCTCTGACCACAATCCCTGGAGATTTTGGGGCAGGGCCTGGGGAGGGTCACAGCTGACCTGGAAGTGAGATTACTTCCAGACAACACAAAGGAACTCTCCATAATGTCTATACGGTTAAAAAAACACATGAAGGTTACGGGGATTCTTAGACCTTCAATCAAAAGTTACATTACTTCCAGGTCAGATGCTATTCCTCTCCTTTTTCTCCCACCACAAATATTGACAGTGGTGGAAATGTGAGTGCAGGAGGAGGGCATCATTCTCTGCAAGTGATCACTTAGTAAACCTAGCTGTATAATCTCAGATTGCAAAATAAATCTCTCTACACAGAAAGCTGTACATCAGATGGGAAACTAGCTGTCAAACTTCATGGCCTGAGATTGTTTTCCAATGTGGAGTGATCTATTTTTAGCTGAGGAACATTGTCATTCAGTGAAGCCCCACCTTCACTCTGAAGTTGCACCAGACACAAGTTTATCACATCAGTAAGAAATAGGAGTTATGTTGTCTTCAAGGTTAAGGAAGAGAATGAACTTTGAAGAATGACATCTCCAGCAACTTACACTAATAATATCGCAATGAAGCATTTTTCAAATAAAACAAAATATGGCCAGGATTTAGTAGGGTGAGGAAACAGAGGCAGACTCTGATAAATATGGAAAATCATCCATCATATCATTTCCTTCATTTGAGAAGCAAGTCCGATATATTATCAGGTTTGCACACTCACAGTCACAGAACCTTTATTGGCATAACAACAACAGTATCAAATCAAGGAAGCAGGGGAAAAGGTGGTTAATTAAACATTCTAAACAGACTTCTCCTCTTATAAGCACAGTAAAGGAAGTTTGCCACCACTTCGATGGTTTCAGCCTTATTTGAGGCTAGTAAGCTTACTATCTTATTTTCATCAGATTTACCCTCCAAGGATTGCAATATAGAATCCAGATAGGATGCACATAAATCACAGTAGAATCTACAGGTTAAAAGTACATGGTCTGTTCCTTCAGTTTCCTTCAGCCCACAGGGACATAATCTACCAAGGAATGGTATTTTTTAAACCTCCCAAATAGCACGGCAGAACAAAGCACATTAAAACGGGCTAACATAAACGCCCTTCGAATATGGGGGTCAATCAAACAAGAAAAATACTCTGTAAGTGAACCACTAAAAGAAATCACTCATTGCATGGGAGAGCAACACCCAGAAGCGAGACTTCTAAGGTCTTGAATCTCCATGTCAATTAATCTCTGTTTAATCATGACAAAAGCATGCTTCTCTGAAAAAAGGGTCAGATCATCGATGCTAAGCCCCATTTATGTGATTTTCTCCTCAATGTGGGTCAACCAATCAGATAGATAAGATTCATGCGGCATATGTGCAATGAGACTATTAGGCCCGCATCTGAAATGAAGATGCAGCCAAAATTTGAAAGTTAAAATCCATGCCTTTGTGGCTAAATGTCTCTGGTTTGCCTCAAGGCATATTGCTGCATAAGGTACACAAGCTGGAAGCCCTAAAATTTTCCTAAGAAATTTAGATTGGACTCTTTCAACTGTTTCATTAAGGGCGGAAACCCAATTGGGGCACCATATAATAGTTTGGCACATATTTTATAGTTGAACACTTTAGGAACAGCAGGTATAAATTGGTTCCCCTTAGTATAGAAAAAATGGGAGATTGTGAGTTCACTGCTATTCACAGATCTTACCACTTCCTTAATATGAGTGGCCCAATTAGCATTGTAGTGGAAATGAATACCAAGATATTTGAAGCTCTTCACCTGTTCAATGGGGTTTCCTCGTATAGTCCATTTGAAAGGCTTCCAACTCTGACCGAACACAATAATTTTGGACTTATCAGAATTCAGGGAAGCTTGTTCTTATCACAATAAACTAAAATGCACGTTAGCATCTTTTTCATCCCAACTTTTGAAAGTAAGAAGATAACAGCATCATCAGCATATAGCAATAGCGGGATATGTCTCTTCCCTAATATGGAGTAATGTCCATTAACTAGGCTTCCCAATCCCCAGGTCCCAGCAGGGGATCCCCCAGTTTTACAGGCTTCCCCCTGCCCCCAGCCAGCTGGCCGACGGGGAGAAGCCACGCCCCCACAGCCACCAGTACCTCTAGATCTCCTGCAGGTTAGGAAACCTGCAAACAAGTCCTGTTTTAAAATGCCTCTTTGTGTGTGTGTGCCAGGAAACAAGAAGTACTTCATGGGAAAAGGTCAGAAGCAGAGCCTCCATTTGTTTTGCTTTCATTTCACAGCAAGTAAGAGTGTGTGCATGTGTGAGAGAGAGCAGCGTAGTCCCTGTAATTGTCAGATGTCGTTGTGGAGGAACCAGACCCAGTGAGAGAGAGAAAGAGTACTTTTCAGAAGTTTTTGTAGGGGAGGCAGTAATAGTGTGCGTTTGTCTCTGTGCTTGTTTTGCATTGTTTTCAGAGTCTTTGTATAGGAGCCTGTTTATGGGATAGAGGAAAACTCCACCTCTCTCTCTTTTGTTTGCCTGTGTTAGGCTAACGAACAGCAGTTCCTGTGAGTAAAGCCCCACAAAAGATCACAAAAATGTGAGCTTGCAAACTCTGAATTTGGCTGCTTTTTGTGTGTTTACACTTTCATTTACTAGAATTGCAGCTATTGGGGGATGAGGAAATGATGCTATTCAGGTGAACTGCACTGCTGTATTTTTATACATTTATTTTGGAAATGGGAAAGCCTGGCTCCGCCCAAAGTCTCCTGGCTCCACCCCCGAAGTCCCCAGATATTTTCTGAATTATACTTGGCAACCCAATCATTAACACAACTCATAAAGGGTGCCAAATCATTTTTTAAAAGGTTGAACAATATAGGGGCCAAAATACAGCCTTGCTTGACATCCACTGTAATTGCAATCTTAGAAATTAGGTCTCCATCTTTCGAACACCTAACCTGGCAAGTGGTTTCATAGTAAAGTTTTTTTTATCAGGAAAAGCAAACACTTATCAATCCCCATATTGCTTAGTTTCTTCCACAGAATGTCCCTGGGCACTGAATCAAAAGCTCCCTTAAGGTCTAAGAAGGCTGTGTATAATTTAGGTCCTTTGCTTTTCCTATATTTATTTACTAGATGACTAAGGACTTACCCTGACAAAAGCCAATTTGTTCCGGCCCCAGGATTTGCTGCTCTAGCATCCAAGATTTAAGTTTACTGGCCAAGTGATTGGCATACAGCTTCCCCATAATTCATAAGAGACTGATCAGTCTATAGTTATTTGAGAGCTGAGGGTCTCCTTTTTTAAAGATGGGGTACTAAAATAGCATTCTTCCATTCTTCTGGTATTATGCCAAACCTATCTATGGCTGTAAAAAGGGCTGCTAGGAATGGGGCCCACCACTGTGGAAAAGCCTTGATAGCCTCAGGGGGGAATAGCATCGAGCCCAGGGGCTTTTCCCAGTTTAAATGCTACAATTAGGGATTCAGTCTCCTCAATCTGAACTGGAGCCCAAATTGGACTATCATCCAGGCAGAAGCCAAATTCCTCTTCAGGAGTGCACACTCCTCCTCTTCTCCTGCACAGGGCATGACTGAAGTTTTCTGATTTTTGAAACCTTTGATCTATTTCTATGCTTGGATCACACCTATAAGGTTAAATAAATCGGGTGATTTTTTTCCCCAAGTCCTTTCACCCAAATAGGGTGGTAGCTGAACACTGGCAACTGGCAAGATGTTTAGGGGGTAGGGGCATGTACATTGGTGTCATGGAGAGGCTGGGATGTCACTTCTGGCACAAACCTGGAATTCATGTTGTCATGTCAGTGAAATTCCTGCTTCTCCCCATTTATCTTTCAATGCTCTAGTGAGTAGCAGCAAATGCCAGGGCCGGAGGGCTCATGATCTGGTCACCCTTTACTCACAGCAGCCCCAAATACCTTCAATCCCTCCGTGTCATTCCTTAGAGCTTGGGGACTCCCAGGAGTAGCTTGGGAAAGGAATCAAAGGTCTCCCACAGGAATGGCTAATCAGGCAAAATTAGGGTTCCCAAATCCCCCGCTAGGCCTGGAGACCCTTGATTTGGAGCCTCCTCCCCCCGCTGGCCATAAAAGGGAAAGCGGGGGGAGGGAAGGGGGAGAACGGCAGCCCTTCCCACCCAGCCCCGATGGCAGCAGCCAGAGCTCTTCCGTTTTCTCAGGCTGCTTCCCGCCCCCAGTCAGCTGGCCGGTGAAGGGAGGGGAGCCCAGCCACGCCCCCAAAGGACCATGTGCCTTTGCACCTCCGGAGGTGAGTGAGTTCTGCCGGCTTCCTATTCCATGCCATAAAGTGCCCAGCTGGTGTGCCTGTGTTGCTGTGAGAAGCTGGCAGCAACTCATGAGTACAGAGTCCCCTGCATCAGATTTGCCAGAAACGGGGGGGGGCAGGGGGGAGGGGGAGGGGGGTGGAGAGGGAAACGTCTTCTCATAGGGTATAATGGGGAATTGATCTGGAGGTTTCGGGGGCTCTGGGGGAGCTGTTTTTTTAGGTAGAGGCACCAAATTTTCAATATAGTATCTAGTGCCTCTCCCCAAAGTATCCCCCAAATTTCAAAATGATTGGACCAGGGGGTCCAATTCTATGAGCCCCAAAAGAAGGTGCCCTTATCCTTCATTATTTCCTATGGAAGGGAGACATTTAAAAAGGTGTGCTGTCCCTTTAAATGTGATGGCCAGAACTCTCTTGGAGTTCAATTATGCTTGTCACACTCTTGTTCCTGGCTCCGCCCCAATGTCTCCTGGCTCCACCCCCAAAGTCCCCAGATATTTCTTGAATTGGACTTGGCAACCCTAGGCAAAATTGCTTCCCTTCTCAAACTTGCAGAAATTCTAGGCTTGATCCAAGCCCTAATTTGTTCTGAGATCCAATTGTGGGCACCATTATAAATTAGAAATTCTGAAATCTTAATCCTGATATAGAATATAAATTACTGACAATGAGTCAACCAGTCATATCATCCCAATCATATCATGCTATGGTAACCATGTTTATCAGAGGAGAGACTGCCTTGAGAGAAACAATTTGTTCATCTCACTCATTACCGGCTATTCTGATGAGTAACTGCTTCCACACAGTATCACGGCAACATCAGCAAATTGCATATAGCCTCTGCATTTTTGACTTTGTGAATGAAGTGGAGAAAATAAAATGGGCAATATTTGCCATGCCAAACATTTGCTGTTGTTTTTGCAGGCCTAGGAAGCCATTCTGTTTGTCAACAACTCCTAGTAGTAGGTCTGTTACTGAACATAAACAGTTTATATACTTTATGCTGAACCAGACTAATGAGCCATCCCACTGAATATTTTTGTTTTGATTGGCAGCAGCTTTCTGGCATGATACAGCAGTCAGTATGTCAGACTCAAACCTGGGCGGAGCAGGTTCAAATCTCCACTCTGTTATGGAATCTAGGACCAGACACCTCTCTCAACCTAACCTACCTCATGGGGTTGTTACAAGGACAAAATGGGGAAAGAGATGTTGTAAATCAGGGGTCCCACTGATTTTTGTTTTGAATATTTTTGTTTTGATTGGCAGCAGCTTTCTGGCATGATACAGCAGTCAGTATGTCAGACTCAAACCTGGGAGGAGCAGGTTCAAATCCCAACTCTGTTATGGAATCTAGGACCAGACACCTCTCTCAACCTAACCTACCTCATGGGGTTGTTACAAGGACAAAATGGGGAAAGAGATGTTGTAAATCAGGGGTGTCAAACTCATTTGTTATGAGGCACAGATCTGACATAAAAGAGACCTTGTTGGGCTGGGCCATGTGTGTCATAAAATATAATGGCAGGTAGCGGAGATATAAACTTTATAAAGCATACAGAGAAACACAAAGTTTTTTAAAAACTTAAAATAAGACATGCTTAAAACATTAGCATCTGTTGGTCTTAAAGGTGCTTTCTTTGTATCTCTCCTGTGTGATCCGGGGAACTGGGCAGAGGAAGTTCTGGCTCTTTCCTTCCTTCCCCAGGGGAACAGGAGGAGCCTCAGCCAATAGAAGAAAAGCTTGGCACAGTAGTTCTGCTGTGCAATTGAGAGAGCCTGACAAAGTAAGCTATCCCTCCCCCCTCCTCCCCAAGGGGGCAGCCTCAGCCAATGGAGAAATAGAGGCTTTGCTCTGTAGCTCTGCGATTGAGCAAGCCTGGCAAAGCAAGCTGTGATGCAGAAGGAAGCAAGAGAGAAGGAGAAGGAAGAAGATGACAGCCAGTTGTTCAGGAGCCTGATAGGAGTCCTCTGGGGGCCACATTCAGCACCTAGGTCACATGTTTGACACCAGGGCTGAATCTAGGGGGGGGGCAGAGTGGGGTGCTTGCCCCAGATGCCACTGGAGGGGGGGTGCCAAATTGAGTATGGAGTCCACCTATTCTATGGGCCCATAAGGTAGAATGAGCCCATAAGAGGGCACCATTTTTTAATTTTGCCCCCCCCTCAAAAAACATGTAGATCCAGTCCTGTTTGACATCACTGAGTAAACCGTATTGAATCCTTGGGTGGAGGGAAGTACCTAAATAACTAAATAATTTCAGGCAGGCAGAAAGTGATTGTAAGGAGTTCCATTTACTGGAAACATCAGAGATCAACCCTGGCATCTACTGCATGTAAAGAATCTACTTGAAATCTCTTGCCTGCTCTCTAACTATGACTGCTCATCATGTCTCCAATAGTATAGTCCAAAACACAGTTCTGCCATGCTGAAGTGAATGGAAAAACTCCATTGATTCTAATGGTTCTGATGATGCCTTAGGCAGCAATTGTAAGTACATTTACTTGGGAACAAGTTCTCCTCAAGTGTGTTTGGGCTTGTGATCCGAATAAGTGTGTTTGGGCTTGTGATGCAAGTCTTATCAGTCAGGGAACAGAATGAAAAGCATAATTATTAGCCCCAGGGCTTTTTATTTGAGCAGGCATGCACAGGAACACAGTTGTGGCTGGCTTGGTATCAGAAGGTGTGGCTTGATATGCAAATGAGTTCCTCCTGGGCTTTTTCTACAAAAAAAGCCCTGCGTGAAACAATAAGAACATAAGAACATAAGAGAAGCCATGTTGGATCAGGCCAACGGCCCATCAAGTCCAACACTCTGTGTCACACAGTGGCAAAAAAATTTATATACACACTTACACTGTGGCTAATAGCCACTGATGGACCTGTGCTCCATATTTTTATCTAAACCCCTCTTGAAGGTGGCTATACTTGTGGCCGCCACCACCTCCTGTGGCAGTGAATTCCACATGTTAATCACCCTTTGGGTGAAGAAGTACTTCCTTTTATCCATTTTAACCTGTCTGCTCAGCAATTTCATCGAATGCCCACGAGTTCTTGTATTGTGAGAAAGGGAGAAAAGTACTTCTTTCTCTACTTTCTCCATCCCATGCATTATCTTGTAAACCTCTATCATGTCACCCCGCAGTTGACGTTTCTCCAAGCTAAAGAGCCCCAAGCGTTTCAACCTTTCTTCAATGGTGATGTCAGGGGCTGTGGTCTAATATACAAATGTGTTTCTGCTGGACTTCCTCTACAATAAAGCCCTGATTAGCCCTATTTGACACAATTATTATCACAATGTATAATAATCTAGTTTTTAAATGCTTTATAAAATGTAACCATTACTTAATCTAAATATAAAATACTTGCACTGCTACTTAAAAACAATAAATCATAACTAATTTACTCTTTATTATTTCAAACTTTAAAGGCTAACGATAACACTGTGGCATGAATTTTTATGGGACAGAGTTCACTTTGTCAGAGACATGAAGTAATATCTTCAGTTGACCAGACATTGAATCTAGCAGAGTGCACTACAGGCTAAATATAGAGGAGATAGGCTGCTTGCTTCATTATCAAGTCTTTAACAATATAGCTCTCCCCTATTTTACTTTCCAAAGTGATTCTAACAGTTTGATACATAGAGAAACAAAGCACATCCTTTTTTCAGGTTACTTCCTGCAAGCATGGTATCTTAAAAATACTGTTAAAAACTTCAGCAATGCTACTTATCTTAACATTACATATCTCTCCCCCCCACCACCAATTAGGTCCAACAAAACAACTTGCTATAGAGGTGATTTTCTCCTGGAGTACATTTATCCTGTATATCCCCCCCACACACACACACACAACAAAGTTGATAAACTATTAAGGACTCCATTTGCATCACTTTGTAACTATTCTTAGCAATCACTATTCTTGCTTTTCATCTCCAGTACATGAGTCAGGAATAGCCAAACCAAGACAGCAGCCAAAGAAGGCATTTCATCCATCCTAGTGGTTTGTGCCAAGAAACAGATCACAACAACCAAGAATATGAAAATTAGAAACCAACCTAATACATCTCAATGCACTTGCCTGTGACAGGCTTATAAAACTGTATCTTTAAAAAGACAGCTAGTTTGAGTTTCCCAATTTGTGTTGTCTAAAAAGATTCATAGTCATAGAAGGCAGATGTGACATCAGAAATTTCTGCAACAAGATAACATATCTTGCAGCTGTTATCTATTATAATCTAGATCGTTTCACATTATCAACACCAACTGCCTGTAACTTTGGCAGGACTACATTCAGGCTACCCACCTGAATCTGCTTTTGTAAAGTTAGTCCTGTTTCATTTTTGCATTGACACTTAGGCTGATAAGGAACATTAGGAAAAGAAAACCATCAAGTTATATTATCCGGCAAATTCCTGTTCTGTGATCATCGACAAAGAGAAACAGGCAGGGTTGGATCTGGGGGGGGGGGGGGGGCAGAGAGGGCTGCTTGCCCTGGGCACCGAGAGGGAGGGGGGCGCGAACTTGGGTATGGAGTCCATTGTATTCTATGGGACAATAAGATAGAATGGCCCATAAGGGGGGTGGCGTCATTTTTTAATTTTGCCCCCCCCCCCAAAAAAAAACATGTAGATCTGGTCCTGCAGGCACAGAATTTATTCTTTTTGTCATTAGTGTCAATTTTTCATATGTTTCAAGTAGGAGTAGGCAGTCCTCCATGCAGAGCTTAATTAGTAGTACCCAATATTTTAAAACACCGGCTATGCCTAACAAAGCTGTACCACTGAAAGAAAGAAGAAGGAAGGAATTATATGGTGGTGATAACATGGAGGCTGCATTTAGCTGACATAATCATTAGTCATTGTCAGACTTTTAAAATTATTTTTTAAATAATACTAGGGATTTTTGCTACAATTGCCTTGTTTTTTAAAAAACAGACACTTTTTTTGTGAGTGTACATAGGATATCAATGCATCACAAAGGGCCCTGATGTTAAAGACAAAGGATTTTATACATTTTATATTGCTGGTCTAGCAACTTACTGAACTCACTTCAGGCTATTGTTCACATTTTTACTCTTCCTTTTCTCCAAGGAGTCCAAAACACCATACATGATTTTTTGTTCCTCCTGTTCTGGAATTATAGTTGTGAGGACAAACCAACTCCAATTTGCCCAGGTACCTCTATTGTAGAGAACTAGAGGCTTTATGTTATGTCTTGAAACCTAAGCTAATGTACCACATGGCGATCGCTACAGAGGCGACCCAGGGAAACCCACGGGTCCCCAGATGTAGCTCGCTAGATGCCCTGCCCATCAAGATCTGTGGCGGGAAGTTTGACTGGCCAGGATTGGACTGGTCAGACTGGGGGGCAGTTCCGGGGAATGTATATAAGTGGGACCCGGCCCGCGTGTTCCCTCTCTTGTAATGTACCACCGAATAAAGCATGTTGCCTTCTACCCGTCTCATAACTCAGTACATTACAGTGACAAAGAGGATGGGATCCTAGCCAGGTAACTCCCGAAGAGGGACTTTGAGGAGCTGGCCGGAGACGAAGTAGGCACACCGTCTAGGGAGATGGAAGCACCTGCCGCCGCAGCCACCATGGCTAACCCCGCTAAACCGGAGAGGTGGGAGACCTACATGGAGCAGGTCAATTGCTACCTTCGAGCAAACATGATAACGGATGGCAGCCGTAAGAGAGACATGCTCCTGAGTGTCTGCGGTGAGGCCACATTCGAGATCGCCAAGGGTCTCTCGGCCCCCGCGAGGATCATGGAGAAGACGTACGAGGAGATAGTCCGACTTCTTACTGGGCACTTCTTGCCCCAGCCCTCAATCATCGCCCACCGATTCCTCTTCCACAAGAGGGACCAAGAGGCAGGAGAGATGGCAGCCGAATACCTGGCCACTCTCTGCCAAATTGCGGGAAACTGTAGCTTCGACAAGCTAGAGGAGGCCCTGAGGGACCGTTTTGCCTGGGGCCTGAGGGACGAAAGACTACAGCAAAAGCTCTTCGCAAAGGAAGAGCTCACCCTCCAGGGTGCCTTCAACGAGGCCACCACGTTCGAGAGAGCCACTAAAGCTTTCCACAACCCGCGGGCAGAAGCCGTCCACCAGGAGGAGATGGCGCTGAGCCACCCAGAGGAGGAGGAGACGCACCAGCTACGCCGCCAACCAGGGATGGGACCGAGAGCGACCCAGCGGCCACGAGCGATGGAGAAACCAACCATCACCAAGTGCGCAAGCTGCGGGGATCCGCACGAGCATCGGGACTGCCCCTATTGCAACGTGGACTGCAGGAATTGCGGGGAAATGGGCCACATTGCGTGGGCTTGCCGGGCCAAGTCCGCCCACAGACACCAGTCCACCAACCAAGACTCGACCGAGGACTACTCGACCGCCTCGATCAGCCTGCAGGTAATGAACTTGCCCAGCAATACCCCCAACAAGGTTAAGGTATCGATCAGGATTGAGAGCAGCCCCTGCCTGATGGAACTGGACTCGGGCTCCTCCATCTCCATAATTTCGGAGGAGTCCCTAAGAAAACTGTGCCCACGTGGCCGGCCCAGGCTGCGACCAGCTGGTTTCATACTACAGGACTTCCAAAAGAACCCCGTACAGATCTTGGGATGGGCCACGGTGACGGTGGAGTTTAAACGCTTTAGGGGAAAACTGGATATACTTGTGGTTAAATGCCAGCTCACCACACTGCTGGGCCTGGCCTGGTTTTGACCATCGGGAATTCAGATCGTGGGGGTGCAGCAGCTGGGGACGAAGGGGTTTGAGCATGTGTGCAGGGAATTTCCAGAGGTGTTTGATGGGGCCCTAGGGTGCTACAAGGGTCCTCCAATATCCTTACCCCTTGACCCCCACATACGGCCGATACGGCTAAAGGCCAGGTGGGTTCCGTTCGCTCTGAAGCCCAAAATTGAAACAGAGCTGGACCGCTTCACAGCCCAGGGAGTGCTAAAACTGGTTCCCTATGCCACATGGAAAACCCCAATAGTAAACCCGTTGAAGCCAAATGGGGACGTTCGCATATGTGCTGATTACAACTGCACCATAAACAAGGCACTACAAGATAACCCCTACCCCGTCCCAGTAGTCAGTCACGTTTTGGCAGCACTAGCGAGGTCAAAAATTTTTGGGAAGCTGGGCTTGGCCCAGGCGTACCAGCAGTTCCCAGTGGACACCAAGACGGCAGAAGCCCAGACCATAGTGACCCACAGGGGAGCTTTTAGGGTGCGGCGGTTGCAATTTGGGGTGAGTGTGGCTCCGGGGGTCTTTCAGAGCCTGATGGATTCTCTTCTCAAAGGAATCTCCGGGGTGCAACCGTTTTTCAACGATGTCCTGATCGCCGCACCAGACGCGGAGGATTTCAGCAACCGTCTGCGAGAGGTATTCCGCAGATTCCAGGTGGCCAGACTGAAAGTCAAGCAGGAAAAGTGTTCCCTCAGGGTGCCGAGGGTGGAGTTCTTGGGGTTTGCTGTGGACGCTGCAGGGATCCACCTGATGGCCGACAAAACCAAGGCCATAGTGGATGCCTCGGCCCCCACATGCAAGGTGGAGCTACAAAGTTTCTTGGGGTTATTAAATTTTTATAATTCATTTTTGCCCCACAAAGCGGCCATAGCAGAACCCCTCCACAGGCTCTTAGATAAAAATGCCCCGTGGGTCTGCGGAAAGAAGCAGGCAGACACTTTTCAGGCAGTCAAGGAGCTCCTCGTATCCAATAACGTGCTCCACCATTTTGACGAAGCCCTGCCGATGGTCTTAGCATGCGATGTGTCACCGTACTGGGTGGGCGCCGTCCTGGGTCACCAACTCCCGGATGGAAGGGAGGTCCCGATAGCATATTACTCCAGGACCCTGACCCCCGCAGAGCGCAACTATGCCCAGATTGATAAGGAGGCCTTGGCAATCGTGGCGGGGGTGCATAAATTTAATGACTACCTGTACAGTAGACGTTTTACGATCACCACGGATCACAAGCTGCTCCTGGGACTCCTCGCCCCAGATTGCCAGACACCACAGATTCTGTCGCAGAGCGTCCTGCGGTGGAATCAGTTCCTGAACTCTTATTCGTATGCCCTGGTCCACCGCCCGGGCATGGCGATGGGTCACGCGGACCCCCTCAGTCACCTGCCTCTGCCCTCCATGGACCCGGACCCGGCCCCAGCCCACCATGTGATGCTCATTGAAACGCTACCGGAGAGACCCCTCCACGCCGCTGAGGTAGCAAAAGCCACTGGGCAGGACAAAATACTCATGCGGGTTCTCGACTGGGTGGGGAGGGGAAACAGGCCGAAGAATTCAGGACATTCACAACACGCAGGGAAGAACTCTCCACGCACAAGGGGTGTCTTCTCTGGGGAAGCAGGGTGGTAGTCCCCCCCCCATTGCAGAAACAAGTGCTGGAGGTCCTACACGAAACTCATCCTGGGATTGTACGGATGAAGGCCCTAGCACGCAGTTATGTATGATGGCCAGGGATGGACGAAGAGATCGAGGGGTGGGTTCGAAGGTGCCAAGCCTGCCAGGAGTCCCGGCCCGAACCACCCAGTGCCCCGGTCCACCACTGGGAAGCCCATAGGAGGCTGTGGTCGAGGTTACATATTGACTTTGCAGGGCCATTTCAGGACCAAACATTCTTTATTCTGGTGGACGCTTACACCAAGTGGCTGGAAGTTATCCCTGTAGCCTCCACCTCAATGGCGGCGGCAGTCCAAGCGTTGCGCTGGGTCCTTTGCACACACGGGATTCCTGACACCATCGTCTCAGATAATGGGACCGCATTCACCTCCCGGGAATTCCAGGAGTTCTTGCAGAGATACCTAATAAAGCATATATGGTCCGCCCCCTTCCATCCGGCCACCAACGGCCAAGCAGAGCGGAAGGTATGCACCACAAAAGAGGCCCTGGGACGCATAGTACAGGGGGACTGGGACCACCGCCTGGCCGCCTTCTTATTTGATATTAGAATCACCCCCAACCCAGTCACTGGGTGAGCCCAGCCGAGTTGTTAATGGGAAGGAAGCTGATCACAAGGTTAGACCGGTTGCATCCTGACCGGGCCACCGACCTCCGCAGCTCTCCCAAGATCAGGGAAGCAGCTAGGGGGTTCTTTCCGGGGGATCCAGTGTATGCAAGGAACTACGCTAGCGGCCCCAAGTGGGTAGCGGATCAGCTGCTGCGTGTGACCGGCTCCCGCCACTGCAACGTCTCAACGGAGGGGAGCAAAATCATGCGGAGGCATACAGGTCAGATGCGCCACCGCACCTTGCCGGAAGAGCCAGCTGTAGTATAGAACGAGGATGAACCAACAGCTGCACCCACACTGAGAGCTACCCTGCCCCTGCCGACCGCTCTGACCGATCGGGCGGAAGAGCAGCACCGGGGCAGGGGCGACCCCCCAGGAGTAGGGGCACCAGAAGGGCAACAGGTGGCGGACAGCCATAGGCTGCCGCTACTCCCACGCGGGGAAACCGCCGCCCCGTCCACCACAGCAGCCACGGCCCCGGCAGCCCCGGTGACCGCTCCTACTTCACAAATAACTCCAAGGAGGTTGACCAGGGAATGCAAGGCCCCCGCTTACTTGCAAGACTATGTGTCCTGAACTAGGGGGGAGGAGTGTTACGTCTTGAAACCTAAACTAATGTACCGCATGGCGATCGCTACAGAGGCGACCCAGGGAAACCCACGGGTCCCCGGATGTAGCTCGCTAGACGCCCTGCCCATCAAGATCTGTGGCAGGAAGTTTGACTGGCCAGGATTGGACTGGTCAGACTGGGGGGCAGTTCCGGGGAATGTATATAAGTGGGACCCGGCCTGCGTGTTTCCTCTCTTGTAATGTACCACCAAATAAAGCATGTTGCCTTCTACCCGTCTCGTAACTCAGTACATTACACTTTATAAACAAGGAAACTTTCGATAACTTCATTCATTAGTTCACCATGAAGTGAATTAAACAAGTGACAACAAAGCAGTCAGAGAGAACCTCTTTAGAAGCCAAAATATTTAATTGAATTCTCCTTACCAGAAAGCAACATTGGATCTTTGTCAACAGATTTGCGAACTTGATCTGACTCTCCAGTTAAAGAGCTTTCATCAATCTTAAGGTCATTTCCTTGAATAAATACCCCATCAGAAGGTAGAAGGTCACCTATTTTTAAAAACAAAATATGGGGAAATAACATGGATTCAAGCCGTAATGCAAGAATTTTTACTGCAATCACAAACATACAAATTTCAAAATATATTATAGTATTTAATGCTAAAGTTAAATCTACTTCACACATTTGATCAAAAGCAGCATTCCTAAATTGGGTCCAACAATATCCATCATTTGCTAGCTTGGACTTATATTTCTTCATGCAAACATATATCTAAGGAAAATTAAAGCTTTTCCTATGGAGAAAAATATCTTCTGTGAGCCACCCCTTGGTAAATTAGAAAACTATGATTATTTGCTTCACCATTTTTTGTAACTCATTACAAAACCTTCTGAGGTTTTCCACTACATGAAATGCATGCATTCCAGGTTTAAGTTTCTCCAAAAAATAATCTATTTCATCAATATGTTATTGTTACAATACTGATGACACATGAGCCAGTTTCAATAATTTTAGCTACAGTTTCGAATTAGGGGTGCCAACCTCCAGGTGGTAAGCAACCAAATGAGAAAACACAGATTGAAAGAAAAAGCAAACAGCTACCAAGTCAACAAAGCCTCAACTACAAAGTAAACACATTATATTATACAAATTATACAGAATTATTCACAAAATAATATCCAGAATATGCATTACATACAACAAAATTGTGTACGCAGGGATACTGTGTACAATTCTGGTCACCGCACCTCAAAAAGGATATAGCTTTGGAAAAAGTCCAGAAAAGGGCAACTAGAATGATTAAAAGATTGGAACATTTTCCCTATGAAGAAAGGTTAAAACGCTTGGGGCTCTTTAGCTTGGAGAAACGTTGACTGCGGGGTGACATGATAGAGCTTTACAAGATTATGCATGGGATGGAGAAAGTAGAGAAAGAAGTACTTTTCCCCCTTTGTCACAATACAAGAACTCATGGGCATTCGATGAAATTGCTGAGAAGTCGGGTTAAAACGGATAAAAGGAAGTACTTCTTCACCCAAAGGGTGGTTAACATGTGGAATTCACTGCCACAGGAGGTGGTGGCAGCTAAAAGCATAGCCAGCTTCAAGAGGGGGTTAGATAAAAATTTGAAGCAGAGGTCCATCAGTGGCTATTAGCCACAGTGTGTATATATATAATTTTTTTGGCTACTGTGTGACACAGAGTGTTGGACTGGATGGGTCATTGGCCTGATCCAACATGGCTTCTCTTATGTTCTTAAATCACAATTGCACAGAACAAAACAGAGAATACAACAGTCTCCACATAGGTAAGTCTTTCACGGTTGTACCAAATCAACCTTTCTTTAAGATGGATATCTTCTGTTCTGGAAAATTTAATGTAGAGGAATCCAAAGTAGAAAATGTCTACCAGGCTTGGCTTCAGTTTAACTTGGTTTCAGCATCAGCTAACATGCAAACTGGGATTCTACGCCTCGTTTCGCCAGAGCTTTTTCCAAGCTATATCCTTAATGGAATGCTCTATTAAGGAATATTAAGGAATATCTATCTTGGGGAACACGGTGGAATGGAGTTCCAGAACCTCTTTGTGGGAAAAAAAAATCTCAAAAAATGTTTAAAGTTCATAAGGGGCACCCCATGTGTTTCTCCTTTATTTCCCTCTTGAGAGCTCTGGCACCTCTTCTTCCAGAAAAAAAAGCCCTGGTCATATGCCCTGATCAAGATTAGTGTGAGATCAAATGCACAAATATGGGGGCATTGCTGGTGGAAGTCAGTCCAAGTAAACAAAGAAATGTGACAATGTATGGAACACCTCTGCCTATTGAGATGAATGGGAAAGCTGCTCCAATTGTTGAAGTGTATTGAGTCCTCATCAAATAATCAACCACCTACAAACTTTGTGAAACTCGTTGTACTAGTTTTAACAATGCAAGGCAGTTGCCTATTTCCTGGTGTCTATGAGTTAGCTACAGATACGTAACAGAGATACAGTAAAATGTAGCCCTTTCCTTGTCTTCCCTATGTCAGCACTACTTATCTTTTTTCACAGTGGAATTGAATCACTGGAATACCATCACAAATAACAAATTAGCTGGTATATATTGGTTTTCTCCGTGTTGTCCTTCACTATTTCATATTCTATTCTCACTTCTTCATTGCTATAATGGTTATTCCCTGTTGCATTATTCAATATGCCAAAAAAGCAGTTCTGTTGACTCAGAGACATATTTTCAAGAACATACATAGACAAACAAGGAAACTTACCATATTTGATCTGTGCAATGTCACCAACTACTATCTCTGCTACTGGGATCTGAATAACTTGTGCACCCCGGACCACAGTAAATTTCTGTTCTTGCTCAATACGACTTTGAAGTCCACGAAATTGCTTCTCTTTGCTCCAGTCATTAAAGGCAGTGACCAGTACCACACAAATAACAGAGAGGAGGATGGCAGCACCTTCAATCCAGCCAGCTTCTGCCTCCCCTTCATCTTCAGCTCCTCCTGATGCAGCAGCACAACCTTTGGAATGCAAAAAAGCAAGTTGCTTTTTATTTTCATTTAATATGGTCTTATACATTTAAATATAACATAACAGAATGCCTGCTATAATGCTGTGAATATGTCCTGTTTAAAACAGTGCTTATAGGACACAATAATGTTGTACCCCTTCCTCTTGCTAATACGTAAATCCAGAAGCATTGGCTGGGCCTGAAATAGGCTTGCCAGCCTCCAGGTCCGGGAGGGGGATCCCTTGGTTATGCAGGCTCCTCCCCACCACTGGCTAGCTGGTCAATGGAGAGAAAACCCATCCCAAAAGCCCTAATGTGCCTATAAATCTCAACAGGACATTATCTCAAACTGATTATCTCAGTAGGACTGAAAGCTGTATGTGGGGGGGGGGGGTGAGCAGGCAGAGCCACATGGTTCTTCCTGGTGAGTGTGTGAGAGAGGAAGAGAGCACAGCCTCTCTGTTTCTTTTGCATTTGTTTCAGAAGTCAGGTGTTTATACTAAAAATGGGTAGGAGCTCCGGAACCTCTAAATTTTATTGTGCTCCTTCTTTCTTAACCCCCCCCCCCCACTTGCTTCTGGGCTCCATTGTTCAAACCCCCTTTGAGACTTTTGCTGAATTCTAAGATCTGACAAATTTTCTAATATTTCCCCCCTTAAAAATGGGAAAATAACCAAAACATATAAAGCAGACAGACGGAAGTCTTCATCATGCCACTTAGGAATTAGTAATTTAAAAAGTATGGTTTTATTATGACAATTATAATTCAAGAAGCATTTTAAGGTAGATGCTGAGCTGATATAATTTAGTACACCTTCCGGTTATGTCAGGGGTGTGTGGCATATGCAAATGAGTTGTGCTAATGAGCTCTAGCACCTATTTTCTATTAAATGACCCCTGCTTGTGGGGATATGACAAATTACACTTTCATTTAGTGGAAGTGCAGCTGCTCAGGAACCCTATGAAGGCAAAAAAAGAGGATGAGGAAATGAAGACTGTAGTCAAAGGAACTGCACTACTGTATTTTTATTTATTTATTTTATGGAATGGGAAAGTCTCCAGGATCCGACCCCAAAGTTCCCAGATATTTCTGGAGCTGGACCAGGCAACCCTAACCTGAAATCCCTTCCCACTTGAAAGCTGCAGTTCTACTCTTGGCCTGTGGGATGCCTGCCATCCTTTCCTCTCCCCCTTCCTTTCTGTTTTTACCTTGCATCAAGGTCTAGTTCCTAGATTGCGCATGAAGGGAGCAGGCTTTTAATCATACACTTAAGAAAAATGACTGGCAGGATGACAGGGGTGCATTGGCAGAGAGCAGTAGCACTTTACTCAGCCTGATTTTGGCGAGTGGAATTTTGTTGTTCAGTGCCTCCCCCCTTTGGAAGTCCTGCTGGCTGGCCCAACCATACTGCAGAGCTGCTGCCTGCTCCCCTCCCCTGCCCAGAATGAGGAGCGCAATACGTGAGGTCAGACAATACTCTGCCATAACTTATAATATAGACATGAGATATAATACAATGATGGATTACATGTAACAACTGATAAACTACACACAGGATAGCAAACCATTCCTCAGTATTTTGAGCAACAGGAAATGTATGAATAGTGGGAAGCAGATATATGAATGTGTTAAATGTTCCTAGGCTTGCCAGGTCTCCCACTATGGCATGAGGCCTCCTGTCATTAAGCCTCATTAACTACTGCTGCTCCAAGCAATAAAAAGGTAGTCCTCCATGCAAGCACCCGTTGTTTCCGATTCTGGGGTGACGTTGCTGTCACAATGTTTTCATAGCAGACTTTTTATGGGGTTGCAGACTTTTTATGGAACTGCCAAAGATTGTGTAACCCTTGCATACAGGTGTTTAAGTGTTAGCATGTGAATGTCATTAACCAATGAGAAATGGGATTGGTTAAGGGGAATACAAATACAGTAGCCTAATGTCTGTTCAGTGTGGAGTAGGAAAAGCTGGATAGAGCGTGGCATACTGATGGACTGTGGACTGTGACTTGACTATTCTGTTGGACTGAGTATCTGTACCTTTGCCTGGCTGGACTGATTGTAAGTGTATGATTATTGGACCGATTCTTGACTGTGATATCTGCCTGACCCTAATACAACTTTGTTGAACTGGCTGTCTTTGTGAGTGTCTTCATTAGAGCAACAATTGAGACTGGTCTGACCAGAGTGGCCCTGAGGGACACTTCCACTACTACTCTGTCAGTTTGCCATTGCCTTCCCCAGTCATCTACACTTTCCCCCCAGCAAGCTGGGTACTCATTTTACTGACCTTGGAAGGATGGAAAGCTGAGTCAACCTGAGCCAGCTACCTGAAACCAGCTTCCACTGGTATCGAACTCAGGTCGTGAGCAGGGAGCTCAGACTGCAGTACTGCAGCTTTACCACTCTGCGCCACAGTAGACAGATATATATTTTTCAATGACATTGCCATAATCTCTACATCAGTTCTGGGAAAAGTCACCTGGCAGTGACATAGTGTAGCTTTAGGTAATGGGAAACTCTATGGTAAAACCAAAGACATAGCAATGTCAGCAACATTGGCAACATCACACACACACACACACACACCTTGTCCCCAATTCCCAACCATTTTACCGGTTCCCAAACTCAGCCTGACAACCCAAGTTGTTGCCTTCCCTTTGCTGGGATCTGCACTTCTTGCATTTCAAAATCCTCTGGCCTTCTTAAACAGATGAATACATCCATTTTAAATGAAGGCTGAATTTCTCAATTAAAGACAAGAATTTCTCCAGGCACTTTCCAGAAGAATTAGCCCAGCTGTCTGAATGAGCCACGGCAAACTAGTTGAGTAATTCTATCATTACCCTGACCTGGATAGCTCAGGCTAGACAATCTAGTCAGATTTCAGAAGCTAAGTAATATCAGGCCTGGCTAGTATTTGGATGTGTAGGGATGAGCACAAACAGAATTATAAACCAAAATTCATGAATAACCAGGGCCACGCCAGGGTTTTTGGTGTCCTAGGTGGCAAGGGAGGGCCGGCTCCAAGTGCCTTCGAGTGCACACGCTGCCCCACCACCCAACTCAGCCTTCAGTACAGACTCAGGAAGGCTGAGCAGGGGTGGTGGGGCAGTGTGTGTGCTTGGAGGTCCTCAGAGCAGGCCATCCCTTGCCATGGCACACTCACTCAGCCCTTTCCCTGCTGTCTTCCTGGACAGTGGCAAGAGTGAGCATGTTGGCGGCAGGTATCTTAAAAATACCTGGGAGTCCCACTTTGTCTCTTACATACAATTTAATAGTATTTTTGAGATACCATTCTTGATGCAGTTTAAGTTATGAGTAATGATTTTCTAATTGGTTGGAGAGAAAACTGTTGTGATAATTTTTAATCAAACTTCTAGCAGCCATATTAATATCAAATTTATAATAATTTCAAAGTTGGCTCAATTAAAACAGGATTAAAACCACATTTTACAAACAATCTACTGATTAATCCATCAATACATGCAGCTCTTAGTAAAGTCAAACTCACTTCTGCAACTCATTACCAAGAGCCACATTCTCAATTATCATCAACTAAAAAAGCCCCATGACTCTCTGTGCACCACCCCACTGAACACACACACATATATAGTAATACAACTCCAGTTTCTCCAGCATCAGTTGTTTCAAAGCATGAACTACCTGTCAACCACAAGTCCTACTAGACCAGTGTTCCGCAAACTTTTTATGTTCAAGGTACACCTACCAAATCAAGAAATTGTAGAGGTACACCAAAGAAAAAAAACAATGTTTATTTAATACATATTTATTATAAAAATTAATATAATATCAAAACATGTTTAATGAGATATGTGAGCCTGCTTAACTGAGCATAGGCGATCAAAATTTGGAGCAATCTTTGATAAGGCTGCTCTCATCTCCTCGTCGATCGTCCTCAAGCGTTCTCCTTTTTAAAATTTAATTGTAGTGAGAGTTGAAAACCCCAATTCGCATAAGTAGGTCGTGGCGAATGGTAAGAGAATTGCAATAGCACGCTTTGAAAGCAGTGGATACTCTTTTTTTATATGCAGCCAAAAATATGCTAGCTGCATTTTGGAAAATTTTAGTTTTAATGTCCGATCTGTTTTTAGCTCCATGAATTCTTCCTGCTCGTTTATCAGTAAGCGTCCAAGGGTAATGCTGTCTGAGAATGGATTTCGTACCCAGTCCATAGGTTGCAGGTCACACTTAGGAAAATAACTATTCATTTTTTCTGCTAATAACTCCAAGTGTTTCACTATCAAAGCCTGCACCTTTTTTTCTGAATCGGCAGCCATGACATTTGGGAACATTTCATTACTACCATTGGTGGCGTGGCTGATCCATAACTCCAACTTAGCGCGAAAACTTTCAATCTTGTCCGATGACATTAAAATATTAGAATTCCTGCCTTACATTTTTTTGTTGAGCCCATTTAAATGAGCGAATATGTCCATCAGATATGCAAGTTTTGCTACCCATTCTTTTTTAAACAGAGAAGCAAAATCTGATCCCTGGGCCTCTAAAAACGTCTGAGTTTCATTTTTTAGTTCGTAAATCCGAGAAAGCACTTTTCCGCGAGAAAGCCATCGTACTTCTGTATGAAACAGAAGTGACTGATGATCTGCTCCCATTTCCTGACACACTGCATTAAACAGACGAGAGTTCAGAAGTCGCGACTTTATGTAATTGACAACTTCTTGTAAGACAGACAACAATTCCTTAGGCAGAGATTTCGTCATCAGTGCTTCCCTGTGTAAAAAGCAATGTAAATTTTTAATATTAGGATTTTTTTCAGAAGCCCTGGTTACAAATCCCTTAATTTTTCCTGTCATAGCTGCTGCTCCGTCTGTGCAAATGCTTATGCAGTTGTGCCATTCCAAATTATGCTCAATGAAGTACTGGTCTGTTACTTGGAATATTTCTTCTCCAGTGGTAGAACCGGGTAGTGGCAGACAAAATAAAAAGTCCTCTTTTATTTCATATTCGTCAGTGTACCTCACATTTGAGATGAGATGTGCATGACCACTGATATCAGTAGACTTGTAGCGCAAAAACTCCACTAAGCCTTAATTTTTCAATTAACGTTGATTCAATGTCGCAAGAAATATCATTAATGCGACGTGAGATCATATCTGCTGATGCAGGTATTTTTTTTTATTTCCTTAGCGGCTTCTTGGCTAATCATAATCTTGACAACTTCTTTGCAGACAGGTAAAATTAAAGTTTCAGTGAGAGAATGAGGCTTCTTGGATTTAACTAGCATATTAGCGATCACGTAGCTTGCTTTTTGCGCTTTGTCTGATGTTTTGAAAGAAACTCATGAGAGTTTCCTGTTTCTTAGACTGGTCTTTCAAACGTTGAAAAAAGGCTTTGTCTTTTTGAGCCACCGATGGGTGTTTAGTAGTTAAATGTCGTAAAAGTTTACTGGGCACCATCAAATTATAACCCAAAGTTTCTCCACAAACAAGACATTTTGGGATTGGGCATGATTTGTCTCCGCAATATATAAAGCCATAACTTACATAGCTCTCATCATATTTTCGATTAACAAGCTTAGGTTTTTTCTTCATTGACTCTGCGTCTTTTTGGGAATAATTAGATTCACTTGACAAACTTACGGTACGTTTAATGAATTTATCCATTATATTACGTATTATGGTCTATTTATTTGTAATCAATTACTGTATTTTTCGTTCCATCAGACACACCTGACCACAAGACGCACCTAGTTTTTAGAGGAGGAAAACAGGAAAAAAAATACTGTATTCTGAACCAAATAGTGATCTGATTTTGTACATCATAATTACGATAATACTGACAGTAAAGTTTAATATGGCAGGTGTTTTATTATATATTTAATGCTCAAAATGGAACATCATATGTATGGGGTAAATCAAGATTTAATGAGTGATAAAGGTTTTTTTTTTAATAAGGGGTCTAATATTCTGCTTTTTTTAATCATGGAGCTATACTAGTCACTGTTCTACACTTTGAGCCTTCAATGTTTTACTCGGAAATTTCTGTAGTTTCAACAAGCATTGATTTTAACGTAATCTGAGGAACTAGAAAGTCACTTGGGACTAGAAGATTACATAAAGCAGACATTCTAAAAGGTTTCATAGAGCAGGAAGCTGAATTTTAAGAACATAAGAAAAGCCATGTTGGATCAGGCCAATGGCCCATCCAGTCCAACACACAGGCTCTCATGTGTTCATGCATACCTCACGGGATTGTTGAGCATCTGACAGCAGTGAAATTTTACCTGTTAGCCCCATGAAGGATAGGGGCACCTTTTTTTGGGCCTCATAGAATGGGACCCCCTGGTCCAATCTTTTTGAAACTTGGGGGGCATTTTGGGAAGAGGCACTAGATGATATATTGAAAATTTGGTGCCTCTAACCCAAAGAACAGCCCCCCAGAGCCCCAGATACCTGTGGATCAATTCTCCATGATTTTCTATGGGAATAAATCTCCATAGGGAATAATAGAGTTCCCAGCAGACATTTCCCTTCCCTCCCCCCGCTTTCTGAAAACCCTAAAGCAGGGGGAGGGCCTCCAAACTGGGGGATCCCCTGCCCCCACCTGGGGATTGGCAACCCTAGGTCAATTGCCATTTCCCAGTGACCTGGGAAGGATTTTAGATCCTAACACCAGCCTGTGAGGGGCAATTGTCTCTGCCTGCACAACTCTATGAAAACAGAGGTCTAGTTTCAGAACACACTTTACAAGCCTCCATTTATTTATCCCCCAAACTCTGCTAGGCTAGGAGACTATCCAGTATTTTCTGTTTTAGCAAAACAGGGAAGCTCAGGCAACTCACCAAAAAGAACTTTTTGTGAAATGTGGTTCACAAAAGTCCCTGTCACAATAATAGGGGGCAGGGCCACTCCGAACGTTGGGCTCGTCCGAGGAGGGGAGGGGAGAGGAGAGGGAAAAAAGCCCACAGAGACTGCAACAGCGTTTCCCGCTCGCGCTCTGCCAGGCTCCAATTGGCCGAGGCCTCCGCCCACGCCCCCCTCCTCCTACCTTGCCGTTCAGCTCAGCTTCAACTGCTCCCTCGGCACAGTTTTTTCTTTTTTACGTACGGTACCTCTCCCCACCCTTGCAACACGTTCCCCATTTATTTTTCATCCCTGGCTTACTCTCTTTGCCCCCCCTCTATTTGCAAAACGCATTCCTCCTTCCCCCCCTTTACAAACTCCTCCTCCTCTCCCCCCCGGCGACTGCAGGGTTTGCAAAATAACAATTGCTCAAAAGGTGACCGGTTGACGGCGCCGTAGTGTTACTGACGAAGCAAAGGAAGGGGGGGGAGAGAGAAACCACCCCCACTTGTGCTGCTGGCATCGCTCGGCGGCATCATTCACACTTCGCATGCAGTATCCTCATCCCTCCCTCCTCTCTGGGTCCAGCGAACCGGGGGCTGAAAGATTCCCAGACGGTTTGGCCTCCCTTTGGCAACCATCTGGGGGAGAGAGAGACGGGGGGATCTTTTGCAGTTTGGAGGAAGAAGCTTCTTGAATGCATGCTCCAGGCTCGGCGGTGGCATTGTGTGCACTTTGGAAGGGAGGGGGGTGGGAAATGGCAGAGATGGGGCAACGAGTCCAGCTTCTCCCCTGCCCAACCCCTAATGCGTAGCCATTCCCTGCTCGCTCTGCAGGACCGGTGGGGAGGGATGGAAGCCAAGGAGGGAGCAGAGGAGCACGAGCAAGAGCCATCAGAGGCTGATGGACCGCTTCGGCGGGCCGCCGCACCAGTCCCCTTCGACGTACAGACATGGGACTGGTGCCTAAGAGACCAGCTTAAAGCCATCTACCAGCCCCCCCAACAGCAGGGACCCCCCTCGCTTCCAATGAGCCCCACCGCCATAAGCCTTGAAAAGGCTCATTTGGCAGCACCTCCCGCCAGGAGAGTGGCACCACACCAAACAAACTCCAATCGAGAGCAGAGGAGCGGAGACAGCAGAGGGAGCCGGTGGAGCTCGCCAGGGGGGTACCCCACATGATGATCCACAGCCCCAAAGGGGCACAGGAGTCAACCCTATTCAAATCAGAACAACTAGTGGCCCCCGCGTCGGGGGAGCGGCGAATAGACCCCTCCCCCACCTTCCGCATCATGGAGACAGTGATCTACCTTGGGGACTTCTGGTGGGGGGGGCAGCCAAGGAGGAGCAGGCCCAACAGCTGCGGACACCACAGAGGAGCATCCATGCCGAAGGCAACGCACAAAGAACAAGTGGGAAGCAGGGGGGGAGCGGCTGGCAACCAGGCGGTCCTCCGGTGGGGCGCCCCTGGAAAGGGGGGGCCCTGGAGATGCAGCGCCCTACCGACAGGCGGAGGAGCAGCCAAAAGAGGTGACAAGCCTAGCAGGCACAATAGAGACCATAACTTTCTGACAAAACTTGACATTTTTCCGCAGCACACTAACTAATAACCACGGTACACCAGTGTGCCGCGGCACACACTTTGAGGAACACTGTACTAGACAATCACCTTTCCCACTTCTAGAACATGGGGAAGAAACCACATTGGGAGGATGGTGTTCAGAAGATTCATAGATGGGATGTCAAAGAACCACATGGCCCTTCAGCCACATGCTGGACAAATGGCATGTGGGGAGACAGGAGCCCTGTGCTGCAGTTCTGAGCAGGATCAGGGCTTCAAATCATTTATAAGCCACAGAAATCCTCTAGGAGGCGGTCAGAAAGGCTGTTACCTCTAAGTACCTTAGCCAATGGGGAAAGGAGGAGGGCTAAGCAGCCGGGGTAGGTGATAAAATGCATTCCTTTGTTATGCACAGGGAGGTTACTTTACTACAGCTCCCTTTGTTGATCAATAAAGTAATTAAAAGGATATTCCAGACTGACGGTTTTGTTTTTTTTCCCTGGAGGCACCAGGGAGTCCCACTTTGTCTCTTACATACAATATTGGGGTTCCTAATTATAGTTATGCTAGCAAATTCTGTTTGTGCACAACTCCTGTCAAATTTCCTAGCTCGACTGACAAAGAGATCCCTGCCTCTCATACAGTCAGCTGCTTCTGCTCAAAAGTGCAGGGTTTATAAAGGCTCACCATCTCTCTTATCAGATAGTATCAGATGTTTATGCATTCCAAAAACTGCAGCTGCGATTTAATATAAACAATAATACTTGCCAAATAAACAATCAGACCCCCGATTGCCCTCTCCCTTTCACCTACTTTCTGGGTCTTATACATGGCTGCTTCCTGCCATACCATATAAGGAGATTCCTGTCCTCAGAAGACTCAACTTTACCCTATTTTTTTTCCTATTCTGCTGCCCTGTTAGTAATATGAATGCATGATGGTGCTGACTAACTTAGAACTCTGGTGGTCAAGTTCATAACTACAGCCCAAAATAGAGGCTTAAGGTGTTTGCAGAGCTTAGTGCCCATTTCATAAGAGACCCAACCCAAAATTCTGCAACAAGTGGATTGTGCTGCCTGCTGGTGAACATATTTCATTGTTATTATTAAAATTTGGGTTTTTTTTTAATTTTAACCCAGTTTTTATCTATTGCTGCTCTGACTCTGCGTAAAGCAATGGAAGGATGGCAGTTTTCTACAGCATTTTGTATCCATTTGTGAATCATATACTCTGATCCGGATGGCCAGGCAAGCCTGATCTCATCAAATCTTGAGTTTAAAACAATTTTATTAATTTGCAATATATTGTTATAGTATACTTTAAGAAAAATTAAAAAAATAATACAAACTGAAAACAATACATCGCACTTTCCCCCCCTTCTCCTCACCACCCCTTTTCTTGACCCCCACCGGCGTTTACTTAAAATTGTAAAAAAAACCAAAAAAAAACAAGGTAACTTAACAAATCAAGAATTTCCACTTTAAACTTTATAACAATAAAGAAGAAATAGAAACAAGAAAATAAGAACAGTTAACTCTGTAAGTACATCTTCATTTTTCTCCTTTCACCTTGAACTCAAAGAAAGAAAAAATTATAAACTTTAGTCCATTATTCCACCACACTTCAGCTATTATCAAAAATCACGAAATGTCCCTTTACTTTCCATTGTTTTTCAACATAATTTTGAAATTTCTCCCATTCCTTTCTGAACTTCTCCAAGTCATAGTCTTTTAAGATTCTTGTAAGTTTGTCCATTTCACTCCATGACATAACTTTTAAAATCCAATCACATTTTTCTGGTATTTTATCTTGCTTCCATAACTGCGCATATAAGAACATAAGAGAAGCCATGTTAGATCAGGCCAATGGCCCATCCAGTCCAACATTCTGTGTCACACAGCGGCCAAATATATATATATACACACACACACACACACACACACACATACACACTGTGGCTAATAGCCACTGATGGACCTCTGCTCCATATTTTTATCTAACCCCCTCTTGAAGGTGGCCATGCTTATGGCCGCCACCACCTCCTGTGGCAGTGAATTCCACATGTTAATCACCCTTTGGGTGAAGAAGTACTTCCTTTTATCCGTTTTAACCTGTCTGCTCAGCAATTTCATCGAATGCCCACGAGTTCTCGTATTGTGAGAAAGGGAGAAAAGTACTTCTTTCTCTACTTTCTCCATCCCATGCATTATCTTGTAAACCTCTATCATGTCACCCCTCAGTCGACGTTTCTCCAAGCTAAAGAGCCCCAAGCGTTTCAACCTTTCTTCATAGGGAAGGTGTTCCAGCCCTTTAATCATTCTAGTTGCCCTTTTCTGAACTTTCTCCAATGCTATAATATCCTTTTTGAGGTGCGGCGACAAGAACTGCACACAGTACTCCAAATGAGACCGCACCATCGATTTATACAGGGGCATTATGATACTGGCTGATTTGTTTTCAATTCCCTTCCTAATAATTCCCAGCATGGCATTAGCCTTTTTTATTGCAAACGCACACTGTCTTGACATTTTCAGTGAATTATCTACCACGACCCCAAGATCTCTCTCTTGGTCAGTCTCTGCCAGTTCACACCCCATCAACTTGTATTTGTAGCTGGGATTCTTGGCCCCAATGTGCATTACTTTGCACTTGGCCACATTGAACCGCATCTGCCACGTTGACGCCCACTCACCCAGCCTCAACAGATCCCTTTGGAGTTCCTCACAATCCTCTCTGGTTCTCACCACCCTGAACAAATTAGTGTCATCCGCAAATTTGGCCACTTCACTGCTCACTCCCAACTCTAAATCATTTATGAACAAGTTAAAGAGCATGGGACCCAGTACCGAGCCCTGCGGCACCCCACTGCGAAGACTGCCCATTTATACTCACTCTCTGCTTCCTATTACTCAGCCAGTTTTTGATCCACAAGAGGACCTGTCCTTTTACTCCATGACTCTCAAGCTTTCTAAGGAGCCTTTGATGAGGAACTTTATCAAAAGCTTTCTGGAAGTCAAGGTAAACAACATCTATCGGGTCTCCTTTGTCCATGTACAGTATTGGACTCTGCGCCCGCGCCGCGCGACCCGAGCCGGCCTCGGGTCGCCTCGCGCAGCGCGGGAAAAGCCACCGCCAATCCAGACCAAGGGCGGGAAGTTTAACCGGCCAGGATTGGGCTGGCCAGTAGGGGGAATGTCCGGGATGCATGTATATATATAGCGGACCCGGCCGCGTGTAGCAGTTCCGTAATGTACCCGCTAATAAAGCTTATACCTTCACCACGTCTCGTCTCCTAGTACATTACACTGGCGACGAAGGTGGGATCTAGCTAGGGCAGGCCGCCCCGAGGGGAACCTGACCTGGCCGGAGACGAGGAAGGCGTGAGACCGCAGGATCGCATAGCCCGCCGCCACCATGGCGAACTCTAGCGTAACGACGGGCCATCTTGCTGAATTCAACCCGGAGCACCCCGAGAGATGGGAGACCTACACGGAACGGGTCGAGTGCTACCTGAGGGCGAACATGATCACCGACGACGACAGGAGGAGAGACGTCCTGTTGAGCGTCTGTGGGGAAGAAACTTTCGAGATCGCTCGAGGCCTCTCCGCTCCAGCTAAGCTGACCGAGAGGACCTACGGGGAGGTCGTAAGACTCCTCACGGGCCACTTTTCGCCCCAACCGTCCATCGTCGCCCGCCGATTCCTCTTCCACAAGAGGGACCAAAAGTCGGGGGAGACAGCGGCGGTCTATCTGGCGGCCCTTCGGCAGATCGCCGGGAACTGCAGTTTCGACAAAAGGGATGAGGCCCTGAGGGACCGTTTCGTCTGGGGCCTCCGCGACGAAAGGCTGCAGCAAAAGCTCTTCGCAAAGGAGGAGCTCACCCTACAACAAGCCTTCAACGAGGCGACGGCGTTCGAGAGGGCCACCAAGGCGTACGGCCAGCCACGGGGAGAGGCAGTCCACCAAGGAGAAACGGCGCCGGAGGACCGAGCGGAGGAAGAAGCGTTCCAGCTCCGGCGGCCTCTAAGAACAGACACGCGGGCCCCCGGGAGACAACGAGCGACGGAGAGGGCCACCGCCACCACCGGCTCCAGGTGCGCCAGCTGCGGCGACCCCCACGAGCGGAGGGACTGCCCGTAATAATATAATAATAATAATAATAATAATAATAATAATAATAATAATAATAATAATAATAATAATAATAATAATAATAATAATAATAATAATTTTTTATTTCTATCCCGCCCTCCCCGCCGAAGCAGGCTCAGGGCGGCTCACAGCATAAAACACACATTACATCAGTTGCAATTATAAAACACGGTTAAAACAATTACAAAATATTAAAATTCACATAATAATATGGCGTTATAACAGATTTCAATAAATTTCAGCAGTAAAAACATTTCAAGAGTAAAAGCATTTCTAGCAGCATATCTAGTTTTGTCACAGTTTTCCACTAATTTTCGCTAGTTGAAGGCCATCCTGAAAAGGTGGGTCTTGCAGGCCCTACGGAATCCCTCTAAACATCGTATGGCCCTCACCTCCTCAGGAAGTTGGTTCCACAGTAGTGGAGCAGTAATAGAGAAGGCCCGATCCCGGGTGGCTTTCAGTCTGGCCTCCCTTGGCCCAGGGATATTCAGTTGGTTTTTCCCAGATGACCTCAGTGCCCTCTGGGGCTCATATGGGGAGAGACGGTCCCTTAGGTAGGTAGGTCCCCGGCCATATAGGGCTTTAAAGGTAATAACCAGCACCTTGTAGCGAACTCGGTATGCCACTGGCAACCAGTGCAGTCCGCGCAGCCCTGGCTGTATGTGCTCCCACCTTGGGAGCCCCAACAACAGCCTAGCCGCCGCGTTCTGCACCAGCTGCAGCCGCCGAATTCGGCACAAGGGCAGCCCCATGTAGAGGGCGTTGCAGTAGTCCAGTCTCGAGGTGACCGTAGCATGGATCACTGTTGCTAGGTCACGGCGCTCCAGGAAGGGGGCCAACTGCCTCGCCCGACGAAGATGAAAGAACGCGGACTTGGCAGCGGCCGCTATCTGTGCCTCCATTGATAATGAAGGCTCCAGAAGAACCCCCAAGCTCTTGACCCTGTGTGCCGCTTTAAGCTGCACACCGTCAAGGACTGGCAAGGGGATTTCCCCTCCCAAGGCACCGCGACCCAAGCACAGGACCTCTGTCTTCGTTGGATTCAACTTCAGCCCACCGCAACCTGGACTGCCGCAGCTGCGGGAAGACAGGCCACATCGCCCGGGCTTGCCGGGCCAAGAACAGCCGCCGTCAACCAGCAGCGCATCACGACTCCATGGATGCCCACACGACGGCCTCCACCAGTCTGCAGGTATTGAACTTGCCCCTATCAGCCCCGGACAAGGTCAAAATGTCGGTCCTAATTGAGGGCGCCCCCTGCATCATGGAAGTAGACTCGGGTTCCTCCATCTCTATCATTTCGGAGGAAACCCTCAAGAGACTATGTCCCCGCCGCCGCCGCCAAATAAGGCCAGCGGACTTCGTACTGAGGGATTTTCAGAAGAACCCAGTACACATAGTGGGGTGGGCCCGGGTGCATGTAGAAAGAGGGAGTTTTAAGGGCCCCCTAGACATCTTAGTCGTCAAGCGCCAACTGACCACTCTCCTGGGGTTGGCTTGGTTCCAACCACTGGGGATCCAGCTGGTGGGGGTGGACCACATACAGACCAGCAATTTCGACGGGGTCTGCCAGGAGTTCCCAGAGGTCTTCGACGGGTCCCTGGGGAGCTACAAGGGTCCACCCATCACCCTACCGATCGACCCAATGGTCAGGCCCATAAGGCTCAAAGCGAGGCGCGTCCCGTTCGCCCTAAAGCCCAAAATAGAGGCAGAACTGGACCGCCTCACAGCCCAGGGCGTCCTAGAACCTGTAACGTACGCCGAATGGGAGACCCCCATAGTAACGCCAGTCAAACCCAACGGGGAGGTGAGAATCTGCGCTGACTACAAGTGCACGATTAACAAAGCATTACAAGACAACCCCTACCCAGTTCCGGTGGTCAGCCATGTCCTAGCAGCGCTAGCCGGGGCAAGGGTTTTTGGGAAGCTGGACCTGGCACAAGCATACCAGCAACTGCTGGTCGACGCTAAGACGGCAGAGGCACAGACGATCGTGACCCACAGGGGGGCGTTCAGGGTTAAACGGTTACAGTTCGGGGTAAGCGTGGCTCCGGGGATATTCCAGAGCATAATGGACTCTCTCCTCAAAGGGATCCCCAGAGTCCAGCCCTTCTTCGATGACGTTTTAATCGCCGCCCCCACCGAAGGAGAGTTCAGCTGCCGCCTGCGGGAGGTCCTCAGACGGTTCCAAGCGGCGGGGCTGAAAGTTAAGAAGGAGAAATGCTTGTTGGGTGTTCCGCGAGTGGAGTTCCTGGGGTTCGCCGTGGACGCGGCTGGAATTCACCCGACGGGGGACAAGACCAGAGCCATAGTTCAGGCCCCTGCCCCCACGTGCAAGGCAGAACTACAGAGTTTTTTAGGATTGTTGAACTTTTATCACTCGTTCCTACCCCACAAAGCCGCTGTGGCGGAACCGTTGCACCGTTTGTTAGATAAACAAGCCCCGTGGGTCTGGGGGAAACGCCAAGCCGCCGCGTTCCAGGCAGTAAAAGACCTCCTGGTCTCAAACGCGGTACTTCATCACTACGATGAAAACCTACCCCTGATCCTGGCTTGCGACGCCTCCCCCTACGGGGTGGGAGCAGTCCTGGGGCACCAACTTCCGGACGGGAGGGAGGTGCCGATCGCATACTATTCCAGAACTCTGTCCCCAGCCGAGAGAAACTACGCCCAGATTGATAAGGAGGCCCTGGCGATCGTGGCGGGGGTGCACAAGTTTAACGACTACCTCTACGGTAGGCGCTTCACCATCGCCACGGACCACAAGCCGCTCCTCGGCCTCCTAGCCCCCGATCGGCAGACCCCCCAAATTCTGTCTCAGAGGGTTTTAAGGTGGAACCAGTTCCTGAATTCTTACACGTACGCGCTGATACACCGCCCTGGTAAAGCAATGGGACACGCAGATGCCCTCAGCCGCCTACCGCTACCCGCAACAGACCCAGATCCCGCCCCGGCACACGGGGTAATGCTCATAGAGTCTCTCCCCGAGCGACCACTGCACGCGGACGAAGTGGCTCGGGCAACAGGCAGAGACCGCATCCTCGCGCGGGTCAGGGACTGGGTGGGGAGGGGGTGGCCAACAGGCAAGGTGGAAGTAGCATTCAGGCCGTTCGCGTCCAGGAAGGATGAGCTATCGACACACAAGGGGTGCATACTCTGGGGTAGCAGGGTGGTGGTGCCCCCCCCCTTGCGCAGACAGGTATTGGAGGACCTCCACGAGACCCACCCGGGCATCGTGAGAATGAAAGCCCTGGCCCGGAGTTACGTGTGGTGGCCGGGCATGGATGAGGAAATAGAGGGGTGGGTAAGAAGGTGCCAACCCTGCCAGGAGTCCAGGCCCAATCCGCCGTCCGCCCCGGTCCACAGGTGGGAGTCGAACGGGCGGCCATGGTCCCGCCTCCATTTGGATTTCGCTGGGCCGCATCAGGGCCAGATCTTCTTTATATTGGTAGACGCATATACAAAATGGTTGGAGGTGATCCCGGTGGCCTCGACCTCCACCGCAGCAGCAGTCCGGGCACTCAGAAGGGTCCTCTGCACACACGGGATCCCAGACACCCTGGTGACGGACAACGGCACTGCATTCACCTCCCGGGAATTCCGGGAGTTCACCGAGAGGTACCTTATAAGGCACATAAGGTCCGCCCCCTTCCATCCAGCCACCAACGGCCAGGCGGAGCGGATGGTGCGGACCACCAAGGAGGCCCTCGGGCGCATCGTACAAGGGGATTGGGACCACCGCCTCGCAGCATTCCTGTTTCACAACAGGATCACCCCAAACCCTCTAACAGGTTTCAGCCCCGCAGAACTGCTCATGGGGAGGAAACTGACCACCCGTCTGGATAGGCTACACCCGGACCGGGCGCCAGATGTCCGTGGGTCCCCCGAGGTCCGGGAGGCAGTGAGGGGGTTCTTCCCGGGCGACCCGGTATACGCAAGAAACTTCGCAGGCGGCCCCGAGTGGGTAGCGGGGAGGGTCCTGAGGGTGACAGGCTCACGGTCATACGAAGTAACCACCGCAGGGGGCCAGGTGCTGAGGCGACACATAGACCAGCTGCGCCGCCGCACCCTACCCGAGGAGGCGGAGGGGGCAGAGAGCGGGGAACCGCCAGCAACGGAACCTCCGGAAGGGGCCCCGCCAATACAGGAGCTACCCACGTATGACGCACCAAGCGCCGCGAGACCAGAACCGGAGCCAGTACCAGACCCGGACCGTCCACAACCAGAGACGGCGCCACCTACAACGGGATCGGGCGCCGCACCGACAGCAACCCCGAGGAGATCAACACGGGAACGGAAGGCACCAGCGTACCTACAGGACTATGTGGTTTAAACTAGGAGGGGAGGAGTGTAGAGTATTGGACTCTGCGCCCGCGCCGCGCGACCCGAGCCGGCCTCGGGTCGCCTCGCGCAGCGCGGGAAAAGCCACCGCCAATCCAGACCAAGGGCGGGAAGTTTAACCGGCCAGGATTGGGCTGGCCAGTAGGGGGAATGTCCGGGATGCATGTATATATATAGCGGACCCGGCCGCGTGTAGCAGTTCCGTAATGTACCCGCTAATAAAGCTTATACCTTCACCACGTCTCGTCTCCTAGTACATTACAGTCCACAAGTTTGTTTACCCCCTCAAAGAAATGTAACAGGTTAGTGAGGCAAGATCTTCCCTTACAGAACCCATGCTGAGTCTTCCTCAATAACCCGTGTTCATCAATGTGCCTACTCATTCTGTCCTTGATAATGCTTTCTACCAACTTTCCCGGTATTGAAGTCAGACTGACTGGCCTGTAATTTCCTGGATCCCCTCTGGAACCCTTTTTAAAGATGGGGGTGACATTTGCTACCTTCCAGTCCTCAGGAACAGAGGCAGATTTCAATGAAAGATTACAGATTTTTGTTAGAAGATCCACAAGTTCAACTTTGAGTTCTTTCAGAACTCTCGGATGTATGCCATCTGGACCCGGTGACTTATTAATTTTTAATTTGTCTATTAGTTGTAGGACCTCCTCTTTTGTCACCTCAATCTGACTCAGGTCTTTCAACACCCCTTCCAATATTAGTGGTTCTGGGGCGGGCAAACACTTCTCATCTTCCACGGTGAAGACAGAGGCAAAAAATGCATTCAGCTTCTCAGCCATTTCCCCATCCTCCTTCAGTAATCCTTTTACCCCATGGTCATCCAAGGGCCCCACTGCTTCCCTGGCTGGTTTCCTACTTCTAATATATTTGAAGAAATTTTTATTGTTGGTCTTTATGTTTTTTGCAATATGCTCCTCATAGTCCCTTTTTGCCTGCCTGATCACAGTCTTGCATTTGATTTGCCTCTGCCTGTGTTCCCTTTTAATAATCTCACTTGGACTGGTTTTCCACCGCTTAAAGGAGTCCTTCTTACCTTTTACAGCTTCCATTACTTTGTTTGTTAACCACGCTGGCCTCTTCTTATACCTGTTTGTGCCTTTCCTAACTTGTGGTATGTATTTTATCTGAGCTTCTAGGATTATAGTTTTAAATAGTCTCCAAGCTTCCCCAAGGGTTTTGACCGTATTTACCTTACCTTTCAGTTCCCTCCTCACATGCCTCCTCATCTCAGAGAATTTACCCCTTTTAAAGTTAAATGTGGTTGTGGCGGTCTTTTTGGGCAACTCCCTATTTATACAAACGGTGAAATCAATAACATTATGGTCACTGTTCCCAAGCGGCGCAATCACTTTTACGTCTCTCACCAAGTCTTGGGCATTACTTAGGACCAGATCCAGGATCGCCCCACCTCTGGTAGGTTCTGAGACCATCTGCTCCATAGCACAGTCATTGAGAGCATCAAGAAACTCAATCTCTTTCTCTCGACCAGAACACATATTGACCCAATCAATCTGCGGGTAGTTAAAATCACCTATTACGACACAGTTTTTACGTTTAGCCGCTATCTTTAATCCTTCCATCATATTATAATCGTCCTCTCTCTTTTGATTTGGTGGGCGATAACAAACTCCCATAGTTAAATTTCCTTTTGGGCCCTCTATTTCAACCCAAAGCATTTCTAAAAGGGAATCTAATTCTCTGACCTCAGTCTTACTGGACTGTATATCCTCTCTGACATACAGAGCCACCCCACCTCCAACCCTTCCCTCCCTATCCTTCCGATATAACTTATATCCAGGAATCACCGTGTCCCACTGATTCTCCTCATTCCACCAAGTTTCTGAAATTCCCACAATGTCTATGTTTTCTCCCAACACTAAACATTCCAATTCACCAATTTTACTTCGGACACTTCTAGCATTTGCATACAAACATTTATAATTTCCCAGGCAAGCTAGGCCCACCACCTCTGTCCTGCCGCCTCGAGACTCTGGCAGACAGTCCATACTGTTTGTCACCATCACAGTGGACAACTCTGATCCGTTACTCGGTAGAAAAATAGAAGCCAACCCTTCATCTCTTTGAGACGAGTCCTCCCGAACCAGAGACATTCCATCTCCTGTCGGCTTTCCCCCAAGATTTAGTTTAAAAACTGCTCTGCCACCTTTTTGATTTTAAGCGCCAGCAGCCTGGTTCCATCCGGAGACAAGTGGAGACCGTCTCTTTTGTACAGCTCCCGCTTGTTCCAGAAAGCATCCCAGTGCCTAACAAACTTAAACCCTTCCTCCTTACACCATCGTCTCATCCACACATTGAGACTTCTAATTTGCGCCTGTCTCTCCTGCCCTGCACGTGGAACAGGTAGCACTTCCGAGAAGGCCACCTTGGAGGTCCTGGCCTTAAGTCTCCCACCTAGCAGCCTAAATTTCTCCTCCAGGACCTCACGACTGCATTTCCCCACATCGTTGGTGCCAACATGCACCACGACCACAGGCTCCTCCCCAGCACTGTCTATCAGCCTATCTACTATACGTGTAATGTCCGCTACCTTCGCACCAGGCAGGCAAGTCACCATAAGGTCAATACGCGGTTTTGCCACCCAGCTGTCTACTTGCCTAAGGATCGAATCACCAACTACCAAGACCCCCCTTCTCCCCCTGCCCAGGGATGGTTCCTTGGCGCGAAAGGATACCTGCTCACCAACCAAAGAAGAGGTCCCTTTTGAGGGCGCATTCCCCTTGTCCTCAGCAAGGTGCCCTGTTCCCTCTCGACCCTCGCGCTCTCTGGAAGCAACGGGGCTGCCACATTCAGAGTGGGGCTCATCTAATACGCCCCCGAGAGTCTTCCCCAATTGCCTAACTGACTGTCTCTGCTTTTCCAGGGCAGTCACCTCGGCCTCAAGGGCACGAACCCGTTCCCTGAGGACCAGGAGCTCCTTGCATCAAGCACACACCCAAGACTTTTGTCCTGTGGGCAGATAGTCATACATGTGACAGTGCAAAACACTGGAAAGCCCCCACCCCCCTGCTGGCATTCTACCTTCATGATATATATATATATATATATATATATATATATATATATATATATATATATATCATGAAGGTAGAATGCCAGCAGGGGGGTGGGGGCTTTCCAGTGTTTTGCACTGTCACATGTATGACACATGTGTTTTGCACTGTCACATGTATGACACATGTATGCACAGGGTGGAGTAGACCACTCCTAAGCAATCATCAACAATTACTCTCAATCAATCAATCACTTTCACCTTTAGCCCACTCACCCAAACATACAGCAGTTCCCCAGCTATCACAACTCAGCCTTTTCAGCAGTCACCCAAGCCTCAGAATGAAGTCTTTCAAAACACAGAAATTCTTAGCAACTTCTCCAGCTGTCTCAGCCTTTCAGAGCTGCTCTGCTCTGTTCTGCTCCTCTCAGGCCTCTTTGAGATGTCCTGATATAATGTCCTTGCAGCTGAAAGCAGACACCACACCATCGTTCTATCTTGTTTCGGAAAACTTTCCAATTGGAAAACCAACAAAAAAGAGTCTGGAGACCTCTTAATGTCATAACCTAAAATTTTTGACATTTCTTTTTGAATCATTTGCCAAAATTGTTTTGCTTTTTCACAAGTCTACCACATATGGTAGAAAGATCCTTCATGTTTTTTACATTTCCAACATCTGTCTGACACCTGATTGTTCATTTTTGCCAGTTTCTTAGGTGTCATGTACCATCTATACAGCATTTTTTTAAAAAAAATTGTTTAATATTGTAACATGTTAATATCTTCATAGAGTTCTTCCATAGATACTCCCAAGATTCCATTTGTATTTCTTTTTTAAAATTGATAGCCCATTTTATCATTTGAGATTTAACTACTTCATCTTTTGTAGACCACTTCAATAGTAATTTATAAGTCCTTGAAATCAACTTCTCATTATCGCCCAACAGCATTCTTTCTAATTCAATCCACCAAACTCTTAATTTGTTGCAGTTGAAACCAATTATATTTGTACTGTGATTCTTCAGCTGATTTTAGTTCCACCTTTCCTCCCTGTATCTTTAATAGTTGATTATACTATTATACTTTAATAGTTGATTAACCACATCCCTTCATCCATTTCTGAGGATAATTTTATTACTTCAATTGGCACAATCCATAGCAGCTTTCTCTCATCACCATATTTTTTTTATATTTTAACCATGTACTTACCAGATTTCTTCTTATATAATGGTGTGAGAAAAAAAGATCCATCTTATTTTTCCCATAAAACATATATGCATGCCAACCAAAAATTTTTCCATGACCTTCTAAAACCAACAATTTCTTATTTAATAACGTCATCCATTCTTTAATCCATACCAAACACACTGCATCATGATACAATTTTAGATCCGGTAACTGGAAACCTCCCCTTTCTTTTGCATCAGTTAAGATTTTCATTTTGATCCTTGGTTTTCTCCCAGGCCATACAAATTCTGAAACTTTTCTTTGCCATTTACTAAATTGTTTATTGTCCTTCACAACTGGAATTGTTTGAAATAGGAACATAATTCTTGGTAGAACATTCATTTTAATTGCAGCAATTCTGCCAGCCTGGACAAGCTCAATTTATTCCATTTTATCAAATCTTCATCAATTTTCTGTTAAAGCTTTTCATAATTATTTTTATACAAGTCTATATTTTTCATGGTAACTTCCACACCTAAGTAATTTACTTTTGAAGTGACCTCACACTCTGTTGCACTTTGCAGTTCTTCCTGTTGACTCTTTTTCATATTTTTACACAAATTTTTTGATTTTTCTTTATTTATATAAATTCCTGCCAATTCTCCATACTCTTGTATTTTACGAAGAAGCAATGGTGTCACATATAAGGGATTTTCATTGATAAACATTACATCATCAGCAAACACTCTGTATTTATAAGAAAGACCTTTCAATTTCAGCCCCTCTATTTCTTTATCGTATTTGCCTAAGCAAAATCTCTAATGTCATTATAAATATTAATGGAGATAGAGGGCAGCCTTGACTTGTTCCTTTACCAATTATCATTTTCTCCGTCAAATCTGCATTTATATAGAGTCTTGCTTGCTGCTCAGTATATATCACCTTAACCATCCTTATAAAACCTTCTCCTAGTCCTAATTTCTCCATCACTGCAAACATAAAATCCCAATTCACATTGTCAAAGGCCTTCTCTGCATCTGCAAAAAATGGTGCCACTTCTTTTTCAGGTTGCTTCTCATAATATTTAAAAATATCTATAACAGTTCTGATATTATTTCTAATTTTTTCCTGGGAAGAAATCCTGCTTGTTCCTCTTGAATAAAATTATTCAAATGCTTTTTGAGTCGTTCTGCTAGTAGCCTAGCATATATTTTGTAGGCATTCTTAAGTAATGAAATTGGTCTGTAATTTTTTACATTTGTTGTATCTCTATCTTCTTTTGGTATCAACAAAATTGTTGCTTACTTCCATGTATTTGGCATTGTCCCGTCAATCCTTATAATATTCATCAGCTTCTGAAGTTTCGGTACTAACGTCTCTACGAGGACTTTATAGAATTTTGCTGTAAAACCATCTGAACCCGGTGCCTTTCCCATTTTCATTGAATTTATAGCTGTTTTGACTTCATTTTTTTCAATTGGTTCATTTAATACCTTTTCCATATTTTCTGTTAAGGGATTTTCTTGAATTTTCTGTAAATATGTATCTATTTTCCTTTTCTTCACCTTTTGAGCTTGAAATAACTTAGTATAATGTTTATAAAATTCCCTTTTAATTCCTGCTTGGTCAACAATTTCTTTACCTTCCAATACAATTTTGTTCACAAATTTATTTTCCTTTTTTTTTTCATTTGCCAAGCCAGGTATTTTCCAGGCTTATTTGCTCCTTCAAAAGATTTCTGTTGCAATCTCTTAAGATTCCATTCTACCTCTTTATTTAACAAATGTCTCAGTTGATTCTGCAATATTGTAATTTCCCTTATTATTTTCTTTTTTCCTGGTCTTTTTTAAAGTTCTTTTTCTTTTTTTTCCAATCCCTTTTTGAATGTCCAGCATTTGTTTCTCTTTGACTCTCTTATCTTTATTATTCATTGTAATTAAAATACCTCTCATTACTGCTTTGTATGCATCCCACACAGTTTGAAATTGAATGTCCTCCTTTTCATTTATTTGGAAGAAAGCTTTAGTTTCCTTTTCTAGAGACACCACTATCTCAGTTTTCTGTAGCAAATCTTCATTTATTCTCCATCTCCTAGTCTTTTTCACACTTTTTGCCGACCACATCAATGGATTGTGATCAGCCCAAACTTTAGGAAGAATCTCTATTTTTTTCGTCATAAGTCCAAGATCTTTTGTAGTCCATAATATATCAATTCTTGAGAAAGAGTTATGCCTAGCTGAAAAAAATGTGTAATCACACACTTTAGATTAAATTTCCTCCATATATCTTCCAAATTTTCTTGTTTCACTAAATTAAAAAATGACTGGTAATTTCCCCTCCTTATTTCTTTTACCTGATCTGTCCTAATCATTAAAAATTGTTCCATTGAAGTCTCCCATTACCATTATTTGTTCATAAGTCACTTGGTCTAATTGTTGCACAATGTCTTTAAAGAAGGAGTCTTTCACCCCATTTGGGGCATACAATCCCAACAACAACGTCCTTTTATCATTCATCGTCACTTCCACAGCTAGGTATCTTCCTTCATTGTCCTTAAAAATCAATTTTGGATCCAGTTCCTGTTTAACATAAAAAATCACTCCCCTTTTTTTCTCCTTAGCCAAGGAAAAAAATTCCTTACCCAGTTGTTTATTCCATAAAAATTTATAATCCAATTGTTTAATATGTTTATTTTATTTATTTAGGATTTGTATCCCGCCCTTCCCACAAGTGGCTCAGGGCGGCTAGTGGCTCAGGGCGGCAATTTATTAATTATGTACTTCTTGTAAACAAATTATACTACATTTTTGTTTCTTGATCCAATGAAATGTAGCCTTTCTATTTTGCGGTGAATTTAGTCCATTTACATTCCAAGATATTAATTTGAAATCCATAACGATTCTTCTTTTATTCTGTATCCCCAAATCCCTCATTTTCTTCAAAAAATCTCCTCAATTCCTGTACATTTGTAATTGTAATCCTCCTTCCACCATGTTCAAAACTTAGACCTTCAGGTAGTATACATCTCTTTCTCATTTCATTATCCCGCAGCTTATCAGTTAGTTTTTTGTACAATCTTCTGTCATTTATACCCTTTCGTGGCAGCTCTTTCATGATTCTTACTCTGCTTCCATCAATTTCCAGTGTGTTTTCAAATTGTTTTCTTAAGATCTTTCCCACCATGTCTCTTGAAATAAATTTTATTATTGGTAGTTTGTTTTTCTTGGCATACAATGAATTGACCCTGTATATATGATCATAAAGATGGCTAGATTCATCAGGCTCTATCTCCAAAAACTCAGCAATAATTCCCATTATATATGTCTTTAAGTCAGATCCTTCATTCTCTGGTACTCCTCTCAAACGTATCTGGTTTTCTATTAACTTACAGTCTTGCAGAACTACTTTCTCCTGCAATTTATTAATTATGGAATCTTGATCCTGCACCTTATTTTCAATCACATGTACTTTATTTAGTGTTGCTTGTGAATCCTTTCTGAGATCCTCAATTTCTTTAATTAATTGCTTCTTATTGTCCATTATTAGATCTTTCATCACTTTGACCAGTCTTGCCTCCATAGCATCCAACTGGTCTTGTATTTTAGGCATTATGCCTACCTCAAGTGAACCATTCCTTGCACGTGTCTGTTTTGGTGCTGGCTTGTGATCAGAAATTACTGTTTTCCCACTACCAAAATAGGCTCTTAAACTGATCTCACCAAATTCAAATTAAACCATAGGATCTTGTAGATTAGGGAATGCCCTTTTCAATAAGCCCAAAATCGCCATTCTCAGGGCTTCCTAACTCGAGATATTATTTTTTAAAGTTTTAAAAATACACAAAATGGCATCCGCAATTTTTCAGACCCTTTTGAAAGTTTTTTCCTTTTTCATCAAAAGACCACCAAAATTGGTTCCAATATATTTCACTCTGTAATTATGATATCTGCTGGCTCCACTAATTTTTAAAGTCTCATTCTTTTTTCTTGAATTTTTAATTTTTTTGACCTTCCTTTAATGGCCGCCATAATTTCACTTTGGTTTTCAAGTCCTAGAGAAGGCCAGGAGGTTTAAAAGTTCCCTTCTTCTAATGGCTCCTTCCTTTTCTTGCCACGAAGTCACGTTCTTGATGGTTGAGAGAACTCGCGATACTTGTATGACGCCACTTCCTGTGACTTCTTCCACTTCAGCAACTCAGTGATGATGGGGTATTTTTTGCAGAAACCGCAAGTATCCCAAATGATAGTTGTTTTCCGTCTTTTAACATTGCTTCTTAAATTCCAAAAGTCCCAAAATTACCCCCTTCTCTTTTTTACAACTTTAGAATATTGTAGTTAAGTCCAAATTTTAATCCTTGTCTCACATAGAATTAATTTTAGTCCCGGAATGATAGATAAAGATCTTCTTAACTTGCAGTCAAATATATTCTCAACACCGTTGTTTCCAAAGATGGATATTTAGATATTAGAACAGTCCAAAGAAGGCTTGAATCTTGATTTTAAGTCAATTTAATGACCATGGAGACCCTCTGTAGATGCTGGAATGGGATTCTTCGCCAGGGACTCTTCAAAGCCTAAAAGGAACCCCACTGGGACTCCTCGTCAGCCAAAGTAAATCCCCTCAGAATTCTCCTAAGCATGTCTTGGCCTTTTCCCTCACTGAGAAAAGTAGGCAGCAGGCATTGGGGTCACCTTCTCTGCCCAAGACAGAGGCTCCGGTCCGCTCCTCTTTTGAGAAGCAGCTCAGTTCTCCATAAGCCAACCCCAGAAGTCCCTGATCTCATCAAATCTTGGAATCAAAGTGGGGTCAGCCCTGGTTAGCATTCGGATGGAGTCCACCAAAGAATCCAAGGTTGCTCTGCAGAGGAATATAATGGCAAACCTACTAGTCTCTTTTCTTGAAAACCCTACAGGGTCACCATGTCAGCTGTAACTTGAGGGCTCTTTGCCCACACAAGTCATGCGTGAAGTGTTTTTTCTGTTTCAAAAATGTGCTCCATTTTCTTGTACAGAACATTTTCAAAAATTGCTCCAGTTTTTGTGATATAACAACATATAGTTAAAATCTATATTAAAAGGGAGGGGGGAGAGAACAGACTGGAAATGGGAGGGGGGAAGACTACATATAAGCTACAGACATTTCAAACCATACTCTGCAGACAATCATATAGAAACATTTAAGAGCAGAACAAATGTCTGTTTCTGGACCGATGCGGTTCAGCAGTACTGATGTTGTTAGATGTGTTGGCTGCGTTTGATACAGTTGACCATCAGTTGATGACCCACCATCTTGCTGATGCAGGGATTCAGGGATTGGCCTTACAAAGGCTCTCCTCTTTCCTTCATGGCCAGGAACAAATGATGGCAATTGGGGGACAATCCACTCAGAGACACCCGCTTAATTGCGGTGTGCCTCAGGGGGCGGTGCTTTCCCTGACATCTACATGTGCCCCCTTGCTCAGATTGCCCAGAGGTATGGACTAGGTTGCCATAAGTAAGCTTATGATACCCAGCTCTATCTATTGATGGACGGCCAATCTGACTGTGCCCCAGAAAATCTGGACCTGGTGTTGCAAGCTGTGGCAGGATGGCTTAGGCTGAGCTGACTGAAGCTGAATCCAATGAAGACAGAGGTCCTTTGCCTGAGTCACGGCAGTCCGGGTAGGGAAATCCCCCTACCAGCTTTTGATGGTGTGCTACTTACAACGGCGACCAGGGTCAGAAGCTTGGGGGTGCTACTGGAGCTAGCAATGAAGGCCCAGATAGCAGCCACTGCTAAATCCACCTTTTTCCATCTTAGGCGCGTAAGACAGTTGGTCCCCTTCCTTAAGCACGGTGACCTGGCAACTGTGATCCATGCTACGGTCACCTCAAGATTGGACTACTGTAATTCCCTCTACATGGGGCTGCCCTTATCTCGAATCCGGAAACTACAGCTGGTGCAGAATGCAGCAGCCAGGCTGTTATTGGGGCTCTCCATGCAGGAGCACATACAGCCAGGGCTGAGGGAGCTACACTGGCTGCCAGTAATACACTGGATTTGCTACAAGGTGCTGGTCATTACCCCTAAAGCCCTATATAGCCGAGGACCTGCCAACCTTAGGGACCGTCTCTCCTCACATGTTCCCCAGAGGGGAACCTGGGCTGAGGGAGGCAAGATTGAAAACCACCAGGGAAAGAGCCTTCTCAATCACCCCCCCCCCCCCATTGGTGGAACCAACTGCCAGAGGAGGTTAGAGCCTTGTGGAACCTCACCCAGTTCCATAAGGCCTGCAAGACAACATTACTTCGGCTAGCCTTTAACTGAATTGCCAATATAGTAGCATAAAAGGATACCTAAGAATACTGAATGCCATCGGAAATTAAATGATATTAGCACCAAATTGTTTTAATTGTTTAAATCGTTGAACTGATGAATTGTTTAAATGTTTGATTAATGTTTGATTGAATTGAACTGTTTTACTGTGATGTATTACTTTTATTGTTTGTGAACTGCCCTGAGCCTCCATTGGTGGCTCCAATAAATGAAATCAAATCACATCATTGTGATATACCACACACACATACAGATGCTCAACCCTGCCTTACAAATGGGACAAAAATGGCTTTGTGTGAGTGGTAAAAAAAAAAAAAAAATCAGCATCCAAAACAATTGTGACTGAAATGGTTTTTAAAACAAATTAGCAAGCAGCAGCCAAAATGATTTAAAAAGATAGTGTTAAAGTGTCCTATGTAGCAGTCACACCACAGGTATATACTTATCCCATATGTACTCTTTCAATACAGACTTTTCTGTCGCAAAGATCTCTTATTGAGAAATTCCATAAAGATAAAACTCAAAATCAAAAGTATTCCCCCTCCCCCAAAAATCTTAATATGAATAGTTACAATTTGCTAATGTAATGAGGGTGGCAGCTACATCATAAACAGGAAGGCAAGTGGCTTGTGAGTCATGCATGGTTTCTGTTCGCTGTGCAAGTAGTCACAACCAAAGCTGTCCTGAACTTCAGTAAGATTCATTTTTCCCTTGCATCAAACTACTTAAAAGCTATATTTCCAACACTGTTTAAAAATAATAAAAAATAGCTACTTTTGAACTATCTTGTGAAAAATAGAAAGATTAATATCCACTTGAATACATATTCATAGTGTGTTGCCATGAAAGCAAATTGAAGGTAACAACCTTCAAAGCTTTCAGCAGGCACAACACCTACCTGGTAAAATGCAGATTTTCAATCCATTTAATGGTTCACTACAAAAATCTCTTTTAGAATGTATGTGGTAGTGACACAACATGGCAGTTGCCCCAAAAGCTAAATATCTGAAGCAATTCCTTTTTCAATTTTCAAGGATTTCTGAGTTTCACATGGAGGAATGAAGTTTAAAAAATGCAAACAGGCTTTATCATGGTTGAAGAATATCTGAAGCAGGAAGCTGAGACAACCATGCCGAGATGGGCTCAGATGAGACATTCTGTGTACAGGAACACAAATGATGCCAAAACTCTATTGACTGGATCCCATCCTAATCTGTTCATTGGACTGAAACACAATCTATTGTACTTCTAAGGAACAATTCACCAGGGATGTAACTTAAAAAAATCATTTCCATATTAGCATATCCTGTTTCCATCCAACACAAATTTGTGATTGTTCATTGTATTTCCAGCTTCTAGGCTGGCTGCTGTCCTGCTGCTGGTGGTTGTATTTTTTCTTCACTCCAGTTAGCTTGTTCTCTTTCCAACAGATGCTCAGGTGCTAGGATTAGAGTATAGAGACTATGAATAATAGTGGAGTTGTGCTGGAGGGGATGGGACCTTTACTTCCTTTCCTGGAACGAGGCCTATAGGTTAGGGAGGTTCACAGCTTGCCCATCCTCCAGTTGTTGCCGCATCAGCAGCTGTTTCAAGGTGGGAATCACCTGACAATCGCAAGCCCTACAAGGCAATAGAGTTGCACATTTTCTTGGAACATGGGGTGGATGCCCATTGGGGACCAGTGTCCAGAAGAGCCACAGGAGGCATGTCAAAGAATCACAAATGGCTCCCAAGCCACTGAGTATCTCTGATTTAAATAAATAAATACAAACTATCATGGGCAATGCACACCAAACCTCCAAACCTGGAAGAGCACCAAATAACTCCTTGCATCATTTTGATGGCTGAGTTTTCCCCAAGAAGTTAAGACAGAATCCACCCCTGACAATGCACCCATGGACTCAAACATCCACCACCAGACTAGTAGGGCCCTCCAACAACATGAACAAGACATCTGTAGCCACTCAAAACTCCTCAGCTACAGCAGAGTACAGATAGACAAGAACAGATAGATGATATGGCACTCTAACAGCATGGTGAAGACCTCTGGAGCCACGCAAAACTCTCCCTCAGCCAGTGGAATAAACAGCTAGGGGCAAGACAAAGCGGCAGAGACATTTGATTCTGACAAACTACAGCACAATTATGAAAATGCTCAGAGCTGGTTACCATTGCTCATGCAACAATCAGTAGTAAGGTCGCCTTGAACTCAATGGGGGTCCGCGGAGCTTGTCTCTTGCGGCCCCCCTGAATCAGGCAGTTGGAGGGGGGGCACCCTGGAGGTGTTTCCTTTCGGCATGGTGCTTTTACAGGAAGACAGGGATATAGCGGCAGCTGTTCCTGCTCTTCTTGTGCGCTTCAATCCTCCGCTGCCTTGATCACCATTATGGCAGAAAGAGGTGAACACCCAACCGCTTGCTTTCTTTGCTGCTAACAAGCCTTAGATGTATTGCTTTCCTATCTCAAACACGGCAATTCTTCTCTGCAAGTAAGTTTGCTTTTCATACCATCGGCTAAAGGGTCATTTTACATAACAACAAATGGGTCAGCTCAAAGGAAGGGAAAGAGGTGAATTCTCTCCCCCACTTTCCCGTGAATCCGGCTTCCAAAAGATAAAAAGAACAACTTTGAATGCCTGCAACAATCTGAATTTGACTGAATATAGATACTTAAATTGATCCGGATTATGATTGAATAAGTGATAAAGAGATTATTATTTGGTTATAATTTGGTCTGAACAAATGAGATATATTCCAAAGAGATTTGTATTTGTCACCTGAGTGCAACTGAAATGGCAATAACCAAGATATACATCTGGTGGAGATATGGAAGGATAGAGTAACTGGAGCTCCGAGTTACTCAACTTTGATTATTAGACTGAGTTATTCTGTGGAGTAAAATGGCATCAAAAAAGATACAATGGATATCATATTCTCTCTAAAGCAGGACCTTGGTTTATTAACAGAGTTGATAAAAAAACAAATAGGAGCTTTTATGTTGAAAGTTAGAGAAAATTTGAATCTACATGGGCAGAGTGACAAAGAGATCTTGGTGACGTCTGTGGAGTTGGAAATGGGAAAAGATCTATCAGGAAATGAAAAGAAGAAAACTAAAATGGAACCTTATGGCACAGTTACTAAGAAGAGCTGGAAGTTAAGGCTGTTTGAAGTATTTTTGAGAGGATCTAATGGCTTGGGATTTTTACTGTTGTTATTGAGAGATGTGCTTGCATTAAGGAAAGAGGATGCACATTTCATTAAAAAAATCAAAATGTGGAAAACTTTCAGGAAGAAGGGATTTTAAATTGTTTTCTCTCTCTGTAGATAACTGGATAATATGGAACTCTCAGCAAGATATGTGATTTTAAAAGGCATTTTTGGGACATAATAGGTTTGTTCCTCTCTGATTAATATGGACATAAGAACTAAAGGATTGAAAAGTTCTGAAAAGAAATTTAAATAAACAGTTAACTTGGAATAATTTTTAAGAAGACAGACAACACAATTATTTTGTAATCTGGTAGATCTGCTCTTAATATGTTTGTTTGGAGAAATTGCTTATATTGAGATAGATAAACTAATATGCTCCTTGTTTACCATATTTTTTCTTATCTCTCCACTTTTTACGTTATTTTAAATTTGATCTTTTTCTCTATCCGTTTGAAATATGTAAGCTAGAAGGATAAAGAAATATTGGTTTTTTATGCCTAGAGCCAGTTTTTTATGCCAAGAGCCAGTTTGGTGTAGTGGTTAAGTGTGCGGACTCTTATCCGGGAGAACCGGGTTTGATTCCCCACTCCTCCACTTGCACCTGCTAGCATGGCCTTGGGTCAGCCATAGCTCTGGCAGAGGTTGTCCTTGAAAGGGCAGCTGCTGTGAGAGTCCTCTCAGCCCCACCCACCTCACAGGGTGTCTGTTGTGGGGGAGGGAGATAAAGGAGATTGTGAGCTGCTCTGAGACTCTTGAGTGGAGGGCGGAATATAAATCCAATGTCTTCTTCATCTTCTTCTTCTATCTAAATGATGATATTGTTAAAATAACAAGTCAACTTGTATTTTTAATATGGTTAAGCTTATCCAGTTAGTTCTGTGTTGAGACCTTGGTGACTTTTATATATATGTTTGCTGAAGAAGAATAGTTCAGACTTGTATTTTAAGTAATAGCTTAGTAAAAAATGTGTAATGGAAAATGAAGACGGTAGAATATAAGGGGAAAACTCAATACTTGCAGTAGAAAGGATTAGGTATTTTGTTTTGAGGTAAAAATGTAACTGATATATTTGCAGCTTTCTTTGTTTCTGATCTCTCACTCTGTATCCCCCCCCCCCTTGATGTTTCTGTACTTGTGCTTATGCTTTTTCTTTTTGTAGTTAACATTAGTAAAAATTATAAAACAGGAACAATCAATAGTAAGGCAGGGGCAAATTAGACAAAGCCGTATATAAGATTAGCAATGTCACCTGAACAATGACTTGAAGCACAGCAGTCCCTGAATTTGGGGTTTCACAAAGCACACTGTGAGTCTGGTATGGAAGCATGTATGGTCTGTACCAAGATGTTTGAAGCTAACCAAGATGAGGGTTAGAAAAGGCTATCCCTGATGGAAACATCTGCATAAAGTGATTCCTCTCCTCTGACTCTCAGATATTCTTGTGTCCTCTCCTACTCCACTGCCAAGCACATACTGCCAAGGGTACTCAACCCAGACCTGGGCTGAAAACTCTTGGGGCGTTTTCGCACTCACCTTCAGCCGGCGTGACCCCCCTCTTCACTGCGCAGGATCTGCGTGGATTTCGCACTAAATGCTGCAGAGCAGCCGGAAGAGCCGGAAACTCCCGGCGCAAAAGCCGCTCAAACGTAAACCGCCAAAAAGCAGTTTCCGTTTGCGCGGCTTTTGAGACGGGAGTTTCCGGCTCTTCCGGCTGCTCCGCAGCATTTAGTGCGAAATCCACGCAGATCCTGCGCGGTGAAGAGGGGGGTCGCGCCGGCTGAAGGTGAGTGCGAAAACGCCCTTGGTTAAAGAAGACAAGGGCAAACAAAGTTACAAAATACCAGAGAGACAGACTAATTCTCCAGTGATGGTGAACCTTTTAGAGACTGAGTGCCCAAACTGCAACCCAAAATCACTTATTTATCGCAAAGTGCCAACATGGCAATTTAACCTGAATACTGAGGTTTTAGTTTAGAAAAAAACAACTCATAAACAGCCTAATTTCATCTAAGCAGACTACAAATCTTTCCATGACTCATCCTCTGCTCAGCCATTGGACATTATTGTGCATAAGTAAACAATTATATGGTGCCTGAACCTCCTCAAGAAGTACTTGAAACTGTCAAAAATTCAGAGCAAGAGCCATGATGTGACATCTTTGAGTACATCGTCAATTTTTTTGCTGCTTTCCCTGGCACAAACAGCTTCTTGATGTATACTACAATGGAACTGAATGACTTGATGTTTTGTTTCTTTAACAAATAACTGTATGAAACCAGATGTTGCCCCCACGTAGAAGGTGCCCCACCACTAGTAATTGAAACCACTTTTTCTGGTCTTATGTCTTGTGACAAAAAAGCCTCCATCACAGCACTGTAGATATCTATCCCTTGTGTTCTTTTAGGCAAAGACACCAGTTTCACCAGCTCTTCTCTCATGATGTCACCAACAGCATAACGCAAAATTACTGCTAGCCTTGCATGATTATTTATATCTGTGCTTTCATCCAAGCACATGGAGTAACAGGCTGCCTTTTGTAAATCAGTGATGAGCTGCTGACTAACATCACTTGCCATGTGCTGGATTCGATCTTTAACAATATTTCTGCTAAATGGCATCTCAGGGATGCATTGAATAATTTTATCCTTGTTTGGGAAATCATGAAAAAGGGAATTACTCCCAGACAAGATGGCCGTTTCGATAGTATCCCCATCAGAGAGGGGCTTACCATGTTTTGCTATGCACAGTGGAATTTGAAAACTGACAGCTGTCAGATGATTTGTTCTAGAAAGATAGTTGCAAAAACTAAAATACTGGGAATGATATTTCCTCAATTTCCCTTCAAGAAACTTTTTTCTTTCAGTTTCATCACGTTTGGCAACACTTTTGTGGTTGGTGTCAAAGTGCCATCTGACACTTGATGTGTGACACACAACACTTTCATTACACAGAATACATAATGCTTTCCTATTGCGTTCAATTGCTCCAAATGACTCTGTTCAGGCCTCTTGGAATAATCTTCCACCATCTGTTTTTGCTTTTTTTTTTTTTTTTTGCTGTACTCATTTTTGGGTGTTCAAGACAAAAACACAAAATTAAAAAAAATGAAGCACCCAATACAAATCTATCCCTATACCAAAAATAGCTAACACTATTAGTTAATACTAAAAAAAATGGATATTCCCTGAATCAACAATCTATGGCAATGATTCTCAGCTGGGGTTCCTTTTGAATTTGCTGACCACCAGCACAAGGGGGCAATGTTCCACTGACCACCAGCTTTTCGCCTGCTCTGAAAAAGGCATCTGACTGCATTTCCTACCTTTGATTCACCTCCGCTGTACATGTATAGGACCTATGTCTTGGGGAATTTGCATAAATAAGATGAAGTGGAGGTGCAGCACACATTTCCCACACACAGAAGTCATGCAGATCTGGATCATCCATACAAGCTCTCATTTTCCCATTAGCAGGAGCCCAGGTTGGTTCCTATGGACAGCAGCCAATACAAAGTCCCCCCTGACAATCCCAATACAATAAGTGCCATGTCTGTCATGTCCTCTCATATAGCACACACACAGGCCATAGAGAGCTGAACCCTGCATACCAACCTATCCCAGCACACTCACAGCTATGTGAATTTCTGCATGCACTTCTTTTTCAATAGGATTGGAGAAGCAATTTCGTGGTGTACCTTTAAGATCATGGAAAAATTAGTTTTGCATGACATTCTTACAGATAAGCCTCCAGCAGGCAAGGCAGGGCCAGTGCTGCAAAGCCCGTGCTGTGGCCCGACCGCTCTGCTCCCCTCCAGCTATGCCATGCTATGAGCTATGCTCCCCTCTAACCTAGCTCCTCTCCAACCCCACCCCGGGAATCACCTTTGTCACAGACTCAACAGGCTGCTGTCCGTGCCACACCTTCATGCCACATGTGAGCTGTCCGCCTTATCCCAGACAGGGGAGGGAGGAAGTGCTCCCATCGGGCTGCTGGACAGAGAGGTGAGTGATGTGAGAAATGTCCTCAGGAATGCGTGGAGAGGGGGAGGGGAGCAGCCCAGCCCTGCATCCCTCTGGCTTTCTAGTAATGAACTCTGGCAAATTGTGCTGGGGCAATGGCGCGCGTGCCCACAGAGAGGGCTCTGCCCCCCCCCCCCCCCCCGGCACACATGCCATAGGTTTCCCACCACTGCTCTAGTCTAAAAGGCAGGTTGCCACTAGTCCTTTTTTTACTATTCCCAACAGTACAGGAGAGAAAGGACAAGTGTCCTGGCCTCTCAGGGCCTATAAAAACCTGAGATGTGATGTAACTCTCTGCTTGTGATGTAGAAGGCTTGGGCCAGGAAGAGAAATGACATTTTGCTGCAGATCTGTTTATATCCCTTTCCCACAAGTGCAAGCAATAGCTCAAAGACTTTGATATCTGCTAACTGAAAGACCAAGGCAAGATGGTACTCCTCCTCTTGCAGATCAAGTTAATTCTAACCACTGTCTCTAACTATCTCTGGGAAAGAATGTGCAGGCCTCAGCCTGAACCAAAGACTTTACACAGACAGGACTTTGTGAGGAACCATTTTTCTTTATACATGCTAGGGTTGCCAAGTCCAATTAAAGAAAAATCTGGGGACTTTGGGGGCGGAGCCAGGAAACTTTGGGATGGAGCCAGGAGACATTGGGGGTGGAGCCAGGAACAAGGGTGTGACAAGCATAATTGAACTCCAAGGGAGTTCTGGCCATCACATTTAAAGGGACAGCACATCTTTTTAAATGCCTTTCTTCCATAGGAAATAATTAAGGATAGGGGCACCATCTTTTGGGGCTCATAGAATTGGACCCTCTGGTCCAATCATTTTGAAACTTGGGGGATATTTTTGGGAGAGGCACTAGATGCTATACTAAAAATTTGGTGCCTCTACCTCAAAAAATAGCCCCCCGAGCTCCCAATATCCACAGATCAATTCCCTATTATTCCCTATGGGAATCGTTCTCCATAGGGAATAATAGAGTGCCCAGTAGACATTTCCCTCCCCCCACGCTTCCTAAAGGGGGCGAGGGCCTCCAAACCAGGGAATCCCCTGCCCCCTCCCTCTCTCTCACACACAAATACTTACTAGATCTTCTTCCTGCAGAACACTACTTGCTGTGAAAACGAAAGCAAAATAAAGGGAGGGTCCATTCTCCATGGAAACTATTACTGACCCTTTCCAATGAAGCCCTTCCTGTTTCCTGTTTTCTGCGCACCCTTAAAGGCACACATTTTACAAACGGATCAGGAGCTCTACAACTACACGATGCCTACATGCATGTTCTCCCCCGCCCTTCCGGATTTTTGGAGAGCAGGGGAGGAGGCTGCAAATTCGGGAGTCCCCCACCAGGGCGGGGGTGGGGGGTGGGTGGGAAGCCTAATACATACTTACAGTCCAATGTTTTCCAGTGAAGCATAAACTGTCTGGCCTCCCTTTCAGTGACTGCAAACAAAAAGATCCATGGGGCAAGATCTGAGATACACCCTTACAAGTGAGTTTTGTTTCTGAAAATAGCAATCTATTCTGCCCAATAAACCATTCCCAATCCTCCAATTTTGTTGAAACTGCAAAAGCATTTCTGAAGCAAATGCAGTTTTAGTAAAAAATTAGGCGCCTTTGCAAGTGAGTAGAAGCATTTGTAGATGATCAAGAAAGCTATTAGGAATGTGCATTCGTATATTTAGTACTGGAAAATAAAACAAAAAATGTAAATTTTGTTATTATAAATATTGGAAATAAATAAATAATGATGAATACTGCTTAATATTTATTACCCCAAAACCTGGAGCTATCTTGGAAGTGGTCTGAACATATATTAATTGCCCTGAAAATGAAGTGCATTTAATATGTGTACCAACCCCTTCCTCTATACTTAAATTATGTTTGTCTTCACCCTAAAAGAGAAACAGGCCAGAAATTGAACATTCTTAGTCAAACAATTATGAATGTTAAAATATCTGTGAAATAAATGGCATGAAGCCAAGCTGACATAATTAAGAACAAATCATGTTCAACTGACTAAATATTTCCATGGTGAGTCTAATATATTGGTACAACCTTATTAGACTGGTTCACTTTAAAAAAAGATTTTGGAATAGGCTCTGAGTGCCAATGGAGTTGGTGAATCTCATAATATGCAGGGGGTTTTTTTGAGCAGGAATGCACAGGAATGCAATTCCGGCTGGCTTGGCACCAGAGGGTGTGGCCTAATATGCAAATGATTCCTGCTGGACCTTTTCTACAAAAAAAGCCCTGTATGAAACAATGGTGATGTCAGAGGGTGCGGCCTAATATGGAAATGAGTTCCTGCTGGGCTGTTTCTACAAAAAAAGCCCTGATAATATGTATTCTGATACTGAGACTTCAGAGGATGGTGGAAGACAGGAGGACCTGGCATGACTTTGTCCACAGGGTTGCAAAGAGTCGGACTCAACTGTGAGACTGAACAACAACAACAAAACTGTCAAAAGTGAGAATGATAATTTACAGATTCCATATACTGCCTACAATACATACTTAATATCTAGGTATACCTAACTGCTTTCATAATAAAGGAGTCATGGTTATCAGCTACAGGTGGACTCAAATTGTGGTCTTCCAGGATCTGGACTGGAATTCTTGATCCATGAAGCAATGTTTTGTAGTTAAAATATCCAGGACTCTTGAGGTACCTTACAGACTCACAAAATGTGATTGCAGCATAACCTAGTCTATGCTTCTTTTAATTCTAAGCATGCACCCTCACTAGCATCTGAAGATAGACATGAAAACATGTCCTGGAATGAATTTTGTTAATCTTAAAGGTTCAACAAGTCGTGCTTATTTTTGTTGCAGCAGACTAACATAGCTACCTGTGTGTTATTTGTCATATCCCTCCCCTCTGTGACTGGTGACAGCTTCACCTTTTGTGTTAGGGTTGCCAGGTCCAACTCAGAAAATATCTGGGGCTTTGGGGGGTGGAGTCAGGAGACTTTCCCTTTCCCTAAAATGAATAAAATACAGCAGTGCAGTTTCTCTGAATACAGTCTTCATTTCCTCATCCCCTGCAGCTGCACTTCCATTAAATGAAAGTGAACACATCCCCACACACTAACAAAGCAGCCAAAAGAAACAGTTTGGAAGCACAGACTTTTGTGATCTCACTGGATCAATTTACTCAGGGGAGTTGCTGAATGTAACCATCTGCTGTATTTCAACCAGTTTCTTCAGACTAACAGGAAAACTAAAGGACAGCAGCCTAGGGGTTGAAGTTTTCTTCCAGTCCACAATCAGGTGCTAGTTAACTCAATTTTACTATTCATATTTTCCTATGAAACCAATGCAAAATAAACAGAGGGTCTGTACTGGCTTCTCTTCCTTTCTCACATGGTTCACACATTCATTGGGAAGAACCATGTGGCTCTGCTTGATTGCCCTGCACATGAAACTGAGATTTAAAAGCACACACACAGAGTCCAAAACACAAGCAGTTTGCAAGGTTCTTTTAAGCCGGATGAGGTTTAAAGGCACATTGTGGCTGTTGGATGATAGATGATGATGATATTGGATTTATATCCCGCCCTCTACTCCGAAGAGTCTCAGAGCGGCTCACAATCTCCTTTACCTTCCTCCCCCACAACAGACACCCTGTGAGGTGGGTGGGGCTGGAGAGGGCTCTCACAGCAGCTGCCCTTTCAAGGACAACCTCTGCCAGACCTATGGCTGACCCAAGGCCATGCTAGCAGGTGCAAGTGGAGGAGTGGGGAATCAAACCCGGTTTTCCCAGATAAGAGTCCGCACACTTAACCAGAACCACTAAACCAAACTGGAGCAAAGCTTCCCCCGCTGGCCAGCTGGCAGGGAGGAGTCTGCAAAACCAGGGGATCCCCTACCAGGACCTGGGGGCTGGAAGCCTGTTTTGTGTTAACAAACTACCTGTGCCACAATCAATTCCTAGTAGGGTTGCCAGATTCCAAGTGGTGCCTGAAGATCTCCCGCTTTTACAAGAGATCAGCTTCCCTGGAGAAAATTGCTGCTTTGAAGGGTGGATTCTATGGCATTGTACCATACTGAAGCCCATCCCATCCCCAAACCACTCTCTCTCCTGGATCCACCCCTAAAATCTCCAGGTATTTTCCAACACTTACCTGGCAACTCTTTCTACCCTTTCTCCAGCCACTCCTGATTTGGTCCTTGACCTAAACTTTTCTCATATTCCTCACATCTCCTGCTCCTATTGTTTGCTCTCTTCTTGGCACCTGTTTTATTAACCTGAGCTGCCTTTTGAGAGTGCCCTTAACTTACCATCTGCTGGTGGTAAGAACCCAGTGTAAACCTGTACTGGAAAATAGGTTTTGGGCCTTTTATACAGGCTCCACAGAAAGGCTTGGGAGCCCTATAGGTCTCTAGGACATGAGTAGAGCAAGCTAAGACTGCAGATATTCAGGCCTTAGGCCAGACCAGACAATCAGATAGCTGATGTGTGCATAGGTTTGTATTAATTTGCATTTTTAGCAAAGTCTCATAGGGCATGCTCTTAAAAGAGCCACCTTGAGTAGGAGAGATGGTAAAAAGCAGGACTGGGCTTGCTGAAAGGTCAAGGGACTTGACTGAAGGTAGTGTTCTGAAAGACAAGCCTGTTTCCAGGCTTTGGATCCAAAAAGAACACAGAGCTGAAACTGCTAGTTGGGAAGAATTGAAAACTCCTTCCTGGGAGAGCAGTGGTGGCTAGGAAGAGCTGAATATCTTGGAAGAACGAGGAGCAGGAACTACTGATGGCTGAATCTTCATTGACTGCAAGAAATCAACACCCTAGTACAGAGCTGCCTGATTTCATCTTGCCAGGAGGAAAGGGGAATTGCTCCTAGGGCAAAGAACAAGGATTCCTTGAGGGTTCCTCCAGCATCTTCACAAGAGTTCCTGCTGTTGCAAGGCCTTCTGGATATCTGGAACTCTGAATGAATCCATAGTACTGTCTGTGCCTTCTACAAAGTGAATTGTAAGTAGAACTCTGCTCTGGGGACTCTGAGCCAGTACTGATAGCTTTGGGAACATTTTTCACTGTTGTGTTCTGTTATATTTTAATAAATTAGATTTATATTTTGAATTTGTGAACATTACTCTAGAATTTGAACCTGGTCCTCAGGTGGTTATACCAATCTTTCCTGTATCCTAGATAGGCTCCACAGAAAGGTTCAGGACCCTCCAGGACATGAGTAGAGCAAGCTAAGATTTCTGTTACAAGTAGCAATTTAAACTGTTTCTCTCTCGACACTGGATGCCTACTGATGAGTTGGAGTTGAGTGATGCCAATTAAATCCATTTTATTTGTGGCCAGTGACAACATTCTGAGACCTGCTTTAAGTGCACATATTTAGAGTCAAGCTGTATTAATGTCACTCAATTTGTCTCCTGCTCTGCAAAAAGGTGGTTTTAACTGTTTTAATGCTATGTTTTATTGATCTTAATTTATCTTTATATATATATATGTCTTCCCACCTAAGTGAAGGCATCTATATATGAAGAAAGATAAGAACATAAGAGAAGCCATGTTGGATCAGGCCAATGGCCCATCCAATCCAACACTCTGTGTCACACAGTGGCCAATATATATACATACACACACACACCCATATATATACACACTGTGGCTAATAGCCACTGATGTACCTCTGCTCCATATTTTTATCTAACCCCCTCTTGAAGCTGTCTATGCTCGTAGCCACCACCACCTCCTGTGGCAGTGAATTCCACATGTTAATCACCCTTTGGGTGAAAAAGTACTTCCTTTTATCTGTTTTATCTGTTTAAAAGATATAGCTTTTAGTATTAATTCTCCTGTTGTGGTGGCAAATCTGACCATCCTTATTAGTTGGGGGGTCAGTGGGACTGTGGGATATCAGCCTTTGGCCCATTAAACTATCAATAAAGAGTACTTGCATGCCATTGGTTGAGCCTGCTCCTCTTTCCCATCCAAGTGGCTGTTGCTAGCCAGCAAAACTGATTCTGTCAGTAAAATGCAACCAACCTTAGTCCTGGAAGTTTCTGTGGGAACACACTATTGACCCATCATATATCTGTCACTGTCTCTGACCTCCCATTGGCTGACTCCCTCTGCCCCCGCCTACTGCAGGCCCAGGAATGTTGAACACACTGCCAAAAGCAGTCTTACCTCAGAGATAGCCACATCTCCAACTCTTCTGTGTCCTCTCTGTCAACCAGCTTCAGAAAGGGCTGCAGAGCTACTGTGGCCTCATGAAAGGCCTTTCAGAACATGTAGCCTCCAAGGGCCACAGAAGTAGCCACATAGGCCAAACCCTGATGGGAGTGTTTCCTTAGAGCCCATGGCTGCCCCCTGGGAAGTGTTAACCAGAGGCTGTCCCTCAGCAACCCAGGCTGCTTTTATCAGAAAAGGGAGAGGCCTCAGGGTAATAAAATGCCATAGAGTCCACCCTCCATATCAGTTATTTTCTCCAGGATTGGAAGAGAGATCTGTTGTCTGGAGTCCAGATGGCAGAGATCAGCTGCCATTGAGGTGGGGTGGGGAGGGAATGCCTTCACTTGGGTGAGTGGGAAGACAGCAAGGGTGGGGGGCACTCACCCAGAGGTCTTTAGTGATACCTTTCCAGGTTGGTGGAAAATCTCTGGGGATTTTGTGGTGGAGTCTGAAAGGGCATAGGAGATAGGGCTTCAGAGTGGGGTCTGTCAGATGCAGATTCTTGCTGTGGAAACTGACTGAGTGATTTTGAACCAGTCATAGACTTCCAGACTAACCTGTCTTACATGGTTGTTGTTCAGCTCACAGGGGTGAGAGAAGAATGATGTAAGCTGCTTTGGTCCCCCCCACACACACTAGGGAGAAAGTCTGTTCTTCTCCTATGTAGAGGCTGCAGGGTGGGGGAAGGCAGTAGAAAGCTGAACTCAAAGGGGCAGATAAAGGGAAGGAGATAGGGTTGTCAACTTCAGGTTGGGAAATTCCTCGTGATTTAAGGGGTGAGACATGGAGAGGGAGGAGTTTGAAGAGGGGTAGTGCCTCAGACAGGTACAATGTCATTTCCTCCTAGAGAACCACTGTTGCCAGTCTTTAGGTAAGGGCTGGAGATAACTCATTACAACTGTTCTCGAGATGGCACAGATCAGCTCCCGTTGAGGTGGGCAAGAGAGTGAATGCCTTCACTTGGGTGGGAAGACAGCAAGGGTGGGGGGCACTCACCCAGAGCCTCCTTCTAGAGCCTGTTGTATTTTTCTTCACAAAGGGCCTTACTCCTAGTGAATTAAGAATATTATTTAACCCTATTTACTATGGACATTATGAAATCTTACATGCATTATTTGACTTGCATGTGTATTGAATAGAATGTAATTCAGTATTAGTGTAAATTAATCTAATTGTTTAATAACAAGTTATATGCATCCACTCAGGAGAGATAATTCAAGAATTAATTTCACATTCGATCTTGGCAATTTTAAGCATTTGTTTCCTGGGTGAAATGTGGTTGCTTAAAGTGCATGCAAGACGGTCCCTAGCCAGTATCATATAACTATTCCTTTGAATGACCACATCACTTGGACCAAGAAATCTGCAAATGCTTCACAAAAGCCCCAGGCTTGCACAAAAATATAAATTAAAAATGGGTATTAAAACACCCCTAAAAGCAGATGTTTTCTTTTTAAAAAAAAACACCCAAAACCTTACCCTAGCCTTGCCTAGCAATAGAATATGCCACAAAAAGGTGCTATTTGTTTTTATACATAGGAATTAATCAATGGGCAGGGCAAAAATTTGCCAATTGGATGAGTTAGGGAGAGAGACTGAAAATAGACATTAGGCCAGTTTGGGGAGGGGAATGAAAATGAGTGATTGACTGGGTGGCAACTGGCAAGTGGGAGAAAGTCACAACAAGGAATAAAGAAGTGGCTGGAAAGGGAAATGGGACTTTGCCACCACTGCCGGTTCTCACAGGTCCCCCTCTTGTTTTCTACAACTTTGTATTAAAAATAAACTTGCTTTATCTTAATACACACAGCTATAATGAAAACAAGTAAAATACCATGCAAACATCATTTTTAAAATGGAGGGAATCAAACTATCCTCCAATGGAACAGCCTCTTAATTTGGAGGAAGGCTCCTAAGGCTAGAGGAAAGCTCCAGACTTTGTTCAGTGGAGTGGTAACATCCACCCTATTATGTTATTTTTACACACTTCTGTGATGGCTTAAGTTTTTAACCTACCCAAACAAAACTACTTAAGTCACAAGTCTTAAAAACTCTGCATATGAGAGAGGACAGTGCGTATCAGGGCTGGAGCACTAGGGAAGGCAGTGTGTAAATGTCTTCTGTACCAATTCAGTGATCAAAATTAGCCCCTTTGGCATACTGTGCCTTCTTTTGTTACCTGCTGTACCTAAAAGTTGCCATGAGGGGAGGGCAGTATTTCTGATCAGTGATATAAGCCTACTAAATAAATAAAATTGTTCAGGGAAAAGAGGTTTGGGTGTTGTTTTTTAGAGTCCCCAGCACCACAGCCATAATTCATAACCTGTGTGAACAGGATAGATGCTGGACTAGACCTAACACCAGTGGTCTTATACAGCAGGGTTGAAATGCTCTCCCAAAGAGCCAGACAGGGTGTTCGGCAAGCAAGGCAGTAGCAGGTATCAAGAGTCCAGCCCAAGGTCGAGACCTGGCAGCTCTTCATCAGAGAGAGAGAGAGCTCTTAGACTCAGGCTGCAACTTCATCTCAGGCTGACTTACAACAAGCGCTCGTAGGTTTTTATCACATACAAGAACTAAACAGTGAGTCATATGCCAGGAGTTCCACATGCAGATCTCTAGCATCACATTTAACCTGGTTCTAAGAATAACTGCTGGCATGACTGGGTTAATGTGAACGGGTCTGAGAGTGGAACTCTCTCCTGCAAATTATTGTTTGGCAAGATGTCAAATATCATCGCAAAAGATATAACTGAACCTCTGGTATATAAGTTCAACAAACATAGAAAAGGGTACAGAAAAGTTCACAGCTACAGAAATATTCTGAAAGAATCAATGACTATTCTTCAATTATTCTAGCATAACAAAAGAATAGCTGCACAGTCCAAATGCTCAGAGAAATTGAAATACATCGTGCACTACCATGATGGCACAATACTGGAATTCAAACTCACTGAAGCTCAGCCTAGTTCCTCTTGCAGCCTCTACACTCCAGAAGCAGCAACAGCATAAAAGGCAGAACTGGAGTTCAGAGGAGGTAATAAGCTATCACTTTTCAAGTGTTCTGCTCCAACACAGATACAGAAGTGAATGGAAATTCTCAGCACATTCAGCCAGTCCTAATAAAAGCAAGACTATTAAGCCTGCTAGTGTTTGAAGTGTCACATCTTCAGCATCCAGCCACTACATAAAAGCTCTCCCTACTGGTCTCATTCCACAGGAATTGTTACATCAAAGAAGCTCAGGAGATGCCACTGTCCCAATTTGAGAAGTGACATGTTAGGCTCTAATTTAACTGGGAATCAAGACCAACATTACTGTAGCATACACTGCAACACAGTAGTTCTCGCTTTCATCACTTTCACTTTTGAATATGAATTACCATTTTAATGTAGAGTGTAATATTTTACTTTTTATCTGATCATTGGCTCTTTTTCTGGGAGAAACATAAATGGAACACAGCCAGCAGGTGCCTAAGTGGGTGCTTTGAAAGCAGAAAGTCTCAGGTGCAAACTCCCACACATTTCACTCTCTAGTGAAATTATCTCAGGTAACAAATCTAGAAAGGACCTCTACCTTGGAAATGTTCAGCAATCACAAGCAGGCAGCACGGGGTTAGAAAGGTAAAAGGTTTAATTCAATATGTCAGCTCCAAATGCATATTTACTATTTGTCATTGAGCAACCAGTATGCTCAGTATTTTATAAAGAACATAGGTAAAACATTTATTTATTTATTTTATCAAATTTATATTCCGCCTACCCCTAATGGGCTCAGGATGGCTAACAACAGAAAATTAAACCACATAAAACATTAAAAACAGATTACACAATAAAATCAACCAAATACATGTTCCTGCTAGTTACATTAGTAATTATTAGCAAGGTCCAAAAAACCCCCCTATGTCTTCAAATCAATGAAATCAGTGTGGTATAGTGGTTAGAGTATTAGACTAGGAGCCAAGAACCCCAACTTAAATCTGCCATCGAATTTGTTGGATGACTTTGGGCTAGTCAAACTCCCTCTCACAGGGTTGTTGGAGTATAAAATGGAGAAGGGGAGTCTGATGTTTTCTATCTGAGCTCCTGGGAAGACAGCAATGACAACAACATACCAAAGAAAGAAAAATGGACCTTTTCTCACTTCAACCCCTATAGTTTTGGTGCAATCTTAAGCATGTATACTCAAAAGTAAATCCCACTGAGTGAAGTGAGACTGATTTTCTAGGAAGTGTGCTTATATTTCCAGCCTAAAACACTGGAGTGAAAACAACTTAAATATCAGAGGGAATTATATCAAACTTTTCTTATGTGAACTCCATGCATCTGATGAAGAGAACTGTGTTTCTCGAAAGCTTATGCTACAATAAAATGTGTCCTAAAGGGGCTACTGGACTCTTTACTTCTTATATGAGTTAGGCATCAACACATTCGGAACCTGAAAGGCTTAAGTATTTGCACAGATGCTTATAAAACAGACCCTCATAGAAGGTTTTAGCCAAGTATGCTTTTTGTTGTAAGAGTATTTGTCTACTTAAACTCAGGTGATCATATGGTACCGATACGATAGAGGGATTCAGATTGCAAAAAAATAAAAGTGCAAGGAAAACATTAACAGCCAATTGCTTCTTTAATGAGAACTGCTTCTGAATAATGAAAAATATGCTACCAAGTTTTGCTCTGTCCTAAAAGGAGAGAAAAACGGACTAGGAGTTAGACTAGAAATGAAGCTATCAGCTGAGCAGAACAGGGAACTATTCTACAAAATAAAAGCTTTTTAAAAAATACCAAAGCCTACAGCAGATATTTTTGTAATCTCATCCTGTGTGTTCTCCAGCTTTACAACCTACTCTATAGCAGCCGGTGAGCTACTGGTAGCACAGGAGATACCTATTAGACAGCCCTGGTTAATAACAAACCCAGACTGGGGCCCTATGAGGCAGCATTGAAACTTTAAAAAATAGCAAGGCATCTGCATCCTTGTACCTCATGAGTAAACTGGCCCTAAAACATCAGAAACTCTAAAACAGTTAGCTGAACAACCCCTACTTATTACAAACACAGGCAATACAACACTCAGGGCCAGATCTAGGGGGGGGGGGGGCAGAGGGGGTGCTTGCCCTGGGCGCCAACAGAGGGAGAAGGGCACCAAATTGGGTATGAAGCCCATTGTATTCTATAGGACCATAAAAAAGAATTGCCCATAAGTGGGTGCCATATTTTGATTTGGCGCCTCAAAAAAACATGTAGATTCGGTCCTGCAAACACTGGTTCTTGAGCTAGAGTTTGGGTTAACAAAGCAGTAGACAAGTGCACCTTTAAGACCAACTAAGTTTTATTCAGAATGTAAGCTTTCGTATGCTCTTAACAATGACTGGTTTTAGAACTCATCCATTCTGAGGAGCATTTTGAACAACTTCACTAAAATATTGATTTATTTCTGAAACATTGTAACAATAGGCTTAGCAGGTTCACTGAATTCCCAGCTTTCATTGAAAAAAAGTTAATCTCTATCTCCTTCCCTTGCAGAGATATTAGGAAAGGGGCATATCTTCATGAGGAGAAGTAATAGAGACTTACACAAACACACGCACACACACACATATCTTGAAAACTGGGAATTCAGGAAACCTAATCCTATTGTTACAATGCTCTGGCAATATATTGGTAGTTCAGTACTCATTGTTAAAAACGACAAGACATCACTCGTCTTTGAAGAGAGGAAGCGAGGGAGTGGTTTGTCCTCAACAGTCCCATAATCAAAAAGTGGGCTGGAGGTGGATGAGAGTGTGTGGGACAAATAAAACCAACAGAAACACTGTGTATGAGGAAAAGCCAACTCCCTTTTTTAGAGCAGGGTTCTCCAACACGGTGCCTACAGGCACCATTGTGCCTACTTGCACCTTTGCTGGTGCCCATCCAGAGTTCTTAGAAAATAGGTGGCGCCACTCACCATCATGGCTTCCTCACAGGCCATTGCCATGCAGATGTTTAAAAAGCTCTTTGAGCAGCAGCCACTGCACAGAGATCATGCTGAATCATAAGATAAGCTGCTTTAGTCATTACCTTCTGCCCCACCTAACATGGGGGAGAGTCCTTTCCTCCTCCCTAGAGTTTCCTCTCTTTATTTTTTAATTTCTCCTTTTTAACCCCCTCTTAGGCTTCCTGTGTATGCAGGGCTTTTTTTGAGCAGGAATGCACAGGAATGCAGTTCCAGCTGGTTTGGCATTAGGGGTGTGTGGCCTAATATGCAAATGAAACAACGATGATGTCAGGTGGGTGGCCTAATATGCAAGTGTGTTCCTGCTGGGCTTTTTCTACAAAAAATTAATTTATTTTGTGTGTGTGTGTGTGAGAGAGAGAGAATTCTAAACTAAAACTAAACTAAAAAATAGAGTGGGACTTTTGGTAGGGTTACCAACTCTGAGTTGGAAAGTTCATTAAGATTCGAGGGTGGAGTCTACTGAGGACAGGGTTTGGAGAGGGGAGGACCTTAGCAGGGCATAATGTCAGAATTCACCATCCAATGCAGGTGAATTAATCTCTGCAGTCTGAAGATAAATTGTAATTTCAGGAGATCTCCTGGCCCTACCTGGAGGTTGGCAACTTTAACTTCTGACTAAACATGATTGGACTGCGCAGCTGAAACTCAATGCACCTAAGTGGAATTTCTGTTGAAATAATCATTCTGAAGAGGTGGCATAGAAATGTCCTTAAATAAATAAATAAGCAGAGTTTTACCATTCTAAACCCATTTACTTCAATGACTTTAGAAATGTGTAACTCTGGCTTACACTAGCTCTGTAACTATATTTTATACAGGTCTGTAGATGGTCACAAGTAATTTAAATATGTTAATTATTTTGATTTCTAGAAATCACCCATTTCTGTTGACATAATGCCCTACTAAGCATCATTAGAAGTATCTCTCTAATTTAGGGTTGCCAAGTCCAATTCCAGAAATATCTGGGGACTTTGGGGGTGGAGCCAGGAGACTTTGGGGGTGGAGCCAGGAGACATTGGGGTGGAGCTAGGAGCAAGGGTGTGACAAGCACAATTGAACTCCAAAGGGAGTTCTGTCCATCACAATTAAAGGGACCACACAGTAGTCCAATGAGATGGTATTGTTTCTGAATGCTCCTCCTTGCACAGAAAAAGGGACTTTCTGTAAACACAATACCAGCAGCCCAGGGAGAAGAGACTGAAACCCTCCAGTCCAGATTTTTTTTTTCATCCCCCAACTGCTATCATGCACTTGTTCTCTGAGGTGGTACAGCCCTCCTCACAAAGCACCTGAGGACTCTACCACCACCCCCACGCACTGGGTCAGGGGTGGCCAAACTTGTTTAATGCAAGAGCCACATAGAATAAACATCAGATGTTTGGGAGCTGCAAGCCATGAATGGCAGATGTCTGAGAGCTGCAAGACAAGGAAGGGATACAAATAGATGGAGGGGGAGGGAGGTGGAAAGAAAGTAACTTTAGTTTTAATGAGGCTGTGGGGGCTTCGAGAGTCACACAATATGTGACACAGTTTGGCCACCCCTAAACTGGGTCAACCCAAGGAAGGCCACTCACCAGCTGCTTAAGGTCCTCCTGAAGGCGGGCCGGCCGGCTGCTTGCAACCCGACCCAAATCCGAATCTTTCGAAGCCCAAGGCGATCGCAGCTTAGCTCCAGAAGAACAGTGGTCTCGCCCCAAAGCACACAGGCTGTAGATTGTTTGTGATCTCTGCAGTTAGAAAGCTGGGCAAGCCGTTCTTAGCTCGCAGTAGCTGCATAGGATCGCGCAGTCTTTTTTTGGGGGGGGGGAACTAGGTGGGAGGCAGGCGCGGCGGCCGGGCCCACAGGCCGGTATCTGACCTCTAGCCCTGCCCCAAATGTTGTTCGTCTCTGGACTTTTGCTCTTTTCTACTGCTACAGACAAACAGGGTTCCCCACCGCCTTGATCTCTCTCCCATTCCCGTCAGTGAGACTTCCTTCCCTCCCCACCTGTTTTCCTTCCTTCCCCCCTCCTCCCCCCCCCCGGGATGAAATGCGACGGCGGCACTTGTTGCTGAGCCTGCAGGCGTGTAATTGACGCGCGCCTCGGATCCGTTTCAATGAGGCCTCGCTTCCAAGTAGCTTTTCAAAGCCCCCTCCACTAAGCAGGGCTCGGAAGGGAAATTCACAGGAAACCAACCCAGCTGTATTTTGCTTTAGGGCTCCTTGTAAGCAAGCAGGCAGAATTTGCCCTGAAAGGGTATCTCGTTTTAGGATTCTGGCGTCCTGGCGTCCTTTCCCACAAGCCCTTCAGTGCCGACGGAACATTTCATTCCAAGTGAGATTTTGCAGGCTTCCTCAGCGGCTGCTCTCCCTGCGCCGCCCTCCGCTCCCTGTTCAAATCCTCGGGGCGGCGGCAGCAGCATCAACATCACCATCAACGGCGCTTCACCTTAACGTCCAAGCTTCCCCTCCTCGCCTGCGCCGGGCGGTGAAGCGCAGTTGATGGTGATGTTGATGCTGCTGCCGCCGCCCCGAGGATTTGAACAGGGAGCGGAGGGCGGCGCAGGGAGAGCCGCCGCTGAGGAAGCCAGGGAGGCAGGTCATAGCCCCGGGGGCTTTGGAACGTCCTGCGGGCGCCGCCGCCGCCACAGATGAGGCCAGACAGCCACGAGCCGGACGGCCCGCCTTCCCTCAGCCTGTTCCTCAACTGCACGGCACGCGCTCTCCAACGGAGCCACTGCGCATGCGGCAGAAAACTGCGCATGCGGCTTGACACACGCACACCTCTTTCTCTTTTTGCCTTCAGATTTGCGGCTCGCCACGGACCCACGCTCCTTGGCGCCGTTTCCCCCCTCTTCCCCCCCCCCGCTTCCGTTTTTGGGGGGAGCGGGGGAAGAGGCTGGAAAACCTGGACTCCCCCGCCAGGGCGGGAGGGTTGGGACCCCTACTCTAATTTCAAACAAATACACACAATTTTCACTTCATAAAATTCTATAACTCCCTATGTTCAAATGGCTGAAGGGAAAAAATAATTTGAAATCTATGCAAATTGGCAGTTCAAACTGATGCAAACAGATTCAACTGCAACATTTTTGTCAGTAAAGGCATAATAGTGCCTGCTGCCAAAAGGTAACTTAAAATGTTTATGCAAAATGTGGGGAAATGAACACTTCTGAATATATTTCAACACTTTATTATCAGGTGGGAAGGAGAATGGGAAAGGCGTGTATATTCTCCTGAGGAATGTTTTTCTTCACATAGGGTATACAGCAGGCCATTAGCTGACAAAATAAATACCACCCTCATAAAGGAAAAATAGGCACTGAATCTTGTTAAGTATGTACACAAAGGTATTAGGCAAGGAATTATTTCACATATGCGAAGCTAACGAGAGAAAAAAGGGGCTTTAAAACATAGCCAAGATGTTAAAATATGGAATGTAATCTTTGAGCTGTATTTATTTATTATCTACTAAGGAGTTCATGTTATTTCATATAACATATTTTAAGAAGATCTATTCCTTCAGAGATAACTGGAGAAAAAAAAAGAACTGTCAGTTTAAATAGAAATACTATTCTAATCTCAAATCAAGATGTTCTGCAAAAACTATGATTTACTTACAAGTAAACATTATAGGATTATAACCTGACTGTTCCAAGATAATCTTGTTAAATTAACAGCCTCTTTCTACAAATTTCAAAGCACAGCTCCATTCCATAGCTAATATCCCAAAGCCTTCAGTTCTCATAGGTTATCCAACTATTATTACTCTTTCAAAAAGGCTCATGGAGTCATACTAGACTATTAGCTGAAGGAATCAGCTACCCAAAATAAAAGTGGAAAATTCCAGTTGTGACATTCTCTGTCACTGGAACCTGATCTTGTAGACTGGTGTAAAGATATGGTGTTTCAAACAGCATCTTGTTCGATGGTTAAAATGTTATTCAATGCCTGATCCATTTTCACAAAACACATTTTTTTTTCAGCTTTATAGATATCTTTCATTGTAACTTCCTTGTCTATAGAACTAGGCAAACTAGATGTTACACAAAAAAAGACTTTCCTCAATAAAGGAAGCCTTTTTCTATCAGAATAATACAGTTTCCATTTCTTCTTTGAAGGAAATTTAGCAGAAGACAGTCACGGGATTCAGCTTGGCAGTCAAAGGATTCATCCCCAAATCTTGTGCCCAATATTATGAGCCTCTGTGATATGGCTGGCATAAGATCCCTACTGACTAGCAGACATAAATGTAAATTGATTCATACACAGAAACAGGCATATATGTTCATGGATTGCTTTGAATGAGTTTCACATGTAATGGGAACCGGGAGGAAAAGAGAAGCCAGATATACCACCTGGGACAAATACATGAATTTGTAAACAGACTGACAATATTGTCAGATTTAAAAGGACCAGTCAGGAACAATGGGAAGGGGAAACAAATTAATCCCCCTTCCTCTGTCACAGAGAATCATGCTGTCACAGCCATTACTGTGATCACATGTTCATTATGGTACTCATGTAATCCAGCAGAATTTATAATTAGAATCTCTAGAGTATTGTCATTGGACATATCGTTAGGAAGCAGAGAGTGAGTATAAATGGGCAGTCTTCGCAGTGGAGGATGGTAAGCAATGGAGTGCCGCAGGGCTCAGTACTGGGTCCCATGCTCTTTAACTTGTTCATAAATGATTTGGAGTTGAGAGTGAGCAGTGAAGTGGCCAAGTTTGCGGATGACACTAAATTGTTCAGGGTGGTGAGAACCAGAGAGGATTGTGAGGAACTCCAAAGGGATCTGTTGAGGCTGGGTGAGTGGGTGTCAATGTGGCAGATGAGGTTCAATGCGGCCAAGTGCAAAGCAATGCACGTCGGGGTCAAAAATCCCAGCTACAAATACAAGTTGATGGGGTGTGAACTGGCAGAGACTGACCAAGAGAGATCTTGGGGTCATGGTAGATAACTCACTGAAAATGTCAAGACAGTGTGCAATTGCAATAAAAAAGGCCAACACCATGCTGGGAATTATTAGGAAGGGAATTGAAAACAAATCAGCCAGTACCGTAATGCCCCTGTATAAATCGATGGTGCGGTCTCATTTGGAATACTGTGTGCAATTCTGGTCACCACACCTTAAAGAGGATATTATAGCATTGGAAAACGTCCAGAAAAGGGCAACTAGAATGATTAAAGGGTTGGAACACTTTCCCTATGAAAAAAAGTTAAAACGCTTGGGGCTTTTTAGCTTGGAGAAACATCGACTGCGTGGTGACATGATAGAGGTTTACAAGATTATGCATGGGATGGAGAAAGTAGAGAAAGAAGTACTTTTCTCCCTTTCTCACAATACAAGAACTCATGGGCATTCAATGAAATTGCTGAGCAGTCGGGTTAGAACGGATAAAAGGAAGTACTTCTTCACCCAAAGGGTGATTAACATGTGGAATTCACTGCCACAGGAGGTGGTAGCAGCTACAAGCATAGCCAGCTTCAAGAGGGGGTTAGATAAAAATATGGAGCAGAGGTCCATCAGTGGCTATTAGCCACAGTGTGTGTGTGTGTGTCTGTGTGTGTATGTGTATATATATATAAAATTGGCCACTGTGTGACACGGAGTGTTGGACTGGATGGGCCATTGGCCTGATCCAACATGGCTTCACTTATGTTCTTATGTTCTTACTAGGAATAAGGTCCATTGTGAAGGTAAATACAACAGGCTGTAGAAAGAGGCTCTGGGTGAGTGCCCCTCTCACTCTTGCTGTCTTCCCACCAACTCACCTAAGTGGAGGCATTCACAACCCTGTGAGGTAGGTTAGGCTGAAAGCAGGAGGGAAGCAACCTCAACAGGGTATAATGACACAGAGTCCACACTGCAAAGTAACCATTTTCTCCACAGGAACTGATCTCTGTCATCTGGAGAGCAGTTGTAATTCAGAGAGATCTCCAGCCCTCACCAGGAGATTGGCAACAATGGCTCCCCAGGAGGAAGTGGCTAGTTTGGAGGGTGGAGTCTATGGCATTGTACCTATCTGAGGTTCCACACCTCCTCAAATCTCACCCTCTCCAGGCTCCACCCCTCAAATCTCTCAGCCTGGATTTGGCAACCCTATTTCCTTCCCAGCAGCAGCAGTAAGCAGTCAGGTGTAGTGTAGCCACCCTCCAGGTGGAGGTGTGGCTCTTCAGGGATTGCTAACCTCCAGCTGAAGCAGCAAAAGAAATCCTAAACTTCCATGATTACCAGCCTCAAACATAAACAAATTCCAAGAAACTATCAAGATTAATATAATATATGCTGAAAATTGGCAAAAAATCAATGCACTCATTTAAATAGCACAGAACAGCTTAGAAAGCCATCAGAAATAAAGTCCAGCTCATAAGCAATCCAATGCTGTCTTCTCATTAAGAAATCCAATGGTAAGAAGAAGATGATATCCAAACAATCCAATTTTGTTTTGTACAGCAGCCAGCAGTCCAGTAATTGGAACAAGGTTGTACTAATGTCCTTGTTTCGCAGTTGCTTCTTCAAGCTTCACAAATCCATTACAGATAACAAGTAAGAACGCCAGAAATTCTTTCTCAATTCACTTTGTAGCAAGTAAATGCATTTACCTGCTGCAAAGTGAACTGAGAAAGAATTTCTGGCGTTCTTACTTGAAGCAACTGTGAAACAAGGATATTAGAATAGCCTTGTTGCAATTATTGGACTGCTGGCTGCTGTACAAAACAAAATTGGGTTGTTTGGATATCATCATCTTCTTACCATCGGATTTCCTAATGACAGCACTGGATTGCTTATGAGTTGGACTTTATTTCTGATGGCTTTCTAAGCTGTTCTGTGTTATTTAAATGTGCATTGATTTGTGCCAATTTTCAGTATATATTATATTAATCTTGATAGTTTCTTGGAATTTGTTTATGCTTGAGGCTGGTAATCACAGAAGCTTAGACTTTCTTTTGCTACTCATTACTGTGGTTCTCATTTTTGGTTTACTTAACCTCCAGGTGGAGCCTAAAGATCTCCTGGAGAAAATAACTGCTTTGGAGGGTGGACTCTGTGGCATTATATTCAGTTGAGCCCTCTCCCTTCCTCAGACTCTGTCTTTCATAGGGTCCACCACAAAATCTCCAGAAATTTCCCATCAATCTGGAACTGGCAGCTCTAGCCAGGACTCAGTCCAATGAATTCTCCCTCAAAGACCAAAAAAGGTCTGGAAAAAGCCTCCCCCCACCACCTTTTACTGAGACAACCAAGCTGGATTTCCTTTTACTAACAGAAGCAAGATTTGTAGCATAGCGACAGATACTGTCTAGTAGCTTCCCCAGTGACCCAATCCTCATCTGTCCTGGATCTGGCAGTGAGCAGGAACGTAGCCAGCAAATGGCATGGGAGAATGACTGAGTGGCAGTTGATGAGCCAATCACTAATGGAATGCACCCCTCAGCCAATGGGAAAGCTGCATTGAGCCAATCCATTAAGGAATTATTATCTATGATTTTTCTAGGCTTGGATAACAATAACATTATCATGAAGTGTTAAAGCTAATAATTGACTACTAAGAAGCCCATCTACTGGGATTTGTATCAAACAGATATATACAATTAACAAAAACTGAGTAGACTGACAGATGTGGCTAAGGATGCTTTCTGATAGGGATGGGCACAGACCAAAAAAATGGAGGTTCATATGGGTTCATGGTCTGTGGTTTTTCATGGACCAGGGACCACCACATAGCTTCTTGTTTAACAGGCTGGTCCATTGTTTATTAGGTTCGTGACTTCTGGATGTGATAAAATGGCCCCCCGTGGGCTAGAGACACCAAATTTGAAGAAAGTCTCCAGCCAACTGTCCTCTTCAGCAGACCTCCCTGGGATGTTTTTCTGCTCACCCTCCAAGTTTTATGTAGGCTTTGAGGAATGGAGAGATCCTAGGGTCCATGTGCAAAAGGAGGGTTATGTCAAACAGCCCCTCCTGCCAGCTAGAGGCATCAAACTGGCAGCAGACCAACCCAGGATGCCCCTCTTCTCACCAGTCAAGTTGTGTGCAGGTTGGCTTTAGGGAAAGAGGAGATTTTAGGGTCCATATACGAAAGGGGGGTTGTGTCCAATGCCCCCCATGCATTTAAACTTTAAATGCTTTCAGTTCACTCGCCTACTCACTCCACCACTCTGCGACTGCAGAAGGGCTACAGATAGAAAAACATTCTCCTGGTTGCCTTGACAATTAATGCGTCAGCACCAGGTTGTCTGGCCCACAGTGGCCCCAAAGGACCAAAATGTCAAAAATCAAAATGCAGTCCATGGGCAGTCTATCAAAAGGGAAAATGCACACACTAAACAAACAGACCACAAACATACACCTTGGTCCATGCAAAAATTAGGTCCATGGTCCAGTCTATGTCCATCCCTACTTTCTGCTGATATAAAACTTTACAAAGCAATAAGGATGATAGAATTGCATCACTCATCTCAAACAGAAAAGGAACATGTAAGAGAACAATCAGGTAGAAATCAAAATAGATTCCGAAATAACTGATCATAGTTATAGATCCACAGATGCATAGAGAAACAGTGGGGGAGGGGGAGGGACGAGAATTTTAAAGGTGGGGTGAGGAAGAATCATCAAGGACAGTACTAGCATGGGAAAGACATTACTGGCATAGGAAGGAGAGCTGGAGACAATTACCTAAACAACCTCTGTGCCACTGGTGCATTAAGTGAAAATATGTTTGAACACAATCTGACAAAGGTTTAACAATTTCATGAATTTTGACTTTTCTCTTTGAAGGATAAAATCAGCAGGTGAGTGCTAATGTGGCATAGGATCTGGGAGACTCTGCTCCTCTCGTGATCTAATTTTCCATGGAAACTTCTGGGTGATCTTGGGCCAGTCACTGTCTCTCAGCCTCTTAGCCCACTATGTCACAGGGTTGTTGTGAAGATGAAAGAGAATGGAGAACCAAGTGCACTTCTCTGTAGGGTTGCCAATCCCCAGTTGGAGGCAAGGGATCACCCAGTTTGGATCCCCCACTTCAAGGTTATCAGAAGGCAGGGGGGAGGGAAAGGTCTACTGGGCATGCCATTTTACCCTATGGAGATTGATTCCCATGGGGTATAATGGAGAATTGGTCCATGGGTATCTGGGGCTTCAGAGGGGCTGTTTCTTTAGGCAGGGACACTAAAATTTCATCATAGCATCTGGTGCCTCTCCTCCAAACAACCCCAAGTTTCAAAAAGATTGGAAAAGGGGCCCAATTCTATGAGCCCCCAAAGAAGGTGTCCCTATTCTCCATTATTTCCTATGGAAAGAAGGTATTTAAAAGGAGCATGGTCCCTTTAAATGTGATGGCCAGAATGCCTTTTGGGGTTCAATTGTGCTTGTCACACCTTGCTTCTGGCTCCACCCCAAAGTCTCCTGGCTGCACCCCAAAGTCCCCAAATATTTATTGAGTTGAACTTGGCAACCCTATTGAGATGCTTGGACAAAGAGCAGAATAAAAATACACAACAGGCAGAGACAGACAAACTGATTTGCAATCTGATTCATTCTCACATATCCCACTTTGAAATACATTGTTATTATAAACTGTAAACATTCTTGGGATTATATTTGTTTAACACGAAGAAAACAAGGTTTGTGGAAGAGAAAATAATATATTTACTCAGGTTTTAGAATTTGCTATCATCTGATAAACTGCTAAAAAGCTTCCTGCATTGTGACATGTTTGATGGAGTTATCTCTTGGCAGTAAGCACAGAACACATATGAAAAGGGATGGATACATCATTGAAATGTACAACATTTCCACTGAAATATAAGCTTCACTGAAAAACAAAATGTTACAATGAGATAATTTCTTCAAACATTTAAGAGAAAACATACAAAATTAGAGGAATCAGAAAAGCACAAACTTTACATTGCTTCCTAGAATATACAACAATAAAGCCAAAGCTGAAATTAACTGCATTTAATAAAGAGAAATAGTTTTACCTTCACTTCCCTCTCCAGGAGGATGATAAAATGAGAGCCCAAGAGATATGATGGCTGCAATTTCCAAGATGATAAGAGTCACATCCTGTAATGCTTCCCAGACTAACTGTAGGAAAGTTTTTGGCTTCTTTGGAGGTATAAAGTTTTTCCCAAAAATTAATTTTCTTTGATCTAAGTCAGCAGCAGTGCCAGGTAATCCTAGAAATAAAGCAAACATAAATGGTTTATCAGTGACCGCCAAGTATGTTAGTCCCAACATTACTGCATTTTCAAAACAAAACTTCAAATTTCATCTTGGTGCATCTTGGTTTACTGGGAAAACCAGGTGTGGCCAACCTGTTGAAACACTGGGCATTATTGATTACACAATTCTTTAAAATATTACTTCTACTGAATTATAAAGTGAGTTTACAGGGAGAGTAATACAACACCATAAATCATCATAAAAAATAACATTCATTTAGCATTAGAAAATGCTGAAACAACAAAAAAGACTGATTAAGCAAGCAGATTGATGCCATAGAAATAAAACCAATACACCATGAAGGAGACAAAGCCAATGGAGATCAGGGCCGGTGCTAGCAGTTCTGCCGCTAGAGGCAGTCCCCTGCTCTGAGCCCTCCCCTCCAATCTCCCCCTAGGGAGCTGATATTGCATGCACACTTTGCGTGAACACGGCACAATGACATCACCAAAAGTGACGACATCGTGCAGGGAGGAGAGAGTGATGAATGGCACACAACAGTGCTGCCGTGCTGCCGCTTTCTCCCTGCAGTAAGCTCAGTGCACTGTTTTAGCAGTGCTGGTCGCTTTGGGGTTGATAGCGGCCGAGGCACTGCTTAGCCGCTTCCAACCGGAAAGCGACCGACACCACTAAAACAGTGGACTGAGCTTAGTGCAGGGAGAAAGTGCTCCTCCAATTCTGCCTTCAAGGCAGAGTCAGAGGAACTCTCTGCATGGTAAGAGGGTGCCTTGTGGCGCCTCCAGGTGGGGTAGCACCTGAGGCTGCCACCTACCCTGCCTACTCTCCCCTGCTGGAGATGATAAACAGCAAAAAGACTATCCTTATAATTTGACATGCACTTTTTAAGCGTGCAGACTGATTTGCAATCTGATTCATTCTCACATATCCCACTGTGAAATACATTATTATCTTGTTGACAGAAGAACTGACTAAAAAAACGTTTTGTGACAAAGAATATTCAGTAAACTCTCGACTGGAAAAAGGCTTAACTGAACCAATGTTTGTCCTGGAATAAGAGCTCTACAGCCCATTGTGCAGAAGAATAGAAGCCATTCAGGGCTTGCTTCAGATAAGGTGGCAATGTATGGGAAGATTTAACCCACCCACCTCCTTACAGTTTTGGCAATCAGAATCCCCAGCACCAGATTTTTATTAGACCAGACAGGGGGAACTGGTCGACCTAGGACTATGTGAAGTGGACATTAATTGTTTTGCATAAAATTCTCATGCAAAAAAAAAAATCTAACTTCCAATCTGATTACAAAATTCTCCTTTTGCTCTGTCAGCACACTCTTCCATGTATGAGCTCTTCAGCTCCAGTTTTCTTGAATCCCATCAATACTTTCCTAACCCTCCTACTGTGCAGGTAGAGTTGCCAATCTCCAAGTGGGGCCTGAAGAACTTCAGAATCACAACTGATCTCAGGTGACACACCACTTTCCCTGGGGAAAATGGCTGCTTTGGAGGATGGACTGCATGACATTATACCCTGCTGAAGTCCCTCACCTCCCCAAACCTTGCCCTCTTCAGTAAAAGGCTGCGGGAGGAGTCCCTTTCCAGGTCTATTTTGGCCTTTGAGGGAGAACTCACTGGGGCCAGTCCTGACTAGGGCTGCCAGTTCCAGGTTGGTGGGAAATCCCTGGAGATTTTATTAATTTATTTTAGCATGCTTATATTCCGCCCTTTCCCACAAATGGGCTCAGGGCAGATCACAACATGCAAACAACAATAAAACCTACAGTTCAGAGTTAAAACAATACATTAAAATTAAACAGATAAAACAATGAAACAATAGATAAAGTGCACCACAGGCAGGAAGGGCACATCTTACAAGATAAGCAATTATAGGCCCAAATTAAATGATGGTAGTAATTACAGGATAGCACTGTAGTAAGACACAATATTGCTACAAGGGAGGCCAACTGATGGAATAATAGCTGGAATAGGACACCTAAGCCCAGCAGAATAGCTCCGTCTTGCAGGCCCTACGAAATGGCAGTAGCTAAGGTAGGGCCCAGATCTCCATAGGGAGCTGATTCCACCAGGCAGGGGCCAGGGCTGAAGAAGAAGACTGCAGATTTATACCCTGCCCTTCTCTCTGAATCAGAGACTAAGAGTGGCTTACAATCTCCTATATCTTCTCCCCCCACAACAGACACCCTGTGAGGTGCGTGGGGCTAATAGGGCTCTTACAGCAGCTGTTCTTTCAAGGACAACTCCTGCGATAGCTATGTCTGACCCAAGGCCATTCCAGAAGGTGTAAGTGGAGGAGTGGGGAATCAAACCTGGTTCTCCCGGATAAGAGTCGGCACACTTAACCACTACACCAAACTGACCCTGGTTGAGGCAAGTCGGACGTCCTTTGGGCCCAGGGTGGTCAGGAGGTGTTGCGTAGTCGATCGCAATGACCTCTGGGACGTATATGGGGAAAGGCAGTCCCTCAGGTATGTTGGTCCCAGACCACTTAAAGCTTTAAACGTCAGTACCAGAACCTTAAAGTGGATCCGGTACTCAATAGGTAGCCAGTGCAACTGGCGCAGCACTAGCTGAATGCTTGCCTATAGAGGCAATGCAGTTAACAGCCGTGCTGCTGCATTTTCCAGCAGGTGGAGTTTCTGGATCAGCCCCAAGGGTAGGCTTCCCAAACCTCCCACCCCGGCGGGGGACCCCAGGATTTCCACCCTCTTCCCCCGCTCCCCCCAAAAATGGAAGCGGGGGAGAGGGGGGAAACGGTGCTGAGCCGCCGAATCCTGGAGCCAGCGAGGCCGCCACACCGCGCCGCTGCCGCCCCCTCCCCGCCCACCGCAGTTTCTCCTCCGAGATGGGCCCAGGCTGAGCCCATATCGGAGGAGCAGCCAAGAGATGGCAGCAGCGCAGGGGAGGGCGAGGCAGGCCAGGAGCATGGCGAGCCATGAATCCGGGCCCTTCTAGGACCCGGACTTGCAGCTCGCCATGCCCCCGGCCCGCCTCCACCCCCCCCTCCGCTTCCACCCCAGAGGCGGAGCGGGCGAGGCGGCAGCGGCGTGGCGGCCTCTTCTCCTCTCACCGTGGCTGCTCCTCCGAGATGGGCTCAGCCTGAGCCTATCTCGGAGGAGCAGCACGGCAAGCGAAGAAGAGGCCGCCGCACCGCTGCCGCCTCTGCTCCGCTCGCCGTGGCTGCTCTTCCAAGATGGGCTCAGCCTGTGCCCATCTCAGAGGAGCAGCACGGCGAGCGGAGAAGAGGCTGCGGGGAGGTTCGCCACGCTCCCCGGCGCCATTTCCGCCCCTCCCCCTAGCTCCACCCCAGTGTCTCCTGGCTCCACCCCCAAAGTCTCCTGGCTCCACCCCCAAAGTCCGCAGATGTCTCTGGGGTTCAATTTGGCAACCCTACCCAAGGGCAAGCCTGCGTAGAGCGAGTTACAGTAATCCAACCTGGAAGTGACCATTGCATGGATCACTGTAGCGAAATCCTGCGGCATCAGATAGGGCGCCAGCTGTCTGGCCTGTCAAAGATGGCAAAAGGCAGATCGAGCAACTGCTGTGACCTGGGCCTCCATGGTAAGTGAGGCATCCAGTATCACTCAGAGACTCTTCACCTTCTGAGCCAGCACAAGAGATGCACCGTCCAGGGTTGGGAGTCTGAGGCCCGACTCTATTTATTATTTTTAATTGGATTTATATCCCGCCCTCCCTGCCGAGGCAGGCTCAGGGCAGCTCTAATCCCCCATGGTTCAGGTACAGGACCTCCATCTTGGTTGGACTGAGCTTCAGCTGGCTTTGTCACAACCATCCAACCACAGCTTCTAAAGTCCTGGTCAGATGATCCAGAATGGTGTCTGAATGGCCATCCATCAACTGATAAAACTGGGTGCCATCCGCATATTGGGGACAACCCAGCCCAAAACCTTGAGGAATCTGGGCAAGGGGGTGCATATAGATGTTGGTGAGAGAATAGCTCCCTGCGGTACACCACACTCAAGTGGGTGTTACATGGAGGTCTGCTCGCCAGGGGCCACCCTTTGTCCCCAACCATGGAGAAAGGAGGCAAACCACTGCAAAGCAATCCCCTGAACTTCTATGTCGGCAAGGCAGTGAGTCATTAGATCATAATTGACCATGTCAAATGCTGCTGAAAGATCTAACAGTAGCAGCAGCGCTGACCTGCCTTGATCCAGATGCCTTCTGAGGTCATCTGTGAGGGCAACCAAGACAGTCTCCATACCATGGCCAGGGCAGAAGCCAGACTGGAAAGGGTTGAGGATAGATTGTGGTGGAGTCTATAGAAGCCAGACTTTGGGGAGGGGAAAGGCCCCAGCTAAACAGAATGCCATAAGAGTCCACCCTCCAAAGTAGTTATTTTCTCCAAGGGGAAAGAGGCCTGTTATCTGGAATTCAGTTGTGATACCAGGATATCTTCAGCCTCCTCCTGGAGGTTTCCTACTCTATGCCTGGCAGCACCTTCTGCATGAATTGATGCCACCTGGCTGGCATGACTTAACTAAGCCTGGCAGCTTGCTCCTGTTCAGAAAATATTTTTAAAACCCCATTGTGATATACTGGCTAACATTTAGTAAAACATTTTTTAAAGTCATATAAATCCTTTTAAACACATTATAAAGAAGTTCAACTTTACAAGACTGCAAAGAAAAGTTCACCCAATGATCACCCAGATGTAGGCTTATTTTATTTCTGTTTTCTTCAAAGTTATCAGCTTCTTATTATAATTCAGTGTTAATATTGAGAGCCAGCCAGGCCGTAACATCATCTATAAACAGATGCAAAAGCCTCCTCAGTTTGGCTGTGAATCAAGAACCTACTTCTTAATCCCACTTATTTATATTTATACTAGGAGCAAGCCAGTCCTATACCTCTTCCCTACAAATGCAAAAGCCTTCTGGATTTGGAGGGCCAAATACGCTCTGCATTACGTATATTAGGAGCCAGCCATTCTTGAACCTCTTTTAAAACCAGATGCAAAGGCCTTCTGAATTTTACTGGTAAATTGTTCCCTCCAAAAAGCTTGAAAACTACCTGTCCTTAAAGAAAACTATTATAGGTAATAGTTTTCAGCCAGAAAAATCAGCTGTAGCTGAACATGCACTTCAAGAAGGAGACCACGTCATCCACTTTGAAAGAACTGAAGTCCTTTCTACGGTCTCACATTATCATACCCGCCTGAACAGAGAAGCTATTGAGATTTACAAACACCAGCACAATTTTAACAGAAAGGAAAAAGGCATTTTCATCCACCAATCTTGGTACCCAGCTCTGCAAAACACCCTACAGACTATAAATTGCAGAAAGTCTCAGAACAACCAGCAAATTCCACAGAACAATCAGCACAGTCAACAACCATCTTCCTTATCTTCAAACCCCTTCCAACCTTCCCAGCAATTAACACAGAACAATGGTCACATTCAACAGCCAGTTTCCTTATCACTACCCTTCCAGGAAGCCCCACCAAACAATGGGCACATCCACAAACCAATTGCCCTTTCATCACACCCCCTCCAGCCTACAAATAGCAGCTCTCCAGCAGCCCTGGCCCCACTCAATGCACAGCAGCCAAGAAGGTCTGAGCGCCTGCTCCGGCTGCAACGCCACTGAGGATGTTCTCCGCAGCTGAGAACAAAACATCTGGAAGGAAAACTTTCTCCAGTAGAACACAGCACTTGATCCCGAAAGATTCTACAAACCCTAATGATGTTACCAGCCGTGAAAAACCTGAAATCTTTGATATTATAGGTGACTCCATGCAGCTGTGTCCTGAGTATCTCCTTCTTAAAGGTATAAAAGACAGTGATATAGTAAAGATTCAATGATATAGCAAAGATTCATAAATGGTGTTCAATTAGATCCTCAGGGAAATAATAAGTTTCTGGTATGATTTTAAATGGTTTAAATACTTCACTGATGTATTATTGAAGGGGATGGTGCTGCAGTTATTTAGTTAATGTAAGAAACAGAGCCCAGTTCATATCTTAAAATCATCATATTTAAAGTACATTTAATTGAAAGTATTACATATGGTTTTCAGCCCACAATGACAGCCACTGTGATGTGATAGTCAGTGCTTTAGGGCAGGGTCTGTCAGACCAAGGTTCCTACTGTGGAAACTGACTGACGAGGAGGGACGGTGGCTCAGTAGTAGAGCATCTGCTTGGGAAGCAGAGGGTCCCAGGTTCAATCCCTGGCATCTCCAAAATAGGGTCCAGGCAAATAGGTGTGAAAAACCTCAGCTTGAGGCCCTAAAGAGCCGCTGCCAGTCTGAGTAGACAATACTGACTTTGATGGACCAAGGGTCTGATTCAGTATAAGGCAGCTTCGTATGTCCATATGACTGGGTGATTTTGGACCAGTCACAGACTTGCTGCCTAACCTACCTCAGAGGGTTGTGTGGATCAAAAGGGGGAGAGGAAAATGATGTTAGCTGCTTTGGTTCCCACTAGAGAAAAACTGGGTGGTGGTGGTGGGGATGAGATGGAAAGCTGAAGTCAGAGGGGCAGATAAAGGTAGGTTGATGGTTGGCTTGGAAGGAGAGAGGGTTGCCAGTTGGCTGGGAAATTCTTGGAGATCTGAGGGATGGAGCCAGAAGAGGGTGGGGTTTAATGAAGAGTGGGAACTCAGACAGGTACATTGCCATAGACTCCAAACAAGCTATTTCCTCTTGGGGAACCATTGTTGCCAATCTCCAGGAGAGGCCTGGAGATCACTCAGAACTATAACTGCTCTTTCAATTCCCTTGGAGAAAATGGTACACTCAGAGTCATTATACCCTGCTGAGGTCAACCCCTTCCCCCCCCCCCCAAGGACAGTCAGTGTGATGAAGCAGTTGGCACTTCAGAGCAGGGTCTGCCAGACCAAGTTTCTTGCTGTGGAAGCTGACTGCATGATTTTGGACCAGTCACAGACTTTCAGCCTAACCTGCCTCACAGGGTTGTTGGGCAAATAAAAAGGGGGAAGAGGAAAACAATGTAAGTTGTTTTGGTCCCCACTGCCAAGAAAGACTGCATTTTTCCTAGATAGAGGTTGCAGGGAGGGGGGAGGAGACAGAAAGCAATCTACCCCATCTCGTTTGCCCCATCCCTCCTTTCTCAAGATACCCCTCTTCTCTAATAACCTATCCCACATTTCCCCACTTACTCTATTTCCCTTCCCAACAGCTGCCTTCTCGACATATCTTGCCTCCCTCTACCTCTCCCTTCCCTCCCCAGCGCCCCCCCCCAGTTATGAAACTCACGCATAACAAATTTCTAACATCTGTTATATTTCTCTCCACAACGGGCCTTATTACTTGTAAGAGAATAAAATGTCTGTGACATTCAAAAGTTGTATGCTTCTTTACTTCTCTTTACCTTCCACATACTCCAGCTTTTTCTGAGAGTAATTTAATTAGCAATGGAGGTAGCAGGAAAGAAGGAGGATAAGAAGACTAATATCTCTTTTTTGTTACTATTTTGCTGGATCAGGGGAATGCTGTAGACATAGTTTATCTTGATTTCAGTAACACTTTTGATAAGGTTCCACATAATATTCTCATTAACAAGTTGGTAAAATGTGATTTGGATCCTGTTACCACTAGGTGAATCTGTAACTGGCTGATATATCACACCCAAAGAGTGCTTGTGAATGGTTTCTCACCCTCTTGGAGAGGAGTGACAAGTGGGGAGCCTCAAGGATATGTCCTGGGACCTGTTGTGTTCAACATCTTTAAAAATTATTTGGATGAAGAAATAGAGGGAATGCTTACTAGAGTTGCAGATGATACCAATTTGGAAGGGGTTGCAAATACAGTAGAAGACAGAGACAGGATACAGGATGATCTTGAAAACTGGGTTAAAATAAATAAGATGAAAGCAATGTTGATCCTTTGAACATAGGGGGAGGTATTTGTGAAGGGGGTTAGACAAGATGACCCTGGGGCTCCCTTACAACTCTATGATTCTCTGTATCAATCTCAGTTCACATTATCCTGGGGGGAGTGGGTTAGCTTATCAAGTAAGAGTTCCCTCCCTTCCCCCCAGAATTCCAAAGATACTAGCCAATAAAGTAAAAAAATGCAGCCTATAACCCTCGATGTTATGTTTGGCAAAGCTATGTCATCTCTCAAATAGAATCATAGAGTTGGAAGGGACCTCTAGGGTCATCCAGTCCAACCCCCTGCACAATGCAGGAAACTAACAAACACCTCCCCCTAAATTCACAGGATCTTCATTGCTGTCAGATGGCCATCTAGCCTCTGTTTAAAAACCTCCCGAGGAAGCCTGTTCCACTGAGGAATCACTCTAACGGTCAGGAAGTTCTTCCTAATGTTGAGCCGGAAACTCTTTTGATTTAATTTCAATCCACTGGTTCTGGTCCTACCTTCCGGAGCCACAGAAAACAATTCCACACCATCCTCTATATGACAGCCCTTCAAATACTTGAAGATGGTGATCATATCCCCTCTCAGCTGCCTCCTCTCCAGGCTAAACATCCCCAGTAGGAGTGCGCATTCAGTTTGGCCGAACGGAATAAACCTCTGAATCCCCCCTGATTCGGAAGTATACAGCGCCATATACTTCCGAATCCACCTGGAAGCCATTATACGGGAGCTGTATACGGCTCCCCGTATACTTCCGAATCAATATTCGGAATTATACGGAAGTCCATAGAAAAGGCGGGAAAGGAGCTTCTGCAGCCTCAGGGGAGCTGCTTGCCTCCTTTCCCACAATTGGAAGCCTTTTCCCACCTCTTCCATGCCTCCCTGGGATCAGGGAGGGATGGGGAGGGGGAGAGGAGCCCCAGCAGCCAATCCAAAGCATGTGTTTGCAAAATGCATTGCAAATGCATGCTTTGCAGGAATGTTGTGTAGCTGATGGCTGGGCTAATCCCCCAGCCATCAGCAATATTATGTTCTTTTGTTTACTTGGGTATCCAAGTAAAAACTGCAGCCAGGTAGAGCCAGGATCACCTAGTCTCCTAAACTTTACCAGACTACTACTACCCCAACCCAAAGGACAGGTTAGGGACCAAAAAAACAAACAAACAAGTTTTGGTGGGAGGGCTTTTAAAAAGAAGTCAGGGCACCTATTGGTTCAGGGTACAGTGTAGTAAGTCAGGTTTGTAAAAAACTCCACTCTCAGTTCAGGTTGTGTGAGACTGGCCAAGGGTGACATGAGTGACAGGCAGCAGAAGAGGGGCCCTGGGGCAAGGCCAAGGAGAAGACTAGAGAGGTGGAGGGGATGGGGAGGACCCAGTTTTTCCCCATACCTGTGCATAGGGCCACTCCACAGCCACCTTCCAGCACTCCAACCTCTGGCCGGAGTATGATGAAAAAGTCCTGCCTTGGGCCCTTCATCGAGGCTGCTGCTGAGCGCCCCCAGCAGAGGTGCCACTACGTGGTGGCACTTAGCAGGGGTCTGCTGCTTGGGCAGTCTCTCCCCCAGCTGATGTTGCTTGGCCACAGCAGCCGGCGGAAGAGGAGCAAGAGCAGCCCTCCTTGGAGATGAGCTTTGGGGACAGTTTTCTGTCCAAAACGATCACCCCAAGGAGGGTGCAGAGTGTCGTGCAGGAGCTGGAGGAGAAGCTGGTTGAGGAGGACCAGCCCCCTTTTTTGGTTCCTTCAGGCACCAGCAGTCCTTGACTGTGCATTGGTGGCAACCCAATGAGCTGCAGGGTGGGGGTGGCAGTAGCGGCAGGTAGGGTCAGGGCCACCAGGCCAGCTATTGCTGGGCCTTGCTGCAGGCCGAAGCAGTCGACGCGCCGCACACGGCGGACCCTCTCGGAGCCATCATCTCATGACAGTTAGAGCTCTGGGTAGGCAGCAGGGACGTTGCCATGGGCTTCGTGGTGACTGACAGTGGCTCCAACATCAAGGCGGCGGTCAAGCGTCAGGGCCTAAAATGACTTCCTTGCATGGCCCACCTTCTCCACGTTGTGGTTAAGGACACATTGGGCCAGACGAAAAGCCAGGATCATCGGTATCTAGCTGCAACCCATGAGTACTGACTTCTGTTCCAGAAGAGTTGGCACATCACGGGTCACTTCTCACACAGCAATACAGACTCGTATCTGCTGCATGAGAAACAGACACTAACAGACATGCCAGGGCACCGCCTGATCGGTGACGTCAGCTCACTCTGGAACTCCACATTTGCCATGCTGGAGCGCATGGTGGAACAGAGAGAAGCCCTGGATGCCTTTGTCTCTGAGACAAGGGTCTTTCAGGGTGAGAACCGTCTAACTCAAGAGGATTGGGTGGTCATTTCTCAGACTGTGGAGGTTTTTGGGCCCTTCAACACCCACACATAAATGCTCTCGTCTGACATGGTGAGCATCGCACTGGTCATCTCCATGGTCCTATGGCCAGTGAGGACCTGGCCTCGTTTCTAGTGCCAGCTCAAGGCCGTTCTTCCAGTGGCGTGCGCCCTGGTTGTTAGGCTGCAGGAAGGGCTTGAGGCCCGCTTTCAGACTTTCACCCAGGATAAGGTCTACATGATGGCGACCATGTTAGATCCATGCCTTAAGGGCACGATCACTGAGTGGGCCAACGAGCTCGATTGCTAGCAAGACAAGCTCTCCCAGAAGGTCGAGCACTGCAGAGTCAGGGCGGGCCCAGTGCCGGTAGCTGAAGAGGAGGGGGGTGGAAGCAGCTCATCTGCCATTTCCACTGCTGTTCATCCCCAACCTCCTCAGCAAGGCAGTGTTTCCCACCAGACTCACGCCAAGAAGACTGCCAAGATGACACTCATCAGGCGGCTTGTTGGCCCCTCTGGGAGCGGTAGGTCCCAGAGAGCGGAGACAGGTGCTGCGATGATGAGGGGATATCTTTCAGAGCCCAACGAGTTGCAGGAAACATTTCCTTTGGACTACTAGGTCGTGAAGGAGAGGATATGGCCAGTCCTCTCCTCCATGTCCAAGGTGTTCCTCTATGCCCACTGACGAGCGTGCAGAGCGAGCACGTCTTTTCGCATATGGGCGACATTGTCTGCCCACATCGCAGTTGCCTGCAACCCTGGACAGTTGAGCAGTTGGTCTTCCTGAAGGTCAACTTGCCTCTGTTTGGCTCCCCGAATGTAGACTTTGAGAGTGAATGAAGTGAGCACCTACTTGTGCCTGCATCCTCTCTTGGCCCGTGCTTGGAAGGTAGTTGTAGAACGCTGTCTCACTAAACACAGACTAGAGTCCAAAGACAACCCCAAAACTCACACACAAATTGATTTGTAGTGCACTCCCCGCCACCCCTCATCCATCCCCAAACCAAAAGAGAATACTGGTTTAAAATCTTCAAAGCAATCCAAATTTTTCCAGTCCTTATCCACACATGCCTAATAATACCAAAAGGGCCATTGCAGCCCCCAACTGTAACCGACAGCACCCACAGGCCCAGCCAGGATAACCCAGTTTTTTTTTCTGGGGCAAGAGGAAGAAAGAGGGAGGTGCCAGTGATGATAACAGGCAGCCAGCAGCCATACCAATGCTGAGGTCCCTCTAATGGGACAATGATAGCTGGTGTGTTGCTGGTGTGTTGTTGCTGAGTTGAGAGAGAAGGAATGGTTCCCTTCCTCTCACACAATCTGAGGCCCTCCCAGTGATCTTCCTCATTTGGGGTGCAACTCTGGCTTGCCTCCTCATGGTGCACCCTGGGTAACGCAAAAGAGTCTGGACCAGCCAACCATCCATCACTCAAGGTAAATCTAAATGGTTCTTGCTTTGTGTCAGATACAGAATCATGTGGAGCTAGGTGTGGTCCACCGCTTCTCTTGTTTGAGAGTTGTGTTGTTTGGGACAGGGCTGGAGAGCTGGCATCTGTAGATTGTGTGTTCTGTGGCAGGGAAGCTGGGATCTGGGTGAGAGACCCAGAACCAGCATGCTTGTTGTGCATGGCCAGCTCGTCCCATGTTGTTTGGGGCAGGGCTGGAGAGCTGGCATCTGGATTTGCTTCAGCCAGGTCTGCAGAGCAGACCTTGAGCAGATTGTGTTTTGTATGGCAGTGACGTTGGCAACTGGGTTTATATTGGTTCCAGGCCAGAAGGGTTCATAGAATAGATAGATGGATATAGTGCATTGGAAATATACGGTATTCCGAATATTTTGGCCCTGTATATTTCCGAATTCGATTTTTTCCGATATTTTTTTTTGCACACCTTTAATCCCCAGCTCCTTCAACCTTTCCTCATAGGACTTGGTCTCCAGACCCCTCATCATCTTTGTCACCCTCCTCTAGACCTGTTCCAGTTTGTCTATATCCTTCTTAAAATGTGGTGCCCAAAACTGAACACAATACTCCAGGTGAGGTCTTACCAAAGCAGAGTAAAGTGATACCATCACATCACGTGATCTGGACCCTATAGTTCTATTGAAACAGCCCAAAATTGCATTTGCCTTTTTAGCCACAGCATCACACTGTTGACTCATGTTCAGTGTATGATCCACTAAAACCCCTAGATCCTTTTCACACATACTACTGCTAAGAGAAGTCTCCCCCATCCTATAAATAGTTGTTTAATCTAATTTATACAGCTATGTCATTGGCCATGAGATAGGTAGTGTGGTGATATCTGTGCTTTCCGCAGGTATTTGCTTTTAACAGAGATCAGATAAAGTCTTAGACTGAAAATCACATGAAAGCATCGTGGAGCAAGTTTCTGGAGTGTTGGCATAGAACTTTTCTAATTAACATTTTAGACAAATAAAAGGTCTTGGTTTTTTAAAAAGATATTCAAAACCTTTAATGGCATAAAAGAATGAAACAAAAACATAGACAGGATCCAAAATTGGTGAAACCGAGTAAAAATTACACTGAACAGAAAGGCAATCAAGACAACACCATGGAAAAACCAATCAAATATTCATTGCCCTTGCACAAAATTATGATAGCTCCTCTGCAATACAACAGTCAAACACCCAGCCACCAGCCCCATCAATCTGGACAGCTCCCACTGGAGAGCTGGAAAAGTCAACAGGATCAAGGAGTTGCCAACAAATCCCAAGAAACACAGGGCAATGGGAGTGAAAATGAGCAGCTGAATCAGGTTCTGACAAGCAACACTCACATAGTCTGTTCTCAAAAGAAAAATCAGTCCAGCGAGATTAAAAGCCTAACACTGTTGAGAGCCAGCAAGACCCTGCATGCAAGCAACTACCTGCCTTGTAATTGGCAACAAGCCAAAAAGACAAGGAGAACAAGATGAGGTGAGACAGAAAAAGTATATAAAATGAGGTGGGATAGAAAAGATGAAATTGGAGGGGGAAGAACAGATAAGGCAAACAGAGCAAGGTAGAGAAGGGAGGGGAAAGAAGTTCTTGGGTTGATGTTAATTTTGTATTTTAATCCTGTTTGTTTGATGATTTATAATATGTGGGCATCATCTGAAACTATGTGGTTTCTCTAATAGTTGTGGTGAGAAATATGGTTGTATGTTCACAGGGATGCTCCATTACAGCACTTCTTGCCACAAAATCAGTGTACAGGTAAGGATAAGCAAAGAGCAGTTGAATTACTGCTTGTTGAGTTACTGCCCATATGATGGTAGTCCCATTAGGTAGTCTCTTTGGGTGCTTGCACTGACTGGGGCTGGTTGAGTTACCAACTGCAGTTCAGCTTTAAAAAATAAACCTTAGTTTATCCCAAAGCTAGCATCAGTGACTTTTGTTTTGGGGGGTTAGGGACTAGTTACAGCTCTGTAAAAAAGGTTGACAGGTCCTCTCTGGCCACCGGTAGTGGGAGTAGAGGATTGCCAGCTCCAGGTTGGGAAACTCCTGGAGATTTGGAGGTGGAGCCTGGGAAGGATAGGGACTTCAGTTGGGTACAATGTCAGAGTCCACCCTCTATTGCATTCATTTATTTAGAGGAACTAATCTCTATAGTCTGGAGATGAGCTGTAGTTCTGGGGAATCCCTAGGTCCCACGAGGAGGCTGGTATCTCTGCGTGGACCCAGAAGATGGCATTCCAGTATCAGACAGTCCTTTTAAGTGAAGTAGGCATCTTCCACACCTTTAGAATAAGGGAGCTGTATGTTCCCTCAGATTATGTGACCAATCTCAAGGAAGCTCTAACCTTTACCCAAATGTGCTAAAACTCCAGGGAAACTTGAGTAGTGGATGATTTAAAAAAAACAAACAAACATAGGGTTGTAAGCCCCCCAGTCCAGGCAGGGTTTCCCCCACTTTTGCCAGCTCCCTACCACCACCAATAACAACAACATCACATAGCAACACTTTAGTTTTTGGACAAAACTCTGGTACATTTGGGTTCAAACCATAGACTTCTGCCCAAAAACTACAGCATCACCACGCAATGTTGTGATGACACCACTTCTGGGTGATGTCACTGTGCTGTGTGAACAAAGTGTGTGCACCAGAAACTCCCAGGAAGGCCAGAAGATCCCCCAACCAAAAAACACGTAGGACCTGGCAAACCTAAAACAACAATACTGTTTTATAGTTTAATTTGAGATATGTTTAAGACTCATTTTATATTGTTTTATGCTCTAGCTGTGATTTTGAATGCTGGGTTTTAATTTCCAAATAAATAATACTCTGTGTAATCTCTGTCCTTGAATTCCACTGTCATTTGAATATAAAATTCTGACTAGAGCTGACCTGTGCTATTCAAACAGCAGCAGCATGTATGCATGCACACATACACCAAATGGCCAACTATTTTTTTGAAAAGGTAGTAGTTTAAAAATCCATTTTCCCTCCCCATGTCATATAGAAATTTTGGGTTTTTTTTTTTTAAGTAATATACCTTTGGGTGCATTTCAAATAAGACTTTAGACCCCTACCATAGTTCCTGCTTTCTTCCTGTACTGTTATAATTTACTCTTTGTGTCAGTGACAGTCACCACATTGCTAGCCTTTTAATTTTATTACCTCTTCCGTTTTCACTTGCACGCATCTATGCATTCCTGTAAGCCACACCATTCTTTGATTACTTTGGAGGGATCATGACCTCATGCCAATGCTGCAGAACAACCAACACTATTGCTTTGTGCTTTGCAGTGCCTTTTAGTTAAGATTGATGATATAAGCATATTCTTTAAAAAAATAGCGTATGGTTACTCAGTTAAGCTTTTGGGCAAAAATCCATACACATCATTTTCAAATCATATTCCTTAACAGCTTTAAAACACAGTGTGCTTTCTAGCAGCTGCTCTTGTGTTTTTCCATGTATGAGGGAAGAGGAATGTTGTCTTACCACCTTGAATATAATGAAGTCATTTTTGTTTGGGTCACCCACATTTGTTACTGTGGAGTTGTTTATGATGCTTTTTTTCATGTAGCATGGAAGATTAAGCTGACTTTTGGGGTTTATTTGTTCACTATGCCATGAACTGTTTGTGACAGATAATTATGTTATGGCTTTTGTTTCTGTGCTAAGGAGAGAGAAGGGGGAGAGGGGTAGAAGCAGCACTGTTTTTCTTCCAGTGAAATCCCTGGCATTCACATTATTAATGCAAGACTGCAGGAACTGCTTTAAATTTTTTAGTGTAATCATAATATTTAATCTTCATGTGCAATTTCAATACAGCTGTATTAAGAATACACTGGGGTTGCCAGTCTCTAGGTGTGGCTTGGAGATCTGCCAGAATTATAACTGACCTCCATACTACAGAGGTGAACCCCCCCGGAGAAGAAGAAGAAGAAGAAGAAGAAGAGGAGGAGGAGGAGACTGGATTTATACCCCACCCTTCACTTGGAGTCTCAAAGTGGCTTACAATCTCCTTTCCCTCCCCCTCCCCACAACAGGCACCCCATGAGGTAGGTGGGGCTGTGAGAGCTCTCCGAGAACTGCCCTTGAGAGGAACAGCTCTGGGAGCATTATAACTGACCCAAGGTCATACCAGCAGGTACAGGTGGAGGAGTGGGGAATCAAACCTGGCTCTCCCAGATAAGATTCCATGCATTTAACCACTACACCAAACTGGTTCTCTTCCCCAACCTGGAGTTGGCAACCCTAGGATACAGCTGTGCAGATGCTAGTAATCCCTAGAGAATGGTTGTACCATGCACATATACTACTGGAAAGAATTCCCCTTCTCAAGTTTTAGGTAAATTACTGATCAAACTTTTTTAAAAAAATAGAAGGAATTCATCTTGTTAAGTCTTGCTTTTTGTGAGCTGAAGATGTTGTCAATATAAAAATGGAGATATTAAAAATGACAGCTTTATTATTTAATATCATTTGGTGAATGGTTTTCTTTTGCCACCGTTAGGCTAGGAATTCATACTTGAACTACAGCATGGGCTCAAGAGTCTGAGTCTAAGCATAATGTGATTTTAAGGTATGGGCAGGTGATGCTATATGTCTGTGTAATGAAGGAAAGTGTAATTTGGGGAGAGGAGCATGGATATATCTCACATTGTTGTAAAGCAAAGATATCTTAGAATTGTAGAACTATAAGAGTTGGACGGGACATCCAGGGCCATTTAGTCCAACCCCCTGAACAATGCAAGAAATTCACAAATACCTTCCCTCTACAAACACACCCAGTTACTCTTGCTCCATGCCCAGAAGATGCCAAAATTTAAAAAAAGCAAAACAAAATGGAGCAGAGGTCCATCAGTGGCTATTAGCCACAGTGTGTGTGTGTGTGTGTGTATACATAAAAAAAATTTGCCACTGTGTGACACAGAGTGTTGGATTGGATGGGCCATTGGCCTGATCTAACATGGCTTCTCTTATGTTCTTAAAAAACACCTTACAGAATCCCTGGCAAAACGGGCCTGAAGAAAAATTGCTGTCTGACCCTAAGTGATGAACAGCATTTCTCTGAGTGTGTAAGAAAGGACCATAAGAACTAAACACTAATACAACCCTTCCTGCCCTGTCATGATCTTCCTAAAGCTGAAAGAATCAGCATTGCTGTCAGATGACCATCTAGCCTCTCTAGACTCCTCACCATTTTGTTGCCCTCCTCTGGACACGTTCCAGCTTGTCTATATCCTTCTAAAATATGGTGCCCAAAAATGAACACAATACTTCAGGTGAAGTCTTACCGGAGCAGAGTAAAGCAATACCATCACTTCACTATACTTCTGTCCATACAGCCCAAAATTGCATTTGCTTTTTTAAGCTTCTGCATCACACGGTTGACTCATGTTCAACGTATGGTCCACTAAGACCCCTAGATCTTTTTTGCACATACTACTGCAAAGAGAAGTCTGCCCCATTGTATAATGATGCATTGGAATTCTCCTACCTAAATGCAGAACTTTACATTTATCCCTGTCAACATTCATTTTAGCCCAGTTTTCCAGCCTGTCAAGATCATCCTGTATCCTGTTTCTACCTTGTACTGTATTTGCAACTCCTCCCAATTTAGTATCATCTGCAAATTTAATAAGCATTCCCTCTATTCCTTCATCCACCAAATCATTTATAAAGACGTAAAACAAAACAAGGCCCTAGGACAGAGCCTTGAGGCACTCTACTTGTCACTCCTCTTCAGGAGGATAAGCAACTATTCACAAGAACTCTTTGGGTGTGATCTGTCAACCAGTTACAGATCCATCTAACAGTAACAGGATCCAAACCACATTTTACCATTTGTTAACAAGAATACTATGCGGAACCTTATAAAAAGCCTTACTGAAATCACGATAAACTATGTCTACAGCATCCCCCTGATCCAGCAAGGTAGTAACTTTCTCTTTTTTTTCATGTAAAACAATTTTATTAAATATATTGTTATACTCTTAAAAATTAATATAAAATTAACACCAATACATTACATTTTTTTCCTCCTCCCCTCCCCTCTTTTCATGACTCCCATCTTTTCATGACCCCCATCGGTGTTTACTTAAACTGAAAAAAGAAAAACAAGGTAATTCTAATCCTAGAATCTTCATATTAAAAACCTTATAACATAAAAGAAATAGTAAGTAAAGGAAAAACCAAACTCTATAAAATAATTATAGTCCATTCTCATTCTTATCTTTTAACCCTTATAAAAAAAAAAGTACAAATAGCACAGTGAAACCCCCCCCCCAAAGAAAATTATTCCTTTGTATTTTTAGTCCATTATTCCACATGATTTCAACTGTTATCAAAGATCACTAAATGTCCCTTTACCTTCCAATATTTTTCCACATATTTTTTAAATTTATTTATCTTTATTTATTTATTTATTTATTTATCTGGGATTTATATCCCGCCCTTCCCATCGAGTGGCTCAGGGCGGCTTACAACATATGTAAAACTAACATAAAAATAAGTTACACTATAAAATTAACATTTCATTAAATAATTAAAATCCAACGTTTGTTATAAATGTACATGTCGTTAAAATCAGACAGCGGTCGTAAAGCTACACTCTATTCAAATTCAAATACTGATTCGGTATACCGTCTTCAACATTTCGATGTTCCATATTCGATATTCAGTAGTCGGTATACAGGTATACAAGGATACAAGGCCGGTTAGTTGTGGGCCAGCCGGAAGAGGGTTGTCTTTACAGGCCCTGCGGAATTGAGTAAGATCCCGCAGGGCCCTTACCTCCTCCGGCAACTGGTTCCACCAAAATGGAACCATTACAGAGAAGGCCCGGTCCCTTGTGATCTTCAAGCGGGCCTCCTTTGGCCCGGGGACGACCAAAAGATTTTGAGATCCCGATCGCAGTGCTCTCTGGGGAACATGCGGGGAGAGACGGTCCCTTAGGTAGGCAGGTCCTAGACCATATAGGGCTTTAAAGGTAATAACCAGCACCTTGTACCGAACTCGGTAGGGTATTGGCAGCCAGTGCAGAGCCCGAAGTCCCGGCTGAATGTGCTCCCATCTTGGGAGCCCCAATAACAGCCGGGCGGCGGCGTTCTGCACCAGCTGCAATTTCCGGGTTCGACACAGGGGCAGCCCCATGTAGAGGGCATTGCAGTAGTCCAATCTCGAGGTGACCGTAGCATGGATCACCGTTGCTAGGTCGTCGCGTTCCAGGAAGGGAGCCAGCTGCCTTGCCCGCCTAAGGTGGAAGAATGCGGACTTGGCAGTGGCTGCTATCTGGGCCTCCATAGTTAAAGAAGGCTCCAGAAGTACCCCCAGGCTCTTGACCCTGTGCGCCGCCGTCAGTGGAGCACCATCAAAAACCGGAAGGGGTATTTCCCCTCCCGGGCCGCGACGGCCCAAGCAAAGGACCTCTGTCTTCGCTGGATTTAGCCTCAGCCCGCTCCGTTTCTCCCATTCCCTTTTAAATTTCTCCAAATCATAATCTTTTAAGATTCTTGTGAGTTTGTCCATTTCACTCCAAGACAAAACTTTCAAAATCCAATCCCATTTTCTGGTAATTTGTCATTGCTGGGCAGAATAGCTGCAATAAAAATGAATATTCTACCAAGGATAATGTATCTGTTTCAAACTATTCCTATTGTGAAAGATGCTAAACAGTTCGATAAATGGCGAAGGAAAATTTCAGAATTTGTGTGGGCTGGGAAGAAACCAAGGATTAAAATGAAAATCTTGACAGATGCAAAAGAGAGAGGTGGATTCCAATTACCAGATTTGAAATTGTATCATGAAGCAGTTTGTTTAGTATGGATGAAAGAATGGATAACGTTGTTAAATAAAAAACTTTTAGTGTTGGAAGGCCATGGAAAAAAATTTCGCTGGCATGCATACTTATATTACGGAAAAAAGAAGATGGATGGCCTTTTCTCTCACCATTATATAAGAAGTAATCTACTAAATGCATGGATAAAGTATAAGAAATATGGTGATGAGAGGAGACCTTTGTGGATAGTGCCAGCTGAAGTGATAAAGATAACGGCTAAAACAGCCAAAGAAAAATGGCTATCATACAATCAGCTACTAAAAATACAAAGTGGAAAAATAGAACTGAAAACTGCAGAAGAACTGAGTTACAAATATGACTGGTTTCAAATGCAACAAATAAAAAGTTTGGTGGAGAATGATATCAAAACTGAAGGAATAAGGAAGGAGCAAACAGAAATGGAAAGAGTTCTGCTTGGAGATAATGAGAAATTAATTTCAAAAGTATACAAATTACTCTTACAATGGTCTACAGAAGATGAAGTAGTGAAATCTCAAATGATAAAATGGGCAATTAATGTAAATAAAGAAATAAAGATGGAATCTTGGGAATATTTGTGGAAGAATTCTATGAAACTCGCAACATGACATAGTATTAAAGAAAACTGTTTTAAGATGATGTATAGATGGTATATGACTCCAAAAAAATTAGCAAAGATGAACAACAAGATGCCAGATAGGTGTTGGAAATGTAAAAAGCATGAAGGTTCTTTCTACCATATGTGGTGAACTTGTGAAAGGGATAAAATGTTTTGGCAAATGATTCAGCAAGAGATTTCTAAGATTTTGGGATATGAATTCAATAAAGTGGCAGAGTCTTTTCTGCTGGGATTACAAATGGAAAAATTTCCAAAAGAAGATAGAACTTTAATATGGTACTTGCTCTCAGCTGCTAGGACATTGTATGCGCAGCTGTGGAAGCAAGAAAAAATACCAGAGAAATGGGATTGAATTACAAAAGTTATGTCATGGAGTGAAATGGACAAATTAACAAGAAAATTAAGAGACTATGATTTGGAACTTTTTAAGTAGGAGTGGAAGAAATTCTGAAGATATGTAGAAAAAGAGTGGAAAATAAAAGGACATTGGACAATCTTTGATAATGATTAAGGTTTTTAAAATAAGAATATAACTTTTGGGTTTTTCTTAACAGTTAAGGGTACTTTTAATATTTGTTTCCTTTAAGTAAATAACACTGGCGGGGGTCAAGTAACGGGGGGAGGGGTGGGGAAAAAGTAAGATATGGAGTAGAAAGTTTTTTCTTTTACTTTAAGTTTTTATAAGTTGTAGATATAGTTTTGCTACCATGTTACTAATAAAAATTGTTTATTTAAAATTCTTGAGAAAGAGTTATGCCCAGCTGAAAAGAAAGTATAATCACGCACTTTAGGATTAAATTTCCTCCATATATCTTCCAAGCTTTCTTGTTTCACTAAATCAAAAAATGACTTTGGTAATTTTCCCTCATTATTTCTTTTTCCTGAACTATCCAAAGTATTTATAATTGTTCCATTGAAATCTCCCATTACCATTATTTGTTCATATACCACTTGGTCTAATTGTTGCACAATATCTTTAAAGAAGGAGTCTTTTGCCCCATTTGGGGCATACAGTCCCAATAACAATGTCTTTTTGTCATTCATCATCACTTCCACTGCTAAATATCTTCCATCATTGTCCTTTAAAATCAATTTTGGATCTAATTCTTGTTTAATACAGAAAATCACTCCCTTTTTTTCTCCTTAGCCAATGAATAAAATTCCTTACCCAACTGTTTATTCCATAAAAATTTATAATTCAATTGTTTGATATGTACTTCTTGTAGGCAAATTACACTACATTTTTGTTTCTTGATTCAATGAAATGTAGCCTTTCTTTTTTGAGGTGAATTTAGTCCATTTACGTTCCAAGATATTAATTTATTATCCATAGCGGTTCTTCTTTTATTCTATATTCCCAAATCCCCTCTTTCCTTCAAAGAACCTCCTCAGATCTTGTACATTTGTAATTGTAATCCTCTTTCCTCCATATTAAAAACTTAGACCTTCTGGCAGTATCCATCTATATCTCACTTCATTCTCCCACAGCTTGTCAGTTAGTGTTTTATATAATCTATCATTTATAGCCTTTCTTGGCAACTCTTTCATGATTCTTATTCTGCTTTCATCAACTTCCAATGGTTTTTCAAATTGTTTACTTAAGATTCCCACCATATCTCTTGATATAAATCTTATTACCACATCTCTTGGTAACTTATTTTTCTTGGCATACAATGAATTGACCCTATATATATAGTCATAAAGATAATTAGATTCATCAGGGTCCACCTCCAAGAACTCAGCAATGATTCTTATTATATATGTCTTTAGATCAGATCCTTCATTTTCAGGTACTTCTCTCAGACGTATCTGGTTTTCCATTAACTTCCAGTCTTGCAGAACTACTTTCTCCTGCAATTTATTAATAATGGAATCTTGATCTTTCACTTTATTTTCAACCACATGTACTTTATTTAATGTGAGTCCTTTCTGAGATCCTCAATTTCTTTTTTGATTTCTGTCTTCACCACTTCTGCACTTGATTCAATATCTTTTTTTAATTCCTTAATTAATTGCTTCTTATTATCAGTTATTAAGTCTTTCATCACTTTGACCAATCTTGCCTCCATAGCATCCAGTTGTTCTTGTATTTTAGCCATTTTCCCTTCCTCAAGTGAGCTGGCCCTTGCACGTGTCAGTTTTGGTCCTGGCTTGTGTTCAGACATTACTGTCTTCCCATTACATAAATAGGCTCTCAAGTTGGTCTCTCCAAATTAAAATGAAATTACAGGGTCTTGTAGATTAGGAGATGCCCTTTTCAGCGAGCCCAAAATCGCCGTTCTCAGGGCTTCCTAACTCAATATATTAATTTTTAAAGTTTTTAAATTACTCAAAATGGCGTCCGCAATTTTTCTGACTCTTTTGAAATTTTTTCCCTTTTTCTCCAAAAGTCCACCAAAATTAGTTCCAGTTATATAATCCAATATGTTTCACCCTATAATCATAATATCTGCCGGCTCCACTGATTTTTAAAGTCCCATTCTTTTTACTTAAATTTTTAAGTTTTTTGACCTTCCTTTAATGGCTGCCCCAATTTTTCTATGGTTTTAAAATCCTAGAGAAGGCCAGGAGGTTTAAAAATTCCTTTCTTCCAATAGCTCCTTCCTTCTTTTCTTGCCACAAAGTCACGTTCTCCATGGTTGAGCGATCTCGCGATACTTTTATGACACCACTTCCTGTGATGTCTTCCAGTTCAGCAACTTAGTGACGATGGGGGTTTTTTTGCAGAAACCGCAAGTATTCCAAACAAAAGTTGTTTTACGTCTTTTAACTTTGCTTCTTAAATTCCAAAAGTCCTGAAATTACCCCCTTCCCTTCTTCACAACTTTAGAATATTGTAGTTAAGTCCAAATCTTAATCCTTATCTCAAGTAGAATTGATTTTAGTCCCGGAATGATAGATAAAGATCTTCTTACCTTGCAACCAAATATATCCTTCTTAAGACCATTCTTTCCAGAAATAGATATTTAGATATTAGAATAGTCCACAGAAAGCTTGAATCGTGATGAATTTAAGTCAATTTAATGACCACAGAGACCCTCTGTAGACGCTGGAATGCGATTCTTTGCCAGGGACTCTTCAAAGTCTAAAAGGAACCCCACTGGGACTCCTCGTCACCCAAAGTAAATCCCCTCAGAATTCTCCTAAGCATGTCTTGGCCTTTTCCCACACTGAGAAAAGTAGGCAGCAGACGTTTGGATTGCCTTCTCTGCCCAGAACAGAGGCTCCGGTCTGCTCCTCTTTGAGAAGCAGCTCAATTCTCCATGATCCAACCCTGGAAGCCAAGGTAGTAACTTTTTCAATAAAGGAGATCGGGTTAGCCTGACATGACTTATTCTTGAGAAACCCATGCTGGCTCTTAGTAATCACCAGGGCTTTTCTTTATAGAAAAAGCCCTGCAGGAACTCATCTGCAAATTAGGCCACACCCCCTGACACCAAGCCAGCTGGAACTGTGTTCCTATGTATTCCTGCTCAAAAAAGCCCTAGTAATCACAGCCATCTTTTCTTAAAGTTCTAGGACTGACCATTTGATGATTTGTTCTAAAACCTTTCCAGGTATAGATGTCAAGCTGATGGACCGGTAGTTACCTAGACCAGATCCTACTTTTTCCCCTTCTTGAAGATGGGGACAACATTTGCCCACCTCCAGTCCTCCAACACCTCATCTGTTCTCCAAGAATTCTCAAAAATAATGGCCAGAGGTTCAGAAATTACATCCAAAAGTTCTTTTAGTACCCTTGGATGCAGTTCATCTGGCCCCGAGGACTTTGTTTCATATAAAGAAACTAGGTGTTTATGCTAATCCTAGGTTGCAACTCACTTCCCTCATTATATGTTCTGTTTCTGCCTTGTTGAGCACCATTTCCCCCACAAGAGAAGACTGAGGAAAAGTAGGAATTGAGCAGTTCTGCCCTCTCTTCATTATCTGTTACGATTTCACTTTCCTGTCCCACCAATGGGCCTATCATGTCCTTGCTCTTTTTCTTTCTTTGTATGTAAGAAAAGAACCCTTTTTGTTGTTTTTAGCATCTCTTGCTAACCTCAGCTTATACTGAGCTTTAGCTTTCCTAGCATTGATTATTTGTTTATATTCACACAGTTACAAGACCCTCCTTCCATTTCCTATATGAGTCCTTTTTATTTCTCACGTCTTTAGTGAGCAGTTTATGGAGCCACCCTGGCTTCTTTAGACTTCTCCCATTTTTCCTTCTCATAGGAATTGTTTGTGATTGTGCTTTCAATATTTTGCTTTTAAGAAACTCCCACCCTTTTTGAACTCCCTTCTTCTTAAGTATATCTGACCATGGGATTTTATCCAGCATAACTCTAAGTTTGTCAAAGTTTGCTTTTTTGAAGTCCAACCTATATGTCTGACTATGCACAGCTTTCCCCTTCCCTAAGACTGTAAATTCCAAAATCACATGGTCACTACTGCCCAGGGTGCCCACTATTTCCACCTCATCAACCTGTTCCTTCCTTGTTGGTGAGAATCAAGTCCAGAATAGCAGATCCCCTTGTTTTCTTCCCCACTTTTTGGAAAAGGAAGTTGTCAGCAAGACAAGTCAGGAATTTATTTCACCTTTCATTTTTGCAGAGTTGGAATTCCATCAGATGCCCAGGTAGCTATCATGACCACTATGTCCCTTGTCTCTGAAAACTTTGCAATCTGTTGTAGGAGTATCTCATCCAAGTCTTCTGCCTGACTTGGTGGCCTATAGCACACCACCACCATAATATCACTGTTATTTCTTACTTCTTTTATTTTTACCCAGAGACTCTCAACTGAGCTGCCATTCTCAGATTCACGTATTTCCTCACAAGTATATGCCTCCTTCATATATAATGCTATGCCTCCACCCTTCCTTATTGTTCCTGTGCAACAATATTCATTTCTTCAAAACAATCACATTTCCTAAGTGATCGTACATCTTTTATTCATCCTCATCATAAACTGTGGTTAAGTTCCATAAGCCACAAAACTGAGATACTTAGCAGTTAGTCTGGTTCAGAGTTATTGTCAACATATGTTCTATTGTAACTGATTTGTAGATTTAATTATACAAACTTACCTTACTAATTGCGTTTCTAACTGTACGTTTTTAAAGTAATTTCTGAGACTTTAGCAATGAAATCAGGTTGGTGCAAAGAGGAAATGGTGGGAAACTCCCTTGCAAATATCAGCCTCACCCCAGAACAACCAACTAGAAGCTACCTACTGTGAACATTGCTCCCTGCCAGAGACAGCACAGCAGGCAGCAGAGACATCTAATGTGCAGCCTTCTAATCTTTAAATGTATTGACTCACATGCTCACTTGTCAGACCTCACCTCGTTGAAATATACTTTTATACTTTTGATAAAGTACACAAAGTCTTCTCATCTCTGCTATTAACAATAATTTAATTGCTTTTCTGAAGTCCAATAATGACTTAACAATAATGAGGCAAACTTGTTGCAATTTGGTTAATAGTAGTCTTTCAAGTGTGTCAAACACACCATCATGAATTGCTACTAGGATTTGGAAATAGCACTTTGCCTCTATCTTTGGAAGGGATCCTCCCCTTGATTTAGAGTCTTTTTTATTTCTGATAGAACCCTCTGAAAACAGATCCGAGGCTCCTCATTCTTCCATAGACATTAGGCTTGTAGCCTTATAAATACTTTGAATGCATTCATGTATTGTGTGTGTGTGTGTGTAAAGTGCTGTCAAGACACAATTTAGTTCTGTAACTTAGAGTCACATTAGCACATGCAGCTATCTTATACTGAACCAGACCAATGATCCATGAAAGTCAGGCAGGAGCTATCCAGGATTTCAGGCTGAGGCCTTTAACATTACCTACTGCCTGAACTTTTTAACTCTAGATGCTGGGGACTAAACCTTGGACTTTCTGCATACCAAGCGTATTCTCTACCACTGAGCCATGGTCCCTATCCAACGGTGGCAGAGGCATGTTGCTGTGTAGCCTATAAATGAGCTCCCTACAAATTCATCATTAATCAGAACGGTCTTTCTAAGGCAGTTAGCTCCTATATTATCCCCTTAATTTCAATCTGGTGAGGTAATGAGTCTCTAAGCAAAAAATAAGTTGACACAAATAAGACATTAAAAATGGAAACACTCAGAAATTTAAAGAAGCACTTCAGCATCCAGGGGCATTAAATAACAGTTTTAAAGGTTTCAGTGCTTAAGCAGAAAACTTCCATAAGCAAAAATTGCTGATCCAGTATTTATCTTCAGATTTGATACTATCAGCTTTGGGTTTAGCAGGGACTTAATATAGTACTTTCTGTAGTGAGATAACCACCTGTTAGAGGGAACAATTACTTTCTGTAGTGAGATAAATTGATCTTCCTTACAGATTTCTGTACACTATTTAGTTTAATCTTACTTTGCCAATCCACCAACAACTGTGAGTAGTCCACACCTGCTCTTTTTTACTACTGGGTCTTCTGATCTTTCTTTGCAATAATGCCCACCCTCCTTGTCCTTCTGCTCTGTAGGTCTGGGTATAAATCTCTTTGACAACTGCATTTAACACTTAATGCATCTAAAGAAATTGACTCTGGTTAATGAAAGCTTATGCCCCAATACATCTGTTAGTTTTAAAACTGCTACAACTCAGTTGTTTTTTTTCAGTAAAAGCTGGGAACCTGCTAAGGCTACTGTTAAGACACTCCAGTACTACATCAATATTTTAGTGTGTGTTTTTTCCCAAAAAGAAAAAGAAACCATTCATCTTTAGGGAGAGAGACGAGAGGGAGTAGCCTGATTACCAACTGAAAAGTGGTCTGGAGGTGGTTGATAGTGGGCGGGGCAGAGAAAATTGACAGAAACTCAAAATGGGGTTCCAGAAAAAAGATTGGGGTAAAAGTGGTCTCAAAAGAAGCAGAAAAAAGCAACGGGAAAAACAAACAAACAGAAGAAGTGAAAACTAAAAACACAAAAATATGATAGGTGATACACCAAAATATCAGGGGATATACCAAAGCCATATAGAGCAAGAGGTCATGAAAAAATCACGTGGAAAAACCTTCTCTCTCCCCTCCCCCCACCCACTTAACCAGAAAGTTGCTCTGAGGACAGAATTAAGGATAAGGAAACTAAGTGCTTCATACTGAGCTCCTTGGACAAAGGGCGGGAGTAAAGGTATGATGTGATAACAGTATAGTGCTGACTAACCAATTAGGTGCCATCTTCTCTTCTCAGTTATCTGCCACATTCATTTAACCACATTCATTTAAACCACTGTCACAGTCCTTCTCTTAGAATTCACTATCATACCTTCTTTCTCCTTCTTCTGATATCCTGTCACACACTCTTCCAAGTAACGGCAAATTCATTTGACTTCTAAAAATTGCAGCTGCAATGCAACAGGCTGCATAGTGATTCTCCTGAGCTCAGGGATGCAGTGACAATGTCTCTTAATGTGAACTGCCATTATTCATTTACAGCTTCAGTGTCACTGAAGGATAAACATTATTTATTAATGCAGCCCTTTAAGCCTGACTCTGCATCATCTATAAAAAAGCCAACATCTGAATAAAATTCATAAACATTTAGAGAATATTACAGATATTCTCCTCTATTCTGATTACTGACCTAGTGATTAAATACATTTATGGGGAACATGAACATTACTGTCTAACCCACATTGATTTCAGTGAGATTTAGAACCTGCTGCTTAGTCAAGCACTGGGGGCTGTTATCTCAAACCCGAGATCAGTGTGTGTCAGAGGTGCATAAGGCTGCTGTACATGCACAGACTGTCCTATTAAATGCAGTGAGGGGAGAAGAAGTGAGTGTGTGCAAAGGAGAGCATATCTGAATTTGCTTCTTATATTGGAGTCACTGGGAAAGCCTTCTAGACCAGATATGCTGGATCAGATTAATGATCCATTTTATCCTGCATCCTATTTTGCACAGTGTATTAGATGATCTCAGAAGGTATCCCAGAAGGGACAACCTCCTTGCATGGTGGAGACCCTCCAGAACCAGCATTCCAAAGGCTGTTGTCTCTCAGCAATATATGACATTTTTTTTCTTTATGTGTCTTTATGATTTGCCCTCCCTTTAGAAGGTTATTTTATTGAAACCAACTATTATTTTATCACATAAAATGTTATTTCAGTACACCTATAATCATCTAGGCCTCAGGCCACCCCTGAAAAAAGGGGCAACTAAAAGCTCCCTATCTCTTTTTCATACCCAGAGAAGAGATACCAAAAGCCCAAGAGAAAGAAAGAAGCAGCTTGAAGGAGGAAATAAAACCAAAATTTGTTAAAATGCAAAATGAGGTTTCCAAAAAACTTAACCTAAAAGCAAGCAACCTTTACTTGCTAAAATCACTTTGATTTCAACCACAAGAAATTGTCAGTTTTTGTAGCAACAAGCACATATTACTGAAGACATAAAGGGATTTTCTTAAGCTAAATGTCTAACATTTCCAAGAGAGCAAGCTAGTCTCCATCCTGAATTCATTATAAGGACAAAAAGCTCATCTCCAGAATCCCAACACATCTGTAAGCAAATATTCAGATCACTGTTTTTTATTGGAGTAATAACACAATCTGAGGTCACAGTTAGCTTTGTCCCAAACAAACATCAGCCAAGGAAATGTGTTTCTTCTTTACAGGAAATAGCAAACAAGGTAATTTAATCTGATTCCATTATCCCAGGACATCTTTTCCCCCCTAAAAATAGAAAATGTACATATATATGTAATTTTATATATGTGTGTAAATTTATATACATATATACAGTCTGGGATTCAGCCACACACTCCAGGTCAGGTCTTTTCATTTAACCTACCTCCACCACGAAAAAGATAACACACACTCTTCAGGATTTGTAGCTATGATCTAATTTTTCTATTTTTCTAATCGCTGTTTCTTTCTCTGACTCTGGTCCATGGTCCCCACATTCTTTCCCCTCATTGCTCTGACACTGCTCCTCTTCCTGTCATGGAACCTCCCTTTGCCTTTCCCAGAGCCCCTTTCCAGATCTCCTGGTTCCCTGGATCCTATTTCCCACATTCCATTTGTGAATGTCCACAGCATAAGTCATTCCCTTAGATCCCCAAGCCTTCTTCTTAACATTGTCTTTCTTTCTCTTTCCCTCTCTCATTTAGCTTTCCTTTGATCATGTTCTTCAAACACATGCACAAATCCATACAACTCTCCTGTGGACTAGCTATGGGTGAAACATAATTGAGCATCTCAATTGTAAAAGATTTTAGCAATTGCTAAATTAGGACTTCCCAAAGTAGCTATCTGAAGTATTTTGACTTACCAAATGTTTCGATTGGCAACCATCTTTCAAATTTGCTGTCTTCCCTTCACTCTATCCCTTTGTAGTTAATAAAGTAATTTTAAATCTTTTAAAGTAATGGTGTCATTATTTAAGGGAATATAACACAATGATCTGGAATCTGTGTATACAAAGGCTCAAGTTCCAAGAGGCCCAGCATTGGGGGTTCGTGTGTGAATGGCTACACACATATGCTCCCCCAGGATCTCAAGGTAACCAGACATTATTGCATTTTTATTACTGGCATTCACTGTAATACTTAAAACATACAGACGTATATTATAAAAATAGGGCAATAATATTACACCAGCCATCATTGAGAGCAGAAAACAGAAATCTAATTTCAGTCCATTTTATTAACCTGCTTTACACATTTGTGACAGATTACACTTTTGAAGAGACTTAAAAGTGTTGTACCAACAACTAAAGGACTGTGAAGGATTAATTCTTCACAGAAACAGAGAGCCTTGAGTGACAGGCTGCTTGAAGCAATCTGATTGGTTTGCATCAACTGAGCAAAAAAAAAAAGTTTTGAGAGAGCTGGATGCTGAAGAGATTGAGTCAGGTTCCTGCTTTAACTGAGAAGAGACATGTAACGACAGCTTCTAAGAATAGCCCTGACAGAAAAAAGGTTTAGTGCTGACAGAGTCAGATTTTAGCCTTGACTGAACAGTCTGTTTGCACACAGAGAACTGGGGGAAAGTTTGGCAAGGAAGTTTGGGTAGTAGAGAAGACTCCCATCCAGACCAAAGGAAATGGGATACATCTAACAGAGAACTGGGAGAAAGTTTGGCAAGGAAGTGTGGGTAGTAGAGAAGACTCCCATCCAGGCCAAAGGGAATGGGATAAATTTAACAGAGAACTGGGAGAAAGTTTGGCAAGGAAGTGTGGGTAGTAGAGAAGACTCACATTAAGGCCAAAGGAAAAGGAGAGTTATCTTGGAGTGATACAGAATTCCCTGGTCTGGCGTGTTTTGAAACTGCTTGTAGAGACCTTAAAAGTCAGTGAACAATGCAAGAAGAGTACTGGGAAGGAGTTTGGGGTACTAGGAAGAGGGTACCAGTCTTCTGAGCACTAAGAGTCATCAATAATACAAATAAAGTGTATTAGAGAGTTTGGGAAAACACTAGAACAAAAGCCTCTCACTATAAAGATCTAAGTAACTGTCAATAATTTAAGAACCTCTAATTGGCCTGATATATAAGAACAAAATTCTGTACTTGTACTAGTTTCATCTCAGTAATTTCAGCTCCTGAGTTCATCTGACCTTCCCCTCAATGTTAAATAAAACTTTTTAAATTTTAAAGTGTCTTAAATGCCATTTTCAAGGCCACTTAAAGGGCAATCCTATCTCTTTCCTCAGGTTCCTGGGCTGAGCAAATAGCCAAAATATATCTATCTTAATGACAGGGTGGGGCATCCAAGGTTTCTTTAGGGAAGAACATGTTACCAAAGCTGCTCAATCATTGAGTGGACAGAAAAATGAAAGGGAAATGTAGCCTCTGAGAGAGGGAAGCATTCTTCTTCACAGACAAAAATCCTTAAGGCTGAAAGGGAATACTGTCTAAATGCCCCATGGTCCTAAACCTTACATATATCAAGACTGCCTCACACATCCTTGGCTTGTCCTTGAGAAAGCTTTGTTCAGCAATGACTCACCAATTTCCAGCATTCATTTGGCTGTTATAAGACTGAGCAGAATGACATAAAATGAATCGTACATGGAATTCTTTCTGTGCCAGTGACAATTTCAGGAATCTGACAGCAGTAACAACAAAAGATGGGGCGGGTGGGGGGGAGACTGACCAATCAAAAAAACTATGGGAATTCCAAAAATTTGGTACATTCTTTTTTCTCAAGCATGAATCAATTTTCACTTCATTTTAAAGACCAAAAGATAAGAAACATTATGATGCTAAGAGAGTTTCTTTTAACAAATGAAAATGATTTGTTTTAAATATTCAAACAGTTTTTTATGCCATAGTGATGTGATCTGTCTCATAAATACCAGATTCAAGAAACAACAGCCAATGATTTCATCTTAACCTGTTTACTTCTGGCCTGCTCCACAGAAATACCCTTATCTGCAACTATTTCATTTTGTTTCAAGATTTATGTTAATATTTCAGATATTGAGACTTTTGTGTCTAAAACCAAGGGATGTACATTACAAAATTCTTGAGCTGAAAATATACATGGAAAACAGTGGTTCCTGCTGCTACAGTTATTTCCCTGATCAGGAATATGAATCCTGGATTCTTGTGAATTATGAACTCCTCTGCTCGGAACAATCTCTGTTTTTGTTTTTAGTATGAATGCTTAACAGCAATGCAACACAGATTTCTCTCTTCCAATCAGATCCTTGCAAGGGAGGAGCGCAGACCTCTCCCAGCCAATCACCTTTGGAGACAAGTCACAGAAAGCCACAGTTTTTCTTACCTCCCTCAGTTGCAAAAATGATGGCTGGGGGCACCTTGTTCAGGAGCCCTTACAATTGGACCCTAAGATCCTATTCATTTGAAACTTTGGGGTTCTTTAATGGACAGCCAGCACTAGCTCCTGGGCACTTGGTATCATTTGTTTGAAAGCAGCCATTGAACGAAGACAGCTTCTTTAAAATGTTGGTGAATGGTACTGATTTTTTACCAATCAGAGACAGTGGAGAGAAGTGTGCCTGTGCCGAGAGGTGCCTACTTAAGGGGTCTGCAGAATCAAATTCCTTGGTCCAGTTTGCTTGAAACGCCTAGAGGGAACGGGCCAGTCCAACCTCCTTCTGAGTGCAGGATATCTAAAAGTAGAGCAGTTCTGACAGATGGCTGTCTAGTCTCTGCCTGAAGACCTTAAGAGAGGGAAATAACTTGTTCTTATTTTTTATTTAGTTTTATTTTAATTTTGTTTTTTGAGAGGTTGATGCTAAAATCCTCCTGGTTTTATTGGCTGTTTGAGGACTGCTATGATGCTTTTATTGACACTGAAGATACTGTGTTGTGTCACTGTGTTGTTTTATTGATTTTATATTGACCTTTTTTTTGTTAATTGCTTTAAGCAAGTCTAGAGAGGGGGCATATAATTTTTCTAATTAAATACATAGCCAAGTGCCTCTGGCAATTCACAAACATATTTCTCTTGAGCAAAGCTCAAAAGTTTTATCAACACCTGCAAAACCAGTTTGATCAGTGGCTAAAATTTTTCAGAAAGCTCTTGAACACATGCAACCACAGATTATGACAGCTCTTCAATATTGCCTCCAAGCCTTTGATGAGCTATTATCTATATACAGCCTTACAGACTCTAACTGTATGGTCCCAAACATTTTTCAGCAATCATAACTTTTTAATGAAAAAGTTTCATTTTCCGAATCTTGTACCAAATATCTAACATTAGCAAATTACACAGAAAATACTGAGTTCAAAATACTTTTCCACAGGTTTATAAGGTAAATTGTCAGGTTTATGTTTACAAAGACATGCATTGGACAACAGCAATGTCTTAATTATATAAAATATAAATTAGCAAAGTGGTGCAGAGTGGTAAAGCTGCAGTACTGCAGTCCAAACTCTCTGATCACAACCTGAGTTTGATCCCGGCGGAAGCTGGGTTCAGGTAGCCAGCACAAGGTTGACTCAGCCTTCCATCTTTCCGAAGTTGGTAAAATGAGTACCTAGCTTGCTGGCGGGGAAGTGTAGATGACTGGGGAAGGCAATTGCAAACCACCCCGTAAAAAGTCTGCCATGAAAACGTCGTGATGTGATGTCACCCCAGTCAGAAATGACTGGTGCTTGCACAGGGGACTACCTTTACCTTTTTATTAAAAGATCAATGTAAATTTTGGCTGGCTACACCCAGATTTCAGGAGTCTGATGTCTGGGGGCTTTCTTAACAAAATAATATATGCCTTAATCAATTTCTTGACTTCTACACGACTGTTTCATTAACACATTTCTATTATTGAATGTGCAATATTACAGCTATCAAGCTAAAAGTGTGATCCTAAGCAGAGTTATACCTTTCTAAATTTGTTCATTTACTTACTTCATTTACATCATGCCTTTCTCCTGAATGGGGAGTCAAAGTGGCTTGCATTGTTTTCCTTTCCTACAGTTTAGTCTCACAACAACCCTGCAACCATGGCAGAATAGGATTTGCACTTGGATCTCCTAGATCCTAGTCTTTAGCACTGCAAGAATACAAATGGCTTTATTTGTAGTTCCCTACTTTCTTGCTCATTTTGTTCTTTTCCCAACCCTGCTCTTATCACTCATCTACCTTGTTCCATTCGCAATATAGCCTTATCCTACTCAGCTGAATTCCTCCGTTTTCCCTTGGCTGTCATCTCTGTCTTGTCCCCAATTGCCTACTTTGCTCCAACTCTCTAGCTTGTTACTGTGAGGCGCTGCCTGATAAAATGGAGTACCCCAGTACCTAGAGAGAGAGTAGGTCTCCTATTTCTGTTAAACAAAATGGAGTCCAAGCAAAAACAGGCTAAGAAAACACTCCATCTAAAAAGGTGGAGTGGACCCTGCAGAGAGCTTGTTCTGGTTGGCGCCTGAATTCTGTCTCTCAGTGTAGTCTCACCTATTTCCCCCCCGCCCAACCTCCGCCCAAACAGGATGCATAATAACATGGGAACTGCTGGTAAGTATTGTTCACACCCTAATCCTCAGCTACTGATCAATCAGTCATCTCCTTGGCTCTTCCTGCAACTCAGTTTCTCTTTGTCTACTGCTATGGCAATGTCTGACATCTGGGCAGATTCTTTGTTTTCTATGGGTGTTTTCGCACTTACCTTTTACTGGCGCGACCATCCTCCTGACGCCGGCGAATCTGCATGGATTTCGCACCAGAAGCGCCGGCGCACCCAGAAGCGCCGGCAACTTCCGTCGCTAAGCCAGCGCAAACGGAAATCGCAAAGATGCAGGAAAACGTTTGCGCTGGCTTAGCGACGGAAGTTGCCGGCGCTTCTGGGTGCACCGGCGCTTCTGGTGCGAAATCCATGCAGATTCGCCGGCGTCAGGAGGGTACTCGCGCCAGTAAAAGGTAAGTGCGAAAACACCCTATGCTTGCCTCTCCCCCAGGGGTATCTTTGCTGAAACGCCCAAACCACTAACACATATCCTGACCTTTTGTAATCTATTGGGAGGACATTATTAAATCAGCCCCACTATTGTTACCTGAAGATCCATCCAGGTGACCAGAGTCTGCTCTACTCACTGGCTTAAGGTGGGCACCCAATCAGATACCCAAAATAGACTAACCACTGCCCACCATACAAGCCAGTTCCTTTTCTGGGTTGGTCTCACCCCCTCCATAGATTACAAGCAGGACTGCAAGCCATGCTTGCTCTCTCTCTTCCTGCCTGGACACCATGAAACCAGATTGTTCCCCCTCCATTATCCTAAGTAAGGGGGGGGTTTCTCAGTAATGGCACATGGCTGTGCATGCCTTCATCTTCAAGGTCCCAAATGGACTTCTGCACACCTGGAAAGGTAGTATGCCCTGTGTGTCTTCCCTTTGACTCTGCTATATCTCATCTCTTTATTTCTTAGGTCTCATGTGTGTGCTTATATTATTTATGTGTAAAGGAATGATTGTATCGCAACACCTACATTTATTTGAGTAAAACATTATAAAATACAATTGCTTGGACTATTCTTAGCTGAAAACCCGAACTTCGTATTATTGAAAGCAAAGATCCTCACTCCTAAATTCTCTCTACCAAGTCTCTTAGCTAATTTCCCCATTAAAAATAAGAGACTTAAAAGCATTGCCGGTAACAAATTGCTGTTTGAACGCGGGCATTTCCTGAACATCTGGATTACACGAGTGCACACATGTCTTTCAGCGCTCAGAATGTAGAGAGAAGGTTTTCAGCGGAATAGCTCCAGAATTTGGCCATAAAGAGACAGAGAAAGGTTTGATAAGTAACAAGGCAAGAGAATATAGTCTGAGAAACGCATTGCCCTGAGAAATTAAATTTTTGTTTACCTCAGGTCTCCCCTTAAAATACAAGCAATTCAGTGTCTTTGAGAAAGAACCCCCATTTTTTATATGAAGAGAGATTTTGGCCTTTCGAAAATCTTAACTAGGTGACCAAGAGGTGGAAATTTGTCTCTAATACAAAATTAATTCAACTGCCTTAAGTAATAATCATTTTTGTTTGCCAACATCTTTGCAAAGAACTTTTGTCTTAATATCGTCCACTGGATTTCTGGCTAGGAAAACTTTCTGCAGAGCCTCAGAAGAGATCAAATTCAGTGTTAGTAATAAAGAGATTTTGTCCTCCCTTTCCCAAAAGGTAATTGTGATAAGTCAGCTAACCATGAATGAGTAAGTCTGTAATTTAAATCTTAGAGTGCAAAAGGTAGAACCTCCAGCTGCAGGAGCAGCAACAACCAATATAGTTCTGATTGGCAAATCTCAAGCAGACTCTCTCTAGCTATCTATATGTAATTAAGGGAAAAGAAGAAAAAAATTCAGCTTGAGTTAAAGAAATTGAGAGAAGTTGAAATTCTGGCTCCAATAGGCAGGAAAAATTGCCTAATCCGGTCAACTCCAGCTACATGAGATAAGGCCACTCCCAGTCAAATCTATTGTTTAAGCTAAGCCTTCCCTTTACCCAAGAGGGAAGGAATTTTGGTTTTTTTTGTTTAAAATCTCCCCCACTTTCCATATCTGGAGGGGAATACAATTGAGATATTTTGTGCTATTTTGAATTCTCATCTCCTGATTTTGGGGTCCAAAAGATATAGATTCAAAACCTTTTTGATCACCAATTTTTTTTAATACTGCAGTCTCCCACAGAGACAGCCACTTCCAGCCAGGAAGAGGCCTGGAGGCAAGATGTGTATATGTTGAAAGAAGCAAGCCAGTTTGCTCCTTAGCTTGCTAAGACACTACTTTTATTTTTGTAAAGGTTGCCAGCCTTCAGGTAGAACCTGGAAGACTCTCCCAAAATCGTAGCCTTTTCCCTAGTACATTGCCTTTGGAGAAAAAGATCTAAGAAAATGGACCCCTTCCTCATGGCTTTCAAACTTAGCCTCCAAATATCTGGTAATCTTCAAGCTGGAGCTGGCATCCCAAGGTTCAAATTGCAGAGAAAAATACTCAGCCTGTAATTGGCTTAAAGATGAGAATCCTTTAAAGAAGTTTTGTTTCTATAAACTAGAAACTAGAAAGACAAAAAGTTCTTGTTATGCTTGCAATTGTTATTTTTAGTTGCTTTGCTTAACATAGTTTTCCAGTCTGGAAATAATCTGACTCCTTTACTGTAAGGTTTTCTTGCTCTCATGTACAGGGTTGCAAAGACAGAACAGAACTCTTTTCAACTGTAGCTTACCATTGACCACAAATTACTTCCTCACACCACAGTCAATTGACTAAACAGAACAGAAAATTAACTGCCCTTTTGGAAAAAAAAATACTGTCATCATAGCTAAAGACATTCCTCCAACTTTCAAGAGTATAATATACTTGCACAGTTGTAATTTCATCCACCTAAAAGAAACCATATAGGATGTAACATGCTAATAATGCAAGGATATATCTGTGACCATTGGTAGTGTCAATGGATGGTGTTCATTTTCTAGGAGTAATTTCAGACACACATTAAAAAAAAACCTCACCACAGCAGTCAAGGTCAAGCTGACCTGCACTACAGCCCAAAAATGAGCACTGAAGAAGCTGCTCACATTGTGCTTTTCAAAGGGCTCCCCCCATTGCCTTTTATGGTATTTATTTACTTGCATATATTCTGGGCCCTTTGTTAGGTCTTGCAACTACATAGTCCCACTCAATCTATTGTGTGTTGGCTTTATGGTTGGTTTTTAAGAGTCTAGGTCACAGGCAGCCAACATCTGAGCTTCAAATGAAAATCTTTAGAGGTTTGAGAGTCACAAGACATGCAGGTGGCATGATTTGTTTTTTTGTTAATTCTCCCACTTAAAAAAAAATTAAGATCACACTGTATTACAACTAATTCAGCCTTCCCTCTTCTCAGATAGTCCACAATACATCAAATTTTAGAAATAGTGATTTTAGAAATAATGATGAGTACTGATTTATAAAAGGACTAGGGGTAAGGCCCATTGTAAAAAAAAATACAATGGGCTCTAGAAGAAGGCTCTGGGCAAGTGCCTGCCACCCTTGCTGTCTTTCCACCCACCCACCCAAGTGAAGGGATTAACTTCCCCCCACCTCAAGGGGAGCTTATCTCTGCTATCTAGAGAGCAGCTGTAAATCTGAGTGATCTCCAGTGGTTCCCTAGGAGGAAATGGCATTGTACCTGTCTGAGGTTCCACCCCTCCTCAAACCCTATCCCTTAAATATCCAGGAATTCTCTAACCTGGAGATGGCAACCTTCCTTTTATCTGTCCCTCTGACTTCAGCTTCCCGTCTCCTTCCTCCTCCCTGCAGCTTCTACATAGGCTGTCTTTCTCCACAATTGGGGTAGGGAACCAAGGCAGCTAACATCATTTTCTTCTGCCCCCTTTGATCTGAACAACAACCCTGTGAGGCAGGTTAGGCTGGAAGTCTGTGACTGGTCTGAAATCAGTCAGTCAGCTTCCACAGCAAGGACCTGGGTCCAGTAGACCCCACTCTGAAGCCCTAACTCCTATGCCCTCCTCAAAGTCCACCACAAAATCTCCAGGAATTTCTCACCAACCTGGAACTGGCAGGCCTAGTCAGCACTGGGCCCAATGAGTTCTGCCTCAGAGGCATGTAGTGAGACTTTTCAGACCAACAGTCTATCTCTGAGAGACTATTTAATAGGGAGGTGTCGTCAGCCATTGCATCAGCGTACAGCATTCCCCTCTCCTCTCCCCCCTTTGATCTGAACAACAACAACCCTGTGAAACAGGTTAGGATGGTTTGAAATCACCCAGTCAGCTTCTACAGCCCTCACCTGGAGATTGGCAACAGTAGTTCCTCAGGAGGAAAAGCCTCCCTCAGAGGGCTTAAGAATTTCTGACCAACGTGGAAAGGTACCACTAAAGGCCTCTGTGAGAGTGTTCCCCCAGCCTTGTGTCTTCCTGCCCACCCAAGTGAAGGCATTCACTCCCCCCTCCTCAAGGGGAGCTGATCTGTGCCATCTGGAGAGCAGTTGTAACTCTGAGTGATCTCCAGCCCTCACCTGGAGATTGGGAACAGTGGTTCTTCAGGAGGAAAGGCCTCTTCCTCAGCATCCATTCTGTCGTATGAGCCCACTGTAGCCTAATTGGAATAGAAAGAGTGAAGAGTATTGGCAGGCAGAAAGGGCCCCTCCCTGCTGTGAATTAACGTTCCTTTTGCCTCAGTTGAAGAGAAGGAGCCCTACTGTTTTCTCATGAACTCAGGCCCGTAGCTGGGGGAGGGTCTGGGGGGCCAGGCACCACAAATCTTTCCCCTGTTTTACACCCTCACACCTCCTTGATCGCTCTCAGACGGACTGTCCTGGATTTCCTACAACAGGCCCTGAGGAGAGGTAGCACTAATCAGTAAGCCCCCTGTCAGCAGAGAACTGTCTCCTTCGAAGGTCCTGGGCTTTTGCTGGAGTTGTTGCCTGATGGGGCTGGCAGTGGGCGGGGGAGAGCAGAATCAGCCAATGGCACGGCAGAGATAGTGTGAACCAATCCTGTGCAAGCCACATCTAACAAATGGAATCCTCAGAACTGCCACCACGGTTAGGCTTTTATATATATAACTGATGGGGGAGAGAAGAAAACTGGGGAGTTCTCTTAATTCATGAGGGGAGATGGAGGTATAAAGAAACACAGCAGAACTTCCAGTTATGAAACAGACTGTAGAAAATTTAGTAATGCAAATCTGAATTAACAAGGCCAAACCTTGTACTTGTTCCTGGCTGCTTGGCAGACAAGAAGTAGAGCAACCTATTGCCGCTTACATACTCCTGGGGAAGTGGTCAACCAGACTGACCAATAAAACTGATGATCCACAGCACTTGGTTCCCCTCCTTAAGCCTCATGCTTTTTAGGAGTAAAGTTCATTGTACACAGTCACCCTAACTTCGCAGTACACATGCACAGGAGTGGACTGTAATCCTGTCTCTAAGTATATATGTGTAGGTTCAAGCTAGAAAGAGAAGAGTTGCTGAAACAAAAAATAAATAAATGCTTGAATTAAGATGCATTGGATCTGATTGTGTCAAACGGTTTGCTCTCTTTGCAGAGTTGATGCTTTCACAGAAACAAACATAGGATCAGGTCAGGCTTGCCCTTGGGAAGAAGTCAAGAAAGAAAGTTAAGCAAGCAGAACTGTGGGAAGAAAGCAAACATGGCAGGGAATGACTAGCTTTAAGGTCACACGTAATGCTATGTCTAACGCGCATTTTTTTTTTCTTGGCTGGTAAAATTACTTGACTTTTCCAATATGAAACTACTTGTCTGTTTCAGAGATTACTTAAGTAACAAGGCAAATTCACTGTCTAAGTGACAAACTGGTTTCTTGGAAATTGCTGGGCAGCCTACTAGACTACTGAGTCCCCTGACAGCTCAAGATGGTTGTTCCTGTAAACCTGCTATAGTATCTTAGGCTACACTTCCTCTCCAGGAGACAGCTACAGGTGAAGTACTTGGACATCAAAAGCTTGTAGGTTTTACAAAGCCTCACATTAAAATCTCCCAAGCACATTAAGATTTTACAGAGTCTCACATTAACATCCTTCTGAGCTTACTTCAAAACTTGCTTCACAACTATTTGCTGGGGGGGAAATATCAAAAATAGCTCTTTTCCCCCAAAGTCCAATTCTCAAATTCTTTCCTCTTTTGTCCAGTACCTCCCTTCAGAAGGCATAATTTCTTCCCCTCCCATTGCAGCCTAAAATGCTCCTCAAAATATTGCACCTGAGGGAAACGGGAGAACCAAGAATAGCACATAGGAGTAGCTAGAGGCCTGCAGTAGGAGGCAGGAACTAACAAAATTCACCCACTCCTTCTGTCAGTGGACATTTTCCACTTGATCCAATCCTCTTTCATACAGTGATGGATGCTGAGAAGTGCTGGTGATAGCAGATGGTCAGGTAAATGGACAGAAGATATTTATGTAACGTACTGAGACAGGAGACGTTGGTAGGGCAACATGCTTTAATGGAGGCACGTTACAAGAGAGGGTACACGCGGGCCGGGTCCCGCTTATGTACAATTCCCGGTCCAGCCTTCTGGACAGGTCAGCCCAATCCTGACCTGTTAAACTTCCCGCCACAGCTGGTGATTGGCGGGGGTTCCCGCGCCCTGTGCTGGGCGCCTGAGACAACCCAGTCGCCTCTGCGCATGGGTGCGTATAGCTTGGTTGTGTGCTATTGCGTTGTTCCGATGTATCGTTATGATGATACACTACAATTTATTTATCCATTGCATTTTTTAATTCCCTAATACTGCAGCTCTAGGTGATGTACAGAATTGTAAAAACAATAAAACCCACAAAAACAATGTCAAGATGTAAATATATTAAGATAAGATCAAGAGGCAGAATTTACAGTGCCCTCCTAGTTCTAGCCTGTGGGCACCTCATGGATATGGGGGGAGGAATTAAATCAGTCAAGGGACAGAGAAAAGAGGAGGGTGCCAGTCATGGTGCAAACCATCGCTGCCCTCAACCAAATTTAGCTGAGCAGTGGGTGGGAATGGTGATCCATTTAGTCCAGCATCCTGTCTCATACACTGGCCAACCAATTTTTCTGGGGGACCAGAAACAGAACAAAAAGGCTGAGGCCTTCTCCTCCTGGTATTCAGAGGTTTATTGCCTCTCATAGTAGAAGTTCCCTTTAATCACCATGGCTAGTAGACACAGATATATGTATCCTCCATGAATGCCTATTCTCCTTTTAAAGCTATCAATGCCTTTGGCCATCACTACATCCTCTGACAACACATTCCACATCTGATGACCTTGAAGGCTCATTTTCACAACAACTATCCATATTTTATTATTATATCTGAATGCATTTTTTTTTGCTGAGGTAGATCTGTATTTCATTCTCATAGATCCAATTTCAAATCTCTATCTACCATATTTGTTGTGTTCAAATTAAAATATTATCATACATTATCATAATTTTCTGGTAGAAACCCTATCTAAACTTTTGATTTCTTCTGGGGAACATATGTTATGCAATATTAAATATTTGAAATAAAATGCTGAAGAGGCAATTGAGCTTAATTATTTAGTTTCTGACACATTCAGTGTCTCACTGCAGATCTAAAAGATTTCTCTATAAATAAGTCATGATCTTTGAAGTCATAACAATTTTTTTAAAAAAAAATTATCTCAACTGTTTTATACGTAGCACTGAACGTATAGGACTACTGTTCTTCAAAAAGCATATGACAAACCTATGATAGTATGTAGAACCAAAGCATTTATCATTAAAATTAGTACCAAAAAAAAGGGGGGGAATTCAAACCTCTAGCAGAATTCCATGGCATTTTTCGGTAATAATTTGAGCACTAGTAATTAAAAGACAATTACAGCAACATTAAGGCAATTTCTGCGTATCTACCATATACCTGTACTATCATTAGTATAAACTGAGTGTGTTCTGAGGTAATGAAATAAACCTCCTGAGAGAAGAGACTAATTAAGCAGACTATATAATATAATGCTGTCGGGTTAATCTCCGTAAATAGAAATGGCCTCAGTATGCTGCTGAATGAGACAGAATTTGCAGCTAAAGTAACCCTAACTTCATTGGATTTCATAGAATCATAGAGTTGGAAGGGACCTCCAGGATCATCTAGTCCAGCCCCCTGCACAATGCAGGAAATTCACAAGTACCTCCCCTCTATACACACCTCCAGTGACCTCTGCTCCAAGTCCAGAAGCAGGCAAACACCCCCCCCCACACACACACACACACCCCAACCTCTCCAGGATCCCTGGCAAAACTGGTCCGGAGAAAAACTGCTGCCTGAACCCAAAGTGGCGAACAGCATTTCCCTGGGTGTGCAAGAAGGGGCCTCAAGAACTAAGCACTGATGCAACCTTTCCTGCCCTTCCTTCTCATGATCTGCCTAAGTTCACAGAAACAGCACTGCTATCAGATATGAGGTATTATATTGAAATTTAGGAGGCTGTCTTCAATTAAGCTGACATCCACCACTAAAGAAACTGTTCCAGAGAGATGAGCCCTCTCCAGCACCACATTTAGTGCCCGGGGTGCTTGTTTATGCATTGTTAAACAGTAACTCCAGTTCACACTCATGCAGTGTGATCAACACACAGTTTTCTGTATAATCAGGGGCTCCCCCAACTGTTGTCAGAGGACACTTGGGAGCAGTGACTGGGATAGGACCAGTGACACCTGGACTCAAATCTCTGCTTGCCCTGCAACATACTGGGTGCATACCGGCCAGTCATTCCCTCTCAGCCTAACCTAGTCACAGAATAAAACAGAGAAGAGAGAACCATGGACACCATGAGCTCCTTACAGAAATGGTGGAAATAAATAATCATTTGATTATTGCACAATATAGAGTTTGATATCTGATATAAAAAGGGAGAAGGTAATACTTCCAAGAGCTTTATTCATTGCCTCTTAAAGCAGTGTTGCAGATTATCTGAGCCACCTGACATGCATAAATATAAACTTCCATACCCTTCTTGATGAACAATGTAAAATCCAGGGCTTTTTTTGAGCAGGAACGCTTGGGAACAAAGTTCCGGATGGCTTGGCATCAGGGGGTTTGGCCTAATATGCAAATGAGTCCATGCTGGGATTTTTCTATTAAAAAGCCCTGTGTGAAACAATGGTGATGTCAGGGGTGTGGCTTAATATGCAAATTAGTTCTGCTGAGCTTTTTCTGCAAAAAAAGCTCTGGTAAAATCCAATGACTGCAGAACAAGCTAGAGTTGTCAGGTCCCCTCTCTGTCGCAGCTGGGGGATTTGAGGGACATTCCTGTGCAGGCATCATTCCCAGAAGTGATGTCATCACATCAGGGATGTCAAGTGGCAACATCACTGTTTGGCGATGGGGTTTCCCTCACCAGTCAGTTGACTGGTGATGGACTAAAGTGCCCAAAAGCGGGGGAACCACCACTGCAACCTGGGGGCTGGCAACCCTAGCACAAGCTACCTCTGTGAACAAAGAATGCTAGAAATTGGAAATCCCTTTTCTACTAATCCCGAGAACCTCTATCTTGTCAGGATTAAGTTTTGGCTTGTTCACCTTCATCCAGCCCATTACTGTTAAAGCAGTCTTGCAGGTTATCTGAGCCACCTGACATACATAAATATAAACTTACATACCCTTCTTGATGAACGATGTAAAATCCAGGGCTTTTTTTGTAGAAAAATAAAATAATCCAAGTATCTAAAAACTGTCAATTTAAACAATCCAAGACATAACAGCACATAAAATGGAGTAGGACTCTGAAGAGGCAACACAGAAACAGTCTATTTATTATTGATAAAACAGTCCTCAGACTAGGAACAGACCATAAAACATCTAAAAAGATGGAATTCCTTAGTAATGAGACTGTGCAAAGAGGTATATATTGCCCCAGAACCTAAAAGAAGATGCTAGGCAAGCCTCAAGGGGAAGGGCATTCCAAAGGCAATGTGCCTCCACCCCAAAAAGCCCTGGTTTTGATCACCACACACCTTAACTTTGCAGATGGGGGCACTGAAAGCAGGGCTTGAAAAAGGGATCTCAACTGGCTGGCTAAACAATATGCAAGGAGATGGTCCTTAAAGGTCATTGTCAGCACTTTGAATTGTATCTGGAAACAAATGGGCAGCCAACACATATATTTCAATATGGGGTGATACCTGCTCGCTGTGGAGATGGTCCACATGCGAGGAGATGGTCCTTAAAGGTCATTGTCAGCGCTTTGAATTATATCTGGAAACAAATTGGCAGCCAACACATATTTTTCAATATGAGGTGATACCTACACACTGTATCCAGCCCCTAATTTTCTTGAAAGGAAGCCCCACATAGAGCTATTACAATAATCAAATTGGAACAAAGCATGAATCACTCTGGTCAAGCTGTTCAAAGGTTCATAAATAGGGTATCACCTGAAGTTGAGAAAAGGTGCTATGTCTCATAGAGGACACCTAAATCACCAACTATAAATAATGACAGCAACTTGGACACCACAGAAAATTTTCACTGATGGAAGACAGAGTTGCCAGTTCCCAGGTGAGGCCTGGAGATCTCCCACTTTTACAACTCCAGCTGGCAGAGATAAGTTCCCCTGAGAAAACAGCCGCTTTGAAGGGTGGACTCTATGGCGTAGTACCATGCTGTGGTCCCTCCCTTTCCCAAATCTGACCCTCTACTGAATCCACTTCCAAAGTCTCCAGGTATTTTCCAACACGGATCTGACAACCCTATTCTATCAACAGAAATGACATCCCTCTCCTCCCCATTCCCGTTCCTGCTGGTCAAAATGCCGCCAACCCCCCCCCCCCCCCCCGGCAGCAACAGGCAGGGCAGGCAGAACAGAAGGGAAGGAGATAGCTGTTAAGATTAGTTTATATTCCATCCACAGCTAACCATCACCTTTCATTAATGTTCTATCCTGGTTTTTATAAGAATGTAGACTTTATAAATGTATAGACTGTATTGATTTAACTTTACATGGAGGAAACAAACTGTATAGTGAAGCTACTGTACCTTTAAGGGACATATGTAATTGCTTGCACCTGTATTATAAAAGTCTGTTAGTTGTAAACGGCATTTGCAAGATATTTTGAGAATGACACTTGGATACGTTTGAAAGATTGCTGTTCTTGCCGTGCCTTAGCTGAATTGTTGAAAGGTAAACTATATGTAAGGTGGAAACCCCTTGCCCATTTTTGGGTTCAGTTTTGAACCAGTTCAGCCCGCTCTCCCAAGAGGAGGTTGACAAGACCCTGGCAGCTGTGAAACCAACCGCCTGCCCCCTGGATCCTTGCCCGTCATGGCTGATTAAAGCCAGCAGCGGTGAGATTGAGATTCTCCTGTGGGAGATCATCAATGTATCCCTGCTATCAGGGATGTCCCTGGGAGCTTTAAAGGAGTCAGTGATCCACCCTCTCCTGAAAAAAACCATTTCTGGAACCTGTGGTCCTTACTAACTACTGCCCAGTGTAGAACTTAATATTCCTGAGCAAGGTAGTGGAGAAGGCAGTGACAACACAGCTTCAGGCATTCTTGAAGGAAACCAATGTCCTGGACCCCTTCCAGTCTAACTTTCGCCCTACCCTTGAGACAGAGACGGTACTGTTCGCCTTAGCAGATGATCTCCGAAGACATCTGGATCGTGGCGGTTTAGTGCTGCTGATACTGTTAGATCTATCAGCAGCATTCGATACAGTTGACCATGAGGTGTTGACTCACCGCCTCACCAACACGGGGATTCGGGGATTAGCCTTGCAGTGGCTGATCTCCTTCCTCTATTGTTGGGGGCAGAGAGTGGCTCTCGGGGGGGGGGGATTGTCCCAGCGGCACCCATTGGAATATGGAGTGCCACGGGGGCAATTATTTCCCCAATGCTATTCAATATCTATATGCACCTCCTCACCCAGAAGATTCAAAGATATGGGCTAAGTTGTCACCAGTATGCTGATGACACTCAGCTCTATCTTCTCATGGACATCCATCCAAACTCTATCCTGGAAGAACTGGGCTAGGCATTGTAAGCCATGGCTGGTTGGTTACATCAGAGCCGGCTGAAACTGAATCCATCAAAGATGGAAGTCCTGGGTTTGGGTCTGGGGGGAATGGGATCAGGCGCCCACTCATGGCCAACTGGTGCCATCAACAGAAGTGAAGAGCTTGGGGGTACTCCTGGATGACTCATAATCTATGGTGGCCCAGATTGCTGCCACTGCAAGGGCCACCTTCTTCCATCTGAGGTGGGCTTGGCAGTTGGTCCCCTACCTTAGTTCCCATGATCTAGCCACATGCAACTTGGACCTCTAGATTCATGCAACAGTCACTTCCAGATTAGACTATTGCAACTCTATGAGAGGTTACCTTTGATCCTGCTCTGGAAACTCCAGCGGGTGCAGAACGCAGCAGCCTGGTTGTTAGCATCAAGGTATATATGGGCACGGATGCACTCGGTACTGCGCGAACTGCACTGGCTACCTCTTGAGTACCAGATCCGTTTCAAGGTGTTGGTTCTCTCCTTTAAGGCCCTTTATGGCTAGGGGCCTGCATATCTATGGGACCATCTCTTCCAATATAAGCCCCTACCCCCATTCTGAGGTCTGCTTCACAACATCTTCTTGCAGTCCATGGGCCTAAGGGCACCTGACTGGCTTCAACAAGGGCCAAAGCCTTTTCGGTCTGGGCTGATTCTTGGTGGTATAAGCTCCCCTTGGGGATTTGAGCCCTGCAGGACTTGTCAAAGTTCTGCAGGGCTTGCAAGACAGAGCTTTTCTGCCAGGTCTTTAACTGATCTGACAGGCATCCCTTTGAATGACATCACTTCCACCCTGCCATTTTACACTCATGGTGTTTGTATAGAGTTGACAGCCATTGGCCATATGTGCTGTTATATGTTTATTGCTTATGTTTATTGCTTATGCCTGATATAGTGTCTGTCTCTTCTGAATATGCTGTTCTGATTTATTGGAATTGTTTTATGATGTTTTAATCCTGATGTTGTTTTTACTGTTGTAAGCTGCCCTGAGCCCACTTGCTGGATAGGGCAGGGTATAAATAAAAATTAAATTAAAATAAAATAAAATAATTTAATATGTGTTTGTTGTATGAGTGTTTTTACTATATTAGTGTCTATATTTTGTATACAGCTGGATAAAGCTTTTATGAAATGGGGGATTCAAAAAGTACTACCTCGTTGCTGCTACTACAATTATACCAAACTGTTCATATATGGCAGGGGTGGCCAATGGTAGCTCTCCAGATGTTTTTTGCCTAAAGCTCCCATCAGCCCCAGCCATCAGCCATATATCCCTGATATATGGAAATACATCTGAAACTTTGAAGACACTTCGGTTTTTTGAACTTCACACATTTAATCCTTCGGGACTTATGTAAAGTATTTGTTTCAGGTCACTGAGTGTTATTGTTCCATCTAGTAGGGACAGTGGCGTCACTGGGGTGGGTTGCACCCTGGGGCCAAGTGCGTGGGTTGCACCCTGGGGCCAAGTCGGTTGCACCCTGGGGCCAAGTGTGCCGGACTCGGAGGGAAGAGCAGCAGTCCTCGTGCGCTGCCCAGAGGTGCTAAATCCCTCGCGTTCGAACAAAGGAAGCCTCCGCCTGGAGAAGCCGAAAGATTTGGGGACGGTAACCGTCCCGAAACTTGAGGAGAGGCGCTGCTCGTCCTGCAAACTACTTCTTCCATCAGTCCGTCCCTCCCAAGGCGCTGGCGGCGGCGCGGGCTTGTGCAAGACCAGTTGCTAGCCGAGAGCGGCGGCTGGGGGAGCTCAGCGCACCTGGCGAGAACCAGCGAGAAAGAAGCCCGCTTCGGGTCCTCGTCGCCTGCCCCCTCCTCCCCCGCCGCCAGCAGCAGCGCCTGCGGTGCGGAGTCTTCAGCACTGGCGCTCATGCGCACTGCCGGCAATGCTCCTGCGCTACCCCTCACCCGCTCCTCCTCTTGCTGCTGCGAGCGCGGCCGATGCCGCCTGTTTTCCTCCTGCGTGAGGGACTCCCTCGCTCTCTGCCTGCCTGCCCCCTTCCCTTCCCTCCTGCGCCCCGCGCGTCTAAAGCCTCCTTTCCCTCGCTGGTTGGCTCGCAACGTCCTCCCTTCCCTGGTTTGCCTGCTCGCCCTCTGATGCCTGCCTGCGGAGAGCTGCGCTTTCCTCTTCCCTCCCGGCCTTCTCTCGCTTCGCCACTGCCTTGAAAGAGCCTCCCCGCGTCTCCCGCCAATAAAGACTGTGATTGCTTGCCGCCTGCTGCCTTCAAAGAGCCCTAGGGGGCCAATGAGAATGCTCTAGGGGGGGCCAATGGCCCCCTTGGCCCTGCCCTAGTGACGCCTCTGAGTAGGGAACACTTGTATGTTTACAAGTGTTTGTATTTATGAGAGTGCTTCAATGTATTGAATATAATTACAATTTTGGTTAATTTTTTGTTGAACTGAGGCTGGTTATCATGGAAACTGTGGTTTTTCTCCAGTCACTCTCTACAGTGATTCTCTGTTTTGGTTACAAAATCCCCAGGTGGGGGCAGGGTATCCCATGGTTTGAAGCCCCCCCCCCCCACTTCAGGGTTATCAGAAAGCAGGGATGGGAGACGGAAATATCTTTTGAGCATTCCATTATACCTGTGGAGACTAGTTACATAGGGTATAATGGAGAATCAATCCATTGGTATCTGGGGCTCCAGAGGGGGCTGGTTTTTTGAGGCAGAGGCACCAAATTTTCAGCATAGCATCTAGTGCCTCTTCTCAATCCCTTCCCCACATTTTTAAAGAGTTCAATTCCATGGGGTCTAATTCTATGAGCCCCCAAAGTAGGTACCTCTATGCACCATTATTTCCAATGGAGGGAAGGCATGGAAAAGAAATGTGATCCTTTTAAATGTGATGTCCAGAATTCCATTTGAAGTTCAATTGTGCTTGCCACAACCTGGCTCTTGGCTCCACCCCCAAAGTCCCCAGATATTTCCTGAGTCAGACCTGGTAACCTACTCTAGTCAGGTAATTTTTATGATCAGGTGTCCTTGTCATAAGTAGTAGACTGAGAAAACAGTGAGGAAAGCATTATTGCAGAACATAAAAGTAATTGTAAAAGCAGGTGCTCCTGGGTGGAACTGGATTTTGTCTCTCCCTTTTCTCTGTATTCATGCCATGATCCAGTCTTTCTCAGTAGGAAACAATGTGAACTATTTAGATGAGGAATAACAAGCCAGTCAAGTGGATTAGGCTGAGGGTGTGTATCCAGACCAAGTTCACTCAGCACATTTCCTTTGTAGACTGGGGATTTTGACCTAGTCTTCCCATATAAGCCACTATACATGGCTGTCTCTCTATTCTTGCATTGCCACATAGCAGTTGTAGTTATGTCTCTGGGGAAGACTATAGTTTTGTAGATAAACACATAGCCCTCAGTCTGTGCCATGGTGCCTTCACATGTTCTTGACCAGCACAGAAAGCAACATGTACAAAACTTCACGATGCCCAGCCATTTCATGTTTTCCTCTGTGTCTTAGGCTCAAAGCATTGACCATGAGATTTCTGTAATGAATGTCAATAAATCAAAAGTAGGTTTGCAACTTAAAGATGCATACCTGAACAGCATACTCAAGACTGCTACAGCACTGACGTTGTCTCCAAATTTTGATGCAATACTTCAGAGCAAGAGGTGGCAGTTATCAGAGACTGTTAAATAAACAAAATATTGCAAGAGTGCTAAGCTTTAAAGCATGTTTTATTTTAATGGTTTTTTTAAAAAAAGATCTTTAATTGTGTAGTTTGTGTCTTTTGTAAAGTTTATATCTCCACTACCTGGCATTAAATTTTATGATACAAATGGCCTGACCTAACAAGGTTTCATTTATGTCAGATCTGGCCCTCATGAGTTTGACACCCCTTGGTTAAATAAAGGCTTAGATTTTTTGTAGTTAGCGTAAACAAAAAACCTACTGTATTCTGCTTTCTTTCTCTGAGAGTTCAACAGCTGTGGGGAAAGTGCTAGAACCAATTGTCTCTTCAGCTCTGGGCAGGGAGAAGACCTACCCTACCATGGAAAATGTAGAGCAGGGGCAGCCAAACTTGCTTAACATAAGAGCCACATAGAACAAATGTCAGCTGTTTGAGAGCCGCAAGATGCGAATGTCAGTTGTTTGAGAGCTGCAAGAAAGGAAGGAAGGAAAGCAGCAAATAGATGGGGGAGGGTGGGAGGTAGAAAGAAAGCAACTTTAATTTTAATTGCAGCCTCCAAGCCACTGACTGGCTTGACTTGGAGAAGTGATTTAAAGAGATAAATGCCTTCTCCAAGCCAGCCGATGGGGTGGTGGGGGCTTCAAGAGCCACACAATATGTGTGAAAGAGCCACACATGGCTCCTGGGCCACAGTTTGGCCACCCCTGATGTAGAGGAATCTGCAGCCCCCACTTTAGGCTGAGCGAGAGTGATTAAGATAGATTGGTTTTGAGTCCAAACAGCAAAGGATCCAACCAGTGGAAAGAAGGATGTTGTGGGTGAACCTTGAACCCCATCTCCTTTTCAGAGCTTATGACATATAATGAATTGGCAACAGGACTTTTTTTGTAGACAAAAGCCCAGCAGGAACTCATTCCTGTGAATTCTTGTTGAAAAAAAGCCCTGGTTGGCAAGCAGCCTGCTTGGCAGGGAGTTGGCCTGGTTGTGAGGAACCCAAGCATGACATTCTGTATTTCAAGTAGCACATCCTTAAGGACCATAAATGTAGCTTTAAAACCAAATGTCCAAAAGCACATCTTTGCCCACATTGCCTCAAGGGAGCATTAAATACTCTTATAAAAAGCAGTCTAATATGCAGTATTAGGGAAACATAGATAATTACATGCTTAAAATGAACATTTCATTGAAGATATTAAGGCTGTTTTACTACCCATACAAAGAGAATCTTTGCCATTGTTCTGTCAAGATTCACAGCAGTCACAGATACACTTAGCTTACTGGAGAATTCATCAATGCAGTACAGCTGTTTTCTCAGCAAGAGGAAAGTGTCAGCCTCCTGGAGAGCCTTAATTAAATAAAAGGCATTTTTGGAAGGTGGGAGGAGTATTGTTAAATCACCAGCCTTACTATTTGTATGTTACTTTGCAATTTACTGCTTTTGCTATGATTATCTTTACAAATTACATCTCAAAAAAGCAAGAAGCAGCTGTGGTAAATCTTCTTTAACTAAGTGATCCTGCACTTAGCACTGGCCTTCCTTCTGTCAGGGGCTCCTCATGAGCCTCTTTTTTCCAGAGTCTGCATTGGCATTTCTGGAGTGGGGCTGCGGGATCCCTGTTTGTTCCCTGCCCCGTGCAAAATTGAGAGCTGAGAACGAGACTGGAACAAAGGCTAATATGGAATGGGAACCCCCCCCCCTCCAAGCCCCAGATAACCACAGATTGATTCTCCATTATACCATAAGAACACAAGAACATAAGAGAATCCATGTTAGATCAGGCCAATGGCCCATCCAGTCCAACACTCTGTGTCACACAGTGGCCAAAAATATATATATATATATACACACACACACTGTGGCTAATAGCCACTGATGGACCTCTGCTCCGTATTTTTATCTAAACCTCTCTTTAAGGTGGCTATGCTTATGGCTGCCACCACCTCCTGTGGCAGTGAATTCCACATGTTAATCACCCTTTGGGTGAAGAAGTACTTCCTTTTATCCATTTTAACCTGTCTGCTCAGCAATTTCATCGAATGCCCACAAGGTCTTGTATTGTGAGAAAGGGAGAAAAGTACTTCTTTCTCTACTTTCTCTATCCCATGCATTATCTTGTAAACCTCTATCATGTCACCCCGCAGTCGACATTTCTCCAAGCTAAAGAGCCCCAAGCGTTTCAACCTTTCTTCATAGGAAAAGTGTTCCAGCCCTTTAATCATTCTAGTTGCCCTTTTCTGCACTTTCTCCAATGCTGTAATATCCTTTTTGAGGTGCGGACACCAGAACCGCACACAGTACTCCAAATGAGACCGCACCATCGATTTATACAGGGGCATTATGATACTGGCTGATTTGTTTTCAATTCCCTTCCTAATAATTCCCAGCATGGTGTTGGCCTTTTTTTATTGCAATCACACACTGTCTTGACATTTTCAGTTAGTTATCTACCACAACCCCAAGATCTCTCTCTTGGTCAGTCTCTGCCAGTTAACACCCCATCAACTTGTATTTGTAGCTGGGATTCTTGGCCCCAATGTGCATTACTTTGCACTTGGCCACTTTGAACCGCATCTGCCACGTTGACGCCCACTCACCCAGCCTCAACAGATCCCTTTGGAGTTCCTCACAATCCTCTCTGGTTCTCACCACCCTGAACAATTTAGCGTCATCTGCAAACTTGGCCACTTCACTGCTCACTCCCAACGCTAAATCATTTATGAACAAGTTAAAGAGCATGGGACCCAATACTGAACCCTGCGGCACCCCACTACTTACCGTCTTCCACTGCGAAGACTGCCCATTTATACTCACTCTCTGCTTCCTATAACTCAGCCAGTTTTTGATCCACAAGAGGACCTGTCCTTTTACTCCATGACTCTCAAGCTTTCTAAGGAGCCTTTGATGAGGAACTTTATCAAAAGCTTTCTGGAAGTCAAGGTAAACAACATCTATCGGGTCTCCTTTGTCCACATGTTTGTTCACCCCCTCAAAGAAATGTAACAGATTAGTGAGGCAAGATCTTCCCTTACAGAACGCATGCTGAGTCTTCCTCAATAACCCGTGTTCATCAATGTGCCTACTCATTCTGTCCTTGATAATGCTTTCTACCAACTTTCCCGGTATTGAAGTCAGACTGACTGTCCTGTAATTTCCCGGATCTCCTCTGGAACCCTTTTTGAAGATGGAGGTGACATTTGCTACCTTCCAGTCCTCAGGAACAGAGGCAGATTTCAATGAAAGATTACAGATTTTTGTTAGAAGATCCACAAGTTCAACTTTGAGTTCTTTCAGAACTCTCGGATGTATGCCATCCGGACCCGGTGACGTATTAGTTTTTAATTTGTCTATCAGTTGTAAGGACCTTCTCTTTTGTCACCTCAATCTGACTCAGGTCTTTCAACACCCCTTCCAAAATTAGTGGTTCTGGGGCGGGCAAAAAGTTCTCATCTTCTACAGTGAAGACGGAGGCAAAAAATGCATTCAGTTTCTCAGCCATTTCCCTATCCTCCTTCAGTAATCTTTTTACCCCATGGTCATCCAAGGGCCCCACTGCCTCCCTGGCTGGTTTCCTGCTTCTAATATATTTGAAGAAATTTTTATTGTTGGTCTTTATGTTTTTTGCAATATGCTCCTCATCGTCCCTTTTTGCCTGCTTGATCACCGTCTTGCATTTGATTTGCCACAGCCTGTGTTCCCTTTTACTAATCTCACTTGGACTGGTTTTCCACTGCTTAAAGGAGTCCTTCTTACCTTTTACAGCTTCCATTACTTTGTTTGTTAACCATACAGGCCTTTTCTTATGCCTGTTTGCGCCTTTCCTAACTTGTGGTATGTATTTTATCTGAGCTTCTAGGATTATAGTTTTAAATAGTCTCCAAGATTCCCCAAGGGTTTTGACCATATTTACCTTTCCTTTCAGTTTCCTCCTCACGTGCCTCCTCATCTCAGAGAATTTACCCGTTCTAAAGTTAAACGTGGTTGTAGCGGTCTTTTTGGGCAACTCCCTATTTATACAAACAGCGGTCTTTTTGGGCAACTCCCTATTTATACAAACAGTGAAATTATGGTCACTGCTCCCAAGCGGCGCAATCACTTTTATATCTCTCACCAAGTCTTGGGCATTACTTAGGACCAAATTGGATCGCCCACCCCTGGTAGGTTCTGAGACCATCTGCTCCATAGCACAGTCATTGAGAGCATCAAGAAACTCAATCTCTTTCTCTCGACCAGAACACATATTGACACAATCAATCTGCGGGTAGGTAAAATCACCTATTACGACACAGTTTTTACGTTTAGCCGCTATCTTTAAGTCTTCCATCATATTATAATCATCCTCTCTCTTTTGATTTGGTGGGCGATAACAAACTCCCATAGTTAAATTTCCTTTTGGGCCCTCTATTTCAACCCAAAGCATTTCTAAAAGGGAATTTAATTCTCTGACCTCAGTCTTACTGGACCGTATATCCTCTCTGACATACAGAGCCACCCCACCTCCAACCCTTCCCTCCCTGTCCTTCCGATATAACTTATATCCAGGAATCACCGTGTCCCACTGATTCTCCTCATTCCACAAAGTTTCTGAAATTCCCACAATGTCTATGTTTTCTCCCAACACTAAACATTCCAATTCACCAATTTTACTTCGAACACTTCTAGCATTTGCATACAAACATCTATAATTCCCAGGCAAGCTAGGCCCGCCACCTTCCTCCTGCCACCTCGAGACTCTGGCAGACAGTCCATCACAGTGGACAACTCTGATCCATTACCTGGTAGAAAAATAGCAGCCAACCCTTCATCCCCTTGAGACGAGTCCTCCCGAACCAGAGACATTTCATCTCGGCTTTCCCCCAAGATTTAGTTTAAAAACTGCTCTGCCACCTTTTTGATTTTAAGCTCCAGCAGCCAGGTTCCATCCGGGGACAAGTGGAGACCTATGGGAACCCATCTCCATAGGGTATAACGGAGTACCCATCAGACATTTCCTCACCTCCCCTTACTTTCTAATAACCCTGAAGCTAGTGGGGGGCTCCAAACCAGGAGACCCCCTGCCCCCAACTGTGGATTGGCAACCCAAATCCCAGCAAATAATGCCATCAGGGGCTATAACTGAGGCTGCCCCTGCTCATACAACTCCCACTTCTGTCTCCTGCCTACAGTCAGAATAGCTAATCCTCCTTTTCTCCTTGTTTCTCCAGGGCTCTTTAAAGTGCAGTTTGCACAATACAAGGAAATTCATAATGATTTTTCAATACTTCCTTGTTTGTTCTCTTATGTTATTCACAGATCACCACAAATATCTTTGTAGCTGTAAGCAGCAGCTGCCAAAAAAGAAAAAAGAAAAGACAACTTATTGTTTACTTGTTCATCTATTCTGGTATGACAGAGGAGAAAACAAAAACAAAAAGTTGTACAATCATATTGATCCATCCAAAATCCAAAAACAAAAAAAGAAAGAAATCTGACTAATACCTTCCTCATATTAGGACCAATGACATGGAACAAAACATTAGGTAAGTTTTTGAGCTCACTATAATTCATCATCAGACTGGATTTTGTAAAATTTACAAAGATAGAAGGGTGGAAAGCAGATTCTTCAGGCCTTGGCCTGATGTTGCATGCAGCAAGCAGGCAACTGGCTGCTTGACAGCATGTCACCTGACAGCACATTCTCTGGGAAGATGTATTCAGCCAATGCCATCCATTCTTTGTTCTTTCACTGAAATATACAAACTACCCCAAGTTTATCCAAAATCCTCTCAAATGCAAAATGTAACTAAGAACCATTATTCTTGAAAGCTTTTCTTTGCAGTTTAAAATTGTGGCGCAGTGACTATCAAGATGGATTTGAACAGGAGAGATCCATGTTAAAAGTGTCCAGTCTGCCATAAAGCACCCCAAGGGACATTGGACCAGACATTTTCTCCCAGCTTAAACTACCTCAAAAGAGTTTTTTTGTGAAGATAGAATGGGGAAGGGATAATACCATTTGCATTACTACTGAGCTTTTCTGAAGATAGGTGGGATATATACCCAGCAGATATGTAAACACTCTGACCTAGACAGCCCAGACTAGCCTGATCTTGTCAGATTTTGGAAGCTAATGAGGTCACCCTTGGTTAGTATTTGGATGGGAGACCACCAATGAATACGTGGGTCACTACACAGAGGTAGGCAATGGCAAACCACCTTTGAGCATCACTGGTCTTGAAAACCCTCAGGGGTTGCAAACAACCACTTCAATGAAGTGATTCACCTTCTAAAAGCATAAACAGCTCAAGAATTCCCCATGCCTAGAAGGTGGCAAAAAACAAAACAAGAAAAAAAAAACACCCCAGCCTCCAGTTGAAAAATTGCTCCATGACCCCAAAATGGCCATCAGCATTTCCCTGATTGTGTAAGAAAGGGTCACAAGAACTAAGCACCTTCCTGCCCTCTCATGACACTTGCAAGGGAGGAAGACAGAATGCTCTCATACAATCACCTTTGGAGACAAGCTACAAAAAGTGGCAGTTCTCTTTCCCTCTCTCCTTTGTAGGGGCAAAGCCCTTCCCCCCTCTGCTTATTAAGCATGGAAGCACCTTGTTCAGGGATTCGTAGAGTTGGACCCTCTGGTTCTAGGCACTTGAAAACTGTAGATTCTTTAGTGAACAAGGCAGCGCTAGTTCCTTGGAAATTTTGATATAATTTCATTGAAAAATGGCCACTCCAGCCCCCTTCCCCAAGTCCCTCATAAAAATAATGGTAAGGCTGAGGTTCTTGCTTGGTCTTCCTTACCTCCTCACTTTGTACAAATGAAGGGCACTTTGTAAGTAAAACAGCTGGTAGCACATAATTCAGGGGCTTATAGAACTGGACCCCCTTGGTCCCACTCACTTGATAACTAGGGGTTTAGTGGGCAGCCAGCAGTAGATCTGCTGCAAATTTGCTATCATTTAGTTGAAAAACAGCTACTTCAGCCCCTGAAAAAGCTCCCCCTTCCTCACTTTGTAAAAGGAATTAAAAAAAAAACACAACAAGGAATGATGGGAAACAAAGTTTTCAATTGAAAGGTTTTTTAAAACTGTCCATTGGTAAGAGTAGGGAAATGAAATGAATGCAGATAGGGGGTTTTTTTTGGGGGGGGGGGACGGAATCTGGTGCTGTTTTCTGCCAAAAGGAATTAATAGGGAGAAGTGCACCGACAATGAGAGGCACCTACTATGTGGGGTCTGTAAAATCAACCCCATTGGTTCAATTCATTTGAAACTTGGGAGTTCTTTAGATTAGAGAAAGGATTATGGTCTACACAAATCTGGTGCCAATCTCTTTTTTAATACTTGACCCTGACCCTTCAATACATTGTCCATTGAAAGTAATAGACATCTGCAACCCAAACAAACCACAAGTATTTGAATCCCAAATCAGCAATGTCCTACACTAAATTAAGCAATCAGGATAATTTTTCTCCTGAACCTCAAACACAAAATTATAAACCACAGTAACAAAATTTGATAGAAAAATAATGCTTGCTTTTATAAGTTGCATTTAAATGGCGCATAAACTGTGTGCAAATAGCATACACTGAACGTTTGTGTAAAAGAAAAAAATGAAAATGGGAAATTCACCAAGAAAATACACAGAATGGAATTAGTTCTACTAATTGTTCACAATGGTTATTTTGAATTTTTTTTTTGCTTTACTTATACACCATTTAGATGGCATTTTACGCAGCAGCCTATAACTCTTCCCTTGCTTCTGCTAATTTCCTTATAGTTAAAAAAAATCTCTGTACAATTTGTTAGGAGATTAAGATGTTCAGCTTTCTGTGGTAAATTAACATTTGGTAAATAGTTGCCTGTATTTCTTTCACCCCAAATGGGTTTACTTGCCAGGCTTGAACAGCATTAATTAGAAATAGATTGTTATAAACAAATCATGAGCCAAGCGCTTGGCATATTCATGAGCACACTTTCTCATGACAACTCTCTCTGCCTTGCTTAAGTACAAAAATACAAGCTGTAAAAGAGTTAATGTGAAAAGCAAAGAATAAAGAATACGACTAACAATCTATATGGATTTAAATACTGGCTTGAAGCTACCTTAAAACCCTGGAGCCATTTCCATCATGGTATTTACATTGGAAACAAAATTAAGAAAAAAGATTTGACAAAATTGGGATAGTAAAGATTCTGTTTGATCATTGGTTTTTGATGTTCAATGTTATTAGGGCTTTTTAAGACTCAAAATGAAATAAAATGAACATTTATTCTGTACTGTTATAAAATGAGAAAGAACGAAGTTCCTAATCTGTTCCTTTTCATCCTGGCTATACTATATAACAGCTGCTCTAAACAGGTGGTGTTTTATATCCTCTTAAAACCCAATGACCAAGGGACACTTGTGACACAATGTTTTTCTCCTCAGGAATGGCTTTGGAATCATTCCTGTAATGATTATCTGCATGGGGCTGGAAATGAAAACAGAAGGAAGATCTGTGAATAGGACAGAGGATTCTTAGTAGAACCTCTTAAAAATATTTCCTGGTGCAAAATCAATACACATTTTCAGTTTTTACATAACTTTCTCTATATGACTTCCTCCAAAGAAATCATGTCCAATAATGTATGGTATAATGGTTACAATGTCAAACTAGGACCCAGGTTTGAATTCTCACTCTGATGTGGATGCTTGATGGGTGAATTTGAGCTACACTTTCAGCCCAACCTACCTCACAGGGCTTTTGTGAAAATAAATGTAAGTCACTTTGGCTCCCCATTGGGGTGAAAGACAGGGTATAAATTAAGTAAACAAAATAATAAATACAAGTTACCACACAGTGCTGTGAGAAAACCTAGAAATTGCAGATGTATCTTTGCATTTTTCTTGTTGTTCCACCATTTTCTGGAGCTCAGCTAGTGTCATTTGTTCAATGCCCAGAATGTTCAGGTATTTCTTGAGACTTCTAGGCACTGCTCCAAGGGCTCCAATGACAACTGGCACGATGGTAGACTTCTTCTCCCAGAGGCACTCTAACTCTATTAATAAGTCTTGGGATTTTGTGGTCTTCGGTTCTTTCTTTTCTATTCTGCTGTCTCCTGTGATTGCAATGTCAATGATCCAAATTCTATTTCATTTTTTTTTACAATTGTTATATAAGGAGTATTATGCTCCAGGTGTTTATCTGCTTTGCAATCAGAATTATGGTGGTTTTGTAAATATAGACCTATAGGTTTTAGTTTACCACTTTCTGTTGTATTAGGTTTATTAGAGTAATCCCCTGTACTATCAGCAGCATCCTAGCAGTGCATCTACACAGCTTGTGAGGCCCCTCTGCACCCTCCTCCCCTGGGAGTGCAGCCTTTGTGACTCTGGGAGTGACTGACCCAAGACCACTCAGCAGGTGCATGTAAAGGCGTGGGGAATCAAACCTGGTTAAGTCTGTGCATTTAACCACTACAACAAACTGGCTCCTTGGAAGGTGGATTCCACTGAAGTCCCTTCCCTCCCCAAACCTTCCCCTCCCCAGGCTCAGCCCCCAAAATCTCCAGGTATTTCCGAACCCAGAGCTGGCAACTAGGGGTGTGCATTCAGTTCGGCCGAACCGAATCAACCACCGAATCACCCCTGATTCGGCTGTATACGGAATCGCATACAGCCGAATCCAGTTGGGGCCCATTATGCAGGAGCCAAATATGGCTCCCCGTATACTTCCATATAGATATTCGGAAGTATATGGAAATCCATGGAAAAGGCGGGAAAGGGGCTTCTGCAGCCTCAGGGGAGCTGCTTGCCTCCCTTCCCGCCTTTGGTAGCCTTTTCCTGCCTCTCCCATAGCCTCCCTAGGAGGGGAAAGAGGAGCCCCAGCAGCCAATCCAAAGCATGCATTTGCAAAATGCATTGCAAATGCATGCTTTGCAGGGCTGTTGTGTAGCTGATCCCCCAGTCATCAGCAACATTGTTGTTCTTTTGATCTTTTGCTTACTTGGGTATCCAAGTAAGCACTGTTGTCTGGCCAATCACAAAGCAGTGCTATTTTTTGAAACTGGTCTCTGTAGGGCCAGAGAACTTTTTTAAGGAGTCTGCCTGGCTGGACTTGAAATCCAATTCATGAAAACCTTATTGTGGATAGTAAGCTCCACATAGTGGAATAGTATATATATATATAGTAAGCTCTATAACAAATAATGCAGTAAATGTGTAAAAGAAAATCTGGCTGTCATTTCGCAATAAAGAATTAATAGCACTTATAAAGAAGTCAATAAAAATATCTCAAAGACTATCACTAAATACTTCAATTACATTAGGCAGTACCGCACACTGTAAACTTCCCATGAGTGATAGTTTCTAACAAGCAACTGAGATTTTATTTCATTATCAATATATTTACTGCAGATAAGGATACTACTTGTAGTTTCCTAAGAAAGAATGGGCTAGTGAAACTGTTTAATTCCTTGTTCAGCTTGTGAGAACTGTGCATCGGCAGAGCTCAAGCTTACTAAAAGTGCATCTGTCTAGTAAGAAGAATGTACAAAACAACTCTTGGACATTTACACAAGAGCACTGCAGCCTCCTCTGGTGTGTGTGACTTGCAATTGCCAGAGCCTCTCCCCTCCCTTTAATATAAAGGAAAATGCTTGCAGTATGTAGGCCAAGGCTGCCTTCTCAACCAATATACAAGGTTGTTAATTATTCAAGACTTCCTTTTCTCCAGGCATCCCTTTCAAAGTCTAACATCGCACAGATCTGATAGCAGTCATCTCAGCCCCCTCAGGTACACTCATCTATAATTTATCATTTAGAATTTCAGTTGACTGTAGATTTACACTGACAATGAGGAGCATTTATCAACTTCCTCTTCTAGAACAAAAGCACTGGACAGAAAGAGCACACACAAATACACACATGTTGTGCCTGTACATACCTGACCACCAGTATACTGAGAGCCCAATGTGGTCAAGTGTGTTCAATACAAAAATGGCACGCTTTTAAAAACCATTACTGTTTAGGGTAAATGAGCATCACTGTTTCTTCAGAACACACAGTGACCTCGATTACTTCAATACCTATTACATAACAGAGTTACAGTGCTGTCCTAAGTAGGCTTCCACCTTTCTAAGTGTAACTGATGGGCACAGAAGGGTGAACTTCTGCTTAGGAGGACACTACTGCTACCTGGCCACCCTTCCCTACAAGCAGGGCTCAGCGCTGTTGACATCAAAGGCAAATACAATACATAATAGAATTAAAACAAAATTAAAATACTTGAACCAACCCTCAGAAAACAATACTATATCCCTGATGATTGAAGGATTTAAGTGTCCACCATAGGGTTGCCAGGTCCAATTCAAGAAATATCTGGGGACTTTGGGGGTGGGGGGTGGAGCCAGAAGTCATGGGGTGGAGCCAGCAGCAAGGTTGTGACAAGCATAACTGAACTCCAAAGGGAGTTCTGGCCATCATATTTAAAGGAATCGCGCACTTTTTAAATGCCTTCCCTGCATTGGAAATAATGACATATGGAGGCACCTTCTTTTGGAGCTCATAGAATTGGATCCTCTGTCCCAACCTTTTTAAAACTTGGAGGGTGTTTTGAGGAGAGGCACCAGATGCTATGCTGCAAATTTGGTGCCTTTACCTAAAAAAACCAGTTCCCCTAGAGCCCCATAGGTCAATTCTCCATTATACGCTATGGGAATCAATCTCCATAGGGAATAATAGAGTGCCCCGCAGACATTTCCCTCCCTCCCCGCCACTCTGCTTTCTGTTGACCCTGAAGTGGGGAGAAGGCCTCCAAACTGGGAAATCCCCTGCCTCCACCTGGGGATTAGCAACTCTAATCCACCTGCCCCCTGGGTGGAGGGGATATGGAGGGGAAAGGGGGGGAGGTAGGGGTATGAGAGTGCCAGACTATCGCTGTCCTCAACCAAATGCCTTGCAAACCCTACAGAAAGGTAATAAATCCTTTAGAGTACTGATGTTCTCCAGCAGAGAGTTCCACCAGGCAGGGGCAAGGGCTGATATATTTTGAACAATTTCTTTTCAAGACAAAAAGTGTATCATGGTAATAATCATAATATACATTCAGAAAACTTTAGTTTAGAGTACATAGCTGTTGGGAAAAAGCAATGCTTGCACCTTGCCAAAGACATTCATATTTTGAAATCAAGCCCTAAAATGGGGGCATTTTAAAAAGAAGTTTGCCAGGGCAGGCAGCAGCCACAAGCAGTGCCCTCAGTGTCAAGCATGCAGTTTCAATGACGCGTCGAAGATGATACAAAACTACGTTTATTGATAAACCGATACTTTCAGTGTAACAGATTCTTGAGAGTGATGCTGCAAATACATTGATACAAAACTTTTAAGGCTTACTTCAAAAGGATTCCAAAAAGTGGGGGCGAGGGGTAGCTCTCGCACATAAACTATCATAAATGTCTACATTCTCATAGTGTTATCAGGACTCTGTCCTTGCTTTCCCCAGATGTGTCGCACTCCCTACCAGGAATGTATGGGAAGGTGCTGATTACTTCTTCTCAAGTTAGTTTCATTTCTCACTACTTCTACTTTGCAAGCAATAAAGCAAGAAGGGGGAGGGGAAAGAATAACAGAGCTAGCAAAGCTTGGTCCTCCATGATACTTCACAGACCAGTGTTATGAAGGACCCTAAAACAATCAATTATCAATGGAATTTCACCATGCTTGACACTCAGCCCCATCACCGCCACCCAGGTCACCCCCACCTGCCTTCCCCCATGAAAGAAAGATGCAAGAAGAGCAGGTGATGGTCAGATCCACTGAGCCAGGATCCACTCCTTTCCTCCAGCCTTGCAGGGCAGAACAGAGGCAGTCAACTCTGCCCCACTCTTTCCCTGTGGCTTTGTGGAGGCTCAGGGCATGGGAGCTTACCCAGCCTGCCTTGCCCCACCCCACCCTCATAAAAGGAGGAAGCGCAGGCAGTTGGCAACTCCATGCATGTATAAAACAATGCTTGAACATTTACACAAGAGCAGCACAGCCTCCTCTGGTGTTTATAAGATAACCAGATTTTTGTGTGTGTATCCATCCTCTTTGGGGCTTTTTAAAAAATGGATTAAATGTCTTCTTTTTGGGTTGGGAGAATAAGTTTGTTTTGCCCCATAGTCCCACAGTGGAGTCCTCTTTTTTGCTTTTCAAAATATGGTAACCCTACTGTTGCTGCACAATAAAACCATCTTTCCCTTTCTTAATTTCTCTTCCTCTTTTCTACACATTTCTCATTAATTTCTGTCTTTCTTCACCTAATTTTTCCATGTTCCCCCTGCCCTTTGTGTTCATTTCTTGGTCTCAAGACCATCTCATCCCTATCCTGCTTGGTGACAGAATATATTTAAGAGTAGTATAGTAGCAAACCTTTGTTGATATTATGAACAGAAGGCACTGGTTTGCTAGGCACAGTACATTGCACTGGTTCTACTGGGCTTGGAGTGTGATTCTGTGCTTGATACCACTGGTTCTACTGGGCTTGGAGTGTGATTCTGTGCTTGATACCACTGGTTCTACTGGACTTCCAATCCCGCCCCCCCAGACTGTGATTCTGTACTCAACATCAGTTGGCATTCCCACAATGGCACTGGGTTTGCTGGATGCTGTACAGTGCATTGGTTCTTCTGGGCTTCCAACCTCCCCTTGCTTGGAATGTGATTCTGTACTTGATATCAGCTGGCATTGCCACAATGGCACTGGGTTCTTCTGGGCATCTGTGATTACTCTGGTACTGCTGGGTACTCTGCATTGGTTCTGCTGGACTAGCAAAAATCCCCCCCCCCTTTCAGTTTCTACTGAAGAGATTCTCTGGTTTGACTGAAGTCCTTTATAAACAATGGAAGATGGGGGCACCTTCTTTTTGGGGTAGTGTGTTTCTTAACAGGCGATCTGGTGAAGCTTATGATCACTAATTTGCGATTCTTTGACTAGTGTTAGTTAGTAAAAGTTAGTACAAAGACAGACTTTTAGCTCTTAAAGATGTCTTGTAGATGTTTGCAATGGTCAGCTCTTGGGCTTCAAAATGGAGAACAGAAGCCCTCCCAAATGCCTGCTTAGAACACAACTGGTGTGATGAAACTTTTTCTTTTTGCTGTCAAGTCACAGTTGACGTACAGCAACCCCGTGGGACTTTCAAGGCAAGAGATGTTCAAGTGGTAGTTTTCCATTGCCTGCCTCCACATCAGCCCTGCTTAGCTTTTGAGACCTTACAAGATCAGTCTATCCTGAGACTATCCTGGTTAGGGCTACACTGAAAGTAATGTGACTGACCCATGTGCTTCCATGGCACAAGTAGGGATCCGAACCTGGATTTCCCAACACTTTAAACTCTACACCATGCTGACTCTTGGGATGAAATAGTGTGCAGGAATTTGATGGGGTTTTTTTATTGGCATGATTATATATACAAAGTTAAATAAAAGACATTTTTCACTGTCTGTGTTTCTTTTCTGGCCATTGAAACAAAGTTTGGGTCCAGTGGCACTTTTAAGACCAAACTTTATTTTCTTGCTTCAGACCAACACAGCTATCCACCTGAATCAATTTCCTGGCCATAATTTTGTTGAATAGGGCAGGGGCCCTGACCTAGATAGCCCCAGTCTAGCCTGATTTGGTCAGATCTCAGAAGCTAAGCAGGGCCAACACAGAGGGCAGGCAATAGCAAACCACCTCCAAATGTCTCTTGCCTTGAAAGTCCTATGGAGTCACCATAAATCAGCTGTAACTTGATGGCTATATATGTATATATATATATATATATAGAGAGAGAGAGAGAGAGAGAGAGGGAGGGAGGAAGGAAAAGAGAGAGGGAGGGAGGGAGAGAGGGAGAGAGAGAGAGAGAGGGAGGGAGGGAGGGAGGGAGGGAAGGAGGGAGGGAGAGGGAGAGTGGAAGGGAGGGAGGAGTTGATGTTAAAGAAATGATCCACCCCAGGGCACCAAATAGGCTAGGTACACCACTGCTTGCAGCCACCAGAAGCCAACTCTCAGCTGATCCAAGAATATGGAGTGGGTGGGTGGATATTTCATTTTTGTGAACATTCACAATCCATTTCTTCCACCAAATTCCATACTCACAAATACTTCTGCTGCTCTAATACTATTCTAACTTACAGCATTCGTCACCTCTCAATCAGCACTCATTGCAAACAAAAGCAATGCATCCCTCATCCACTTCCAAGCCTAAATTTCTGATACATGCAAATCTCCATTTTAACAATCAACCTGCCCTTCCTTAACATTAACTTGCATGTTGCACAAAATGTGGAGTTTAGCTTTGTATAAATAAACCGTGTAAAAATATACTTCCTTCCACTTATGTTCTAAACTTACACATATGATAATTAACTGAAATATTGGACAATCAAACATTTTTGATTTAGTATGAAAGAGAAATGTGATATATGTTTCTGTGTTAGCAGGTGCATAGAAAGAAAATTTGATACATGTAATCCAACACACTAGCAAGTCTGAAAAAAGGCACTGCTGAAACTTGGGACGTGACATTTGTCTTTTTTCCATCTGCTCCTTTTGTAGTCACTACACTTGCAATGCAATGTTACCCTTGAAAAATCAGGGAATTCAACTGACACATTAATCTAATTCTCCCAGTATCAGCATACTCTGAGGTGAGGCATCTGCCAGGGCCCCCGACTTCTAATGAGGCCCACTGCCACTGACCCCCTCCCCACCCACACAGCTCCCTTCCACCTGTACTCATACTCCCAACTGCCCGGAGTCATTGAGGGAGGTCATGTGGGTGGTACACAATGATGGCATTCCTGGTGGCAATAGAAACAGCACTCTTAGCAGCATACAACGGGCAGTAATTTTTGGGAAAGCGTGTGCAGGTAGTGAAGGCAACTGAGAACAGGCAATGGGAGTGTAAGAAAAAGCCCCCTACTTTTCATACACATGGACATCGTGATCACCAGTATGGTTGCCAGGGTGCCTGGAGTTTGACTCGCACACATCTGCTCTAAAAAGGGGACTTTGCCCACTGTTTCTAAGGCTTATGTGGATACTATAAGCCTCAGCTTTGCAGCAGCATTCTACATCTCTGGATGGGTGTTAGCCAGAACTACAGATGAGCTTCCAGCTGCTCCTTGCGTGCCTAGTCTTGGCCGCTGCAGTGGAAGAAGCCACGCCACCATGAATTGTACAGGCAAACAGTTTCCAGCCTGTTTCCATGAACCAAAGGCTAATACCACCAGAATCCATCTTGTTTTCTGACTCCATTACAGCAAAGCAAGAAACTCATGTATCCAACAGCTGCTTCAACTTCTGCATAAGGCAATCAAGCTTTTCTTAGCCGTGGATCCTGCCAGACTGCCTAAGCCTTTGTCCAATGGAATTAAGGACAAAGACTGGTGTCAAGAAGAACTCTGAACAAGAGGAAGACCATCTTCAGCCAGAGCCAAGTTCCTTTGTGTAAACCGGGTGTTACCTTAGGTAGAAATTTGGCCATCTATTGTCACCTTTTTAGATAAGTTTAATAGTCTTAAGCACACCTCCACCCAGTAATTTCCCCCATTCTTTCCCCCATTTTGGAGCCTCACCCTGGTCCATTGCAACCTGAAAGTCCAACCAGGTACCCCTGGACCAAGCTTGTTCATTGGTCAGTCATGGGCACCCAAATAGGTGCCACCAATTAACTTGCTATTGGCTACTGTAAAAGTCCAGCCCTTATGGTCACTGCAGAGCGTCCCCTTTTCTGAGGTCATGTACCAGCTGACCACCTGTCATCCACCCCTGTGCCTCCCATCCCCTAAGGGCTCAAGGTAGTCTATATAACCTGTAACGCAGCTCCCCATATGTGTGTTTCTAGCAGTATCTTAATTCAGCTGTCTAGATCCATCCCCGATTCTAAGGCCAAGTTTCGGGTCCCCTCTCCCATTTCCTCGCTCATCGCCATTGGAGCCTTTCTTGAAGACTACGATCAGTAATTATCACCCTGTTTGTCTACCCATGTGTTGTCTCTATCTCTCTATTTTTCTTAGGACTGTATGTATGATTTTATGAGTATTTTATCTTGTATGGAAGCCTATATTTTTCTGGAATAAATTTCAATTGTTTTACTTAATTAGAGTTCCTAATATTTTTAAGCATTAATTTCTGGACGTGGAATCCTGTATACACAGGTAAAAGATCCTGATTAAGCCAGGTGCCCATCTGACAATTCCCCAACCTCGTTTTGAGGGCATTTTGGCTTACAGGAGGGCTTGCAAGCAGAAGGACACATGAGCAGTGGGGTGATGTAGGTGTCGGGGTGAAAGAAGGGCAAGGCCTGGTTGTAAGCAGATGGCTCACCTTAACACTACTGCAAGAATGTATGGTTTAGTATATTATTAGATGAATCATGACAGCTGGGGCTATAAAATGGAACAGTGAACAAGCTATAACCAGCTGACCTCTAAATAATGGTAAAATGACACATTGAGGGTTTTTTCTAGGTCAGTTCTGTATAGACAGAATGCTTAGAATTCACCGCTTTAGAACCAGGCATAACATTTTCAGCATTCCTTGTCTTCGTACTCTTCGCCCACTTGAGTTATGTTTCCATAAACTCATTTCCCTTGGCCTTCATAAATGTAAACTCTGCATCCTAATATTTACACTCATTTCAAGCCTAAGAGCTTCTTGTTATGCATTTTGAATAACCCTATGTGAACATCTTTTATCAGGAAGAACAGCTTACATTTCTCAGAGCATCAGCATTTTGGTGTATTCCTAGTAGGCTTTCCATGTGAGATTTGAGGGACGTTAAGAAATTGAACATTCCAAACAATAACAATTTCCCAAGTAAACTGAAGTACGCTTTCTTGTAAATTAAATTACTGTATAATTATGTATGCGTGCGTAGCCCTTCTGTTTGTTCATCTTACATTTGATCCTGAGTACTCATATGACTTCAAGTAATTTTTACATGATGGTTTTTAACATTTAAACTTTTACATCTTCATTCCTGAGGTGTTTGTATGTGTGTAAAATGTCCTAACAGTGCCAGCACATCACACTGATGTTCTAGCTCAGCTTTTTAAAAAACCTTCTGTTGACTTATAAATTATTGATATAGTTGAAACTCTAAGCATTTGAGTGTTCCGCCATTCCCCATTCTTTGGCCAACAGGCTGAAAACTGTTAGAGAACAGTTTTATAAGTGAGCTTCGGAAATATAGCTTGTTACTGAATTTCCAAGAACTCCGGGTCATTTGCAGTGTGAGCATTTAAAGAAGTGAAGCAACTGATCTTACAAAATGCAGTAGGAGCCTTTCAGAATGAGTAACCAAACAGACAATGTCATAGACAGCAGCAGCCACCACTGCCTTCATTAAACCAGGGATATAAAAAGCACCAGAATTTCCTCCTCCTCAGTTTCAAGAGTTGACAGCTACTCTCTCTTTTGTGCAAGGAACAGTCCTGTATAGTCTCTCATAGTGTCTGCTTCCTCCAGTTTTATTTGACCCTAAGTAACTGCCAATAGAAGTGAGGAAAATTAGGGTCACAGGAAGTAAAAGCCAAAGTAAGCAGCAAGTAGTGACTGGTGATAGAGAGATGGTAAGGGAGGCTGCTCCATATAAAGGTATATAATGCTTTTTCATAAGAAACCTCAGTCGAACAGTGGATTGGGGAAAGCATATTGGTACTGAAAGAGTCAATGTTAACATAATGCTGGCATGAGAGTATAGGTTGCCTCTTCCTGCCTACACAGAACCTGAGAAACTTCCTCAGCGCTGTGGCTTATAGGATGTGAACACAATTTTTATGGTTAATTGTATATCACAGTTTGGTTAAAAATCCCTCGAGATGATTTTGAATATATGAACTTGCCTTTATAAATTAAGATCCATATAGCCTACCACTATCAACTTGGAGAGGCAGCCATTCTCCCAGGTCTCAGCAGCTCCTCTTTTTACCAGAGGTGTCGGTAATTGAGCCTTCTGAATATAAAGCCATCTCCTTGATTACTGAGCCTTCCTAGAGTTCATCCAGGCTAGTGATGGTCTTAATCGCAAATGTTTAGTTTAGTTTATTAAATTTATACCCCACCCTCCTCGCCAAGGCAGGCTCAGGGCAGCTTACAATATTGGTCATAATAACAATAAAAGATTAACACATTAGTAATCAAATCAGTCAGTTAATAAAACAATTTAAAACAGTTGGTGCTAATAACATTTTGGTATCATCCAGTTACCCTGGCATCAATATTTCCTGGATTCCTCCTGCTGTTATAGGTCTCAAGGGTCAACTGAAAGCAAGCCGGAAGAGTATGGTCTTACGGGACTTGTGGAACTGAGTGAGGTCCCGCAAGGCCGTAACCTCTTTGGACAGCTGATTCCACCAGTAGGGGGCTGCTACTGAGAAGGTGCAGTCCCTAGTAGTTGTCAATCTCACCTCTCTTGGCCCGGGGATCACTAAGAGATGTTGAGTTCCCGATCTTAGTACCCTCTGGGGAACATGTGGGGACAGATGGTCCCTCAGGTAGGCAGGTCCTCAGCCAGAAAGAGCTTTAAAGGTAATGACCAGCACCTTGTAGCAAATCCGGTATACTATTGGCAGCCAGTGCAGTTCTTGCAGCACCAGCTGTATGTGCTCCCACCTGGACTCCAATAGCAGCCTAGCCACCGCGTTCTGCACTAGCTGTAGTTTACGGATTCATGACAAGGTCAGCCCCATGTAGAGGGCATTACAGTAGTCCAATCTCGAGGTGACCATTGCATGGATCACCGTTGCCAGGCCGCTTCGATCAAGAAAAGGAGCCAACTGTTTCACCCACCTGAGATGAAAAAAGGTGGATTTCATAGTTGCTGCTATCTGAGCCTCCATTGTCAAGGAGGACTCCAGTAGCACCCCCAAGCCACAGAGGAAAGAGGAGAGTCACTGTAAGGCTAACCCCTGGATTCCTGCATTGGCGAAACGGTGGATCAGTAGCTGATGGTTGACCGTATCGAAAGCAGTCGATAGGTCTAACAACATCAGTACTGTTGAGCCGCCTCAATCCAGATGCCGCTGTCTCTGTCCCATGGCCTGGGCGGAAGCCGGACTGGTGGGAATCTAGGATGAAAGCATCCTCCAGAAAGCTCTGTAACTGTAGTGCTACTGCCCTCTCAATAATTTTACCCAAAAAGGGTAAATTCGAGACCGAATGTGAAGATTTATATCACACTGAGACACACTGTTGATCATATGAACTGTGAGTTAATTTTTGGTCTATCAGTATTGTCTAGTCTAACTAGAAGTGGCTAAGGTGTCTTGCAAGGTCTTTTCTAGAAGTGCTAGGGAGTGAGCCTGGTATTTTAAGGGTGAATACGGCTCTAATAGCCATTAATAGCCACTAACCTTTTAAAATAGCCATTAATAGCCATTAATAGCCACTAACCTTTTAAAAAGCTCTTATTGGATTTGAACCTGACATATTTTGGAGCCTAGTAATACCCCTAAGTAAAGAAATGTACATATTAAGTGTATGTGTGTGTGGGGGGGGAGTGGAATCTTAATGTTCCAAATACATGATGGAAACAGTTTATTACACTTTAAATAGTGTGTTTTCATTTTTGAATACTACATACCCAGATTTGCTGTTATAGTATCCAAAGTTTCACTTTCACATTACTGATGGAAGCCCTGCTCCATTAAGAGAACTGGGATGACTTCACTGCTATGTGAATTATCCAGTGATCCCTCTACACAGTGATCCCTCTCAGCATTAACTGGTCACATACCTGGTCACATATGCCTGATGCGCATAAACATCACCTGTTTTCTAAACACTTTGCCTTTGTTCATGGTTCCCATTCCACAGGTGGGGGCAGGGGATCCCCCAATTTTGGGGGCTCCTGCCCATCGTCAGCCAGCTGGCTGGTGGGGGAACCCTGCCCCCAAACAGCTACATCTCCAATGTGATGATGTCACAGGGAAGTTGCATGGTGATGCTCTAGTTTGAGGGCAAAACTCTATGGTTTGAAGGTAATACTATAGTTTTGCCCTCAAACTAGAGCATCACCAAACAACATCCCTGATGTGATGATGTCACTTCCACATGGTGTCATTGCATTGGGGACATTGTGTGAGGAAGTTGCTCCATCCCACTCCACTTAAAGGATGCTCCCTCTCACACACACAACCTGCTGGTGAGTCATGGAGACCTGGAACTCTATTAATTCAACTTACCTACCTACTGTCCTTCCTGTTTGACAAAAGACCCTTCTCAGTTGTTCAGAAACCAAGCAAAAAGGGATAAATCACTTCCTGTTTTAAAGGATGAAATAACAGTATAGACTTGAAATGTTTCCTACCATCTGTCTTTATTGACCATTTAAAACTTTGTACTACCTTTTCTACAGTTTGCAACTACAGGAACACCTAAAATGCAACATTTGTCACAATGTACAATTTTTGTTAAAAACCTGTTTCTACAAAGATGATAAACTACACTTACTCTTTGATATTGTTAATGAAAGAAAACTGAGTATGAGCTCTATAATCAGAAGACACAAAATTAAGGCTAATATTCCATGCAAATTAATGATTTATTTACATTATTTATAGTCTACCTTTCTCACTGAGACAGATAACACAGTGTGAGCTAATGGCATCAACAGAATGGGACATCCAATAAACCCAACGATATGGTTTGGACTGAAGAAATTAAAACCAAGTAAAAATTTGGACCAAGGCTGGAACAAAGCATAAGTATTAACATGGAATATTAAATAATGCGGAAATTACATAATAGGATAGTTGTAATAAAGCCCTATTAACATTGTAAAATGCTAGAATAGTTCAGTTTTTGCATAGTTGGCCAAATGCCTGATCTCATAAGGCAGGATAAGGTTGAGACCACAACAGAAAATGCACTTGTATGGCAAAACAGGAATCAAGTGGCACCTTTAAGACCAACCAATTTTTATTGAAAACGTAAGCTTTCATGCGCACTCTGAAGCACAGTTCATCAGACAAGGGGATCAGGTATTGTGAGCTGAAATACAAGCAGTCTGGCAAACTAACTGGTCACATAGTCACATAAAACACTGTGGCTAGGCCATTTGGTCTGGATAGCCATAAAAGGTAATAAAATTCTCTGCCAAATAGTGTTTCTGCTAATCTAGGTGAATCACAAAAAGGACATGTATATCCAATTTATAGTCCACCCAATCAGCTTATCAACATCAATCTATACATACTAAACATCATTCTAGTCTACCATTAGAAAATAAGAATACATAAAATGAAAATGGGTAAAGTATATGTAATGAGATAAATAGCCAATATCCCTTATTTGAGTATGTCAATATAAAACATTATTCTGATACACTATTATAAAAGAGAAATACATTGGAATACTGTGGATGTATAGCTATACTCACTGAGAGTGGGTTTAGCATATGTAATGAGATAAAAAACCAATGTCCCTGTTCAGTCCTGGAGAGGTGTTTGTTCCAAGTTTCATAATAATTTGAAATTCAGCAATTTCTCTCTCCATTCTGTTCTTGAAGTTCCTTTGCAGTAAAACAGCTACCTTGAGGTCACCCATTGAATGCTTTGGAAGGTTAAAGTGTTTTCCCACAGAGTTCTGTAATTCCTAATGTCAGATTTGTGTCCATTTATCCTTTGGTGTAGGGTTTGTCCTGTTTGTCCTGTTTGCCCTATGTAGATAACTGAAGGGCATTGTTGGCATTTAATGGCATATATAATGTAGGAAGATGAACAAGTGAATGAGCCTGAGATCGTGTAGTTAATGCTGTTAGGCCCAGTGATTGTGTTGTCTCGGTGTATGTGGCAGCAAAGTTGGCACTTGGGTTTATTGCAAACTTTGGTCAATGCTCAGATGAGATGCTGTATTGTTGTGGATGAGGAGTTGTTTGAGATTAGGTGGCTGTCTGTGTGCAAGAAAAGGTTTACCCCCCAGTACTTTTGAAAGAGAGTTGTCACTGTCCAATAGAGGTTGTAAGTTGTTGATGATACGTTGAACTGTTTTAAGTTGAGAGTTGTGGGTGACCACAAGTGGTGATCTGTTATTATCTGTTTTGGGTCTGTCTAGTAACAGGTTTTCTCTGGGTACCATTCTGGCTTCGTTAATCTGTGATGAAGTCACCCACAACTCTCAACTTAAAACATGGCTGCCTGCTTGGATCTATCTACTTGTATGGGCAGTTGTTGATCTTTTCTATTTTTCAGGTGGCATCTGCAGAAGGCCCTGTGCAGATGAACGAAACTGTCAGCAGAGGTGGTCTGCAGATATGAGGGACCAAGATCATGAAGGGTTTTGTATGTGATAGCCAACACTGTCAATTGAACCCAGTAACTGATGGGCTGACAGTGGAGTCCCATTGACTAACTGATGGGCTGACAGTGGGAGACAGTGGAGTCCCATTGACTACAAAATGGGACCAATATGTATGTTCTGCCTAGCTCCTGTTAACAACCAAGCTGCAGCATTCTTCACCAACTAGAGTTTCCAAGATGAGGGGAAACCAATGTAGAGTGCATTACAGTAGCCTAGTCTTGCTGTTACTACTGCGGCATGAATCCAGGTAGCCAGATAAGACAAGATAAGATATTTTCCAGGCTAAACCAAGTTGCTAAAAAGTGTTTTTCACATGTGCACTAACTTGCTTCTCCAGCAGTAACGCTGAATCCAGTATAAACCCTGACCTCTTGACTGAGTCAGTGAGGGTCAGCTAAACCACATCAAAGATGGAAAAATACAAGTCTTTCAAGATCTCTGCCTTCTCAACTGGCCTTGTTAGAATTTTGTTTCAATTTATTCATTCTCAGCCATTTAACAACACCAGACAATAATTCAGGACTAGGAATGGACTGTGGAGATCTAAAGTTCATGGGGTTTGTGGACCCCCAGACCATGAACCTCCACATTTAACAGACTGGGTCACGGTCCATTTAGTCTTTGCAAAAGCCATTTAAAATTTAAAGAGAATGTGTTCCCTTTAAATGGCTTTGGCAAGCCCTGCTGAAAAACTGATAAAATGTGGTTTGGATTCTATTACTGTTAGGTGGATCTGTAACTCATTGACAAATCACACTCAAAGAGTACTTGTTAATTGGTTCTTCATACACTTGGAGAGGAATGACAAGTGGAGTGCCTCAAGGGTCTGTCCTGGGCCCTATTTTGTTTAATATCTTTATAAATGAATTTGGATGAAAGAATATGGGGAATGCTTATTGAATTTGCAGATGAGACTAAATTGGGAGGGGTAACAGATACAGTAGAAGACAGGTCCATCAGTGGCTATTAGCCACAGTGTGTGTGTATATATAATTTTTTTTGCCACTGTGTGACACAGAGTGTTGGACTGGATGGGCCGTTGGCCTGATCCAACATGGCTTCTCTTATGTTCTTATGTGAAGGGATACAAGATGATCTTGACAGGTTGGAAAACTGGGCTAAAACAAATAACATGAATTTTAATGGGGATAAATGTAAAGTTCTGCATTTAGATAAGAAAAATCAAATGTACAATTATAAGATGGAGAAGACTTCTTAACAGTAGTATGTGCAAAAAGGAACTAGGGATCTTATTGAGCCATACATTGAACATATGTCAGCAGTCTGATGTGGTAGATAAAAAGGCAAATTCGATTTTGGGCAATATTAACAGAAGTATAGTGTCCAGATCATGCGAAGTGATGATATCACTTTACTCTGCTCTGGTTAGACCTCACCTAGAGTAATATGTTCAGTTTTGGGAACCACAATTTAACAAGGATATAGACAAGCTGGAACATGTCCAGAGGAGCGCAATGAAGATGGTGAGGGATCTAGAGACCAAGTCCTTTGATGAAAGGCTGAAGAAGCTGGGTATGTTTGGCCTGGAGAGGAGATGACTGAGAGGTGATATGGACACCAAGTACTTGAATGGCTATCATATAAAGGATGGTGCAGAGTTGTTTTCTGTTGACCCAGAAGGTCAGATCAGAACCAGTGGGTTGAAATTAAATCAAAAGAGTTTTCAACCAAACGTTAGGAAGAACTTCCTGACAGAGTGGTTTCTCAATGGAACAGACTTCCTTGGGAGGTAGTGGGCTCTATTTCTTTGGAAATTTTCAAACAGAGGCTAGATAGCAACCTGAGAGCAATGGAGATCTGTGAACTTAAGCAGATAACAGAAAGGAGGACAGGAAAGATTGCAGCAGTGGTTAGTTCTCATGGCCCTTTCTTACATGCTCAGGGAAATGCTGATGGCTACTTTCGGGTCAGGCAGCAATTTTTCTCCAAGCCATTTTGGCCAGAGACTCTGGAGGTTTCTTGCCATCTTCTGGGCATGGAGCAGGGGTCACTGGGCAGGGAGGTATTTGTGAGTTTCCTGCATTGTGGAGGGGGTTGGACTAGATGACCCTACCCATTTTAGATGTCTCCTGAGTCCTTTCTTCAGGATACCCAGCTCCATGGTAAACAAGGGAGCTGAGTTACATAAACAAGGACAGAAGAGGTTGACAAGGGGCAATTTTGTTGATAACTTCAAGGAGTTTCACATTCCAAGCTCCCACCACAACCTCAGTAGAGCATTTATTTGAAATTTAAAATCCTCCAGAGCATTCTGGAATCTATCCATGAGCCACTTTTTAAAAGGCTCCTTTCCCTGTGGGATGTTGGGGCCAGCCTTGCCTTAAGTAGGTAGTGGTCAGTGCATGGTTCAGGATGAATCTCCAATGTTCCATTGTACACAATGCCACTTACTGCTGCCTAAGACTGAGTTATCAGATTGAAGAATTCAAGCATGTAGATCAGGAAATATTTTACAGAAACACAGGATTATATCTACTTGTATGTTTCTCTGCTGCCTTCCTAGAACTTTACTCTAAAGTTGTGAAACCTTGTACGAAACCTAGAAACATAGTACCAAATCAGATAAACACATTTGGTAATGCTTTCGTGTTAAAGTTGTGTACTAGAATTTAGAAGAGGAGAGTTAAATTACCAACTTTGACAGACTCCCTGTGTGCTCATGGCCAGGTCATTTGGCCAGGTCATTTGGTAACTCTCCATGCTACTAAATTAAAAATACTAAGAGGAGATAATATCAGGCTCTGCCTCAAGGCTGTTGTAAAAATAGAAGAACTATAGTAAAGATGGCATCAAATGTATCAATTCATTTAAACAGATCAATTTAAATACATTACAGTGAAATTAGTGTAATGTGTCCCCCTCCTTATACATCTTGAATTTGCTAAACCAATGCTAGATTTGGAATTTTTGGATTTGGGAATTTTTATTACTACTTTAAATCAGGTCAACATCAATGTTATTTTGTTTGAAACAATCTCAAGTTTCATCTTGAGAGCCTTCATCTTGGAGAGTTTTGTCTTCAATCATCTTCAATGAAGTGCTAAACTTGATTAAACATGAATTCACAGTCTACCACACCATGAAGTTCACTGGTGAGACCTGGGCAAATCATCATATTTATGCACAGCCTAGGAATAGTTGTTGCATGAATAAAACAAGGTAACAACTTCTTCTTTGCAAGAAGAATGGAACAGACATGTGATAGATCAGAGGGTTTAATCTATGTTGGAGGGAACTCTGATTCTCTGACTATTTAGCATGGACTCTTCATTGAGTCCTCAATTAGAAAAGGTTGTGACTCCCTGGTACACGATAAGCTCTGAAAAAGACTAAGGTTAAAAGAATCTTCAGCAAGTGACATAGTGAAAGATCTTTCTCAGCATGGGGCATCATCTAAAATACTGCATGAAGGAGCTAAGTGATCAATTCAGTATAATTCACATGCTCAAGAATAGTAATACTGGTCAGTCCTCCTTGAAGGACTTTATCTCTGAAATATGCTGCCACAAAGGAGTTCTGAATATGGTCTAAACAACAAAGTTTGACAAAGCGCTGGAGTCCCAGGGCACTTAGAAATTCCATTGTGGCATCTAGCATTTCCATCAGTCATTATTGTAAATGCCTCTTGACAATTTTCAGTAAAAATACAAAGTTTATTTAGGTGAGGAACACAGACAAATTGGACATCCCAGAGACAAATCAGAACACTAAGATTCCATTTGAGACATGAACTGTGCCTAGAATAGTATGGAAATCGGGTTCCATTGTTCAGTCATGTAATTGATGAAGAATTGCTTTGAAACATCTTGTATACCTGGGAAGATGTATCGACTGCAGAAATTTCTCTGGGACATCCTCTGCCTTCTCATTGGATTTTTGGAGGTCTTTTGGAAACTATTACATGAGGGAGTACAGAGAAATCTCATGTTGAATTTATGATTACTATTGAAGAATGTGTTTTGAATTGTAATACCTATTTTTTATTACTTGTTTTTGAATTGTGACCACCAATTCTATCTTATTATCTGGATTCACTATGATTATGTTTCAATAGACTGATGTTTACTGGTAACTTGTGAATTTTTGTGAATTTTTTGATGGTCTAACCTTCCATTTTTTCTCTTTGTGTTTCCTACGCTTGGAGTCTCTATTGTTTGGCTTCACCTGGAGAAAATAGCTGCTTTGAAGGGTGGATTGTATGGTATTGTAACATGCTGAGGACCCTCCCCTCCCCAAACTCTGCCTCTCCTGGCTCCACCCCCAAAGTCTCAACACAGACCTGGCAACCCTAACTGGCAACCACATTGGAACTGAGAGTTTCCTTTGGAAATTCCATTTAAAAGTGCAGTGGGAGTTCAGCTTATGAAAACTCTGCACCACAATTCCAAGACAAATCAAGCTTCACCTCTCCAGTGCTTAAAATGAAGTTTCCACCAGGAAATTGCAGCTACAATATGCCTGAAAGTCCCTGTAATTTGTAACATGCAGTTTCGCCCTTAGTTCATACAGGACAATTATGGGGTTCAAGTTAACATGGTTTATTAACTGACTATATGTACTCCACACAGATCGTGCAGCACTACAGTCAATGTACAGTCTCTGAATGTAAAAAACCTCTGTCATAATCTTAAAGCCCAGTTTTATAAATATGCAGCAATACCTTCTTCACTACTTAATAATAGATAATTGCAAACCATTTGCCAATAATATTAGTTTCTGATTTGTTTGGTTTATGGGGGGAAATGCCCTGAATTAATTGTTTGCTAGCTCGGTTTATTTATTTAACCAAATTAGAAATGTATCAGGCATTATCACTGAAAATACTGGAGCTATTTGTAAATCTGCCTTAATTAGTTGCTGGTTTATTAAAAATAATATCCATTATCTTCAGATAAAAATATTCAAAGCATTATACAGAGTAGCACCAATTCTAATGTGTTAGGTTTATCCCCTGACTATCTGAATTTCTAAAAAAAGCCACAGAAATCTGTGAAGGATTCTTTCTAGCTCTATGATTCTTTCTGACAACTGCAATTATTACAGTATAAAGCTCTTCTTTTCCAGTATCAGTATGCAGTTTTAATGCATATTCATTTGGAAACTGCAACTGGTGGGGATTTTTTAGGAAATACTCCAACTTTTCCATCCCTCGGATTCAGCGGGAGCTCACAGGAGCACAGCTCCTGAACCTTTTGAGAGTTCCACCTCCTCCTTCCCACCTTGACCATCGAATAGTAGGAACAGCTGCATAACAATCCCTGGATGAGCTCCAGCACCTATTTTTCTAAAAATGACCCCTGGGTATAACTATGTATTAACAACTTTAGGCTACATATTTGACTGCAGTATACATTTTTTTAGTTGATAGACATGGGTGCCAAACCCATGCATCTTTCCTTTCTTAAGTGGTAAGGAGGATGAGGGACAGAGAGAGGAGGTCTACCTGAATAGCTCAGGCAAGCATGTATAGACAAACTCTAAACTCAAATGGCACTGAGCTATACCCAAAACAATTTGTTAAAGGGATGAAAGACCTATTGTTCATGGTGTAGTTCAAGAAAATAAAATACCTGATTCATGCTATCAGCCCTCATGTGCTTTGTAGTCTAGAAATCACCCATTACAAAGGTAGGACGGGATGTAGCTGGTTATGATAAATCACAGAATCATAGAGTTGGACGGGACCTCCAGGGTCATCTAGTCCAACACCGTGCACAATGCAGGGACTTTACAGATACTTCCCCAATACATACCCTTCCTCCCTCCTTCTCATTATCTTTCTAGTTCACAGAATCAGCATTGCTGTTAGATGGCAGGAAGGTAGAGGTCCTATATTCTGCCCTCAGTAGGACTGCAGGAAACCATATTCTGCCAGATGCCTTGAGAGAAGCAGCTGTCAATGAGAATAGACCATTCTCGACTAGAAGGATCAGAGTAATTAGGCAGTTCCATCTACAGCCAATATTTGTATGAGTTTTTCAGTTCAGCTGCTTTGTTTTAAGAGCTGCTTACTGCTTGCCACTGTGTCACTTTATAGCTTGGCACTGTCTCTGTTCTTCCATGCAAAGCCTGTGGCAGGCCCATATGACACATTAGGCCAGAGCTACGCAGGTGGCCTTGTGAGATGTTTGGTACAGTTTGCAAAGATCCTGTGTTTTCTTGTTACTAAAAATTTCTTAAACCACATGGTTGGAAAGATTCTTTAAAATGTATCCAAAGTGCCCACTGATTAGATGGGGGGAGGGGAGAAGTCAAAATCCAGAAGGGATTTCAATCCCTAACTTCTACATGAATTGCTTTTCATATAATTTTGAAAGATGTCTTCTTACAATACATGTAGAACAGGCAATAGACAGTTGTTGAACAGAAGACAGTATCTGAGGATTTTTTGTTCCCATATCAGACGCAGCCACCTCAAATCACTGACATCCCTCTGCCTTCTTCCACAGTGGTTATAGGTGGGAGTTTTCCAAGCAGGACTAAGAGTAGTCCCACCCACATTTTTTGTGATATCACTGCCTAAGGCAACAGATAGGATTTCCTGCTGAACAGGAAGGTGGGACTTCCTGCATAAAACAGGATTGCCTTTGAGTTTTTCAGCTCTTATAACCTCCAGATCTGTACATCAAGGATTTAAGATCAGGGTTTCCTTGTTTAGGAGCAATAATTTCAGAGTGCAAATGCAGAGTACAGAAAAGATGGCCATCTAGCCTCTGTTTAAAAACCTCCACAGAAGGAGAGCCCAGCACCTCCGAGGAAGCCTGTTCCACTGAGGAACCACTCTGTCACAAAGTTCTTCCTGATGTTTAGCCAGAAACTCTTGATTTAGTTTTAACCTGTTGGTTCCGGTTCAACTTTCTGGGGCAACAGAAAACAATTCTTCATCACCCTCTATATGACAGCCCTTCAAGTACTTGAAGATGGTGATCATATCACCTCCTAATCATCTCCTCTCCAGGCTAAACATGCCCAGCTCCTTCAACCTTTCCTCATAGGACTTGTCTCCAGACCTCTCAATATCAATTAATAAGCCTGAGCAATCCTTAGCATTCAACATGACTACTTCTATTGATCACAATATGAAATACTCTAAATAGAAGTTAAAAGAGAACAGCACATCATTCTGAAATGTGCAATTCTAAATTAAAATAGGAAAAGACCACTTCTGAACAACAACAGGTTTCCTTCATATGCCCATCTCTAAGGTACTAAATAAACAGGAGTCTATATAGTGGGACCTTAATTTTTTTAAAAGAATTATTGCAGCATAAGTGCTCGTGGACTAGAGCTCTCTTCTTAAGATTCAGTGAATGGCTTGGAAGCTCAGACCGGTGGGGGTGCTAGGGTTTTTGCTGCCCCAGGCTGCCACCACACCCACTCTCAATCCCTGCCCCTATGGGGGTCTAAAAATGAGGAGTGGGTGAAGGTCTCTGCCTCACACCGCAGCCCCAGGGCTGGCAGGGTGGGGGCTCTGAATTCGGCCTTCCCCCATCCCCAAGGAAATCCGTTTGCCTCCCCAGCCTCCTCCCTCTGTTCTTCACAATTTTAAGGCCCAGGAAGAGGTGGTGAACTGCCACATTCCTGGGCTCCTGTACCCTTCTGGCATGCTCACGATCAGCACTGGGGGCAGCAGTGGCAAGCAACCTGCTGAAAAAGCAGTGCTGCCCTTGCCTCCTCCCCACATTCTTCCTGGCCATGGGATAAAAGTGAATAGGAGACAAGGGTGGCACCACTTTTTCAGTGAGTTGCTCACCGCTGCTGCCCCCAGTGCTGATCATGAGCATGAAAGAGGGGCATAGGAGCCCAGCCTTCCCTTCAGTGCGGTTTTTACAGCCGATCACCTGATCGTGGGGGGGGGGGGTCGGCCTTTAAAGAGCCCAGGAATGCGGCACTTAACTGCCCCTTCCCGGGCCTTAAAATTGTGAAGATGGAGGGAGGAGGAGGTGCTGCAGGGGGGCAGGGCGCAGCGCCTCCTCCTCCTCCCTCCATTGTTCACAATTTGCTTAATGGTTGCTAGCAGGCCACGGACCGATACTGGTCCATGGACCAGGGGTTGAGGACCTCTGCCTTAGGGGACATCTTTGCCTTAGGGGACAGGGACACAGGGCTGAGGACTTGCAGGACTTGCAGAGGACATATCCAACTCCAAAGTTGTCAGGGCACCTTCACTCCAATTCACTGCCACAGTAGGTGGTGGTGGCTACAAGCATAGACAGCTTCAAGAAGGGGTTAGATAAAAATATGGAGCAGAGGTCCATCAGTGGCTATTAGCCACAGTGTGTGTGTATATATATATATAATTTATATATATATAATTTTTTTTGCCACTGTGTGACACGGAGTGTTGGACTGGATGGGCCATTGGCCTGATCCAACATGGCTTTTCTTATGTTCTGGGGTGGGCAAAAAGTTCTCATCTTCCACAGTGAAGACGGAGGCAAAAAATGCATTCAGCTTCTCAGCCATTTCCCTATCCTCCTTCAGTAATCCTTTTACCCCATGGTCATCCAAGGGCCCCTCTGCCTCCCTGGCTGGTTTCCTGCTTCTAATATATTTGAAGAAATTTTTATTGTTGGTCTTTATGCTTTTTGCAATATGCTCCTCATCGTCCCTTTTTGCCTGCCTCATCGTCCCTTTTTGCATTTGATTTGCCACAGCCTGTGTTCCCTTTTACTAATCTCACTTGAACTGGTTTTCCACTGCTTAAAGGAGTCCTTCTTACCTTTTACAGCTTCCATTACTTTGTTTATTAACCATGCAGGCCTTTTCTTATGCCTGTTTGTGCCTTTCCTAACTTGTGGTATGTATTTTATCTGAGCTTCTAGGATTATAGTTTTAAATAGCCTCCAAGCTTGCTCAATCGCACAGGAGTTACAGAGCAAAGTCTCTGTTTTCTCCATTGGCTGAGGCTCCTTTTTTGGGGAGGAAGGGGGGAGGAATAGCTTGCTTTGCCAGGCTCTCTTAATTGCACAGTAGAGCTATTGAGCCAAGCCTTTCTTCCTTCTATTGGCTGAGACTCCTCCCCCTCCTGGTCCCCCGGGGAAGGAAGGAAAGAGCCAGAGCTTCCTTTGCCCAGTTATCTGGATCACACAGGAGAGATTTTTTAAAAAGCACCTTTAAGACTAATGAGTGCTACTGTTTTAAGCATGTTTTATTTTAAGATTTTTTTAATGATAAAAAATCCCTTAATTGTGTTTGTGTCCTCTATAAAGTTTATATCTATGCTACCTGGCATTACATTTTATGACACACATGGCCCAGCCTGACAAGGTCTGTCAGATCTGTCTCTCAAAACACATGAGTTCAACACCCCTGTAATTTAAACCATTTTGGGGGGAAGGGCTTGTTTGTTTTTTTAAAAACAAGCATTCATGACTTTACAGCCAGGGATCTATTTGCCGCAGCCCTTTATCTTTAAATGAGGCATGAAGCAGGATTGGATAGGCTGAAATGAGTCAGACAATAGGGAAGCACAATTGGAGGGGCATATAAGCTTGCTGTACTGTTTCCAGTCAAGGCCTTTGCTGCCTACTGCTGACCCACCTACATACCCTGTGGTTATCATGGCATGAGTCAGTCATCAGTTCTGAGGCCAAGCAGGGATTTTTTGGACTTCCCCAATTTTTTTTTGCCTGTCATTAGGAAGGGCTTTAAATTAAACAGGACTGATCTTTCACAGCTTAGGTCATAACTAGTTTTGCCAGGGATAGGGCAGGTTGCTCACAATAGGTAAAGGATGATCTGTGAAAATTCTGAGGCATCAGGCATGATGGAGGTAGCATCCAGAACAGCCCATCGTTAGCCTTACAGTGGGATGAGTTTGGGAAGGAGTACCTTAGTGTTGAGCAAATAGCTTTTGAAAGCTGGTAGTGGTCTTACAGTGCATGGCGGAGGGAGAGGGGGTTTGGCACCTCTTGGCACATTTTGTGCAGGCAAATATAAATAAAATAAGAGGAAGCTGCTGGCTAAGTCTGGTACCAGGGTGGATCTGCCTAGCAAATGCAAGCATCGTTAGTCTGTCTAGAGCAGTCCACCCTTTCAAATATGTTAGCATATTTAATAATTATAGCTGTAGATCAGCTATTTAAATAAAACTAGTTAATTCCATGCTGTTGTCTCATGTCCTTATGGGACCAGGGACCAGGAGCAACTACTTTGATTATATTTGCAGAAGATGGTCTACTGAATCAGCTACGATAGAAACCTGTCCCACTAATCACTGGTAACGACACCCCTATAAGAAATATAAAAATGTATGGACTGAAGGATTCTAGATTTTTATATGCTTATTTTGCAAGCAATTGTTCCGGGAATGTTAGAACTTTAAAAAACACAGAATAGTTAACATTATTCAAGGAATTATGCCACAGATAATTTTATTATATCACACTGGAAATGGTACAAAACTAAAAAAATTGAAGATTTAAATATTTATACTGGTGTACTATTTCTCTAACTCTATAATCAAAGTTTTTGTTTCATTGTTTGTATCTGTTATTATAATGATGATGATTACTCACAAATATATGAAAAAAAACATAAAGCAGGAAAATCTATCACTACCCTCTGCAAGTCACTACTTCATTGCGTAATGGCTGTCTAAGACAGTGGCAGACTATTTTGATGTGTAAAATTTGTGTGTTTGCATGCAAAGAAAGAGGTACTGCTAGGCAGATACTTGGGAACAGATGACAAAGATTTCTTATTTTCCTTAAAAGCAAGGCTTTTTGTAGAAAACCCCCAGCAGAAACTCATTTGCATATTAGACCACACCCCCTGACATCACCATGGTTTCACACAGGGCTTTTTTTGTAGAAAAAGTCCAGCAGGAACTCATTTCCATATCTGGCCACACCCCCTGATGCCAAGCCAGCTGGAACTGTGTTCCTGTGCGTTCCTGCTCAAAAAAAGCCCTGCTTAAAAGGAATAATAAACTGGATGGTGTGTGAAGGCAATTTTTCTCAATGTTTTTATAACTGTATGAACATTGCTGGTTAGACAGTCAATATCTATTCTAATTGATCAATGCTGCTTCTGATTATGGAATTTAATATTCTGATGATAAAACGGACATTATAGAATATATTTATTAGATTATTTTATTAATAAAAATATTATTGTCCTTAACTAATGTATTTTTTCCCAGAGCTAAGCTGTCAAAATAATTTACTCATTAATTAGCAGTAGTTTTTGCTTCCAATACATCTGTCATGGGCAAAAATGAAACAAGTGCCTGCAATTAAAAAGAAAACCTCTTTTAGAGCATTAGTTTCATGCCTTATGTGCAAAATTATTACCTGCCAAAGAAATGATGTTTATCAATAGTTCAAGATGACAACAATTTAGTAACTGTTAAGTGCTGCATAATGTGACTCATGGATAGGGTTTATTTGGCCTATAAAGCTAAATTTTTGGCATTCCACATACTTCCCCATTACTGAGTAATGGAATAATTTGTCTACATTCTCAGCTGTTGCTTAAAAAAAAACCCTGAGTGGACTTAAACCTGCAAGAAAAAAGCCAAAAGCAAGTGACATTATATAGTTATGAACTTGTGATAAATAATAGGATTGGACTTTCAACATCCTATTAGCACAGAAACCATAATCCAGAGAATCCCAACTTCAATTAACAACATATAGAAAAGGGTATCCAGGGGAAGCCCTGTGTAAAGCTGCTAAGAAACCATTAGCAAATGACTTTCACTCTCTATAGCTCTTTTCATAGAGGGGCAAAAAAATCCTGCCTCTGCCACAGTTGCAGCAGCAAGCAACATGGAGGCAGACAGGAACAGCATCCACATACCCTTGTTTCCATGTGACTCAAAACTGTTGCCCCCTCCCTATCATCCAGCTCTTTCCCCTTTCACTATACAGTGCAAAAGCCGAAAGACAACAGCATTTTTGTAGAAACCCCTTGCAGGCTGAAAATGCCCTCTATCCTTTTACTTCCCCCACTGAGTTGTGCTGTAATGCTGCAACATAGCAGGGAACTGGGAGAAATTCCTTAAAGGGTTAAAGTGGACAATGGGCAGGCCTCAAATTCAGTGGGAGCGCCCAGGAGCGCAGCTGCTGAACGAGTTCCACCTCCTCCTTCTGAGAGTTCCACCTCCTTGTCCATTGAATAGTAGGTGCAGCTGCATAACAATCCCTGGATGAGCTCCACCACCTACTTTTCTACAAAATGACTCCTGGTAATGGGCACACACTAGTGAGCTGCCACATATTTCAAAAGTGGAGCTTAGTATCATTTGCCCTCTTGTGGTGACTACAGGTAGAGTGTCTCCGTGAATCCACAACCACCTTGCACCGCCATCACCCCAAAAAGCCAGAAGGAAGAAAATCTTACTGATTTTGCACAAGGGCTTGTTCTGAGTAGAGAGCCCTTTTGCCCACTGCGCTATTCTCCGTTTTCACACAAGCTGCCACAGAGCTGTGAGTGGGTGCGCTGCTCTCCCACGGCAAGCAGAAAACGCTTGTAAGAAGATCTTGCTTCCTGTGGAAAAGCAGTGTGCTAACTCACAGCTCCACGGCAGCTTGTGCGAAAACAGAGAAGTGCCGGTCTCTGTTTTTCCTCTGGATTAAAGAGGCTAGTCATAGGAACACCATGAGTAATACTCAGAATGAGCACAGAATAATCATATGGATGTTCCCTTTTAATCTGTGGGCTTCCTGTGTTCCATGTGGGATAAAAAACCCCTGTGGAATCAGCCTGTGTAAAAGAATGGTCTACCCTAACGCTTTTAAAAAAAATTACTGATTTTGTTAGCTTATTAACTGTAGTTCATCCCCATGCTGATTAGATCTTGTATTAATTTGATTGTATCTTGATTTCAAGAGAGAGATCTTGGGTTATTGTAGATAACTAACTGAAAATGTCAAGACAGTGTGCGATTGCAATAAAAAAGGCCAATGCCATGCTGGGAATTATTAGGAAGGGAACTGAAAACAAATCAGCCAGTATCATAATGCCCCTGTATAAACTGATAGTGCAATCTCATTTGGAATACTGTGTGCAATTCTGGTCACCGCACCACAAAAAAGGATATTATATAGCACTGGAAAAAGTGCAGAAAAGGGCAACTAGAATGATTCAAGGGTTGGAACACTTTCCCTATGAAGAAAGGTTAAAATGCTTGGGGCTCTTTAGCTTGGAGAAACGTCGACTGCGGGGTGACATGATAGAGGTTTACAAGATAATGCATGGGATGGAGAAAGCAGAGAACGAAGTACTTTTCTCCCTTTCTCACAATACAAGAACTCGTGGGCATTTGATGGAATTGCTGAGAAGTCAGGTTAAAACGGATAAAAGGAAGTACTTCTTCATTCAAAGGGTGATTAACATGTGGAATTCACTGCCACAGGAGGTGGTGGCGGCAACAAGCATAGACAGCTTCAAGACGGGGTTAGATAAAAATATGGAGCAGAGGTCCATCAGTGGCTATTAGCCACAGTGTTTATATATATATATGTGCGTGTGTGTGTGTATATGTATATATATATATAATTTTTTTGGCCACTGTGTGACAGATAGGGTTGCCAAGTCCAATTCAAGAAATATCTGGGGACTTTGGGGGTGGAGCCATTAGACTTTGGGGGTGGAGCCAGGAGACATTGGGGCGGAGCCAGGAACAAGGGTGTGACAAGCATAACTGAACTCCAAGGGAGTTCTGGCCATCACATTTAAAGGGACAGCACACTTTTTAAAATGTCTTCCTTCCATAGGAAATAATGAAGGATAGGGGCACCTTCTTTTGGGGCTCATAGAATTGGACCCCCTGGTCCAATCGTTTTGAAACTTGGGGGATACTTTGGGGAGAGGCAAATACTCTTTCAGTATAGATACTATACTGAAAATTTGGTGCCTCTACCTCAAAAAATAGCTCCCCCCGAGCCCCCGAAACCTCCAGATCAATTCCCCATTATACCCTATGAGAAACGATTTCCATAGGGAATAATGAAGACGTTTCGCTCTCCACACACACACACACACACACACACACCCCTTCTCGCAAATCTGATGTAGGGGATTGCCCTCTCTACTCACCAGCCAGCTTATTTCAGCAACAGACACAGAAAGTTGAAGCCTTTCACCACCTCCAGAGGTGCAAAGGCACATGGTCCTTTGGGGTGGGGCAGGAAGCAGCCTGGGAAAGCTCCAGCTGCTGCGATAGAGCTGGGTGGGAAGGGGAGGGGCAAAGAGAAGCTGCTGCAATTGAGGTGAGAAGGGAAAGGAGAAGGAGAAGCATTGGGGATCGGTGGGAACGGGAGAGGAGAAGCTGCTGGGATCGGGGCTGGGTGGGAAGGGCTGCCATTCCCCCCACTTTCTGAATTTTTGGCCAGCGGGGGGGAGGAGGCTCCAAATTGGGGGTCCCCCGCCCAGGCGGGTGATTTGGGAAGCCTAGTGACAGAGTGTTGGACTGGATGGGCCATTGGCCTGATCCAACATGGCTTCTCTTATGTTATGCATTCATTTATACTCAGCATATTCATGAGACATACCTTGCAATGCTTTGAATTTCAGGCTTTACTTTGTCCCAATCTCCTCCTCTCCCCTTTTTACTCAGTATTTACTCAATATTTTATGTTTCTCATGCAGTGAAGTGTAGCTTACAAAACTGAAGCTACAATATATTTATTAGCCTTTAAAGCTTCACAATACTCTCCAATTTTTCTTTTACAAGCTAACATAGTGGATATTTGAGGATGCCATGAAGCAGTAATTAAAGGTTCTAAAAAGAATTCTTGTTAATCAGGGTCATGGCAATTCAAAAGGTGGGCTGATCAGGAGGTAAGGTGGGCTTATCAGGAACAGATCAAGCAATTTAAAGATGTTCAGTCTGTGATGTTCCAAAGGAAGGGATTCCTCTGATTCTTTGAAGATACATTTAAAATTATGACAGGACTCCTTTCCTCATCTAATTTAGGAGCCAGGTTCTAGCCATTACAGAATCTGTTCTTTCCAATGTATGGTTGCCAGCTCCAGGTTGAGAAATACCTGGAAATGTTCAGGTGGACCAGGAGGAAGGTGTGGTTTGGGGCGGGGAGGGCGTTCAGTGGGGTGTAATGCCAAAGAGTTCACCTTCCAAAGCAACGATCTCCTCCAGGTGAACTGCTGTTACCTGAAGATACTAACAGCGGGAGACTGCCAGCCACCACCTGGAGGTTGGCAACCCTATGACAGTTTTTACCTCTGTACCCATTCCGACATTTCAGTGAGAGTACTCGTGATGACTGGAAACAAACTCAGGTTAGCTGTCCAACCAAGCATCTGAAAACTTTGGAATATGTGGGTCTTGGGTGTACTGAGTAGCCAGCATTCAATGTTTCATTAAAACATGTGTCATTTTCATTTTATTCATCTTAACTGACAGAGAACCTTTGCTTTCAGATTGGATGCTTCACTTAACTACACTGCCCCAGGGCAGGCCAAATGTTAAAGAATTGGAAATAGGCTGTGAGGCTTTTGCGAATTTTTTTGCAGACAAAATCACGTCGCTCCGCCAAGACCTGCCCATCACATTGGATACAGTACATGAACTGGAGGCTCCGTGCCTGTCTTCAGGTTTAGTCCTGGATCATTTCGACCCACTCAGCCTGGAGGAAGTCGACGGAATTCTCATTTCTGCACGCCCAACAACTTGCAATTTAGACCCACGCCCCTCCTGGCTAATTAAATCTTGCCTGAGGGAGCTTAGATGTCCTCTACGGGACATCATAAATAGATCCCTCTTGGAGGGGCATTTCCCAACGCCCTTGAAAGAGGCCTTGGTTCGCCCCCTCTTGAAAAAATGTACAGCAGATCTGGCCGAATTGGCAAATTACCGGCCGGTCTCGAATTTACTGTTTTTAGGTAAAATCATAGAGAGGGCAGTGGTGTTGCAGTTACAGGGTTTTCTGGATGACGCTTCCATCTTAGACCCTTGCCAGTCCGGCTTTCGCCCGGGTCATGGGACGGAGACAGTGCTGGTCGCCTTGGTGGATGACCTCCAGCGGCATCTGGATCGAGGCGGTGTGGCGGTGCTGATGCTGTTAGACCTGTCGGCCGCATTTGACACGGTCGACCATTGGCTACCGACCCGCCGCCTCGCCGATGTTGGGGTTAAGGGGTTGGCCTTACAATGGCTTTCCTCCTTTCTTGAGGATTGGGGACAAAGGGTGGCAATCGGGGGAGAGCTCTCCCAGAGGCACACACTACATTGTGGGGTGCCTCAGGGAGCAGTTCTCTTGCCGATACTATTTAATATCTATATGCGCCCCCTTGCCCAGATTGCCAGGAGGTACGGGTTTGGGTGACACCAGTATGCAGATGACACCCAGCTTTATCTGCTAATGGAAGGCTGACCTGACTGTGCCCCAAAGAACTTGGACCCGGCACTGCAGGCCGTGGCAACTTGGTTAAGGCTGAGCGGGCTGAAATTGAACCCGGCGAAGACAGAGGTCCTTTGCCTAGGTCGGGGCTCTCTAGAAGGGGAAATATCTCTTCCAGTCTTTGACGGAGCGCCACTGAAAGCGGCGCACCGGGTTAGAAGCCTGGGAGTTCTACTGGAGCCTTCATTATCAATGGAGGCCCAGATAGTAGCCACTGCCAAGTCAGCCTTTTTTCATCTGAGGCGGGCAAGGCAGTTGGCCCCCTTCCTGGAGCGTCGGGACCTGGCAACAGTGATCCACGCAACGGTCACCTCAAGACTGGATTACTGTAATACCCTCTACATGGGGCTGCCTTTCTGCCGAACCCGGAAGCTGCAACTAGTGCAGAACGCGGCTGCCAGACTGTTGCTGGGGCTCCCAAAGCGGGAGCACATACAGCCGGGGCTGCGTGAACTGCACTGGCTGCCAGTTGTATACCGGATTCACTACAAAGTGCTGGTTATTACCTTTAAAGACCTATATGGCCGAGGACCTGCCTACCTTAGGGACCGCCTCTCCCCGTACGAACCCCAGAGAGCACTGAGGTCAGCAGGGAAGAACCTGCTGACTATCCCCGGGCCAAAGGAGGTAAGACTCCAAAGTACCCGTACTCGGGCCTTCTCAGTTTTGGCCCCACAGCTGTGGAATCAGCTCCCAGAGGAAATGCGGGCCCTGCGGGACATTGAACAATTCCGCAGGGCCTGCAAAACCACTCTCTTCCAAATGGCCTTCACCAGCTGATACTACTAAATTGCCAACTAAACTTACTGATGGAATAGCACTAAATGTATTAATGTTTTTAGAATTTTATGGATTTAATTAACTGTTTTTAAATGTTATTTATTATACAATGTATGTATCGAATTTTATGCTGTTAGCCGCCCTGAGCCACTTGGTCGGGGAGGGCGGGATACAAATAAAATGTATCTATCTATCTATCTATCTATCTATCTATCTATCTATCTATCTATCTATCTATCTATCTATCTATCTATCTATCTATTCAGAAGAGTAGAGAGGGCATCTGGTCCTCAGATAGCCATCCTTCAGTCAAAACTCCTTACATATGACTGCAACTGTGAACAGAGTTCTGTACAAGAGCATTGACTCTAAGCAGATAATTTAATAATCAAGTAGACACACTTTCAAACGTTGAATTAGCATACTGTCTGTATCTCATTACTTCTTCATCTTAGCCATGGCAGCTGCTAAGCATGGAATGACACAGGGGGGGGGGGGGTGACTGAATAAGAAAATGCAAGAGATGTTACGACTTTTGTGCCACAAACAGAAATAAGTTTGTCCTTTTAGTCATTTTGTACTGTTAGACACATCTGCATTGATAGCAGCAGCAGGTCCTCTGAAAAAGTGGAACAATGTGCAGAACTGTCACCATCTCATCACAAAACATGCCACACTTTGATGTCACCGTTAAACAGGATTAACATCAGGAATTAAAAATAACATCTATATGGGGGGGGGGGGGTGTGATTTGCCCTTAAGAGGCCTCTGTATATTGCTAATACTAAAACAGTTGCCTGCAATAGGAAAAGCTATTTTAAAATTATTTAAAACACTTGCTGACATTACTTCATTCAAATCAGTTTAAAGATCTGAGGCTGAATCAGAGAAGCTTACAGTCTCATAAAATGGCTTTTTAACATTCATATGCCATAAGTGTTGTTAGAAAGACTTACACTACTTTCCATCTTTTATTGCATTTAGCCATAACTGAGTAAGTGGAAGCCTGTGTGTGAAAGTAAAATCTATGAATGCAATCTAATCCATTTATGCAGGATAAGATGGCATTTTTTTTTAGTTCTGCTATCTGATATTTCACAGGTAAACAGGGCATTCCAGATACATGAGAGCAAAAGGCATGAATAGATCATTCAAACAAAATACAAACAGCTAATCTCTCTGTACACAGACTTATTAAAGTCAACACAGTTATAGCAACCGAAGCACAATGTGACAACAGTGCACATTCTTCTTAATACAATGTCTTATGAAAACATTATTATACAGCAGCATTCATTTGGATAGATAACCATTTAGTTGTTGGTGTTTAAGGCATGTATAATATGTGATCATTTGAAAACACATGCTAATAAATTCACACTGAGTTCAATATAGTCATCAACCGGGCAACATTCTAAGGATGGTTTGTTGTAAAACCACATCTAGGCTCATTTGTGCTTCTGTGCAGTTCATGCTATTCAGGAATATTAACTTTGTCAAAATCAAACTATTAGTTGACATTACATTCATCTAATAGCTATTCAGGATACATAGGAGAGTTGCCAGATTTCTCTTCTTGTTCATTTAAAGTACAAGCCAACATGGCTTAAACATTATACTTCTGTTTCATTTGCACAGAAATTAGTCAGAAGTTCTCAAAGTTCCCTTCCAGGTCAACAATTGCAAACTCTCCTATGAGATAAAAATATTATCATATGGCTGCTTTATTGTTTTGGACTACAGCCATACTTGTCTACTCTCCCAAGGGCTATCTCGCATTTAGTCTTCCTCAAAAAGAGAAGCAATACATACAATGCCAAACTTTCCTTAATTGACTCCCCTCAGAGTCTTTCCCCAGAGTCATTAGTCTTTTGAAGAAAAATATGTGGTAGGTCTTGGCAAGTCTACAGTCCCTTGAAACAAATATATTTCATCCCCAACACAACTATTATGTCTGTGTGCATGCATTTTTCTTATTCTTTCTTCCCATGCTAGTTCCCCTGTCCCTAGAGCCAGAATATTTTGGTCTGAACTGAGTAGCAAGGCACACTGTTCTTTGCTTCAAATGTACACAATTAAATCAAAGAGCAGGTCACCTCTCTCAGACTATGTTTGTACATGGAGAACTTACACACTCAGGAGGTTAATAAAACAATGGAACAAAAGGACAAGTTGTCTCTGTACTTCACTGTCAGCATGCAAGGTGTATTTCAAGACCACAACATATGAAACAACAGTACATAGTGCACTATCTGTGACTTTTCTGGGGGGGGGGGGAGGTAAGGAAAAATGAAGTAAAAATGCATGATTTCTAAGCACTGAAAAGTATGGATTTTCACTGTGCCAGTTTTTGAAACAGGCTTAATTTATGGCTGGAGCTGGTTCTATTTTTCTCCCTTTTCAAAAACATCTCAAATTGTACTCAGTAGGGAATTTAATATTCAGTAAAAGTCAATAAATGTGTGTGCTGCAATACATAAGGGCTTCTGGTTAAAGTTTACTTCAAGCCCAGTTTTGCTGAGATGACTACTTGAGCCTGTTCAGAAAGGAGATTCCACCATGGGCAATTAGTCTCTAGCACTAAATGGAAAAATGGGAAGGAAAGGGACCAAAAGAAAAAGATACTGATGAGTTCAGGAATTTCATGAAATGGTTCCTATTTTCCTTTGTGCCAGTTATAGTAATCCAGTATGCTATCTGAACCAGTACAGATCAACATGAGAATCCTCATGATCACTGTGCCGCTTAGTAGTGAGATGCATGCTTGGTACAGAAATGCAACACAAACAGTTTCCTCTTCTATTAAACCCAGCAATGGCTAGTGCAGCAATTAACTGTTCACAACTCTCTGGCTCCAATGCAGGATTACCAAAGGGGAGAGGAATTCCCTTTCATACCAGCAAGAGCTAGAAGACAGCAGTAGATGTAGAGAGAGTTCAGTCAGCTCTGTGTAAGTGAACAGCAGCTGACTGGCTAGTCATTCTAGTTGATGTGTAAATATAGAAGTGAAACTGACAAGAGGTTTCAAACCCTATCAATTTAGCTTCTACATGAAAAGAATTTTCCTGACTCACTGCTGAGATGTAGAGAAGCCTTGGGCGTTTTGTGCAGTGTCTTTGTCTTTTACTCAAACCTTATACAATATGTGCATCCATTTTTTTCCATATGCAGCATGTGTGAAATTTTACACAACCAGGAACTAACACATTTTTTCCCAGTGAAACTGAGAGTTGACAATAGTTGCCTACACCAGTAGAACTGCAGTATCTGCATCAGAATCAAACACTATCTTACCACAGTATCCTGACTTACCAGACTCCTGATACTGGGATAATATGTGTGACGCACTGTGAGCCCCAAAGTGCTGTACTATAGTAGTTTTAAGGTTTCCCAACAAATTCAAAACTCCGAAAGACAAACACAATCCAATACTAAGGGAGAGAATATGAAACATCCCGCCAACCCAAATGGCACCTGAAGTCTGTTTTTCAAAAGCTTTCGCTTTGGAAAATGCTACACACAGAGAGGCAAGTAAGGTAATAAATGAACAGAAAGAAACCATTCCACATCATTACATGTGTTCTGTACGCAAGAAAGCCAGGGGTAAGTGATGTAACAATATGATGGGACAGAAGAAGCACACTGTGTTCTGTGTGTTTCAGTTTTTAGCATCTTGAAAAAAATGTCTAAGTCCTCCTATTTGTATGGTTTCATTTAAAAGAATATTTTCTTGCCTACAAAACAAAAAATGGAAATTTACCAGATGTCACCTGCATATGCCAGGACCAAAAACTAGTTCTCCTGTCTCACTCAATAGGGTGCAAGAAACAAGCATGTTATTTTGTCTGCCTTCAATTTGGCAATTTCCTTGTGAAGGATACCAAAAGGGGGTGGTGGTGCATGAAACAGTTGCCCATGCCAGCACAGCTGAAATGCATCTCCACGCAAATTGAGGTTTGCTGCCACCCTGGAGCAAAAACAGGGGCATTTGTTGGCTGTAGTTGCAACTAGATCTATTTCAAGGAATCCCCAGTCCTGAAAAATTGGAGGAAGGTAATTGTCTACAATTGACCACTCTTGTTATGGACACATCCCTGCTTAGGGTGTCCACTAAAGTGTTGTGTTGCCCTGCTATGTGTATGGCTTTGTTACAAGTCAACCTGTAACAAAGAATCTCAAATGCCTGATCAGAGCTATGGTTCAAAAGTTTAAGTGCAGGAAAATTGTCTGCATCACTCTTGTTTTTAAGCCATAAATAGAAATTCTCTCCTTGTTTGTTTAATGCTGAGGGTTGCATGTGTATGGTTTAAGGGAAAACACACACACACACTAAGATCTTGGCCTATATAAATATATATGAGTAAATGGGTCTGTTCAGACACACAGTTTAATCAGTTGTTGCTGCTGTTTCCTACTGGATCAAAAGTGGCTGATCAGACAGCAACATCCACCTCTCGGTAGTCAAACATTGCCCCCCCCTTCCAAAAAAAAAAATCCTTCTCCGAACTGTTTTATTTTGTTACCTGCTCCTTTGCGGTGTTTTTTGAGTTGTCTGGTTTTACCTCACAGTTTTCTTTCTCTGTCTGGATAGTACTGCTGCGAGATTAAGCAACTTCCGGATGCCTGAAGGCTGTCCCAGAGCAAAAGGAGCCTCAGACATTTTTGGTTGCCATTTTTTTTTTTACTACTTAGCGATATGCGCATAACCACCTAATGTTTTCTGCATGGTGCCGTCGTGTGGACAGCAGAAGACAGTTTCACCGTGGAGTGATTCAAATTGTAGTATGACAGTCTGAATGATAATATCCGGAACAAAGATATTCAGAACAGAACTGGGTCAGTTTAACATGGACTCAACACGCTGTGTGAACAGAGCCACAGAGTAAATTGTGGAGGCAAGCAACTAAAGCAGCACTTGAACTCCAAGCCCAATATCCCTATGAAGTGTCTGAGTGAAGGGTGATTGTTAAAGAGGACTGGGCTACTTTATCTGGTGGTGTTTCTATGAATGAGGGAAAACCTGGTGTGTGAAAGGGTCCAGGCTCTCTATATATTTTACAAGATTCAAGACAGGTGTTGCATTATGACAGCCTGACCTACCAATAACCCCAAACCTGTGTGACAAAGGTAGTAGGGGCTCTCAGTGAGTAATATAGGGATCAATGTAAGTTTGGCATATGGGTATGTTTGCCTATCAAATGTGTCTACCACAAAATCTGAGGCACCCATAATTATTTAAGACTCATTCTGAATTCTACTTGAATCACTACAATGCCCAAAAGATTAATAGTGCATACAAGATTCAAGACCCTTACCTCCAATGAAGATTAATTTTGAGCTTCTTGCTATAACAGACTAACCTGAATTTGAATAGCCTGTACTGTTAAGCAGGATTATATTTCTTCATTGTTGCCTCGTCTGTAAATAATGCAATACACCACTCTTCTGAAACTGGGCTATGACTGTGTTGTCAACTATCACAATAATTTGCAACTGAAAAATCTGTAGTGGTGGATTTACTATATATACATCAATACTGCTTTGATATTTTCATGTAGGCACTGAATATTATACTCAGCGCACAGCATGGATTGGTGTAATGGTAAGATTTTGAACTGGAATCTGGAAGATCTGGGTTCAAATCTCCACTAGGCCATTAAGGTCACTGGGTCATCATAGACCATTCACAATCTCTCAGTCTAAATTCCCTTAAATTTCCCTGTTTTACCTTGTAGTGAAGGTAAAACAGGGAAAGAGAAACCAAATTTGTTATACTTGACCTTTTTTGGAGGAAGGTTGATATAAAAGTAGTTAAAAATTTCTGCTGGTGGGAGTGTATGTGTTTTATGATACAATCCCACATCACTGCCATAGCATAAAATTTATGCACCACAAAGCCATTTTTGATGCATAGGTGATTTTTCTATGCTCAAGTCATGCACTGTTACTTTTAGTGAAGTTAAAAGGATATACAAAACTGGTACTTCAGCTCTGAAAGTTTAAAATATTACATTTTAATAATGATACAGTCAGTAGCATTATCTAGAAAATATTTTAACAGAATACTTTGTTTATTATTAAAATCCTTTTATTTTTAAGACCGCAATTTTATATAGAGGTGGAGAATAAAGTAAACATAAACAAAAAGACTGGGCCATAAGAGATTTGTATCAATTCAATTAACATTGCCCATTATTATTAAAGCTGTCATTTCTATAGTCCAGAAAACAATAACTGCACAAATACTTCTGCAGTTTCACACCTTACCACTTTAAACAAAAGGTACTGCTTCACACACATTTCCTTTTTATTTCTTTGACACTGCTTTCCTAAGCACATGTTAAGTAGAATGAAGTTCCACTAAAACTGGATATAAACATGTTCCCAATCATAACTCTTTCTAGAATTACTGAATTTCCAACAGCTTAATTAACCCACTCCACACACACACAAAAATCTCTGTGATGTCTGAATAAAGGATTAGTAAAGAAAAAAATGTTTGAAGTCCAGAGTGTATACAGGCAGAATTATTTATTCCGCTTTCCTGATTTGTCAATCAAGCAGTCTGTTAAAAGAATAACAAAGTAGCTTAACAATAAAAAGGTTAAAGAATTCTATATTGAAAAGCTAAAATGAGGTCATAATAAAGTTTTTATGCTGACCTTAAATTAAATATAACATAATTGTATGCCTTGCATTTAAATGGGACACTCCAGATAAAGTGTCTAAAGGTGTTTGTAGAGAACAGTTCTTGCGTAGTTGCATCTCAAACTACAGTGCAATGTTTCAAGTATCAAAGGCAAATTCAGTTACACAGACAGAAATGATATGCAAAAAAGAAACCACGATTGCTGGAGTGTAACATGGATAAAATGAAAACAGAAAAACATTGAACAATATAATAAGCTACAAGATAATTCAACAGAATCTCTGCATGGGTTTTTCCTCATATGTTCCTCTCAAAATAAATGTGCTTTAACAATCAAGTTAGCATATTTAACAACTTTATAAGAGCAGCACTATTTCTGTACTCTCACTCTACACAAGCTTTCACAGCTTTTATATTTGTCTCATTCTGCTTCTCTATCTTTCTTGAAAGGGCTCTTCTTAGCTCTCTGGGCATAAAAATACCCCATTCTATAAACTCTGTTTTATGAGGGATCCCAGCATTGAAACTTATACAAAGGAAATGAGTACCTTCTGTTGGCGATGTCTTCAAGTGTCTGCAGAGGCCCTCTGTGTCTCCAAAGGTCTCTTTAATTTTTACTACTGCTTCTGTTCCTCGAAGTTCCATGAGAGAACGCAGGTCCTCAAGTGTGCACCCAAACTCTCCTGCATGGTTGGCCTCATTTCTTTGGTTCTTTGAATAAAAATCGCTATTTGTCATGTCACCCATTGCTGCCGATGGTATTGCTCAGCTCACTTGAAAACTTGCAAGGGTGGAAGCACAAGGTCCAGCCTAGACTGTAAAAGGATTCCACTTTAGGCCTCCAGAATTCAAAGTTGAGAAAAAAGCTAATGGCTGAAGTTTCTCCAACCACGTAGTAGTCCGCAGGATGGCTGCCTTCAAGGTTGTAGGCCAGTTCCAGTCCATTCACTGTTTCCCATTATGTTGCCGCCCGGCTGCTGGCATCTACATGGACATCTTTTACTTCACACCTTAAAGAAAAAACACAAAGGATGCATCAGAAGGGTGAACCATTTATCTCCATGTCTGCAGTCCAGTAGAGCTTTCTTACACGAGCCTTAACAGAAGGTTTTACAGCAGCCTGGGAAGGTGTTGCAACGTACTAGCCTCAGCTGGCTCTACAGATTGTCACCCAGCTAGTCGTGTCACCCACGAGGCTCCTTCCAGCTTCAGCAGCAACTGCAACAGCCCTTACTTTAATCAAGTCCCAAGAGCAGCAGTTAAATGAGATGGCTCATGAATATTAATAAGTAAGCCATTAGTCCAACAGCCTCAGTGTGCCTCTGGTAGGGCTCTTGTGCATACTGCTCTATCAATCTTTCATCTGACAGGAACAAAAAAACCCCATAAAGGCTATAAAGTAATAAAAATTAATCGAATGCTATTACTTATGCTTTCAACCATTATAGAAACTATTTTTCAGTGCAAGAAAAGTGAAATTGAAAAAGGGGACATTTTCATTTCCAATATTGAATGCATTTGAATAAATTAAGTTTTGCAGCTCTGACATCCTATGACAATAAATACAAACATAGGGAGAAAGCTAAAAACACTTGAGTGCTTTAGCCTAAACAGTGTGTCCTCTGTGTCATGCAAATAGGAAAAGTTGCTCTCCTTCAGCACCACCTGCTATCTGACTCACTGGCACATTTGATACCCTCAGCGCGAGAGCAGAATATTCATTGCAAATTCCAAATCGCCAAAGAAATGTACCTCTTGACAGGACTTTAATGTGCAAGATTCAGACAAAAACATAAATGATGAGAGGGAAAATTACATAACGTGTTTTAAAATTCTGTTTCTTAGACAAGAGACACTAATGAGCCCTCTGTAAAAATGCTGAAGCCAGCTATTATACTTTCCACTGAGAGTTTAACTGAGATTAAGTGGTTGTGTTTTGCTTAATGTGGGTTAGTGCAGCTTGATAAACCCATAAACCTTTCAAAAGTTCTTGCTATTTTACATGGTTAACACCAATCTTTTCAAACATTAATATGGACTCGTAGATAATGAATGATAAACTACAACATCAGATATCAGGGCATCTTGGTTTGAGAAAACATCCCACTGTTGTCTGATGAAGTGTGCTTTTAGCACAGGAAAGCTTACACTGTGAATAAAACTTTGTTGGTCTTAAAGGTGCTACTGGACTCCAACTTTGGGTTAATTTCTATATTGGATCCCCAGCCAAATTAAACAAATTTCTGTAGAAATGTCTGTAGGAAATTCACCAGTTGAACAGAAAAAACATTTGATTGTGCACATACACTAATTGTCTACTTTCTTATCTTCACCGATGCCTGAATCTTATTGCACTGCCCACTGGGTTTTGTAGTTAAGCAGTTTCACTTCCCTCTTCGCTTCATACTACTGACAGCCAGAATGTGTAAACAGCTTGTTGGCAGATTTATGTTTATTATTTTAATGGGTGCATTTGAATAGAAAGTTAATGTGTGGGACTGGACAAGACGGTAGTAACTATGTTGGAACAGACATTTAGAATATCATGAGAATCTAGAATATTCTTGCAGACACAGTAATTAATACTTCATCAACATTAAATAGATTTGAACACAGTTGTTGGTAATGCTGCTGCAATCTCAAAACAACTTCAGATTTAGACAGCAATTTGCTGGTGGTCCCTGGCCTCAAAGATATCTGGCTGTCCTCAAGCAGGGCCAGAGCCTTTTCCGTCCTGGCCCTAACCTGATGGAACTCTCTGCAGGATCTTAGGCAATTCAGCAGGGCCTGTAAGACAGAGATGTTCCACTAGGATTTTGGTTGAGGACAGCAACAGTTTCCATCCTGGCTGGAACTCTGTCCTTGCTCTCCAGATTTGTTTTGTTTCTTCTCCTTCTCACCTGCCCATGATGTGGCCAGGCAGTATGAAATGGGAAGTAATGTGTAGCTCACTATCTGGATTCCTTTAAATTTGTTATACTAGTGTTATTTTTTATTTTTGTATGTTTTAGCTACTGTTGTATATTGCCCTTCAGTAGCAGGAATTGGGTGATTGAGAAATAACTACAAACTAGAGGATTATGTCATTATGGTTGGACTGTGACAGGAACCATCCCCACAGATGGTAGAATTCACAATGTTTCGCAGTTGTTCTATTATTTGTGCCTACCACAAATGTCAATATAAAATTGGAATATTGCTTCATCATGGGTTGAAAGAAAAAAATGTAGTTTTTCCTTTCACCAATAAAGATTTATGGAGATATGAAGTCTCCAGTAGGCATTTGGAATTTGAGTGGTTTCTTTAAATGCACTCTTGATCTTCCTAAAACTGCTAATGTTGATTAGCCATGTAAAGACACAAAGTCATAAGCTTCTCATAGAATATTTTTCTACAGAATCTTGATAGATACAGCATACTCAAGCAAGAACACTTCCTTTGACTCACATTTCCATCACCTTGTTTGAATATTTGTTCCAGCTTTTGTAAATGCCACTGTGTCATTTCTGTCAGCCAATGATGTTGTTTTCTCACATACAGCTAAATAATTTGCCTCTTTAATATTTTATTTGACCTTCAATTAAATATTAACAAACAAACAAAAAGCAGATTGTCTAGTTGCAAAACTACATACATCTTATTAATGTTTATGCGCTGGTTGGGATTCACTTAATGGCAAACCCCAGGGAAATAACATGTCTTGTGTTTTTGGAAGACAGATTGTAAAATACAGAAAGCAATGAGCATGACTAGCATTATCCACTGATAATGTAGCCTTATAATCCCAAGGAACAAGATATGCAAGTTTCATTCGATCCTGAAATCTCTTTTATGAAAAGACTAGGAACTCTGCCAAGGTGCCTAGCAATTTGCTGTGACTGAAACAAACACTATCCTAGACTCTTGCTCAGTGATTAGTGCAATTGCTTCATATAAGAAAGGGAACCTAAAACAAGGGAGCAGAATCTTACAATTCCAGCAGAGCAGTGGTGTTCTAGAATACAACAATTTTAAGAAACTGATACATAATTACCCTCATTTCATTCACATGAAAAATTATTTGTATTATTCCTCATTGTCTAAGTAAGCTTTGAGGCTTGGACCTATTATCAAAGTGTCAGAGCATCTTTACTTTGGGTTGGCATGGGTAGCCATGTTAAACTGAGGATTGGGAAGTGAAATTTGATAAATTAAAATCTTATTTGAACTGCATGTGTTTTCAGCTTGCTAAATTTGTAGGCTAGCATCCAAACATACCATGAAATGCATTTGTTAAAGCTTCCTCCCCCCACCCCCAAACAGCAGCTTCCTATGTTGCATTCCAAATAATTTTAAAACTACAGTGAGTAGTTTGTACTAGGCTGTGGGATTTAAATGAAAAAAATGCCAAATGTTCAACTTTCCTAAAGGAAAGCTAAATTGCTCTTTTGAATCTAGCAATATTATTCATAATTTTAGTTTTATTTTGCTTATACCTCCTTTAATCCCTGGAAATAAAAATCAAATAAATAAACTGTTTATTGCTCTCTTGGAATTCCAAAAGACTAGTCCAGACATCTTTGCTTCTGTAAGTGCATAAAGCTCCCTTATACGGAGTCAAACCAGTGGTTTATCAAGGTCAGGCAATGGCTCTTCAGGGTCTCAGGTACATCTTCAACTTCCAGATCCTTTTAGCTGAATATGCCCCAGATTGCACCTGAGACATTCTGCAGGCAAAGCAGAAACTCTCCCACTGAACCATGGCCCCTCCCCTGCCTTATCCTGCTTGTAAAATGACTTGTGTGGCTCCACTCCCCTAGTCTGTATCAGCAAAAATAAGGAATCCTGATTCCTCCATTCTTTCATGCCCTGTCTATTTAGAAGCAAGCTCTTCAGCAAAAGGAGTCTGTCATTATGTATTTTCACAGTGTCTAGTAAATGACCTCCAATCTCAGTTGAGGCCTCTAAGCGCTATTCTGGTACAGCAAATAATGATTTCTTCTCAGTCTATCTTCTTTTGCCTGAAATTGCCCTGTCACAGCTTGCCAGCAGGCTGCACTTAGAGGGAAGATGATGCACTTTAAAACGCAAAAGGATGCCAATAAGAAGAAAATTAAAGAGGTCTTGCAAATTTATGCTAATAGTAAACTTTCAATATTTAGAATACAGATTTTTTTCAAAGTATATAGTTATGAACTGATGAAAGATTTAATGGGAACAAGGAATGCTCACAAATCAGCTCTAATATATGCTGATTTCTTATCTGACTGTGGTGTACTAGAAATAGAGAGCTCCTAGGATGAAGTCTCCAGTTGCCTAGCCTTAGTTTATGGTTTGAATTAATCAAGTGCATTGAACAATACAAGGGTAATTGCTCAGTATAGGAAAATGTCTTATACTGTGCAAAAAACAAACAAACAGACAGACTGTTGCAATGTTGAGAGTTTCCCACAAGATATAGAGTCCCCAGCTATTTAAATTCACACTGACAATCTCCTCTTCTTGAAGAAGAATGTTGGATGTAGATGTCTTTCAGAGCAGCTGGTTACTATCAATTATTATTATTATTATTTATTAAATTTATAACCTGCCCTCCCCGAAAGGGCTCAGGATGGTGTATATCACAGTAAACATGGTAAATAATTAAAAGATTGAATAAGATTAGCAATATTAAGCAAATAATATGCAATGCAACATGCAGTTCACAGTCAATGGCATACAAATAACTTTGCTCCCCCATGGGGTGGATCTCCTATAAGGAGACTGATAAGGCAGTTAGAAGCCCTGGTCAGGAACCATTGCTGTCCTCAACCATAAACCTGGCAGAACACCTCCATTTTGCACACCCTGCAAAATTGAGCAAGATCCCACAAAGTGTGGATGTTACTAGCTGGAGAGTTCCACCAGGCCTCTAGTTGAGGATAACCAGACTTCTTTTGGGCCAGTGATCACAAGCAAGTTTTGGTCACCTGAGCACAGAGCTCTTTGGGGGACATACTGGGTAAGACAGTCCCACAGTACATTGCCCCCAGACCATTAAGGACTTTAAGATCAAAACCAGAACCTGAACAAGCTGTAGTTTCTGAATCAGTCTCAAGGGTAGCCCTACATAGAGTAAATTACAGCCTTGAGGTAACGATTGTATGGATCACTGTAGCAAGGTCAGCACTGGAGAGGTAGGGGTCAAGTTGCAATTATTTGAATCCCTGAAGGCTGGGCATGGCCTTGTGGCTTTGGTTGGGAAAAAAAAAGTTTTCACTTGGAGATATAAGAGACTTGCATCCTCTCCATCTGGTTAAACCTCTCTGAGGCTTTAAATAATAATTGATTGTGACTTATTGATAGGGCTAAGGCACCAGCTCCCCTAATCATTTTTGTTTTTGAGCTTTCTGCTTTGAGGAATCCTGTAGCATATTACTGTATTCTTATCCTGGCTCAGTGTTGATATGAACAGACAGATGATGGAGAGGTTTTAGTTATTATTACATCATAGATTATGTTGCTACCTGATCAGTCAGTGTTCTGGCTCCAGAAAGGTCTAGATATTCTTTAAAGAAAGCCACACTGGGAACTTCTTCATATGCCCCTACATATTTTGTCATCTTGGATTGTATTTTTTTTTAAATAATTTTATTGTTATATATTCCAACCCCACTACACCTCTGTGAGAGTCCCAGGCCATAGATACATTATAATATTCCATATATTTATAATTATTAACATTTCATCCAAATACAACTCCATCCCTCTATTTAAACTTCTTATCCATTCATTATTAACCAACCAATCGTTTTAAATTGTTTAAACTTTTCCAGATACCTCACCATCTTTCTAAACCAGCCCTCCTCTTGTTCCCTAACCTTTAATCCATTCATTCTTCGTATCTTCATCATTAAATACTCCAATATTATTATATTATTCATTTTATCCCTCCAGTGATTAATTGTCAGTTCCTCAGCTTCTTTCCAATTCCTTGCTATCACTTGTCTTGCTGCTACTAACATCAAATTAATCCATTTACTATCCTCTTTTGATCCTAATCCCACACCATCTAAATTAATAATTGCCATTGCTTTAGATATACTTATTTTTCTTCCCATAATCTTTGTCATCTCTATGCCAACCTGAACCCAGAATTTTTTCACTAAGGGACAATCCCACCACATGTGACTGAAAGTTCCAATTTCTCCACATTTCCTCCAACAATTTTTACTGATTTAGAAATATAATACATCTTAATGGGTGTATAATACCATTTCTGTATCATCTTCAATCCCTGCTCCTGCATTAACCTAGATGTTGTAACAAAGGGAGGTAATCTAAAAATCCTCTCCCAATCTTCATCTAAAATTTTATCTTCAATATCTGTTTCCCAATATTCCTTCAAAAATTCTCTCGGGGATTTCCCTGTACCTAATAAAATCTTATACAATTTTGAAACTATTTTTGACTTATCTTCTCCATACTCTTTCACCAATTTTTCAAAGGGAGTATTAATTCTTTTACCAATATTTTTAAGTTCTTCCTCCTTCAACAATGAGGAGATTTGACTTTTTAACAACCAATTAATATTATTCAAAATATTATACTCCTCTTTCTTCACCCCATCAGTACCCCAAACCTCTTTTAATTCTCGAATCGTAATCCTCTTCCGTTTATCTCCTACTTCCTTTGACAGCGATCCCCTTAATGGAGCAAATTTATCATAATACCACATTTTAGTAATAGATGATATCTCCGGAACGAGTTCTTTTTTCCACTTCTCCCATACCCTACTGGGTCCCATAAAGGTTGATAATTTATCACCTATCTTCTTCCTCCTTTTTGTTCTATCAAATAAACTTTCCTTTCCTCCTACTACCTCTAAATTTTCCTTTTCTATCCCATTCAGCTCTTCTCCTAACTCTCCCTCCAACCAAATCATCCCTGCTTCGTACCACTCATTACCCGAACATATTCCTCTACTGATCTACCAACTCCTATCAACGTCTTGGATTTAGAATATATTGCCTCAATCATATTTTGAAATTTCTCCCCAAACCTATACTTTTGAAATATAATCTTCATGTACATCCAATCCACAGAATCAAAGGCCTTATAAATATCCAATGCCAAAAGCGTAAGCGGCAAATCCTAATTTTTAGCTAAATAAACCATACCCATCACCTTCCTAACTGCCTCTACTAAATACTTTTGAGGCATAAATCCAAATTGATCTTTCCCTATCAATTGTGTTATACATTTTTAAGTCTCATTGCCATAACCTTGGCAAATATTCGATAATCCATATTGGTGATAGAAATTGGCCTATATGAATCCCTTAAAGTCTGATCTTTCCCAGGTTTCGGAATTAACACCAATCTCGACTCCAACCATGTAGGCGGTGTAGGAGATCCATCGAAAATTCCTTGAAACAATTCAGTCACATGAGGCACCAATATATCCTTAAAATGCTTATAAAATACCGCATTAAAACCATCCAGTCCAGGTGCAGATTGCATATTCATAGAATCTATAGCCATCTTAACTTCTTCTTCCGTTATATCCTTATCTAATTCTTGCCTACTATCTTCCCTTAATTCTAAAAATTCCAACCCCTCACAGAATTTTTCTATATCATCATTTTTAATCCCTTTATTTGCATACAATTTATTATAAAATTCTATAAAATTCTCCAGTATCATTTTAGGTTCAGTTTCCAAAAACCCTATATCATTCCTGATTGCCTTAATATTTTTCCTTACCTGAAAATTCTTAATTTTATTTGCTAAAATTCTTCCTCCTTCGAACTCATAATACTTCTGTCTATTATACCATAATTTTAATGTAGTCCTATTAACATCCAATACATTCAACTCTTCCCTTTTCCTAACTACTTGTTCTTTATCCTTCTTCTTCTTAGATTTCCTAAATTTCTCCTCCAATACTCTAACTTCTTCTTCTACATCTTTAATCTTCCTATCTTTACCTTTCTTCAATCTCACCAAATTCTGTATACACACACCTCTAATAGTGGCTTTCATTGCTTCCCATATTATTGTTAATGAAGTATCTGATTCCTATTCTCCTCAAAATATCTTTCCATTGCATTTTTAATATTACACTTACTTACTTCATCGGCCACTAACCATGGATTAAACTTCCAATTATAAGATCTATTACAATGACCTATTTGCAAAAAGGCTGAAACAGGAGCATGATCAGTAATCTTAATCATTCCAATCTCCATATCTTTTACCCAATTCCTCATTTCTTGAGAGACTAAGATTCCATCCAATCTTGAATAAGTTCCATGAACGGCAGAGTAAAAAGAATACCCATCATCATTAGGAAACATTTCCATCCATAATTCTAGCAGACCAAATTTCCCGCACACTCTTTTAAATTTCTCTGCCTTTCTTTTTTTAACATTGCCTTTCCATTGCAAGTTAATATTAAAATCCCCCCCTATTATTTTAGTATAGGGCGAAAATTTTTCAAACTTCTGCAAATATCTGTACAATACATTCAACTGATGCACATTAGGGAGGTACAAAGAAGCTAAAGCCCCTGCTCTCCCTCCAAATGACCCTGTACAAAAATAAACCTTCCATCCTTATCTCTCATTACTTTATCTTCAACAAAATCTATTTTAGAATTAAATACTATTCCCACCCCTCTGCTCTTCGAGGAGCCTGGAGCAATAAATTTCTTACCTTTCCCAAATCCAGGAAAATTCATCTCTCTCCCCCCCCCCCCCCATTATATACCTCCTGCAAAAACACCACATCTGCTTTTAATTCTTGAATATATCTCCCAACTCTTGCCCGTTTCACTGGATTTCCTAGCCCTCTAACATTAAGAGTTGTACATATAACATTAACATTTTTTGTCATATTATACCTAACCATAGCTCTTCCCCATATCTCTTCTGTTCTCTACCAGCCTGGAATTCTAAACCCCAACAACCCTTAACCAACCCCACCTGATATTGCTTATCTACCCGCCACCTACATTCCGTTACCGATTCTACCCATCCAAGAGAAATGCAATATGCCAATGCTCGTGGCATATCTCTTGTATAAAGAATTCTTCCCAATATGCATTCACACACCTTCTTACGCCATTCATAATCCACCCATTCACCCCTTAGATCCCAATCATCCAACCATACCCCAATCATACCATCCAAACATACCAACATCATCCCAATCAGCCACCATCTACCCCTCTTCTTCCCATTCATACCACCAAACACATCAGACATCCAGCTACCACTGACATCCATATTGGGGGGAGGGGGGAGAAAAAGACATCTCTCCCACACTGTAAACTCAAAAAGAGCAACAACAACAACAAAACAAAACAAAAACCTGTTCATGTTGAGCTATTCCAGTCCTTTTATCTTCTTTCCTTCTTCCTTAGTCCATCTTTCCTTAATCATTTCTTAGTCTTAGTCCTTTCCCTGAAGTCCCAAGTCTTTTTTTTTTCATCCTTTTTTTTTCTCTTCTGTTTCTGAGTATTCCCCATTTCCTCTTCCAAACTATTTTCCCCTTCTGACTCCAAGTCAGGGAATTGCTTGTAATCCTTAGGCAGCTGCAGTCCCACACGTTTAAATAGCTCCTCCATCTGCTTCTGATCTTCTGCAAACAACTCTACTCCTTCATGCACCATTTTCAGAGCAAAGGGTGCCATTCTCCAGCTGTATTTCATTCTTTTATCCTGCAGCACCTTGGTAAACACTCTTAACTTTTTCTTCCTGTTAATTGTTTCCTGTGACAAATCTTCAAAAACCAACACTTTCTTATCATTATACAGTAACTTATCGTGCCTATCCAAGGCCTTCATGCCTTTAAGCACCTGCTCCTTTAATATATATTTACCAAAGCACATTACCACATCTCTCGGCCACCTCCACTCAGCTGTATGCTTCCCAACTCGATGAATATGACCCAAAACTTCCCTTGAAATTCCTAAGTCTGGGAGCATTTTAGCCATCCATTCAATCACATTATCCATGTCCTCCATTTCTGGAATATTTTTCAACCGCAAATTTGACCTTCTGGCCCGATTTTCCAAGTCCATCAGTTTATCTTTAAAGTATTTATTTTGCTTTTTCAACTGTCTGGACTGTTTTTGCAACAAGTTAATTTTCTTCTCATTTAGCTGCGCCATTTCCCATGCACTATTCACAATCTCTGCCATGGCTTCAACAGCCTCTGCTAAATTAGTTATTTTTTCATCCAGTATCTTTGTTACTGCTTTAATAATGCTATGTTTGGCAGCTTCAACCGCTTTCTTTACTTCTACTTGAAAGTCTTTCGGTTTCATTACCTTATCTTCACTTTCAGCTTCTGAGTCCGAGGTTGCCATTGCCGTTTCTCTCAGCACCAATTAGTTTTAACTTTATCCTCTAGCCAACTTCCAGACTCCCACTTCACAACTATCACCAGCTTATATTAAAGTCTTCAAGGCTTTGTTATTTTTATCACCAGAAGAAGGAATACTTAATTCCCTTTAGCATTCTACCGGGAGCTCAAACAAAACATGTCTTCCTCTCAGCTGAGCATGCCACGCCCCCCCCCCCATCTTGGATTGTATGATTTTTGAAAAAGCACTATAATTTTTTTGCAGCATTCAGTTCAGAATATTTGGGCACACATTAGGTATGTACTAACCAAACCACATTGGTTTCAATAAAATATATGCTTGGCTGTTGAATAGTTTATTCTAAGATTTCCTAATCTGATAGTTAAAACATAACTATAAGTGGGGCCATGATTCATTGTGAACTCCATCTGCTGTCCCATGTGAGGGGAAGTCAGCAGGGTGATGGACGCCACTGTGGCCATGTCCAGTAAAATAAGACAGGCTGCCAGAGCAGTTGAGAGGATGGGCAGAAAACCTGGCTCTCCCCATCCCAAGTGGGCCTATGCCTGAGCCTGAACTGGACTTGGGAGAGAAGGAGGTAGGGAGACCACAGGGGGGTTTAAAGCACTCCATGCTGTCCATCCCTCCTCATCTAGTCATATGAGATTCCTTGCCCATCCTCCCCTCCCTATATGTTAATGCTAGATGGGGAAAATGTTGTGGGCCTAGTGGGTAGCCCTACTGGGGGCGGGATGCACTGCAGGGAAATGGGAGTGATGTTCTTGTTCTTCTTTTTTCTGCTCTATTTATTTGTCTGGGGCGGTATCAGCATGGGGCCAGATCTATTTTAGGAAAACTGGCCTGCATGCCCATTTTCTCTGCATGTGGGGATCCCCTTAAGGGATCCTAGGGTGAGAGCTTTCAGGGGCATTCCCAGCTCGGGGGCTGCCAACAGGACATGCCCAGCTCAGGCCTGCCAATGGGTACCAACTGGTGGGGCAGACCACTTAGTGGTGGTCATCCTTGTGGAATCTAGAAACCACTCATTGGTTCTTCCCACTCCAGCCAGCCAGCTGGGTGGGATGGGGTGCATTGACAGACAAGGATCAGTTGGTAACAGATTGGGTGGACCCATGTTGTATCAAGAGTTCTTATAGCTATAACCAATAAAAGTTGTGGCCATTTTATTCTACATTTCTCAAAAACACTGGGTGTGATTGTGCTATTGGCAGATTGTTGCAAAGCAATCCTTGCCTTTTTTGCCTTTTCCCTTCTGATAGGTGCTGGAACTGTAATTTAGTACATTGTCCCTAGCTTAGAAGCTATCCTAGGAAGACAGATCTGACATTTACTGGCAACAGATAAAACAGCCCACATTTTTCGCCTGCAATGGGTGTACAAAATTAGGCTGTGTGTGCTTAAAACCAACATGGTTTCTACACCTATGGATTCTTGAGCAAGCACCTGTTCAGTTCACATCCAGCTTTTCTGTCACAAGCAAGGAGTGGATTTTTCAGTAAGCAGCTTGAACTTTTTACAGGATTGCTTTCCAGAAATACACAGAAGCCCCATCACCTCACCACATTCTGGCACCAATTATTTAAATGAAGAATGTACAAAAACAGCAAGTCATGTATAAACAGTGGTATTTTTCTTTTTTAAAAAAATTTACAGTTTGGTCTTCACCTATGTCCATCTAATGCTAACAACGGGATCTGCAGCCATTTGCCCATGCATGTTTTCACACAGTTCCATGAGAGTCAAAGTTGTCCACTCTCTGGAGTTAATTACTTGACCCAACCATTTATGGCCCTGAAGTGAAATCAATTTTACCTACTGTGTAGGTATAAATGTTGCCACAAAGTCTAAAAAATGAAACTCCATCACCACAGCTCCTATACATTCAGAAAATATTTTACATACTTTTAGAGCTATACAGGTACCAAACAAGATCTAAGGATTGTCTCATGACTGATTACAGCTGTCACGTATAGTATACTCACCACGAAGTTCTCAGTATCACTACCTGTAAATGAGAATTGGAGTGCCCCAAATTGACAAAATACACCAATTTGGAGGAGTACATTCTACATACATGCAATCACACATATTGACACTGGAAAAATAACATAAATACTAAAGCTTTTACTTAACTTTTGTAGATGATTTCAATGTAGATATACAAAAATATAGAAAAGAGAAACCCAAATTATCAGGAGGGTGAAGCATTTTCCCTACAAGAAAAGGCTAAGGGATATTTTGTTTTGTTTTGTGGGGGGGGGAGGGACAACTAAGAAGACGTGATTAAGATTTATAAAATTATGTATGTGGTGATAAAAGTGGGATAAAGAGAACTTTTTCTTTCATAAAGTGTAACTCAGCAGGCATTCAGTAAAGCTGATGGGCAATTACTTTCACACATCTTCACTTAGTACATATCACTCTACTCTTAACACAGAATTCAGTTCCCCAAGATGTAGTGCTTTGTTATCACAGATTCTTTGAAAGCAGATTAAACAAATTCATAGACAATTCTTAGAACAGAATGGTTAGATAAATCCACATTTAGAGACAATGTACTTCTCAATACAAGTTGGAGGCGGAGGCTTTGGACTCCATATCTTGCTTACACACTTTGTGGCACTGCATCTGACTGGAAAACAGAATGCTGGACTAACTGGACCATAAATCTAATCCAGAAAGACTTTCCTTATGTTCTTATTCTAAAGGTGCCTGAAGAGAAGACATAAATGCATACAGAGCTGTCAGGGAATGTTGATTCTGCCTACTGCACTGATGGCTGGTATGGGAGAAGGGAAATACTACTGGAGGTCCAGCAGGTAAGGTGGGTCCTCTAAGGATTCATCTGACTCTTACCCAAATGCTGATAGGGGAGATTGGCTTGTAGCATGGCAGAGGCAGCTGGCCTTCCAGGAGGCAGCCTGTTGCTGGGCTGGAATGATCCTTTAAGGCCATCAAGTAACAATATGCTTAGCTGCGCAACATGAAAGAGAGTGGAGCCACTGTTAATTCTTCCACAAGACACAATGTGCATAGAGAGGGATTATGAGAGACAACATTGCTCCTTCCCTCATCATAACTGAACTGCTGCCCCCATCACACACACACACATTCAGCGTATGTTCCTGACTGCAAGACCAGGAATGGTCATGACATGGGAACAGATTCTACTCATGTAAAGCCTGTACATGTGCTGTGCAGGTGCTGTGGCCATATACAATAAATCTGCAAGGTAGTGGGCAATGCCAGCATTCTCTCTCCTGCTACCATCTGTGGAGACATTGGCCCTAAACATACATGGACCAGGCAGGGTTCAGTGACAGTGAGGACTTCTCAGAAGAGGAGGGGCCATGTGCCTTCAGTCAACAGGGAATGAGGTTCAAGTGTTCCCTGATCAATGTAAAAGGAATGAAAGTATTTAATTATTAGTGATTATTACAATGTCATCAGTCTGTCAGATGATTGCCTCTCAGCTGTTGCCTGAAAAGGTTTCCAGTCCTCCTTTTCCTGAAGATAACCTTGGCAATTCAAAATGATGGATGTCTGGCTGAGCTTTTCAGCAAAGAGACAAAATAATAAAAACATACACCAAGAAGAGTACAAGGTCTTCCTGCCATGCTAAAAGGCCTTTTGAAAATCTGTCAAAAACTGAAACTGCTTACAGAAGGCTAACAAGTAAAACGAGTTGAATGCACTGCCTGCAGATGTAAGTTTCTGGATAGCTGCAGTAGAAGGGGAAGAGCTTCCAATCTTTGTTCCAAAGGATATCAGCAGTATGTGACACTTGCTTTTAATTACTGTTATGGTTTTAAGTGCAGGAAAAAAAGATTCTACAACTGCTCACACACATATAAATATATCTGAAAGTTATCACTGAATGATAATATAATTTAAACTCCATTAAAAGTAGTGAATGTGTAAAAAAAACCTTGGCTCCCAAGGTCATTATTTTAAGTAGTACAGTAAATAACTAGGCCTACATGGCACAATAAAACATTTGTGACTGTACATCTTTTTAATTTTAAAAGTGATGCTAATAAACAGAAATTGGAAACAAATAAAATGTTAGGGGGCTGAAGTTAGGACCATTAGATCCTAAGAAAAGCTCTGCTGGGGTGCGGTCACACATCACATTAAAAGCGGGTGTGTAGAGCTCAAATTTGAACCGCTGAATATTGATTCGATGCAGGGCCGATCAGACGAAAATCCAAGAATGTGGCTCATTCTGTTGTTGAGCAATCAGACATCCAATACTATCACGCTCTTTTCTTGGCGCATGCGTGATCAGAAGGTGATTTCTGGGAGGGGGGGTCCACTGAACATGCACCCATCTGTTTGGAGGTGGGAAATGAAACGTTGCTTCAGAGGCGGGGGAGGGGAAGGGGGAAAAGTTTCCAGAATTAACGTTGCCGATTCAAACCAGGGAGCTGCCAGGAATTACTTTCCTGGAAATTGGCAGTGACAATGATATCTGGAAATCCTCCACATTGAAAAAACAGATTTTTTCCTGTTCTGAATAGTGGCATAACATTCCCCCCTCCCAATTCTGTGTTGATTGGAGAAGCAGAAGCGTCGCCTCAGATTCCCGGATGATCTGGCAATGCGCATGTCTGCTAGGGCTTAAAAAAAAAAAAAGTTGGGGGCGGTAAACATTCCAAGGGGCAGTATCGCGCGTGAGCTGTCCAAACAGGAAAAAAAATGATCTTGTGACGCTTCTTTGAAAAAGGGCCGGCCTTTCTGCATTATCAAATTAATGCGGCATTGATCCGCAGCAAGCCAGGATGACCCTGGATGACACTCGATTGCTAGATGTGGATGTCTGGACAAACATATTTAATCCGTCAGTGAGATGGAGCTGTGTTGCGACTAATGGTACGTCTGAACGCAACCCTGGATCAGACTAGCATTACAAACTGATAGCTGGTCCCCAGACAGAAGTGAGGGGATGGGAACATGGTGAAGCAGCAGCAAAGTAACAGCATGATGCCACTTTTGTTGAAAAATGGAAGTGAAGTCACAAAGCTCTTGGAATCACTGGGAAATCTATGGTAAAAATACATAGTTTCCAGCAATTCCTTGATCAGCATGGTATCACTCTGAAAGAGACTTTTAAAAATAAATTTTCTCCCACCAGCTGACAGAACAATGGTAGGAAGCAGGGGTTGTAGGCAGGTTTCCTGCCATAGCAGGAGACCTGGTAAGCCTAATCAGACCAGTGTTCATCTAGTTGAGCATCCTGTCCCACACAATGGCCAACCAGTTAGTCTAAGCAGTGTCAAACTCATTTGTTACGAGGGCTGGATCTGAAATAAATGAGACTTTGTGGGACTGGGCCATGTGTGTTATAAAATGTAATGCCAGGTAATGGAAATATAAACAGACAAAAACAAGTAACAGTTTTTTAAAATATATATTTAAAATTAAACATGCTTAAAACATTACCACTCTTGCAATATTTTGTTTATTTAACAGTCTCTGATAACTGACAACTCTTGCTCTGAGGAGCCTCAGCTAATAGAAGGAAGAGAGGCTTGGCTCAGTAGCTCTGCTTTGTGAATGAGAGAGGCTGGTAAAGCAAGCTCTCCCACCCCTCCCCTCCTCCCCAAGGAAGGAGCCTCAGCCAATGCAGAAAACAGAGGCTTTGTTCCACAGCTCCTGTGTGATTGAGCAAACCTGGAAAAGCAAGGTGTGAAGGAAGCAGATGACAGCCAGTTGCTCGCGGGCCTGATAGGACCCTTCCAGGGGGCTGATCTGGCCCTTGGGCTGCATGTTTGATATCCCTGGTCTACAGGGTGGTATTCAGAGGATTACTGAATACTGAAGTGGGAAATGCCCTTTAGTCACCATGGCTAGTTGCCATTGATAGATCTATCTTTCTTCAGTCTGTCTAGCACCTTTCATGGGGCATAGGTGTATCCTTACCAGCTTGGTCAAAGGGCTTTTCCATCTGCATCATTCAAAATGTCTGAGACTGTATCACCTTATTTCCTTATACATGTGAATGTGGCTTACACAACAAAGAAAATGAGACATTTTAAAATGAAATGTATATTGAAACAAGTGGAAGTTATGCATTGAAGCTACAGACAAGTATAATACAAAACTATCTTTAATGCAATATGTGAAAATGAGCTTAGGATCATGCAATATAGGAACTTCTTTAAAGAAAATTAGATTTGTCTTTAGGGTTGCCAGGTCCAACTCAAGAAAAAATTGGGAACTTTGGGGGGTGGAGCCAGAAGCAAGGGTGTGACAAGCATGACTGGCCATCACATTTAAAGGGACCACACACCTTTTAAATGCCTTCCCTCCACTTGGAAACAATGAAGGATAGGGGCACCTTATTTGGGGGCTCATAGAATTGGACCCCCTGATCCAATCTTTTTGAAACTTGGGAACTGTTTTGTGGAGAGGCACCAAATTTTCAGCATAGCATCTGGTGCCTTCCCCCTCAAACAATAGTTCCTTCAGAGCCCCAGACACCCACGAATCAATTTTCGATTATACCCTATGGGAATTGGTCTCCCAGCAGACATTTCCTTCCCCCTCCACTTTCTGATGACCCTGAAGCAAGGGAAGGGCCTTCAAACCTGGGGATCCCCTGCCCCCAACGGGATTGGCAACTCTATTTGTCTTGCCTGGAGATAATCAACACTAGAACTACAATGAGGAAAGGAAAAGTAAGGAGAAGAAAGAAAAATTGTTATAACACAATGCGGACTTGACAAAGAAGTGTCAAATCAAATGGGTCACAGGCACAAATGTAAACTGCCATAGCCAAGGGAATGTATTGTAGATGCTGAACGCTACAAAAACTCTTGTCAGGCACAAAGTCCAAAAAGGCACAGCATTCTTTTGGCAGAACTTTCAATGGGATTCTTTTTTCACTTAACGCTATTAACCAGTACAATATTTTGTAAATCCCAGAGGAGAAATATGGAAATATAAAATCAGCTCTGCCAAGTATAATTCTCTTGTGTTTTGAGAAGTCAGATGGTTTTGGAACTATTTACATAACCTTTCAACACTTCAATATCCTAGCACAATTAAGGCACAATTGAAGCAATTCTTTAGTTTTATGATACAGACAGTTCGATGGGTTTAGAATGCATAATATTTAGGATTGCTATAATAAATAACAGATATGGAGCATAGGCCAATGATTTCTGTATACTAGATGCATATAACTGGAAGCAGAACACTCCTCCCTCATGCTGAATGTGCTAGAGGTGTAGCAGTTAAGTATTTGAACCAGTATAGGCCAAGGCAGACAGTATGAAAAAACTCCGGGAGAAAAAATTTAAAATAGACGAGAAAACCCCCAGATCAATAATATGTGGAATGCAGGGCAAAGGTTGGCAGATTCCATGAACCTACATCATTTAAATCTGCTTCTGCTCTACTTTCATTTTCATCTTCCTTTTTTCCCACTCTATTTCCCCATTTCAGTCTATAGGGGACAGTCTATAGCAACAGACCAGTTTCTCTAATCTGAACATCAACAATGAAATAAACTACTGTTATTAAAACACAACATTAGTGGAATCCAGGAAAGGGGCAGAGACATGGGGCAGCCACTGGGTGATGGATGACATCATTCCCAGAAAAACCCCAGAAGTGATATCACACCTCTCCAAGAATCTTAGATTTTTAGAGATGACTGAAGTCACTTCTGGGTTTTCCCTCAGAAGTGATGTCACTTCTTCAAACCACTCCATACAACAGTAGCTGATCATCAGATCAGCATGCTGTTGAGTAACAGTGCCATCATACTAAACTTCCTACCCTCATAGGGTACCTGCTGAGGGAAGCACACCCCCTTTTCCTGTTTCTTGTTATCAGCCAGTCAATACTGTTGCCCTGATTATCTCATCTGCAGCTAAAACTACAGATGGATGCCTGGATATCTAGTCTGACTATATACCTGAAAAATACCTTATCCATATTTTCTGATGTATTTTGGTACCTGAAGCGGTATTTTGGATTTTGGTAAATATTTCTAGAGTGTATTTCAAGCATATTTCTAGAAGTATTTTTGAATATTTAGTGCTGACATTTAAGAACTCCAGGCTTGGGGTTTTACCCCTTAACAGGTTTTCCAGGATGGCTAAGGAGACCTAGTTAAGGGGCCTGTAGAGTTGGACTCCTTGGTTCAATTTGCTTGGAAGCTTGAGGTTCTTTAGGGAACAGGCAGCACTGATTCAATTTCACTGTTTAAATATTTCTAAGAATATAATTCATTTGCCAAAGGCAGGTTGATTAATTTTATATCAAAAGATTATCAAATATCTCATGGTAAATATCTTTTACAATTCATTTCCATTATAGAAACTTAAACCACTCTTTCTCTGGCCCCAGAAGGTTGGACCAGAACCAATGGGTTGAAATTAAACCAAAAGAGTTTCCAGCTCATCATTAGGAATAGGGTTGCCAAGTCCAATTAAAGAAAAATCTGGGGACTTTGGGGGCGGAGCCAGGAGACTTTGGGGGTGGAGCCAGGAGACATTGGGGGTGGAGCCAGGAACAAGGATGTGACAAGCATAATTGAACTCCAAGGGAGTTCTGGCCATCACATTTAAAGGGACAGCACACCTTTTTAAATGCCTTTCTTCCATAGGAAATAATTAAGGATAGGGGCACCATCTTTTGGGGCTCATAGAATTGGACCCTCTGGTCCAATCGTTTTGAAACTTGGGGGGTATTTTGGGGAGAGGCACTAGATGCTATACTAAAAATTTGGTGCCTCTACCTCAAAAATAGCCCCCCCAGATCCCTCCTTCCTGCCCAGCCTTAAAGGGGCAGACGTTTTACAAACTGCTCAGGACGGAGCTCTACACCAACATGAACCCTACAGGTATGTTCTCCCCCCCTTCCACCCCCCCCACTTCCCAATTTCTGGAGACCGGGGGATGAAGCTGCAAACCCAGAAGTCTCCCGGCAAAGCGGGGGGGTTGGGAAGCCTAATTAGGAAGAACTTCCTGACTGTCAGAGCGATTCCTCAGTGGAACACGCTTCCTCAGGAGGGGTGGGCTCTCCTTCCTTGGAGGTTTTTAAACAGAGGCTAGATGGCCATCTGACAGCAATGAAGATCCTGTGAATTTAGGCAGAGGTATTTGTGAGTTTCCTGCATTGTGCAAGGGGTTGGACTAGATGACCCTGGAGGTCCCTTCCAACTCTATGATTTTATGATCAAATTAGAAATCATTTTAAATGTTTGTAGGTACTGAATTTACCCATATTGGTTTTAGTAAACAGGGCTTTTTCGTAGGAAAAGCCCAGCAGGGACTCATTTGCAATTAGGCCACACACCCTAACATCAAGCCAGATGGAACTGCGTTCCTGTGCGTTCCTGCTAAAAAAAATCACAACAGAAACAGTAATATATCACAACAGAAAGTGGTGAGATAAAAACACCAAGACCTCTTGCTTGAGTACGAGAAATGATAACATTAGTAATCGCTCAAATGCACACAGAGCGCTGGGAAAAAAAGAATTCAGAAATTCTGTCTTTGAAAGGTTTAAATGAGCAGTACAGCCATGAAGAAATAGTACAGAGACAAGATGAAAGATTAAGAGGACAGAATGGAGATTGAGAAGGCTAAATGAATAAAATAATAATTGAATATCAAAATGCTGAATACTGATAAAGAATTTTTTTGAAAGAACTAAGAGTCTCAGCAAACAAAACAGATCGAACAAAAGAAGGTGACAGAAATGGAAACATGATAAGTACAATTAAGGAAAAAAACCAAAAGGAAAACAAAGCAAAGACAACCATTTCACCAGGAGCAAACACTGAGGAAAAAAGAAAAATGGTAATGCAGTTTACAAAGATAAAAGTTACTTAAGAAAAGTAAGCACAGAAATCAAATTTGCAAGATTTTCCACACTTGTAATCTTATTTGGGTAATACATATGGCCAATGGCCAAAGGGGGCATTTTTACCTTTGCTACTAAATTTGGTTATTGCCAAGATTCATGGTTAATGTTCTCTTCTTCAGTATTTCAAAGCCTGCCCCCACCCCCAGCCCTAATAAGCAGATTCCCCTAAAGATGCTGATCATAACTGCAGCTTCCTAAGCCAGCAGTGACTCTCCTTCCTGAATACAGTGGATACCAGTTGGAAACAGGGCCTTTCCAACCCACATCCCCACCACGACAGGGGCCTTCCTCAGAAGAAAGTGCTTCTGCCAGAAGAATGCTCCATACTTAGGTGAGCAGAGTGGTAGGATCTAGTGCTATGTGTTTTAGGTATCATTTTTTTAATTCCAACTCATGCCAAAGAAGATAGAAATGCAAAATGGATCTATGGACAGATACAGGAGATTTCTATATAAACCAGGTTTGCAAAAAAATCTGAAATGTTTTTAAAAATCAGAGAACTAAAATTCATAAAATAATAAAATAGTAAACACAATGCTGTACATTAAAAAAAGATGGCCTACTAAGTTCTCAGTGGCCATTCTGGAGGTTGCTAGACAACCATAACAATACTGCTAAAAAAGAAGAGATTGGATTTATATCCCCGCTCTTCACTACCCAAAGGAATCTCAGAGCAGTTTACAATCTGTTTTCCCTTCCTCTCCCCACAACAGACATCCTGTGAGGTAGGTGGCACTGAGAGCTCTGGCAGAAACTGCTCTTTCCAGAACAGCTTCTGACAAGAGTTATGACTGACCCAAAGTCATCCCAGCAGTTGCATGTGAAGGAGTGGGGAATCAAACCCAGTTCTCCCAAATAAGAGTCCATGCACTTAACCACTACACCAAACTGGCTCTCAAACTGAGCCTTTCAAGTGTTGGTTTCTGTAAAGCAAAGCCATGTGAAAAAGCAGGGGCGGATTAAGAGGCTAAAACAGTCCTGGAAAAGGTTGCATTTCCTGCTATGTCTCCTAATGGAGGACTCCCTGTCAATCATCAGAGACTTACTAATCAGGCAACTTGGCTCAGTTTTTCCAGGGGAAAATTGCCAGAGTGGAGGGAAAGATGAAGAGAGGAGCGGATAAAGGTAGGCTGGCTGATGCATGGTAAGGAAGGCTTGCCAGTCTCCAGGTCCTGGCGGGGGATCCCCCAGTTTTGCAGGCTCCTCCCCACCACTAGCCAGCTGGCTGGCAGAGGAAAGCCCCACCCCAAAGCCACCATGTGCCTTTCTACCTAGGAAGGCTTAGAAGAAGCTTGGAAGGCGTGCATGCCTTTAAATTTCAGTAGGAGCAAGGCTGAATGAGGCGGGGCAAGCCAGCAGGGCCACATGGCTGTTCCCAGCGAATCTATGAAGCTGTTAGAAAGGAAGAGAATGTGAGGTCCCTCCATTTTACATTCCTTTCAGAAGTCATTTGCATAGTAAAGTATAAACTAGAACCTTTTGTTTCCTGTGTTAGTCCAAAGAAGTAGGTGGAAATATAGCAAGTGGTTATATTCAGCAACTGCTATGAGTAAATTGCCCCAGTGAGATCACAAAAGTGTGTGTTTGCAAACTGCATTTATTTTGGCTGCTTTGTGAATGTGTGTGGGGGGTGTTCACTTTCATTTAGTAGAAGTACAGCCATCTGCTGGGGTATGAGGAAATATGACTGTATTCAAGGGAACTGCAGTGCTGTATTTATTTATTTATTTTAAGGAATGGGGAAGTCTCCTAGCTTCACCACTACCTCAAAGTCCCCGGGTATTTTCTGAGTTGGATCCAGCAATCCTACAGGAAAAGGAAAGAGGCAATGGGGACTGCTAGGGAAGGAAAGAGAAAAAATAGTGGGGGAGGAGAAAATCAATGCCTCCTACAACTCTGCAGGTCCTTACTTCTACAAATCTATCCCTCAAACCTCCTTCACAAATGCTAAAATAGTCTAAAAGCAGAAGACAAGGGGAAAATTGTCTTTACTGAGGTACTAGTTGCTTTCTTTTTAAAAAGTACCCAGGAACAGCATCTTGTATTGTGTTTGTTGGTATTTTTCAGGAAATGGATAGTAGTTGTTTTGGAAACTTCTGAAGCTATTTTTATCTAAGTGCATTCAGATTATCAATAGCATTCAATAAAACGCAGTTACAATTTTCCCTCAAGCACATTAACCATTATATCTGTGGAACAAGCTGATTAAAACAGCAACATACCTCAGTTGGTGAGAAGAACAACCAGTCCAGTTCTGGAAAACCTCATCATGAACCATTAACTTATGAAACCAGCAATACAAATGTCTATCAAAAAAGACTACATGCATACATGAAAAATGAGATGGCTGTCAGTTTACATACGATGCTTGAATGACACCTTGACTGAGTTCAACACTTTAAAAAAAGATACATAGTTGTCATTGCTTCCTTCTGTTTCCCTGATGTTCCTTTCCAAGAGTTTGGACCATTAAAAAAGAAACCCTATGTGGTGGTTAAGAAAGATGGAAGGCCATTTTTATAGGGACCATATTTTGAAAAGCAAAGATGACATATTTTCTGACTGACTACTTTGAACAGGTGATCAATATGACAAATTTCATTTTAAATACTCCTACAATTTAAGTTGAGATAACTGCTACAAACTAGGAATATTCCCAACCTTCCAGCCCCAAAAGAGGACATTTTCATCAGTTTTTTAAAACAGTCCAGAAGAGGATGGATGTCAAAAAAGAGGACATGTCTTCCAAATAGGGTTTCCAGGTCCAATTCAGGAAATACCTGGGGACTTTGGAGGTGGAGCCTAGAGACTTTCTCATTCCCTAAAAAAAAAAAAAACATAAAAACACAGCAGTGCAGTTCCCAAGAATACAGTCTTAATTTCCTCATCCTCTTTTTTGCCTTAAAAAAAAAAGCCGCAGTTCCACTCAATGAAAGTGAAATTTGTCATACTCCTACGAGTCTCTTGCCATGGCTTTATTAAGAGACACACGCACACACACTCATAAAGCAGCCAAAATAAACACAGTTTGCAAGCCAACACTTTTTGTTATCTCACTGGGGCAATTTACTCACAGGACTTGTTGAATGTAACAGTTTGTTGTATTTCAACCAACTTCTTCAGACTAACATGAAAATGAAAGTAAGGAACCAAGCAGTCTAGGAGGTGGAGTTATCCTCCACCTCATAATTGGGTTCTAGTTTACTCTTTACTATCTATTTTACTATGCGTCCTAAATGAATGCAAAACAAAGAGAGGAACTGTGCTCTCTTACTTTCTCACACATTCATAAAACAGAGGGGCTGTGATCTCTTACTTTTCTCCACACTCTTCAGAAAGAGCCACGTGGCTCTCCCTGCTTGCCCCATCCCCATCCAGCTTTCCTCCTACTGAGATTTAAAGGCACATGCCCCTTCCAAAACAGAAGCAGTTTCTAAGCTTCTTCTAAGCCTGCCAAGATTTTAAAGGCACATGGTGGCTGTTGGGGTGGGGCTTCCCTCCGCCAGCCAGGTGGCTGGAAGTGGGGAGAAGTCTGCAAAACTGGGGGATACCCCACCAAGACCTGGGGACTGGCAACCCTACCTCTAAAAAGAGGTCATCTGGTAACCCTAAATAAGACATTATAAGATTCCGCTTTATACTTGAAATCTGCTTCATTTACATGAACTATTTTATACCAAGTATCATTTCAACAGGGATCATAGAAAACAAGTTATGTTTACAATTAAGACCATAATAAAAAGAAGTTTCTGTTCTGATTCTAGATTTCAAACTGGAACACTATGTGCAATTGCAATAAAAATAATATTTAATTTGTATCCCGCCCTCCCCGCCAAAGCAGGCTCAAGGCGGTTCACATAGAATAACATAAATACTAACATTACAATAAATAAAAGCACACTGGTTACATAACAAATTACATATTATATTTCACATATATATTATTACATTAAAACCATCTGATTAAAACCATCAAATTCAAAACCAACAAATTAGTTTGATGCTACAGTCTCGATGTTACTCATCTTACAATTTTGCATGACGATGGTACAATAGGTTCCACATTAAGAAAAAGCCAGCTGAAAGAGGGTAGTCTTGCAGGCCCTGCGGAACTGGGTAAGGCTACGCAAGGCCCGCACCTCTTCTGGTAATTGGTTCCACCAGTGGGGACCTATGATTGAAAAGGCCCTTTCTCTTGTAGCTTTCAGTTTGGCCTCCTTCAGCCCAGGGATTGTCAATAGTTTTGCGAACCAGATCTCAGTACCCTCTGGGGAACATATGGGGAGAGACGGTCCCTAAGGTAGGCAGGTCCTCAGCCATATAGGGCTTTAAAGGTAATAACCAGCACCTTGTAACAAATCTGGTACACAATATGTACATCAAACACCATATTAAGATTTACTTTGCAAAAGTCATATATCCATTTTTGCATTACATATCCCAAACCTGTGATGTTACCATGAAGAAATTGCTGTTTATATAAAGCAACAAAATACATAACTACCTGGCTTTGTGTTGGGATGGCTGAAACCACTGAAAGTAAGCTTCATCCTAAACAGTATGCCATATGAAGCTGACTGCTGGAAATTTCATTTAAAGATGCTGATATGCTCCTGTTGACACAATTGGGCTGGGTCCAATTTAGTTCAGTTATGGAAATTATGGCATTAGATTTATCAATCATTTTTTACATTGAACTCTTCCTAAGAAGTCACATGTCATTGGGATGATCTTATTTAACATCAGTGAGATAGTTTCACTGAAGCCAGTTGCAAAACGCTTCTACTGAATACAATGGCCCAAGGCTACCTCCAGTGAATGTAATGCCAGGAAGGGATGTGAAGCTGAGATTCCCTATGCCTAACCCAAAACCCTAAAAATTGCAACTTTAGTTACTTAAGTGTCTGTACAGTAGCTGGTGCATAAATGTTTTCATGGTTGCAGGAGACAGTATTCTATGATTCTGCAAATAATCATGCATGAATTTTATTAATGCCCAGAAGCACATCTAGTTACTTTCTGAATGTACAGTATGATCCTAATATTTTTCCCACTGTGACCACTCTGCCATCAAAGACATAGTATTTCCATATTAAATGGTTGTTCATTTTTTTAAAAAAATCACAGTTTCTGCTCATTCCCTGTTTCTTCTGTCCTTATCCATGGTAAAACCATTTTGTCAAAAATCACTGTGGTTCATCTATTTCTTCAACCAACCTTCTTAATTTAAAAATTAAGGGAAACTGGTTTTCTATCATCTACCATTCAAAGTGCAATGTACTTTTTGAACTGGAGGTTCTAAGGATAATACAATCAACTATCCATTTCAAAGTATACAAGTATTCCTGTTCTTATACCAAAAAATTGTCAAACAATTAGATCTGCCATTATCTAGGTGTATCTAAATTAAATATCAGTGGACAACAGAGAGCTGCTCTTCTTAATACAATATCACTGAATGGAACATAAAATAGAATATTGTAGATCTGTCATCAGATCCCCAAACCTGAAACTTAACCAAAAAAAGCAACTGGGTCAGTTTTGATGGTTTCAGTGCTCTTTGGTGAAGATAGACACATGTAGCACAGGAAATCCTGTGGGCAGGGAAACACACATCACCAACCTTTGCACAAAATCCCATTAACACCTCAAATAACCTATGCCCTTTACAATTCCTGTCTTTCTATACAGAGAAAATACCTTCACATTCTCTACAATTGACATTGGCAGGCTGTTAACAAGCCCAGAGGGATGACAACAGCAGGGGCTGTGGCTCACTGATACAGCATCTGTTTGCCATGCAGAACCTCACAAGATCAATCCCTGCCATGTCCTTAAAAAAACTCTGCAAGAGACACTGAGAGCCTGCTGGCACTCTGTGTGCACAAAACTCACCCTGCAGGACCTGAAGTCTGTTCCTGGCAAGGCATGGGAGGAAGAGGCCTTTTCAAGGCCTATTTTGCTCTTTGAGGCAAAATTCCTTGGGCCCACTCCTGACTACAGCTGCCAATTCCAGGTTGGTAGGAAATTCCTGGAAATTTTATTGTGGAGTCTAAAGAGGCCAGAGTTTGGGAAGGGGAGAGGCCTTGACTGAATATAATGCCACAGAGTCCACCCTCCAAAGCAGTTCTTTTCTTCAGGATGGAGACATAATCTGTTGTCTGGAGTTCAGTTGTGTTCCAAGATCTTCAGGCTCCACGTGGAGGTTGGCTACCCTAAACCTGGCAGCACCCTCTAGGTAGGGTTGTCAGATCCAATTCAAGAAATATCTGGGGACTTTGGGGGTGGAGCCAAGAGCAATGTTGCAACAAGCATAACTGAACTCCAAAGGGAGTTCTGGCCATTGTATTTAAAGGGACCACACATCTTTTAAATGCCTTCCCTCCATTGGAAATAATGAAGGATAGGGGCACCTTCTTTTGCGGCTCATAGAATTGGATCCCCTGGTACAATCTTTTAGAAACTTGGAGGGTGTTTTGAGGAGAGGCATTGGATGCTATGGTAGAAATTTGGTGCCTCCACCTAAAAGAACAGCTCCCCTAGAGCCCCAGATACCTGTGGATCAATTCTCCATTATACCCTATGCAAACTGGTCTTCATAGGGAATAACGGTGTGCCCAGCAGACATTTCCCCCCACCCTGCTTTCTCTGATGACCCTGAAGTGCGGGGGAGGGCCTCCAAACCAGGGGATCCCCTGCCCCCACCTGCACTTGGTGCCACCTGACTGGCATGACTTTACTAGACCTGTCTGCTTGCTCCTGTTCAACAGCAGCCCCACCATGACAGCCGGAGTGACTTTGCAGTTGCCAGCTCCAGGTTGGCAAATTCCTGGAGATTTGAGGGGGGAACCTGGAGAGGGTGGGTTTGAGGAAAGGTGGGACTTCAGACAGGTACAGTGCCATAGACTCTACCCACAAATTAACCATTTCCTCCTGGAAACCACTGTTGTCAATCTCCAGGTGAGGGCTGGAGATTACTCAGAATTACAACTGCTCTCCAGATGGCAGACAGCAGTTCCCTTTGAGGTGGGGAGCAGTGAATGCCTTCACTTGGGAGGGTGGAAAGACAGCAAGCTCTTTCTAGAGCTGTTATATTTTTCTCCACAATGGGCCTTACTCTTAGTACCTACATAAATCTAGAAGTGGCCACACTGTTTGGGGAGATGTTGATGCAGTAACAGATAACATAGTGCTAGACTGGCTGACAACCAACCCATACAGTTGATCAGGAAGTATGAAAAGTGAGTTGTCAAGTCTACACACACCAGAGGTACTTTGAATCTTTTCCTCCTTTTTTCAAAAATACTTTTAACAATGTCAAAAAAATATGTGCCCTATTCAACCATGTTTAGTTATTCACTGGCCCTTTCTTTTAACTCCCTTAAATTACCAACAGTAATGTCATTCTATGCAGAAATATGATTGGCTGTGTTGTCATTCTGTTTGTTATATAGTCTTAGATTGTGTACAATCCATTAAAATAATAAAGGAAAGTAGCAGCAGTTGAGTTAAACAGCAATGCCAGGCAAACTAGGGTGCCAAACAAGGCATGTAACCCAAGGTTCTTTTTTTGAAAGGAGGGACATGGCTAAGGGAAGTCAGGGGCTCCTGTTCCCTTCTCTACTAAAGTCTGGAATGTGTCTATAGCACACACGGGAAAAGAAGCCTTCATATTTTTGCCTTGGTATTTCTCTACAAACCAGTTATATTTCCACCTCCAAGAAAACTGGTAGAAACTGCATTTGCTAATGGAACATTTAACCTGGGTGATATCGTGATCCATAAACAGCCAGTAACATGATGAACTGACCCTGACTTTTGTTTTTTTTCTACAGCTGATCACTCAATAATTATTTCGATTCCCATTTGTCCCCCCCAATAGGGACTCAAAGCAGCAAATATTCTTCCCTCTTCCATTTTATCCTTCCAACACATCTGTGAGATAGGTTAGGCTGAGATTATCTGTCCCAAGGTGTGTGGCAACAAGTTTCATGATGGGGGGGAGGGGATTTGAAGCTGGGTTTCCTGGCTCTCAGTCCAATATTCTAAGCACCAAGCAAGCAATAGTATTTAATCTATTTCCTATTTCTCCAACTGGTTTGATTATTTTCTGTGACATACTTTCCGACTCATTAATCAAACCAGACGAAGATTTAAATCTTGATAACTGACAGATGTTACATCACAATATTTTTAGCACACAGTTCACAGTGAATGTTTGATGGCAGCAATTTATCGTTAAAATTACAGGTTTAAATTCTTGAGAATGCCTTCTGAAGTCTGCTTGCATGTGCAATGCAATGCTCATCGCTCAAAAGGAATGTGGCTATGGAGAAAGTAACACTGACACAGCGAGTGCATTTACATAGGAGTTATTTCCAACTGCTGGCAAACCACACAAACTTGTTTGAGCATGCTGGCTTAGGCTGCAGTTGACCTCAAAGAAAGCAATTTTAGACTCAACAGTGAGAACGGGGAAACCATAAACTCAAGACTCTTGTGCCTGACAAAAGGAGCTTTGAAAATCTTATACTCTGAAACTCTTGCTGGTCTCTATGGTAGTACTGAACTCAAATCTAACTATCATAAAAGTCAGAGGTCTCTGTGAAGGAAACATTAGGTCATCCAACCTTATCTCTGTTTCGGTGAAGTAATCCACCTTCACAATTTATTTTCCAGTGATGTCTCATGCTTGGCACTGAAATAGGATTTTTCAAACAGCTTGCAGAGGCATAATCCTTATACCAAGCACAAACAGAGCTTCAAACCACCTTCACTTTCAAAATGGTTTCTAGAACTTGAGATATTGCCGTTTGACCACAAAGGTCAATGCATTATATACACTGGACTCAAACTTTGTTCTGCTGCTTCAGATCAACCCAACTACCTACCAACACAATTCTGTCTACCTGTTGATCAAGTAAAACATGTCCTGATGATTATAGAAGTGAGTTTCTTAAAATCTTAGGGGAGATTGAGGGAGTAATGTAGAATGTGATGTCTGTGATGCAAAGACTGCATGTTGGAATTTCTTTGCTTGAGGGGTTCATAGTGGGGCAACTGCACTCTTTGTATGATGGTTGTTGGTTTCTCGAAAACATTTGGTTAGCCACTGTAGAAAATGGAATGTTAATCTGGATGGGTGCTAAGGTCATAATTTGTCTAGGGTGTCAAAAAAATTGGGCTGTGGGTCATCATACCAAAAAGGTTGAGAACCACTGATTTGGAAATATTATGCATGGGGTTTAATCTTTCCCCTTCACATTTTAACTACTTCTGTATTACTTATGGGTAGGGCTGCTAGCCCTCTCAGTGAAAGTGAATGATCCCCTGCCCCCAGATGGCATTTTCACCACTGCTCTGAGCAGAAGTGGGATGAGAATAAAAACGAAAATACAGCCCATCAGCTGATGCTGTGATGTTCCTTCTGGGAAAACCCAGCAGTGATATCACAGTGATATCCAGGAACTTGCTGAAAATATATGATAAAGTCATAGAGTTTTCAATAGTTCCTACAGAGGAATTGCCAAAACTCTATGGTTTTACCATAATTTTTCTCAGACAGTTCCAAAACATGTATGAAATTATCTAGATGTATCCAGAAGTCACATCCAACAGTTGCCACACCTCTCTCCCTACCCTCATGTCTCCCATTGCAGACAGACATGGAATAAGGAAAGCCTATACCAGCAGCTGGAATAACCAAGGGCTAGTGTTATTCATTTTACAGTAATGCAAAGACTGGCAGTATCCAAGGGCAAAGCCCACCCCATACTTAATTATAATTCAGGCAATGAATTAGAGGCAGAAGATTCAGGCTTCCTCTGTCTGTACATCCTGGTATTCCAGGTAAGACCACCCTGGCTCTGAGTCCTGAGCTGTCAAACTGTATATAGCCCAGGGTCATCCCTGTCAAGCATGTACTGATACTTGAGAAAAGTATGTGATGTCTGTGAGGTCTTTAGGTCAAGGATAACAATAACCCACAAGAAGTTTCTGTTCCAGGTCCATGAACATATGAATATATGAAGCTGCCTAATACTGAATCAGACCCTCGCTCCATAAAGCTCAGTATTGTCTACTCAGACTGGCAGTGGCTCTCCAGGGTCTCAAGCTGAGGTTTTTCACACCTATTTGCCTAGACCCTTTTTAGTTGGATATGCCGGGGATTGAACCTAGGACCTTCTGCTTACCAAGCAGATGCTCTACCACTGAGCCACCATTCCTCCCCCAGCCATGAAGGCCCCACAGCCCATTTCTTATCTAAGGAACTGCCCCTCCATCTGTCAACCGATGTCTCAGGGTGACCACACCTAAGCTTTGTATACATAACTTAACCAATGCTCCAACTAAGCTGTGGAATCTCGTGAGCAAAAATTCTACTTTGTGAGCTACATGCATTGAAGTTGTGAGCTACTGCATAAATTAGTTGCTCTCAGGCCATTTTTCCTAAGCTAAAACAAAAATGTGTGAGACAGAGGCTAAAAAAATTGTGAGCTAGCTCACACTAATGCAGCTTAGAGGGAACACTGAACTTAACCCATTTTTCATGCACTGATACTGCCATCTCAAAGAGGTGAAGGGTAACATGCTGATCATTTGAATAAGCCTGCACCTACCCAACCTTGCGTGCTTGCATGCACTGGCACTGTGATGCTCACCAACCCTAATCTGAAAGCCCCCAGCAAACCCTGTCTCTCCTGTCTGCTCCAATTGGGAAGCATTTTCCTTACAGGCATGTTGAGAATACTACCTTTAGCATGTATTTGACAATGCCTTACCTCTTTATTGCCCACCCCCCCCCAAAAAAAAAAAAATCAGCAACATCAATAGTAAAGCTAATTTGGTAAGAAAATCATCTGCCACTAAAATGGCAACAGAAGAACCAAGCAATACTGTTTGTGTGAAAACTTTTTTTTATTAAAACTCATCCTGTATGTTTAGTAACTTCTTCAATGGATACTTGGCAAGTTCAAGGAAAAATTTGCATGATCAGTGAACACATGCTGTAATAAAATTAAAACTGAGGTTCTTGTGTAACATGTCACAGTTAACAAAGGCAACACCACATTCCTCAATATTATCCCATCACCTTCCATCCCTCCGAGGTCGGTAAAATGAGTACCCAGCTTGCTGGGGGGGGGGGGAGTGTATGACTGGGGAAGGCAATGGCAAACCACCCCGTAAAAAGTCTGCTGTGAAAACATTGTGAAAGCAACATCACCCCAGAGTCGGAAATGACTGGTGCTTCCACAGGGGACCTTTCCTTTTCCATGAGCACTAAAGGCAAACCGTTAGCTTCCTTGTGACCTGACAGAATGAGTGTCAACACCTAATTTTTTAACCACAGTTGTGGAAGTTTTCCCTTTACCAGAGTGTACCAACTTCAGGAATATAAATTTGTTGTTGTTCAGTCACACAGACGAGTCCGACTCTTTGAGACCCCATAGACAAAGTCACGCCAGGCCCTCCTATCTTCCACCATCCTCCAAAGTCTGCTCAAATTCATGTAAGTTACATCAGTAATGCTGTCCAGCCATCTCATCTTTTGCCGTCCCCTTCTTCTTTTGCCTTCTGACTTTCCCAGCGTCAGGGTCTTCTCCAGTGAGTTCTCCCTTCTCATTTGGTGGCCAAATGAGAGTATTTGAGCTTCAGCATCTGACCTTCCAGGGAACAGTCAAGGTAGATTTCCCTTAAGACTGACTGATTTCATCTTCTTGTAGTCCAAGGGACTCTCAAAATTCTTCTCCAGCACCACAGCTCAAAAGCATCTATTCTTCTGCGCTCGGCCTTCCTTATGGTCCAACTCTCACAGCCATACATTACTACTGGGAATAGCATCGCTTTGACTATATGGACTTTTGATGGCAGGGCGATATCTCTACTTTTTATTATACTGCCTAGGTTCGCCATAGCTGTCCTCCCAAGGAGCAAATGTCTTTTAATTTCATGGCTACAGTCACCATCTGCAGTGATCTTGAATCCCAGAAAAGTGAAGTCTGTCACTACTTCCATGTCTTCCCCTGCTATTTGCCAAGGTGTGATGGGGCCAGATGCCATGATCTTAGATTTTTTGATGTTGAGTTTCAAGTCTACTTTTGTGGTTTCCTCTTTCACCCTCAACAAGAAGTTCCTTAGGTCTGCCTCACTTTCTGCCATTAGAGTGATGTCATCTGCATATCTGAGATTGTTGATTTTTTTCCTGGCAATCTTAATTCCAGCTTCTGCTTCATCCAGGCCAGCATTCCGCATGATGTACTCTGCATATAAATTAAATAAGCAGGGTGACAATATACATCCTTGTCGAACCCCCTTTCCTATTCTAAACCAATCTGTTATTTCATATTGCGTTCTGACAGTTGCTTCTTGACCCTTATACAGGTTTCTCAGGAGACATGTGAGGTGGGCTGGTACTCCCATCTCTTTAAGGACTTGCCACAGTTTGTTGTGATCCACACAATCAAAGGCTTTAGTGTAGTCAGTGAAGCAGAAATAGACTTTTTCTGATACTCCCGTGCTTAATCCATGCGAACGTTGACAATTTGATCTCTAGTTTCTCTACCTCTCCGAAACCCAGCTTGAACTTCTGGTAGTTCCCAAACTACATACTGCTGAAGCCTAGCTTGTAGGATCTTTAACATGACCTTGCTGTCATGACCTTGCTGTCATGTGAAATGAGTGCAATGGTGCAATAGTTTGAACATTCCTTAGCATTACCCTTCTTTGGGATTGGAATATAAACTGATCTTTTCCAATCCTATGGCCACTCTTGCGTTTTCCAAATTTGTTGACATAATGTGTGCATCACCTTAACAGCATCGTCTTTTAGGACTTTGAATAGCTCAACTGGGATACTATCATCTTTGCTCACTTTGTTGTTAGTAATGCTTTCTTAGGTCCATTTGACTTCACACTTCAGAATGTCTGGCTTGAGGTCAGCAATTTCACCATCAGGGTTGTCAAGGACATTGAGATCCTTCTTGTATAATTCTTCTGTGTATTCTTGCCACCTCTTCCTGATCTCTTCTGCTTCTGTTAGGTCCCTACCGTTTTTGTCCTTTATCATGGCCATCTTTGCACAAAACATTCCCTTGATTTCTCCAATTTTCTTGAAGAGATCTGTTGTCCTTTCCATTCTATTATTTTCCTCTATTGCTTTGCATTGTTCCTTCAGGAAGGCCTCCTTATCTCTCCTTGCTGTTCTCTGGAAATCTGCATTCAGTTGGGTGAATCTTTTCTTTTCACCTTTGCCTTTCGCTTTCCTTCTTTCCTCAGCTATTTGTAAAGCCTCATCAGACAGCCACTTTGCTTTCTTGTATTTCTTTTTCTTTGGGATGGTGCTGATTGCTGCCTTCTGTACAATGTCACGAACCTCCATCCATAGTTCTTCAGGCACTCTATCAACTCTAGTCCCTTAAACCTATTCTTCACCTCCACTGTATATTCATGTGATCAAGGTCAAACCTTAATGGCCTAATGGTTTCCCCAGTTTTCTTCAGTTTAAGCCTGAATTTAGCTCCAGGTCTTATTTTTGCTGACTGTAAGGAGCTTCTCCATCTTTGACTGCACAGTATATAATCAATCTGATTTCTATGTTGCCCATCAGGTGATGTCCATGTGTAGAGTCATCTTTTAGGTTGTTGGAAGAGGGCGTTTGCTATGACCAGCTTGTTCTCTTGACAAAACTCTATTAACCTTTGACTGGCTTCATTTTGTTCTCCAAGGTCAAACTTGTCAGTTGTTCCAGTTACCTTTTGATTTCCTACTTTGGCATTCCCTATGATGAGGAGGACATCTTTTTTGGTGTTACTTCTAGAAGGTGTTGTAGATCTTCATAAAACTGGTCCACTTCAGCCTCTTCTGCATCAGTGGTTGGGGCATAAACTTGGATTACTTTGATATTGAATGGTTTGCCTTGGATACGGACCGAGATCATTCTGTCATTTTTGAAATTTTATCCCATTACTGCCTTCCTTAATCTCTTGTTAACTATAAGGACCACACAATTTCTTCTACGGGACTCTTGCCCACAGTAATAGATGTAGTGATCCTCTGAGTTAAAGGCACCCATTTCTGTCCATTTTAGCTCACTGATTCCCAAGATGTTGATGTTCAGTCTTGCCATCTCTTGTTTGACCACATCCAGCTTACCTTGATTCATAGATCTTACATTCCACATTCCAATGCAGTATTGTTCTTTGCAGCATCAAACTGTTCTTTCACCATCAGACACATCCACAGTTGAGCATCCTTTCGGCTTTGGCCCAGTCGCTTTATTCTTGCTGTGGTTACTTGTACCTGCCCTCCACTCTTCCCCAGTAGCATAATGGGCACTTTCTGAATTGAGGGGCTCATCTTCCAGTGCCATATCTTTTGGCCTTTTGCTACTGTCCATGGGGTTTTCTTGGCAAAGATACTGGAGTGGTTTGCCATTTCCTTATCCAATGGATCGCATTTTGTCTGGGATCTCAGCTGTGGCCTGTCCATCTTGATTGGCCCTGCATGACATAGCCCACAGCCTCACTGAACTGCACAAGCCCTCTTGCCACATCAAAGCAGCAATCCGTGAGAGAGCAGGAATATAAAACATCACTGCAAATTACATACTAATATTTTATAGTAAAGACTAACTCTGTGAAATCATGAACAAAAGCCTAATATTAATGGTGATTTATAACCAAGAGTTCAAACATCACCACATATAAAACAATACAGGTCTGATAAAACCAAAGCTAAGCATATTAAGTGTATTCTCAAAGTTCATGAAAATAATGACACTTGGAAGCATCTGACATTGGGTGGATTGTACCCTTAGTATTTTTATTCTGAATGCACTTCCACAGAATGTGTTCATTGTGTTTAACAAACATGCTATACAGAGAGACCTTTAAATTTTTGGTGTGCCAGATTTATTCTGGCAGAACTCCTGTGCTATTAACGAGATTGTGACAGGCACAAATTCAACAGAAGATTTTTCTAACATTTACATACTAGGAAATGTTATGCGTATTGATTTTTTTTTTAAAGCCCTTAAATGTTGCAGGTATTTTAGCCTGTTATTCCAATAAATCTTGCATCAGATTTCCTCCCTTTCCAGGTAACCAGTCAGGACTTTAAGGTAACTACAGTACATTAGTTCAAGGTAGGAAGAATATCATGAATTAGAGAAGTAAGTGGTAACTGGATGCATCAAAAGGAAAAATATATGTTTATCAACAATATAGTTTCCTAGAGGAAGTTACTAAGAAAACGGAGCCTCCAGCAGCCCGCCGCATCGCGGCGTGGCTGCCAGGGAGATTTTGCCCCCCCCCCCCAGGAGGGAGAGCGGACTTTTCGATGCGCTTTCAGCACGTCTGGGAGGGGAGGGGCTTCTGCGCTTGCTCGGAAGCCTCCGCTCCTGTCGTCGTCAGTCGTCTTCGGGTGCTTGGCCCTCCCGCCCGCCCTGTTTGTTATGTAGGCATTTGCTGGTCGCCTCTTTTATAAGGGGCCGGGTAGGAATTTTTTACTCCCCGGCTATTTGGCTGGTGACTGGGGGGTGTTTTTTGCCTACCATGCATAGCATATCAGTGGATTGAGGAATTGGCCTCGGGTTGGTGCCTTGTATAGATCGGTCACTTTTCAGGCAGGTTTTACGGGGTTTATGGCACCATGCGGTCTGGGGAGGACCGGTTAGCCTCCCCCGTTTGGGGAGTTAGGGGTCTGGCAGGATCAACCTTTGGGTGTGGCCCGAGGTGTGTGAATGCAGACTGTCCTGGAGATTCGATTGGATGGGTGCCTTTCGCTGAGACTCGCATCTGGTGTCTGGGCCCTCCGGTGCGAGCCTCCCTGCTGGGCCTGCCTGACGGGAGCTGTGACACACAGCTCCAGCCGGGGGGGCCGGGTCTCTCGTCCGCTGAAAAAGGCAGGGGAGCGGTCTGAGGAGACCCCTGGCCCTGACCTGGCCGCAGTTCGGTTGCCCTTGCCGTTGCAGTGTTATTCAATAAAGTGGCCCATAGTTTCACCAATATAATTGTGTCCACCTCTTTATTCCGACTTGGGGGGCAAAGGGCTGATGATGGGGTCCAACTGGGGGTTGAGCATCCCTCCTAGACATGATGTCAACCATAGAGTTTCTGGTGATTCCTAGAGCAGACTGATGTCCCTTCTAGGCTTTTCCAAGAAGTGATGTAACGCTATTGGCCACAGTGCCCCAAAGTCCCTGCCTGATAAGGCTCCTACCAGTTGCCAGCCAATCTTTAATGAGAAGCAAGAATGAAATCATCCATAAGTCAAATTATTTGTGCATTTTTCTGTACAAAATTTAAAACTGGATTCAGCTGTTAATGCAACTCCTGTATCTATTAGAGTGCATGAAATATGCTCTTAAAAGGCACAAAGGTTGTTCTAAATGTTATTACACACATCATGAAGGAAGCAGAACAGGGGAGCAACATGTACTGGAAAATAATTTGATACCAACAGTTTCTAATGTGTTTAAAAACTGTCAGCTTTTCACCAAGAAATAACAAAAATGCATATAGAAAAATATCTATATCTAGCTCCCAAAGGAACTGTTAGCTTACCATTCACTGCACTAATGTGTAACAAGGACTGTTCCAACCCCTTCCCATTGCAGCTACTTGTACATCTTGAAAATACTACTTATAAGATTCAGGAGATACTCCAGAGGGATCAATGATTTGGCATGGGGAAGTGGCTGCAGATAAGGAGGAACTCAGGAGTCTCTTCATGTATGATGAGAGGCTTTCTACACATGTGCAAGGCTCTTTGGATCCTGGCCACTATTTGCCTCAACATTACATAAAATGTTTTGATGTATAAAATGAAGTACAGCTAGATTCTAATCCAGTCGCACCTTAGAAACCAACAAGATTTGGGGAGTATAAGCTTTCAAGAAACAAAACTCCGTTGGTATATCCTGACAATCTTGTTGGTTTGAACTTGAATCTAGCTGTTCTACTGCAGAAAAACAGGTGTAAGGATTACATACTTCCTGTTTTTCTGCAGCAGAACAGCTAGATTTGAGTTCAAACCAACAAGATTGTCAGGGTTGCCAATACTCAGGTGGGGGCAGGGATTCCCAATTTGGAGGCCCTCCCCCTGCTTCAGGGTCATCAGAAAGTGGGGGGAAGGAAAATGTCTGTTTGGCATTCCATTATTCCCTATGGAGATTAATTTCCATTGGGTATAATGGAGAATTGATCCATGGGTATCTGGGACTCTGGGGGGGGGGCTGCTTTTTGAGGTAGAGGCACCAATTTTCAGCATAGCATCCAGTGCCTCTCCCCAAAGTTTCAAAAGGATTTGACCAGGGGGTCCAATTCTATGAGCCCCAAAAGAAGGTGCCCCTATTCTTTATTATTTCCAGTAGAGGGAAGGCCTGGTACGTTGGGGTGCAGGGGGCTGGCAGTTAGGGAGGACACGGAGAAGGTCTCACCCCCCCCCCGGGTCACCTGAGCTGTTGAGGTCCATCAGGCCCCAGACAACAACAAAGCCGCATCTATATAAACTGTGACCGCACTTTATGAACATCTATGAGCACTGGCACTTTCAGAAGAGCACTTAATATCTACCTCCCTACTGGTAATTTTGACTTCTACTCCACTCTCCACTGAGATAAAAGTTTTATATTGCTGGCCACTAAATGGATTAGAATTGTTATTAGTTATTTAATTAGATACATTATTTAATTGCTTAGCATTGCAGATCTATTTATATATATATATATATATATATATATATATATATATATATATATATATATATATATATATATATATATTTTAGCATATAAATTGTTGGGGATAGAAATTGGAGGGGGGTTATTTATTAATATGTTATTGATAAAATTAAATTTTTGGCTAATCAATTAGAGGGGAGTTTTAGGGTGGGTCTTTTAATTAAATTAACTATTGATTAAATTAGGAGTGTGCCGGACAATTGGGGTTTTGAAGTGGGGGGGGGTTTAAGTTTTAAGATAATACGGGTGAGGGGTGAGGTCATCTTGGTATTAGTGAAGGCCACACCGGACACAGGTGTGGATGCCCGACCTGAGGATTCCAGTGCTCCTGGGGAGGGGAAGGTACGATGGTGGGAGCAGACAGAATTATAAGGGAAGGAGATGGAGATAAGACAGTGCTCGGCCTCCTTCCAGTCTGCATCCCATCCCGATGGTGACAGGTAGTGAGGCCAAGAGGAATAGCCCGCCTCCATCATTGGTGTTATGTAATGCCAGGTCCATAAATAATAAGACCTCGATCCTTAGGGAGTTCCTGCTCAAGCAGGATATGGACCTGGCTTGCGCGACCGAGACCTGGGTGCAAGATGGGGAGACAGATGATTCTCCCAGATGATTCCCCCAGGTTACTCGGTCTTTCATTAATCACGGACTAGCGAGCGGGGGGGAGGGGTGGCGCTATTCATACAGGAGGATTACTCCTTCCGGGCTCTCCCGGCCCCAACGATTGATGGTATTGAATGTGCTGGACTGGCGTGGGATGTTGGGGAGGGGTTGGCAATCTGGCTGGTGTACCATCTGCCTAACGCACCGGCCAGCGCCTTACCACCCCTGATGGAGGCCGTGGCAGGCTGGGCATTGGAATACCCAGGGCTGATGGTCCTGGGCGATTTCAATGTCCATGCTGATGACACGGCCTCTAATCTGGCGATGGGCCTAGTGTCCTCCATGGCAACACTGGGACTCTCCCAATTTGTTACAACTCCCACACACCAGGCTGATCACATGTTAGATTTGATCTTTGCATCCAGGATTTTGGTGGACAATATTGCCACAGAATCCGTGCCATGGTCGGATCACTTTGCCCTCAAGGCCCATGTGAAGGTTCCACCCCAACCCTGTACGGGCGGAGAGCCTATTTTGGCTCGCCTGCAGAATCTGATGGACCCTGAGTGGTTCCAAATGACCCTGCGGGATCCCTGGCCTTCTGGTGATCCCCTTGATGACCTGGTTGAGACTTGGCATGGCCAGCTATCCAGGGCCATCAACGAGATCGCACCCCGATGTCCTCTGCACCCTCGTGTGAGGCTGGCTCCATGGTACACCTCGGAGCTACGGCAGCTGAAACAACGGCTCAGACGACTAGAGAGGCAGTGGCGGCATACTCATGACAAAGGGATGAGAACATCCTACAGAACATTTATGAGGTCTTATGAGATGGCAGTCAGCCACAAAGAAGGACTACTTTGATGCTAGGATTGCGTCTGCAAATCTGCGCCCGGCACAATTATTTAGTATAATTAGGAACCTTACAACACTGCCTCAAGGCAGACCAAATGTGAGAGAATTAGAGATAGGCTGTGAGGCTTTTGCAAAAATTTTTGCAGATAAAATCACGTCACTCCGCCAGGACTTTCCCACCACATTGGATACAGTACAAGATCTTGAGGCTCCATGCCTGTCTTCTGGTTCAGTTCTGGATCACTTTGACACACTTAGCCTGGGAGAAGTTGACGGAATTCTCTCTACTGTACATCCAACAACTTGTGATTTGGACCCATGCCCCTCTTGGCTGATTAAATCTTGCCAGAGGGAGCTTACATGTCCTTTACGGGACATTGTAAATAGATCCCTCTCAGAGGGGCGATTTCCAACACCTCTGAAAGAGGCTATGATCCTCCCTCTCTTGAAAAAGTGTACAGCAGATCCAGCCGAAATGGCAAATTACCGACCGGTCTCAAATTTACCATTTTTAGGTAAAATTATCAGGAGGGCAGTAGCACTACAGTTGCAGGGTTTTCTGGATGATGCTTCCATCTTAGATCCTTACCAGTCCAATTTCCGCCCAGGCCATGGGATGGAGACAGTGCTGGTCGCCTTGGTGGATGATCTCCAGCAGCATCTGGATCGAGGCGGCGTGGTGGTGCTGATGTTGTTAGACCTGTCAGCTGCGTTCGACACTGTCGACCATCGGTTACTGACCCATCAGCTCGCTGACGTAGGGATTAGGGGGTTGGCCTTACAGTGGCTTTCCTCCTTCCTTAATGGATAGGGACAAAGGGTGGCAATTGCAGGAGAGCTATCCCAGAGGTACTCACTAGACTGTGAGGTGCTGCAGGGAGCAGTTCTCTCTCCAATGTTATTTAACATCTACATGCGCCCCCTTGCCCAGATTGCCCAGAGGTATGGGCTGGGGTGTCATCAATATGCGGATGATACTCAGCTCTATCTACTAATGGATGGCCGGCCTGACTGCATCCCAAAAAACCTGGACCTAGCGCTGCAAGCTGTAGCAGGTTGGCTCAGGCTGAGTGGGTTGAAGCTGAATCCAATGAAGATGGAGGTTCTCTGCTTGGGTTGTGGCGCTCTGGGAAGAGAAATTCCTCTCCCAGTTTTTGACGGTGTGTCACTGAAAACGGCGCACTGGGTCAAGAGCTTGGGGGTTCTACTGAAGTCTTCACTGTCAATGGAGGCCCAGATAGCGGCCACTGCCAAGTCCGCATTTTTTCATCTTAGACAGGCGAGGCAGTTGGCCCCCTTCCTTGAGCGCCAAGACCTAGCAACAGTGATCCATGCAATGGTCACCTCAAGACTGGATTACTGTAATGCTCTCTCATGGGGCTGCCTTTGTGCCGAACCCGGAAGCTGCAGCTGGTGCAGAACGCAGCGGCTAGGCTGTTGTTAGGGCTCCCGAAGTGGGAGCACATACAGCCGGGGCTGCGCGGGCTGCACTGGCTGCCAGTTACATATCGGGTTCAGTACAAAGTGCTGGTTATTACCTTTAAAGCCCTATATGGTCGAGGGCCTGCCTACCTGAGGGACCGTCTCTCCCCATATGAACTCCAGAGAGCACTGAGGTCAGGGGGAAAGAACCAGCTGAATATCCCTGGGCTGAGGGAGGCTAAATTGAAGAACACAGGGGAACGGGCCTTCTCTATCGCAGCTCCACACCTGTGGAATTAACTTCCAGATGAAGTGCGGGCCCTGCGGAGACTTGAGCAATTCCGCAGGGCCTGCAAGCCTACTCTTTTTAAGATGGCCTTCGCTGAATGCTGAGCTAATGATAGATTCGCTGCTGTTGTATTCCGCCATCAATTTATTAAAAACCTATAATTTAGCACCATAACTGTTAATTTTAATTGGAATGTTGATTTAAATGATGGTTTTATAATGTAGTATTTATTGAATTATATTATTTTATTGTATTGTATTGAACTAATATGTTGTGAGCCGCCCTGAGCCTGTTTTGGCGGGGAGGGCGGGATATAAATAAAAAGTATTATTATTATTTAAAAGGTGTATGGTTCCTTGAAACGTGATGGCCAGAATTCCCTTTGGAGTTCAATAATGCTTGTCACAACCTTGCTCCTGGCTCCACCCCAATGACTCCTGGCTCCACCCGCAAAGTCCCCAGATAGTTCTTGAATTGGACCTGGCAACCCTACTTAAACCATATTGGTTTTTAAAAGAAGATGCCCAGAATTATACATCGAAACACATCATGAGATGATTAGGACAAAAAAGAAAACAGGTCTTTTCAATAATTTGCCAATTTATCTGAGAAAAACCCAGCCTAGGGGCACAGAGAGATTACAGCAGAGAAAAACAACTGGGAAATGCCACACCACTGTTCAAACTGTCCCCATCAGGATACTCTAAGTTCCCATGGGATCGAACCAGCCCACTTCTCTCCCCCCCCCCCGCCCCCTTTAACTTACATTCTCTTGTTCTTTACATTCTGCCCATTCTGGAGTTTATATCACTCTTGACAGGGCAGGCCTTTTCCCCCTGTTCTTAATTTACAAGGCATAGTTTTTTGCCTACCTAAGGAGTCCCTTGAGGACGTACTGACCCCTACATTGCCTCCTGATAGCCTGAATCAGCTGCTTTCATCATCCACACAGGGCCAGCTAGTCTACCACTGATATTAATTTTAAAATTTGAAATAAAAATTAATGATTTTGTGCTATCTAGCTATAAAGTTAGCAGCGGCCTACCTGTTTAGCATTACCTTCCACACACACCATGTATTATAGGAATATCCCTCTGTTCTTTTCTTTTTAAAACAGATCTATTACTTTTCCACTTTCTTCCCGCAATACAGACCTAGGATTAGTTTGCCATGCTAGCAAAGCCTGAGGTTAGTACTCTAGAAATACAATGGAACACAAGCCCATATGTGGGCCTGTCACTGTGCATACAGAGTAACAAGGAATATAGACAGTATGCACTTAATCCCAGTATATTTTCATATATTAAATCCAGCAGGAATCACAACTAATGATGTATGTAGAGGCAGCTGAGCCATATACCATACATATGGTAAAAAGCCCATACACCACACTATATTGCCAACCACAGCCATCAGCTGCCTCTCTGGCTTTTCCTTACAGTCACAAAACAGAAATGATTTCATAGTCATTAACTGATACACTTCAGCTGTCATGTCTTTGTTCTATCAGTTGCAGGACTACCTTCTGCTAGTCACATCATTCAATATTTTTTGCACATGACTACTGTCCTCATTATTTTACAGCTTCTGCCAAAAGCATGCTGAAATTCTTCCACTCCCTTAAGCTTTGTCCTTGGAACTGATGTATGCATAGAGCTTTGCTTTGTTGCTGTAGTCCATAAACTGCTCATAAACTGATCATTTTCTGCAGCTATTTGCTATAATGACAATGTATGAGAATCACTGAGCTCCAACAGAGAAGGAACTGAGGTGCCACATGCATGACATTTCGTACTACAAAATGGGCACAGAAAGCAATTAAATTCTAACAGTCATTTAGACCAGGGGTGTCAAGCATGTGGCCTGAGGGCCAGATCAGACCCCTGAGTAACTTACTGTCATCTGTTTCCTTCTCTCTTGCTTCCTTCTGCATCACAGCTTGTTTTGCTATGCTTGCTCAATTGCACAGAGCTACAGAGCAAAGCCTCTATTTTCTCTATTGGCTGACCAGAGCATGAAGTAGCTTATTTACAAAAACTCATAATGCTTAGCCATTTCATGTTTTTCTCTGGGTCTTAGGCTCAAAGCACTGACCATGAGATTTCTGTAATGAAAATATATCAAAAATAGGTTTGCAACTTACAGACACACACCTGAATAGCATACTCAAGATTGCTACAATACAAACATTGTCTTCAGATTTTGATGCAATAATACAGAGCAAGAGGTATCAGTTATCAGAAACTGCTAAATAAACAAAATACTGTAACAGTACTAATTTAAGTTTTTTTTAAAAAAAAACTTTAATTGTGTTCGCCTGTGTCCTTTATAAAGTTTATATCTCCATTACTTGGCATTACATTTTATGAAACACATGGCTTGGTCAGACAAGATCTCATTTATGTCAGATCTGGCCCTCATAACAAATGAGTCTGACACCCCTGATTAGACTTTAGTGCTGGATACTAGATCACTAGTTGCAAACAACAACAAAAAATTGAAACTCTCATAAATTTAGGGAAGATTCACAGTACTTTTATGTTACTACTAAGCATATTCTTGTTTTACCCCAAAACTATTGTTTTCCTTTATAAAGGGTATTACTCTAAAAGTGATATTCTCTGGGAACGATTTGGAAAACACTTATATTTAGCCTAGTTAATATATCATAATATAGCCTAGTTGATATATCACAAACAACTGATCTAATTGTTCAAAGGCTACCAAAGATTACATTATCACATTTCCAATTTTGGAAGAAACAACACATGCAGGTACACTTATGAAAACCCACAAAAAATAATAGTACAAGAAGATCACCAATGACACAGGAAATCTAGTCTATCTAGAAAAAAGAAAAAAACTAGATTTAAGATTAATCTAAGATCAGGGGGAAAGGGGAGAAATTTTTTAATTTTGGCAGAAATGACATTGGTTTTCTAAGTTCATACACCTTTAGAACCAACACCAGTTTGCCTACTTCCACTTGTAGAGTGATAAATAAATGGGACAAAATGCCACAGGTTTTTAGTATCCTTACCATATAGGAAACAACAACCCTGTTATTACCTGAGGCTGTTTTGTGACCACAGGGCAATGAATTGGACTGGAAAGGGAGGTTCTTTCCTCCTCTGCTGCACTGGTGGTAGTGCCTTATGGCTGCAGGGAGGAGTTTCTTGGGCAGGCCTGGCAGGAGCCTCAGCCAGCCAATCTGGCTGGGTTGACTGGAAGCAGAGGAGCTTTGGTTGTTCTGGGAGCAAAGTCATCCATGTTGTCCACTTCTCCCTTTTAAACCCAATGCTGCTGTGCCTGCATTTGGTCAGCTCCACCCTCAGTTTTGAATTTTGTAGCACAGGTTATCATGATGTTCTGTTATACTTTGATTTTCAGTACAGTTTTGGGCAGTTTGAGGCATTGGGCTTGATCCATTGGGAGGGAAGACCTGCTTATGTGCTGCCTCCCCATTTTGGAGATCCCCATAGGAGTCTTGGGGCTGCAGCTATGCAGCAGCATGCCCAGTTTGGGGGCTGTCATTCTGTTCAACTCTCATTTGGTAAGGGAACCATGCAGAGAGCTTGAACCTACATTGGACTTGCTATTCCAGGTTTTCCCCAACAGTTGGGCTAGGGAAGGGTTTCACTGACTGGCATGCTGGTCACTAGATGCATGGATTCATGTCCTATGTCGACAGTCATAATAAATAAAGCTGTGTTTTAGTCCAACTGTTTTCTGGATTAATTCCTCCCTTTCCACTCTCACTCCTTCCTGACCTTAGGACCACAAAGTTGATCCTAGGAAGTTTGACATGAAAACTATCACTTGGACCTATGAAAATACTGTCTGGGTAATTAGAGCACACAGAACAATGTGTTACTGAGATGCCTCAAAGAATCAAGCCCCCTGGAGTCTTCTCCAATGATACGTATTCTCTAATGAATCTGAAACCACAACTTTAAAAACTCTACAGACAGGTAAGGTTGCCTAGAGAAAGATATCCTTCCTGTCCCTTGAACAGAAACTTATTAGATGCTATTTACTCCCATGCCATGAAAAGCTTCAACTGAAAGGGACAGGACGTTTTTTCTATACCAGCTGGCAACATACAGTTTACATAAGGAAAGCCATTAAGAGACCAAATCTTGTTCATAGGCTGTAACTTGTGCTCACTGAAGACCCAAATGGTTTCAGCTTTGCAAAAGATTACTTTCCAATAGTCTTCTGTGATTGCCTCACTCCATAACCCTGAAACGTCAGGTCTCTATTTGACATTATGGGAGCAATAAACAAATGAGCCCACCTGATGCTTGAGGAACCCAGTTTAGAACCCTTCCATTAAATTGGCTAAATCTGAAGGTGAGTGTGGCAGGTTTTTCAGATCTTTTCAACAATGTATTCTCTCCCCCGCCCCTTTTTCTGTTTTTAAAGCTGATATAGTAAAGAGTTGGTATTTTATCTCCTGTTCAATGGGTGGCTTTTGAATTTTCTTATATACTTTATGTTACTAATTGTTATTTTATGGATGAAAAACTGTCTTGAATTCTACAGAAAAATAGGCAGAATACTCACTGGCTGCAATCTTACTTTCCTGATACTTTCCTGAGAGTAAACCCCAATGAACAATTTTACTTCCTTCCACAGCAGTCCAATTTTCAGCCTGTTGTTAACTGATAACAAACTACTGGAGGGGGAGTGGGGGGGCAGGTTCTTTAGTGTTCATGGTTCAATGGGCTCTGGATTCTTTTTACCCCAAAATCCTTCAAGCAATTCTTCTAACCTTCATATTTATTTTTAAAGTTTTGTTTAATTTTAATCAACTCAAATGTGTTCCTTTATGCTAGTGTTAAGAAATCCTTTCTTGTTGTCAGAAATTTGAATTGAGAAACATTATTTGTATTATTTCTGTTTCCTTCCCTATGGCAAATAATTAAAATGTTTACCTTTCTTTTAGAAATCAGTGGGGTTAAAAGGATCCTTCATCTCTCAGTGCTAGTCAATATCACTATAAACCAAGCTACTTCTCCCTACCCAGAATTAGGAGGAAAGCAGATACTAGAAAAACAGAAACATGCTTTTGCTCAGACTTTAACAGGCAATTGAATAACTTTGGTTGTACTTTACCTGTGCTCAGCACAAAAATAAACCATTTTAAACACAATTATTTGAGTAAAGCCAACAAATGTGGATCCCCAGAAATTAATGACATATTCCTAATAGTGTTATCTTGTATACACTTATTTGAGACTCACGACTGACTTCTGAGCCAACAAGCTGATAAGGTGCAGATCCCAGTTTGGGAATCCATGAAAGTCAACAGTCTTAGAAGGGTGTTTAGGATTAGGCTGTCAATTTAGCCCTGTGGTTTAGAATCCTGATACGTTAACAATCTGTTAAATAGCCCACTTCACATATTATGATAAATTGCATTTCATGCTAGCCCAAAAAGTATAATCTAGGCTTGCTGCATGAGGGGGAGAGGAAGGAAATGTATGAGCCCAGAAACATTAGAGCGGCCCAAGAAATTGCAGCTCTTTATGAAATAGTGACCTTGCTGTCTCTAGCTGTGCTCTTTCCTAAACGACTACTCCCCTACCTGATCTTGGAAGCTTTAATACATATATCTAGAGAGTCAAACTAATTGCCTTGTTAAATGCAAAGAACACTGGCTTACACAGTGATACTGAGTCATTAAAATACAACTAATATAATTCATGATTATAAACTGGAAAGGAGATTGTGTTTGTGTGCCAGTGTCTAACTGAATTTTTTTTAAACCTGCAATCCTAAACATACTTACATGGAAACAGATTCCAATGATTTTAGTAAACTTTACTGTAAAATAAAATGAATGCATTAAAAACAAACTTGCTCAAGCTTAAGTAGCTTTTACAAGTTGTTTGTTTGTATATGGTCTCATGTTGTAACAGACAGAACCAGCAATGTGAGACAATTACCTGCTCTTAAATTCTGAGTAAGACAAACTTTTAAATTGAATAGAAAGCTATTAAAGTTGCCAACTGGGCTGGCAAAAAATGTCCTGCCCCTTTAATAGAGGCTTAGTGGGCTGTTATTTACCTCAATACCATAAAAAGCTTCAGATGCTCATTCTTACCCATTCAGTCTCTGTTAGAGGGAAAGAACATTTTTTTTCCAGGCCAGGTGGCAGCCCTCATATCTCTCTATACACCAACACAAAACAGGTCCCTTTTGTGATCACTTTTGGGGAAATCATCACTATAAAATATATATGTATGTGTAGCAGGTAAATAACGAAGCCCCACACATTGCGCTGTTTGAAGCAAGGTATTTTACTTTGACATCAAAGTAGAACTTGTCAGCATACGCTCAAAATGACTAAGTTAAAATCATCAGCCTTCTGACCATTTTTATTCATCCCCAAAACAAGCAGACAAGCCCCCTCTTATCTAATTCAAATGCTCCACCTCCTGCTTTCCTTCCAGTAATTTCTTGTAGTTTTCCCCTGCTCTGTCCCTCTGTGCTATCAGCAAGAAGCTCCTTCTCTGCGGGGCCCGTTATCTTGGATTCACACCCTTAGCCTGTCTGGTTTTAACAGAGGGGCCTCTTAACAGTCACTCTAAATGTTGCATCAGACATTCTCTTTTGAAGGCACAACCATATTTTCCATTATTATCATTAAGGTATTCATTAATTATTCAGGGGTCCTTTTTCATATGAAAACACTGAGCTGTATTAAAACTGTTAAACATTGTTTTTAAAAATGCAGTGCTACTTTAAAAGTTCACCGAAGGATTTTTATTTTTACATTTTCGTATTCAAAATATAAATTTTGAGGCTGGCTCTTGTTTTGATCGTGGAATATAAATTTAATGTAGCCTTTTCTGTTCTCATTTCAATTTGCTGTAACAGGCACCAGACTCTCTATGGATAATTTTAAGTAATTTAAACAGTATGCATAACAGTCTTAAACTAGTCTAGTAGAAACAACGCTCTTCTACTCCCTAATTTATTCCTTAAAATTTAGATTCAAGGGAATGTTTCAGCACTGTCTACACCAAACATCCCCAGGCCTGGGCACCAATTCCACATACACACAATCTTATCCTATGACCCATTGCTTAAACTTAAAGCTACTCAAGATGCAGTTGTAGTGCACTTCTTTTGGTGTTCATAGTAGAGGGTAATGGCTAGGCATCATAGTTATCCTAGCATGCTACCAATACTGATTTTTCTCAGGTGAGTCTGACAATCCTGCCCTAAAAGCTGTAGACTGCAAAGTGATCAGATGGTTACTGAAGCAACAGGTCATTTGTGAAATCAGCCTGAAACAGATGAACAACATGGATTCTTTAAAACAACCACAGCAGTATCTTACCTTCAAATGCACCTTCCAAAGGCAGAGATACTTTCTCTGTTATGAGGCACACCTTTACTTATTTGGAACAGGAGAGCTTTATCTCCACCCCTTCTTAATTTTTTTAACTGTTCACTGCCCCAGAAACAAAAGGTAGGCAGTGAAGTAGCAACACAGAGAAACAAAGGGGTTTTTCTAGATCTAAGATACACAGAAAAATATTTCTGGATATAGAGTGAGGCTGCCTAAGTGAGATTACCTTCCTTCCTTCCTTCCTTCCTTCCTTCCTTCCTTCCTTCCTTCCTTCCTTCCTTCCTTCCTTCCTTCCTTCCTCTACGGATCTTATGGATAAAGCTGTCAAATCTAGACAGTTTGCATAACCTTTAGCAGTTTCTGTATCTGCAGTTCAGCACTGGGCAACCCAATGCAGGAAATAACGGGCCATTCTGGGAAGCACAGTAAGCTGAACATCTCATTTGGGTGAAGATGGTCTCTGCTGCAGCTGTGGGACTCTCTGAATTCAGGCTACATAAGTTAAAAGGCCCACTTATAATTCTGAAGAATATCATGAAATGGAGAACAAATTAGAAATATTGAGAAGGTGCTACTTCAAACATTTTGAAGACATCTATTTCTTCCTTAGGTAAAGTGCCACTGACTCAATCCTTTCAGCCTCATCATATACAACAAAAGAATCTACACAGTGAAGCAAGCTATGGAGAAAAAGAACATGCTGTCATGTTGGAAACCAACTCATGGTGTCCCCATGCATGAGCCATTTCAGGCAAGTGATAAATGGAGGTGATTTGCCATTGTCTTCTACTGCATAGCAACCCCAGTCTCCCTTGGTGGCCTCCCATGCAAATAGTGACCTGCTTAATTTCCAAATTTTGATGAATCCCAACTAAGTCAGACTATTCAAGCACCCTAAAGATTTAGTATTTAATAGAGAGGCAAAGAGATGTTTTACCACTCAGTGATCCCTGACATACTTGTGTACAAACACAAAAAATAAACTAGATAATTGTGCGCCAGAATCCAAAAAGTAACACATTCTCTTGAGATTTTTCAGGGCCACCATTCCTAATGCAAATAATTTTGCACCCCTGAATCCACCCAATACCCCACTTCAGGTATGAAAATTTTCTGAAGTGGCATTAAATGTAGCATGAAAGAAAGAAAAAATCAAGGAAGTCAGCTGCTTTCATATGCATGCAAAGAACTGATCTACATGTGCCTCTGCAGAACCTGGTGATGGACAGGGCTTCGTCTCTAGATCTGGGCAATGCAAGGCGTATATGCCAAACCCACTCAGCACTGTACTGTTGCATGCAGTGACATGCCTGTGTGCAGATCATTCCAGGGAATAACCTTGGCAGTCCCAGATGAGGAAGTTGTTTGATGTTTCACAGCCTTACTATATTTACTATGACACTGTCAAGGACTAATATGGATGCATGGAATGTTTTACCATGCCCAGTGGTGTAATACTTTTAATTACTATTGTAATATATAATTATCATTGTGTACAAAGGTGTTCTTTTTAAATACAGAAGGCATTCTTATTTCTTACATAACCATAGTAGGTAAACAAAATCTCTCACATAACCCCAATAGGTAGATCCACAAACTAGTAACACCATTCCCCCTTTGTCATTACACTAGATTCAGCTCCCCCTCCCCCGCCCCCGCATTTGCAACCCCTTTCAACAAATTATAAAACTGCTTCATATTTTCTGTTTACATACAAAAACATTCTCACATGCTGGCATGCACTGGAAGATCTTATCAATGGTCATGGTACAGTAATCTGGAGACCCATGAGAAACTGTATGGGAGGGGGGAATAAATAATAAGGCCTTCACTGACTCAGCTCTCTCCTTCAATGATACTGTAAGCTCTTAGGAGAGCCTGCACAGGCTAATGTCATAATCTCTCTCTACTTTTTGTTTCACAGTACCGTGAGGACAACAGCATGTTCATTTGGCCCCTATCACCACTGGAAAGATACAAACACAAACTATATTAGCCCCCATGGATCCACCTCTTGTTCCACCCAGTCAGCCTCAGCTGAATGGTTTAAGCTACCTTTTTAGATATTTCTCAAAAATAGGTTGTTTACAATATAGGAGCTCAAGCTTCATATAACACCTGAGAATTCTACTAGTTTTCCTTCTGTCTAAATATTTGTACAATCTTATGATATGCAGAATTAGGCATATGTGGGGGGGGGGGGAGCACCCTGTTTTTAGTATACTTATACAGTTTGGCATTTTGAAGCTTCTTGTTATCAGGATGACTAGGGAATTTCAACAACACATCTGAAGAAATTAAATAATTGTGACCTTTGTTTTCTATACCCATCATCTTCTAAGGCTTCACTGCTTTTGTGAAACCATCCTATTCATTATGATCATTTATGTTTTCCCAGGAATGTAGATTAGACACAAATTGGGTTCTATAAGAACATAGCGCCTCAAAAGTAGTTTCATGTTCAATAATAAGTTGCCGAAAAACAGTTCAGAATTTTCATTTTTGTCCATACTCCAGAACCCAACTTTGGTGGGAAAAGGGGAAAATGGGTTTACTCTACAAGTTCAACTTCATAGGAGACATTTTAAAAAACCATTGTGTTAAAAGGGGGCTGAAATCTGGTGGAAGTGGCATGAGAGGATGACAACTGAACATGAAAACACAATGCATGGATGAACCTAAGCTTCAGCTTCTGAAAGGAGCTCTTTGTTTAAGTTTAAAATTCTCAATAGTCATATAACGGTCTTCTAAGTGATTTTTTTCAGGAGTTTTCAGGGCCAGATCTACATATTTTTTTCATGGGGCCAAAACCAAAAAATAGCACCCACACACAAAAAAGTGGAGGGGGGAAGCTGCAGGGCTGCCTCCCCTCCCCCCGGCATGTTTAAATGGGAAGGGGGAAGCTGCGGGGCTGCCTTTGCCACCTCTCCACCTTGCGATCTGCCTTTCCCCCTTTTAAACACGCCGGTGGGGTGTTTAAATTGGGAGGGAAACCATGGGGTTGCAAAACAGGCAGCAAAAGCAGCTGATCTTTCTCCCCCCTCCCACCTGCCCAAGGGGAAACCCAATTCAGCACCCCCCAGTGGTGTCCAGGGCAAGCACCCCCTCTGCCCCCCCAAATCCGGCTCTGGGAGTGTTACGGCCCCAGTTGAATCCTGAAGTAAGCAGATAATAAGAATAATGAACTAAGGCTATGCTGCAGTTACTACGAATACCTTGGGATTCGAAACACAGGTGGGGTTCCACTCACACCAAGCAACTTCCTAGCTGTATCTCCTTGCCTTCCACAGGTATGAGGAGTACAGGGCTGTCAAGAAAATACCTCTCTTGTTTCTGCTCACGGACAGGAGTGCTGCATCCCAGACATATATATTTTTTATTCCTACTTTAAAAAGAAAATATTTTAGAACAGGAATAGAAGAATGAAATATATTGATGCAATCAAAAGGACTGTATAGGCATCTTAAAAAAAAAAAAAAGAAGAATAGTTTTGGAATTTGGCATATAGTCATTTTCCGCCATTGAAAACATGCTATTCGCTTCCTAATTTTCACTTCTTAAAACATTTTGCATCAAATTCTTAAATTACTTTCTCTGTGCATATTGTTTTAAAGAGTGGTTGCAAAACTGTAGAAGGAAACACCTTGAAAGGGCCCTGAAAAAATTCAAATATGCACGTGAAACATGTGTCCTGTTTGGATTGTGAACTACAAAAGAGAAAAAGGTTTCCAATGCAGCAGTTTAATTATATGAACGTTATCACAATAAAAGTAACTATGTTTTAATAGATATGTATTTATGCCTGTTACAGTATGAAAGAACATCTATCACTGAAATAAGCAACGGAATTCAATTTTAATACAGCACTTAACATCCATACAATCAAATGCAGTCATCATGTTAAATACAGTTGGCGTTTCCATAAATTCCATTATTGCAGAACTATAGCAGTATTTTTCTTGTAAGCTCTTCAGTTTAATGGCTCTTTAATGTAAAAAAGCACATTTTCTACACTTTAAGTAATTAGAAATTAGAAAGTAATTAAAAACTAGCATAAAAAGTTGCTGGAATTGTATTTTAATTTACTATCATTCATATGGATTCAGACATAAATCCTTAATCTTATTAACTAATTTTATTTATAGTAATATGTCCATGTATAACCAAAGCTTTGGAAGTAGAAAATTTGCATTGTGGTACCTTAAAAAGAGTAACGTGTTTATTATTATAAAAATCCATACTATCCACCAGGCCTCATTTTAGGCAGGAGCTCACAGGAGCGGAGCTCTGGAAGGTATAATTTTTATTGTGCTCTTTCTTTCTTACCCCTCCCCCCCAAAAAACACCCTTGCTTTTATGCTACGTTGTTCAAACCCCCTATGAGAATTTTGCTGAATTTTAAGATTTGACAAACCTTCTACTATTTTTCTCCACAAAAAAATGGGGAAAGAACCAAAACATATAAAGCAGACAGATGGAAATCTTCATCATGCCACTGTGGCCCTATAGGGAAAAGTAATTCAAAAAGTATGATGTGAATAAGGTTTTATTACAGCAATGATAATTCCAGAAACATTTAAAGGTAAATGCTAAGCTGATGTAGTTTAGTACACTTTCCGAAGATGTAAGGGGTGTGTGGCATATGGAAATGAGATATGCAAATGAGTTGTGCTAATGAACTCCGGCACCTCTTTTTCTACAAAATGACCCCTGCTATCCACAAACACAGGAATATTTTAGAAGCTCCAGTTATCAATACATGACTTTTATAACAATGTTTTTCCAGTTTTTATTAACTTTGTATAATTTTCTTCATTTGTTCTTCTTTTGAGAAAATAAATTATTTAAAAGCAAAAAAAAAAATCCCATCTTGCAGTATGGATGATAAACTGCTACTGTTTACTTTCAGTCAAAATGTGGTATAGGAGGGGTTCGTTCCCAAAATGTCTCCAAGGAAGTTCAGGCTTATGTACCATTTGTCATACACAAAAGGGTCCTCAGTTAATAATGCCATTCCCCCTAAATATTGCTCAGTTAAATATGTATCTTTTCAATCACATGGCGGTTTGCTTGGTCAGGGATTGCAGCACTGAGGCATTCATGGCCAAATTAGGGTTGCCAAATCCCCAGTTGGGGGCAGGGAGTCCCCTGGTTTGGAGGCCCTCTTCCCGCTTCAGGGTTATCAGAAAGCAGGGAGGGGGTATTGAATGTCCATTGGGCACTACATTATATTCTATGGAGGTTGGTCTCCATAGGGTATAATCAGGCCTTTTGGGGGGCAGGAACACTCAGCAATGCAGTTCCAGCTGGCTTAGTGTCACGGGGTGTGGCCTAATATGCAAATTAATTCCTGCTGGGCTTTTTCTACAGAAAAGCCCTATATGAAACAATGGTGACATCAGGGGTTTTGGACTAATATGCAAATGAGTTCCTGCTGGGCTTTTTCTACCAAAAAAAGCTTTGGTTATAATGGAGGATCAATCTGTGGGTATCTGGGGCTCGGGGGGGGGGGTCTGTTTTTTGAAGTAGAGGCACCACATTTTCAGCATAGCATCTTGTGCCTTTCCTCAAAATACCCAAGTTTCAAAAACATTGAACCAGGGGGTCCAATTCTATAAGCCTCAAAAGAAAGTGCCCCCATCCCCCCATCATTTTCAATGAAGGGAGGCATATAAAAGGAGCATAGTCCCTTTAAATGAGATGGCCAGAACTCCCTTTGCAGTTCAGTTGTGCTTACCACAACCTTGCTCCTTGCTCCACCCCCAAAGTCCCCATATATTTCCTG